>NC_057866.1:237339858-238012358 GCF_019393635.1 Dromiciops gliroides | reverse complement strand
GTTTGATTTCATGATCAACTTAAAAACAACCATATCTGTCCCAAAGTGAAAAGGCAACTCTGGAAGTGGTGGCTTCTCTTTCACTGTAGGAATTCAAGCAGAGGCTGAATGACCACTTATCAAGTATGTTGTAGGAGAATTCTTGTCTACGACCCTTCTAATTCTGTGATAGAAAGAAGAAGGTTGGCAGGGGATGGGGACAAAACAAGCCAATGAAAATAACTTGAATCTGGGCCCTGAGATGGGTCTTGGGGAATGACAGAAAAGAGGGATGCTGCCCACAAAGCTTTCTCTAAGAATATGTGACATAATTAAAGAGTTATAAACATTGAGAGACAGGAGAGATTGAAAGTTTACCACTTCTTTCTGGTTCTTTTCTTCTCCTCTCCTTCCCCCCCTCCCTTCTTCCCTACAGCAATATGCAGTTATATATATGTACATTTCTGACTACATGTATATTAGGCAACATAGGTACAGAAATGAAGACTATTAATTTTTTTGGGGGGGGGAGTGAGGCAATTGGGGTTAAGTGACTTGCCCAGGGTCACACAGCTAGTACGTGTAAAGTGTCTGAGGCCGGATTTGAATTCAGATCCTCCTGAATCCAGGGCTGGTGACCTATCCACTGTGCCACCCAGCTGCCCCCAAGACTATTAATTTTTAAATGTCAACACTTAAAATGTGCATTGAATGCCTATTTCTGAGATTTAGTGAGTCAAAATATGCTTAAATTAACATTTCATGAAGCTATAATTTCAGATGTGAGCATATAACATACACACACACACACACACACACACACACACACACATATATATGTGTTGGCAGGCATTTAAAGATAAGCAATCTACAGTACTGTAAATCCTCTCAAATTAAAGGGCAGGTCACTTTTTTTTTACTAGTTTTTTTTTTAAATATAAGGAACACATTTAGCATCCTTTCATAAAAATTGTATTTTTATAAACTTTTCATTTTAAAATATAATTAAAAATAGAAAATCATTGTTTCCTAGAGTAATTCTAATGATTTCCAGATGGCAGTCCAACACAGTAGAGTTTTCTTTCCAGTTATCATAAGAATTAAAAAACCAGCTATTTATTTTCAACTTTTTAAGATATTATGAAAAGCTTACTTTTTATTTTCTTACACTGTTTTATTCACATATAATTTCATATTCTGAATTTTAAAGGGTAAACACAACTATAAAGATGAATCAAGTTTAGGTCTCTTTAGAACATTACTTAATTCCCTTGGCATATAGCAAAAAAAAAAAACCCTCAGTCCTACCATGTTCACACACACATATATATATGTACATACATATTCATACATATATATACACATACATATACATATACGCATATATATACAATTCAAAGTACAAAAGAAATTCCATCCTGTTGCACATTGTTTGTTATTTCTGAGGGACTTAAAAAAAAAAGTTTGCCGAAAAATTCACCATGAATGACCCAGTGTTAACTATAGTTTTGAGATATTTTCAACCTAACATCATAGTGCCAGCAGATGGCGCTATGTCAAAGGGAAAAATCATGCAATATAAATGACAGAAATAGACCAGAACGATCAGAGGTTCTTTTTCACTTGTTCTACTTAATGGGGAACCCTACTGATTTACCAAGTGCTGTTAAATATGCTGCTTAAATTTCTGTAGGGCATCATAATCATCAGAATAACATTCAATAAAAACCAAAAGCAGTTCTTTTCTACTTGGGGATGATGTGACGACTGAGCTAAGCTCTGAAGGATACAAAGGATTCTGAAAGGTGGAGGTGAAGAGTGGGAATGTTCTAGGTGTGTAAGATAGCCTGTGCAAAGGCACAGATATAGGAGGTAGAATATCATGTACTAAGAAGCAAGTAAGGGACAGCTAGTTGGCGCAGTGGATAAAACACCAGCCCTGGATTCAGGAGGACCTGAGTTCAAATCTGGCCTCAGACACTTGACACTTACAAGCTGTGTGACCCTGGGCAAGTCACTTAACCCTCATTGCCTCACAAAAACAAAAACAAACAAACAAACAAAAAAGAAACAAATAGACAAATTTTTCTGGAAGGAAGGCAGAGAAGGTGAACGAGAGTGAGGTGTAATAATAAGCCTGGAAGGGCCTCAAAAGTCAAATGGGAGTTTGTATCTATCTTACAGGTAATAGGGAACCTCTGGAGCTCTTTGAGTGGGGAATAACATGGTTAACCATGTGCTTTAGGAATATCACTGGGGCAACTATGTGTGGAGGAAAAGGGAAGATGAGGCAGGGAAGCCAATAAGAAAGCTATTGCAGGGGCAGCTAAGTGGCTCAGTGGATAAAGCACCAACCCTGGATTCAGGAGGACCTGAGTTCAAATCTGACCTCAAACACTTGACACTTACTAGCTGTGTGACCCTGGGCAAGTTACTTAACCTTCATTACCCTGCAAAAAAAAAAAAAAAAGAAAGAAAGAAAGAAAAGAAAGAAAGCTATTGCAATGAATGCATGTTAGCATTAAAGAAGTATATGTTAATATGCCAAACACTGTCCAAGGAATATAAACACAGAAGAGAGGAGGTCTCTTCCTTAAGAAACTTACATTCTAATGGGGGTAAACAGCATGTGTATGGGAATGGTGGCTAGGGAAGGGGAGTCACAAGGATGGTAGGTTGATGACCTGCCCCTTCTTGGGAAAAATGACAGGATCATAATACTGATTTGAATACCAACCCAGAGTAAGAAATGGAAAGGAGGTAGAAGGGTACGTGCAGGGAGGACAGTTGGGTATGAGAGTCAGGAGGGAGGAGAGATGTAAGATTACTAGGGTGGATGGCTAAATGGGATATAAAGCATGATTTGGTCCGGTTGTCAGGAGACAGATAGTGATGGCTAATTGAGTTGTCCCCAATCAAGGACTGAGAAAAGGCCATTGGATATGACAATTACAAGATCATTGGTAACTTTGGAAAGAGCAGATTTGCTTGGTAATTGAAGTTGGAAGCTAGGTTACAAAGTTTAGAAGTGAGAGGAAAGGAAACTAAGGCTACACATGTATACAGCATAGCTTTTTCTGTGAATTTGTCTGGAAAAGGGAAATATATGATGAGAACTTAAGGGAATGGTAAGGTGAAATGATGATGATTTAAGAATGGTGGGGGAGTGGGGGGAGCAGCTAGGTGGTGCAGTGGATAAAGGACCAGCCCTGGATTCAGGAGGACCTGAGTTCAAATCCGGCCTCAGACACTTGACACTTACTAGCTGTGTGACCCTGGGCAAGTCACTTAACCCCCATTGCCCACCAAAAACAAACAAACAAAAAGAATGGTAGAAATTTCCACATGTTTGAAGACAACAAGCAAAAAATAGGAGAGAGGGAGAGATTGGAATAAAAGAGAGAACAGAGAATAATGAAAAGGAGTTTTTAGATATAGAGTATAGAAAGAAGAGGGAGCTCACTGTAAATAGTCTCTATTTTTTCAGTAAAGTATGTGGCAAAGTCTTTTGCTTAGAGGAAGTGGGGAAGAGGTGTTGAAGTAGGGTCTGGGGTGTGCTGATAAATTTAATAATACACTTGTAAGTTCACTCTGCATCTATTAACAATTTCCTAAGTCTATAGCCAACAAAACAATAAATCAAGCCCTTGTTTGTGGGATTGAAAAAGCAAATTCTTTCACTAAAAATTTTAATAATTGCCTCTTGCAAGCCATTTGGAGCTAGCTCCAGCACACCCCTGGGTAGGATTAAAGTAAGAAGAAAAGGACTGGAACAGTTCTGGGGAATTTGAAGGAGAGACAATTAGGGAGGAGAAAATCATTGCCTGGTGGCAGTGAGAGCCTGTCTCGGAATGAATAACATATTTTTCATGGGTTGTTCTGGCAGCTTCAAATACTATAGATAAGGCATACTTCCTCATTTCAAGGTTGTTGCAGTGAGATAATTATGTTAAAAATAGCTATACTTCAGTCTTGTTGATCCTGTAACTTTTACATAGTATCTACTATGTGCCAGCCATTGTTCTGAGAGCTTACAAATACTATCTCAATTGATCCTCACAACAACCTTGAGAAGTGAGTGATTGCTGTTATTATTCCCATTTCATATATGAGGAAACTGAGGCAAAAAGAGGTAAGTGACTTACCTAAGGGCACACATCTAGTAAATGTCTAAGGCTAGAGTTTGACCCAGTTCTTCCTGACTCCAGGCTTAATGCTCTATCTACTGTACTGGAAATCATTAGATTTACTCTAGGCAACAATGATTTTCTATTTTTAGTTATATTTTAAAATGAAAAGTTTATTAAAAAATACAATCTCCATGATAGGACACTAAATCTGTTCCCTATATTAAACTTTTAGTACATTAATTTTTTTCAGTTGTTCCAGATATTGTATGGCTGTGAGTCACACAATCCTTCAGCCTTTAAAAATCTGAAGTGAGATATCACTCAGAGGACTATGGAGAGGCATATGGTGGGGATGAGAAAAATGTAACACATTATAAAGGAATTATAAATGAGGAGTTGTGTAAAGAATTTCATCCAAGAAATGAAAACAAAAGGTTATAATCATTTAGAATAAATTAGGGAAAACTGATAACTAACCCTTTCTTCCATTTCATGTCCACAGAATATCAAGAGATTTATAATGAAGACTCCCAGAATATTGGGAAGATCCCCAGTGGTGAATTTATCAGATGACATGCATGACAACTAAAGAAGATGGAAAGATATAGAGGAAGTTGCAATCTGCATCCTTGGAGAGATTACCCACACCGATGATATCACAGATCCATTGGAAGAGAGGGAGTATAGAACTTGGATTCACAGAACATGAATTCAAACTGGCTTAGCCACTTGCTACTTATATGACCTTGGGCAAGTCACTTAATATGTTTTGGTCTCAGTTTCCTTATCTGTAAAATGAGGGAGTTGAATTAGATGATTTTTAAGATTACAATTTTAGATCTGTAAGAGTACAGATTGTAAAGGCAAGGTCTAATAACAGGATCAATTGAAAAAAGCATGACAGAGTCCTATAAGAATACTGGCAGGAATATTAAACTTCAGAATTAAGGGATGCAATGAAGGACTAAGTTCTTGGTAACTGGTCCCATCATTTCTGGGCAAATAAAGAGAGAAGAAATGGAAGCCGTGTCAGATTTTGTATTCTTGGGCTCAAAGAGCACTGAAGATGGTAACTGCTGCCATGAAATTAAGACACTTGCTCTTTGGAAAGAAAGCTATGGCAAATCTGGACAGCATACTAAAAAGCAGAGACATCACCTTGATAACAAAGCTCTGTATAGTCAAAGCTATGGCTTTTTTAGTAGCAATGTATGGCTGTGAGAGTTGGACCATAAGGAATGCTGAGTGCCACAGTTTTCAAACTGTGATGCTAGAGAAGACTTTTGAGAGTACCTTGGACATTAAGGAGACCAAGTCAGTCAATATTTAAAGAAATTAGTTCAGACGATTCAGTGGAAAGCTGAAACTTAAATACTTTGGTCACATAATGAGAAGACAGGACTCGTTGGGGAAAAAAACCAAACCCTGATGTTGGGAAAGATTGAAGGCAGGGGCAGCTAGGTGGCATAGTGGATAGAGCACTGGCCCTGGATTCAGGAGGACCTGAGTTCAAATCCAGCCTCAGACATTTAACACTTACTAGCTGTGTGACCCTGGGCAAGTCACTTAAGCCCCAATTGCCTCACTAAAAAAAAAAAAAAAAAGATTGAAGGCAAAAGGAGAAGGGGATGGCAGAGGATGAGATGGACAGAGTGCCACAGAAGCAATGAACATAAGATTGGACAGACTTTGGGAGATAGCTGAGGACTGAAGGGCTTGGTGTGCTATGGTCCATGGGGTCATGAAGAGTTGGACAGGACTGAACGACTGAACAACGACAAGATAAAGGGCAATAAAAATAACATTTTGAGCTATATTGAGATATAATGAAGAGGATCAGAGAAGGGGTAAGACTATCATCCGGTGGGGATAGGACAAATATTATAATGGAAAGAAGGAACAGCTACTCAACCCTGATTTTGTTTTTGCTTTCTCTGCCAAGAAAAATGAACTTTGAACTGGAAAGGAAAGAGCAAAAATACTAATGAGTTGATAAGTAAGATCAGATGGGAGAGAGTAAGAATAAGAAAGCCCTTGATGAGTTCAAGTCACCGAAATGAGATGAGCTTGATTCTTATGTGTGAAAAGAATAGATGTGATTAGGTAGATGTGATTATAGTTGGTGGTATTTGAAAAATTACAGGATGAGCAATAGCATGGGATTAGAGAAGGTTAAATAACATTCTAATTTGAAAAAAAGGGAAGGAAACGAAGCAAGTAAAATATTCCTTCTGCCAACTAGATGCCAGTAATTAATGCCAAAGCTTCTTAAACTGTGGGCTCCATATGGGGTCATATAACTGAATGAAGAGGTCATGAAAATTTAGCAAAAGTAAAAGGTTTGGGGCAGCTAGGTGGTACAGTGGATAGAGCACCAGCCCTGGATTCAGGAGGACCTAAATTCAAATCCGGCCTCAGACATTTGACACTTACTAGCTATGGGACCCTGGGCAAGTCACTTAAACCTCATTGCCCCCCTCCCCCCAAATAATCAATCAATAAATAAGAATATTTAGCAAGAACATGATCTTCAGGTGGCTAGGTGGCGCAGTGGATAAAGCACTGGCCCTGGATTCAGGAGGACCTGAGTTCAAATCCAGCCTCAGACACTTGAGACTTACTAACTGTGTGATCCTGGGCAAGTCACTTAACCCCAATTGCCTCACTAAAAAAAATAATAATAATAAAAAAAAAAGAACATGATCTTCAAGTCTTTAAAAGGTTGTTAAATGGATGAGGAACTCATTCTGTTCTTTTTGGTCCAGAGGACAAAACCAGGTCAATGATGCAGAGAAGACAATTTTGTTCAGTTAGATGTATGAAAAGATTCCAAACAACTAGAAACATCCAAAAATGGAATGAGTTGTTTCATCAGGTGCCTCTTCCCTGGGGTTTTCAATAAAAGAGTGGATGATCACTTTAAAATATACTGATGGGGATTTGTTGTTCAAGTAAGGGCTGGATTAGATGGCGTCTGAGTTTCTTTTTAACTCCAAGAGTCTGTCTTTGATTTTTTTTTTTTTGGTAAGGCAATTGGGTTTAAGTGACTTGCCCAAGGTCACACAGCTAGTAAGTGTCAAGTATCTGAGGTTGGATTTGAACTCAGGTCCTCCTGAATCCAGGGCCAATGATCTATCCACTGCACCACCTAGCTGCCCCTGTCTTTGATTCTTTAATCAGAATTTACAACCTTTAGAAAGGCTTTAGTTGGGGCAGCTAGGTGGCTCAGTGGATAAAGAACTGGGCCTAGATTCAGGAGGACCTGAGTTCAAATCCAACCTCAGACACTTGACACTTACTAGCTGTGTGACCCTGGGCTAGTCACTTAACCCCCATTGCCCCGCAGAAAGAAAGAAAGAAAGAAAGAAAGAAAGAAAGAAAGAAAGAAAGAAAGAAAGAAAGAAAGAAAGAAATGCTCTAGTTGGTACTTTTGGCTGTTAGTATTTGTTTCCCAAGTGAATTATGCCATTTAAAAAGTTTAAGAGACGGGGCAGCTAGGTGGTGCCATGGATAGAGCACCGGCCCTGGATTCAGTAGGACCTGAGTTCAAATCTGGCCTCAGACACTTGACACTTACTAGCTGTGTGACCCTGGGCAAGTCATTTAACCCCAATTGCCTCATCAAAAAAAAAAAGTTTAAGAGACATAGTTTCTGGGTAATTGATCATCTTATTAATAAAAGGGTCAGTGACATTCTTGAATGCCAAAGACCCCTCATGGAACCTACTCAATGCTTATATGCCCTTGGAAGGGTGGGTGTTTCTGAGGATGGTAATCAACTCTGCCTGGTTAAAAAGTAATGAGAGAATGAATATTATAATAAGAGGTGGGCTTATTCCAATGAAGGTCTTGAAGTAAGGGACTGAGCCCTTACATAAAAGGCTATGTAAGTGAGCGCCTAACTCTTAGTCCAATTTATCGATTTTCCATTTCACCTATCTGACAAAAGGAAGAATCCACATTTTCCCAGACCTGTCTGAGTAAACACAACAAAGAGGAATCCACTCATCCACCTACATTTAGAATTTCTTTACTTTCTTTGATTAGATCTTAGCCATCCTGGCTAGGTAAGTCTCTGCTCAAGATTTCCCACACTGTTTGATTTCTGGATGAGGAAGTAGAAAAGGAGAAAAACCTTGGTCCTAGTCATTAATATATGAAAGAAAGAATAATTTCTCTCAATTGCTAGAAGTTGCTTGGTGGTCCACAGGTTTGATGACTGTTCAGAGCTTCTGTCTTTTTCTAGGTATGTGACTGTAACGATTGGAATAACGCCACCTGCTGGATACTTACTGTAGAGGAGTTCTGCCCATGAAGGGAAGGTCTTTGAGGGCAAGACCAGGAGTCAGGAAGTGACGCGGGCTAGTGGGAGGAGGAAGGAAGAGACTGGCGCTCAGTCTCGCGCTCTTTCCTGAGGACGCTGGCGGAGAAGGGAGCTAGAAATGTGCTCTCCCTTTAATAGATAGGAATCTAGGCCTTTCTCTCTCTCTTTACCAAATTCTTATTCTCCTTAATAAATGCTTAAAAGTCTAACTCTTGCTAAAGCTTATAATTTATTGGCGACCACTCATTAAATATTTTAGACAGACTAGCTAGAATTTTAGCCCTTAACATGTCTCAGGAAAACAGAAGATCTTTCTGCTGTTTGTATCAGATCAAGAAGGAGTCACCAACCACTATTTGTCTTCTCTGTTGCCTCTGACTGTGAATGGATAACCCGGCTCTTTGGGTGGTTATACCCACTAATAATGCCTCATGCCTCTCACTTAGATGTGTGGATATAGAATTATTTTCTGGATTGGCTTGCCCACCCTAATTTTTTTCTCATATGAGCAGTATTAGGTTTCCAGAAAAGGACCATCATCACCCCTCAAACTCCCACAGTCCTGAGGGAACCTACTTGAGGGGTGCGGGGAAATATTCTTCTCTTCTTGATGCCACCTGTGAATCCCCATCATCAGTCTGGGAAGCACAATAAACTGCCTTCTGGCAAAGCTCATTCAGCTTCTCTCATTCCTGTCCATCACGTGGCTGCACAAAATTCACTGGTTCTTTTTCTTCTTTCCCTTGTATGTGTCACTTTCTTCCCAATTACAGACTTCGGATGCAAGGTGAAAATTCCTTAGATCTTTTCTGCTTCTTTTCTCCTTGCAGCACCTTTTCCAATCTTTTAAGGAACACTTTATTCTCTTAGGTAACCTAGAGACTAGAACCACATTCTTCCTGCCCCTTCATTTTCTCTTTTAGGAAGTAAACCAACCTTCACTTTATACATATATAGCTGTTGCACAGTACTGTCAGAAATGCAAACTCAGAACATTCTTCGTAGGTCATAGCAAAGTTCCCTTGAGCTTCCATATTTTTAGAAAGCAAGTTTTACACTCCTTAGTCTTCTTCTTGGCAGCTCTCTTAACTAAATTTTGGGGAAAACCGTCTGACTTGACTTGTGAGGATGAGATCCCTCTACTTTGTTTTATTTGGCCACTGATATCCAGATATTACCTCTTACTACCCTAAATACCAGGTTCTCTGGCCCCTCTTGAAGGGTGAATTTTGAATTATTTTGCAGAGAAAAATCACATGATATGTGCGAAGTTCCTCCTATAAGCTTTCATGGGCCACTGAGATAGCTCCCTGAGTAGAAGCTGTTTATCACAAGTACTTTGGTCAAGAAGGGGATGAGACCTGACCAGAAGGGAGTCTCAAGGGCAAAAAGTACCCCTTTAGTATGCCCATGGAGTTCTTGCTCAGTATTCAATGAAATAAGTTCTCATAGCTGACAGGACGCAGTCACAAGATATTTAAACCTGCTCTAAGTGTATGTGGGGAGAACTTTTTTGGAGGGGCATCTAGGTGGTATAGTAGATAGAACACTGTCCCTGAAGTTGGGAAGACCTGAGTTCAAATCTCACCTCAGATACTTACTAGCTGTGTGAACCTGGACAAGTCACTTAGCCCCAATTGCCTTAAACATCAGGGGCCATCTCCAGTCGCCCTGATACACACACACACACATATACATACATACATATACACACATACATACACACATATATACATACACACATACACACATATATACATACATATACACATACACACATATATATACATACATATACACACATACACATATATACATACATATACACACATACATACACACATACATACATATACACACATACATACATACACACATACATACATATACACATATATACACATACACATATATACATGCATACATATATATACACACATATATACATACACATATATACATACATATACACGCATACATAACACACACATACATACATACATATACACACATACATACACATATATACATGCATATACACACATGCATACATATATACATACATATATATACATGAATATACACACATATACATACACATATATACATACATACACACACATATATACATACATGCATATACACACATCTATACATGCACATACATATACATGCATATACACACATACACATATATACATGGATGTATATACACACATATACACACATGCACACACATACATACATATATACATACATGCATGCATATACACATATATACATACATATACATACACATATATACATGCATACATATACACACATACGCGCACACATATACATACATGCATATACACACATCTATACATGCACACACATATACATACATACATACACATACACACGCACATACATACATATACATACACATATATACATACATGTACAAACACACATACACATACATATACACACATACACAGATATACATACATACACACATATATACATACACACAATGCATACATACATATACACACATACACATATATACATACATATACACACATACATATATACATACATACACACATATATACATACATGCATGTACACACATACATACATATATACACATACATGCACACACATATATACATACACACATATGTACATACACACATATATACACACATATACACATATATACACATATACACATATGTGTGAACCTGGACAAGTCACTTAGCCCCAATTGCCTTAAACATCAGGGGCCATCTCCAGTCGCCCTGATACACACACACACACACACACACACATACATACATACATACATACATACATATACACACATATATACATACATATACATGCATATACATACATACACACACATATATATACATACATATACACACACATACACACATATATACATACACACACATACATATATACATATATACATACATACATACACACATATATACATACATACATACACACATATATACATACATATACACATACATACACACATACATATACACACATATATACATGCATACATACATATACACACATGTATACATATACACATGTATACATACACATATATACATACATATACACACATGTATACATACACATATATACATACATATACACACATATATACATATACACATACATGCACACACATATATACATACATATACACATATATACACACATATACACATATATACATACACATATATACATACATATACACATATATACACACATATACACATATATACATATATACATACATATATACATACATGCATATACATACATATACATACATATACATGCATACACACATACACATATATACATGCACGCATGTGCACACATACATGCACACATATACATACACATACGTGCACACATACATACACATACGTGCACACATACATACACATACGCGCACACATATATACATATATACATACATATACACACATACATGCACATACGTGCACACATATATACATACATATACACACATACACACACATACATGCACACACATATATACATACATATACACACATACATACATATACATGCACACACATATATACACACACATACACATATACACATATACACATATACACATATACACATATATATACACATATATACATGCACACACATATATACATACATACATATACACATACATACACATACATGCACACACATATATACACACATATACACATATACACATATATACACATATATACATACACACATATATACATACATGCATATACAGACATACATACATATACACACATACACACACATATATACATGCATACATGTACACACATACATGCACACATATACATATATACACATACATGCACACATATATACATACATATACACACATACATACACATACGTGCACACACATATATACATGCATACATATACACACATACATACACATACATGCACACACATATATACACATATATACATACATATACATACACGCATATATACATACATGCATATACATACATATACACAATACACATACATACATATATACATACATATACACATATGTACATACACATATATACATACATATACACATATATACATACATGTACACATACACACCTATATACATACATGTACACACATACATATACACATATATACATACATATACACACATACATACACATATATACATACACACATGTACATACACATATATACATACATATATACATGCACACATACATACACGTACATACATACACACATATATACATACATATTCACACATACATATAGATACATATATACATACATATACACACATAGATACACATATATACATACATATACACAGAGATATACACATATATACATACATACACATACACACACATATATGCATACATGTATACGCATATGTACATACATATGCATACACACATATATACATACATATACATACACACATATATGCATACATGTATACGCATATGTACATACATATGCATACACACACATATATACATACATATACATACACACACACACATATATATCACCACTAGACCCAGATAGATGGCTCTGGAGGAGAGAGTGAGGTTGGTCCCCTTCCATAGCTCTCCCTCACTTAAATCCAATTCAGTGCAAGTCATGATATCACCTCCTGATGTCATGATCCTCTTTGAGAATGAAGGACAAACGACAACAATGTGGGGAGAAGAAGCCCTCTGTCATATACACTTAAGGGGTCCTACACAAATATATAAGAAAAAATGATGTTGTTTCCAGAACTTTTCCTCCACTTCTCTGGACACTACACATGCTGCCAATAGATATGAAACGGGCTGTAGAGTCATATGCAGAAGTAAATCCTCTTATCAGAAACTGGGAAAGGATGTGGGCTAGTCATACGGAGAGAATATTGTAAGTAATAACAGATGGACAGCCTAAATTAGAGCTCCCACATATTATTAAACGCCCTAGAGCAAAATCTTCATTACATAGGGTAGACCCACTTTATTGGAGGACAGAGATAAGAATCACGCAGGACGGAAGGGCATGGGTGACATGCTATCTGTCCCCTTGCTAATAAGCTCATGCATCCACAGAAGTATTGAATTACAATGACTATTCCGCACAGTATAGAATCAAGAGGTAAAATGAAGCTAAGTTATACTTGTGGCCTCATTCAGTTTACCTGGTCTACCATTCTCTCATGTACCATACAAGATGTTTTGCATAAAGCCATGCTGATTATTTTGTTGTTTCTCTCAAGCTTTTGCATGTTGTTTTTTTCATCCTGAACTCTAAATAATATTCTCACAAAATAAAACTCTTTCAGAATTTGAAGGTACTTTGTGGCCATAGCCAAAGTAGAATCCCATCTATAATAGATTGACAACCAGTCATCCAGCTCCTTCTTGCAGACTTGCCCTGTTTCCCAAGGCCACCCATCCTACTTTCGGACAACTGTGCAACTCTCATGCTATTTCATTGTGAGCCAGTGAAACCTTGTTTAACTGTTTTGGGCCCAGCCCTCAAGTCTGCATGTATGCAAAGGCTTAACAACCTGGGAGACTCATTCTTCTTCTTGCTCCAGCCACTTTTATGTTGTGCCACGGTGAGAGTTGAGTTTCTTGACTTTCTGCCCCTTAGTCCTCATTAGATAATTCAGAGAATACCCTCATTTCAGTGGTCCAGACTACTCCCTGCCTTGCCTCATGGGTAACTGGCCAGCTCCTATTAATGCCACATTAGTTCTTTGTCTCAGAACTCAATAAGAGTCTGTGTCTGTGGGGCAGCTAGGTGGTGCAGTGGATAAAGCACCGGCCCTGGATTCAGGAGGACCTGAGTACAAATCTGGCCTCAGACACTTGACACTTACTAGCTGTGTGACCCTGGTCAAGTCACTTAACCCTGATTGTCCCGCAAAAAAAAAGGTTTATTTCGTGATTGGCTTTAGACCTCTAGTTGGAGGATACATCCTACTGAACACCTGAGTCACCTCACTGAGTGCTACCTGCCAGAGTAAGGACAATAGTGAACCCACACCATCCTCCTACCCTTTTGAGTAGCAATAACATTTTGCTAACTATTCTACCCGTGTGACTGTCATTCATCTGAACCATTCTCTTGCCTTTTTGTGCTGTAGATACTATGTAGTCCTCTAGAGTCCACTTCTTTTCTTTTTTTTTTTTTTGGTGGGGCAATGGGGGTTAAGTGACTTGCCCAGGGTCACACAGCTAGTAAGTGTCAAGTGTCTGAAGCCAGATTTGAACTCAGGTACTCCTGAATCCAGGGTCGGTGCTTTATCCACTGCGCCACCTAGCTGCCCTAGAGTCCACTTCTCTTTGTTTTTTTTTTTTTTAGTGTGAATTCCAATAGTGGCTCTTATCAATCCTATTTCCTCCAATAGTGAGGATTACAACCCATCCATGCCTTCTCATCTTGTATGATTGTTGTTTATGTTCTGTACAACCTCCACAAAGGATCTTCCCAATATACTAAAGGCCCCCCTTTCTATTCTATATTTTTTATATGTTGAGGAACATTTGGGTTGTACATCTCCTTTCCCACATTGCCATATCACCAGCCCACCTCCTTTGCTGATCTTCTATCTCCTCAATGATGTCACACTTTTTTGTTTCATGAATTGTCAAGGGATCTCTCATAGCATCGTATCAAGGGATACTTGGTGGACAGCTTATGATCCACTGCTATCCTTCTGATGGAAAGAGAATGTGAGGAAGTCCTATAGTATGTTGGGCCATGCTTATAGAAGAACATGAATGATAGTCTCACAGGATAGTGTGATGAAATAATGGGATTTAGCAGATACTCAAAGACCCACCTGGAGATTAATCTAGACTGATTGAATCAAGTGAGAGTGATTGACTGCTGATTAAGCCTACTTCAAGTTAATT
Organism: Dromiciops gliroides; assembly: GCF_019393635.1. Classification (NCBI taxonomy): domain Eukaryota; kingdom Metazoa; phylum Chordata; class Mammalia; order Microbiotheria; family Microbiotheriidae; genus Dromiciops; species Dromiciops gliroides. The sequence goes on along the minus strand of NC_057866.1, from coordinate 237,996,927 downwards.
GGATTGTAATCACACCTGGCTATCCCTTAAGAAGGTATTGTTCTCAGAAACTAGACTGTGAACTCAATTTGAGAACACCTTCAAAGCCAATGGATTTGGATAATGCCAACCAATCACCTTGAAGCAGTGTGTAAGGACCGCCTCTGTTCCAGACCTATAAAAAGCTTCCACAAACAGCTTGGAGAGTGTTCCTGATTAAAGCAGGCTCATGGAGGAGGACTTGAGGAAGAACCCAACCAGGCTGGAACTCTAGGCTAGGTAGGACTTCTTTTTCTTAACTCCTTGTGAATACCTCTATGCTTTAATAAATGCCTAAAGACTGGTGCTGAAGCTTCTGATTTAAGGCGACCACAATTTAGATTTTAAACATCACAATAGGTAGGCATAGAGGTGCAGCAATCTGCATCATTGGAAGAAATACCCACATCACTGAAATAAGGGATCCACTGGAGTGTCCCACACCTTGTAGGTCATTCTTGGAATTATGCTACTTCTTACTTGCATCCAGCATCTGTCTTCCTATTGACTTTTGGATCACCCACAACTTGAATTCCGTAGAGATCTTATTGTTCCAAGATTCACAGCCTATAGCACCACTGGAGAATACATTTGTGTTTAAAATATGGATCTTTAGACCAAGAAGCAGCTTGTAACTGTTAAAAGGATAGTACAGTTCGCCAAATGCAATTCAACCCGTTCTGTTCCACCTATCTGCCGTGCCTGTTCCAACAAACATCTATCTACTGAAGTACTAACTCAAAGGACTGGCCATTCAATTGCATGTCCCCAAGACAACAGACATTTAAAAAAAAAGAGTTTGTTTTTTCTGTAAAGTTTGTTAGACTGTTTTATTTTGAATAATCAGAGGTTTAACTGAAGAATCATTTATAATGTGAATTTTTTCTACTTTTCTTGTGTATGCTTGCTGAATCCCAATTTTGGAACCCCCTGTTCTAGCACCCAAAATAAAATAAAAAAACCCTTTCTAAACTGTGCTATATAACATTAAGTTTAAAATCCTGGGAAAAGACCTTGAGGTTTGAAAAGATCGTGTATTCAAAGTCACAAAACCAGAACTGGAGATGGTTGGGTTCATAAAAGTAAAGAAGAGCTCCTTTTATTAGTCTTTCTTTATGTGTTATCTCCTAGCAGCAAGCTATAAATCTTCCTATATCCTCTCCAAATAACCCCTACCTTTTGCTTTCCAGATCTTCTCAATGGTAGACTTGCACTTGGCTGCTTTGTTGGGGACCAAAGTACTGAATAGGGACCCTAAAAAGATAAATTAATAACTGTCCAGGATGGATTCTGTTCATAATTTTCCTGGAGGAGGTTTCAAAGAAATCATAGATAAAGGAAACGTCCTTGCACATCACAAACACCCCTTTTCCTAAGAACTGTAGAGAAAAGCATATGTTGGAGGTAAAAATATTCCTCTGTGACAATTATAAATATGAGACATACATAGTTTCTGGATAATTTAATCATTTTATTAATATACTGGCAAGTTATTAATAAAAAGATGATCTATTGGCCATCTCTCTCAGATCAAAGACCCCTAATGGTGGTGGGATCTTAGTTTTTATATCCTAACTATATGAGGTCTATCATAGTTATCAAATCTAATTGGTTGACATGATTTGGAAGTGTGTTATATTAAAATGAAATCTGGGGATATATGACTCAGGTCACTCAAATCTTGGTAAGAATAACAAAGAAAAAATATAGACCCCACCCAAGCTGATGGGGGCACAAATCTCATTAGCTATCTAGACAAATGGATGTCTCCACCCAAGATTCTTTTTTTTAAGGGCAATGGGGTTAAGTGACTTGCCCAGGGTCACACAGCTAGTAAGTATCAAGTGTCTGAGGCCGAATTTGAACTCAGGTACTCCTGAATCCAGGGCCGGTGCTTTATCCACTGCGCCACCTAGCCACCCCTCCACCCAAGATTCTTTTGACCCAGATGCATCTTACTTTCAAAGAGAACTTAGATTTTGGAGTGAGGACAAAGAAAGGACTAAGAAAGAAGGGAAAATCACTAGGTCCTCCAAGATATCAGTTATTAATAATTATTTCTCACACCCCCATGTTCTGTTTTCTTCCATTACCTATCTAAACAATTGGGTAAATGAGCAGATATTCAAACCCCTTTCCTTTCACATATAAAATTCTCAGTTATTTTCTCTCCGCTAATGCTATATCATTTTTTTTTGAGATATTTTATTTTTTCCGTTACATGTAAAGATAGTTCTCAACTTTTGTTTATACCTACTTAGAAATAAAAGCTCCAATCCCTATATAGATGAGTGACTTGCATTATTTCTTGAATGAAAAACTACTCAGAAAGAAAAGCTTCATCCCTTTATAAATGGGTCACTTGCATTATTTTATTTTTATTTTTAAATTTTTTTGGTGAGGCAATTGGGGTTAAGTGACTTGCCCAGGGTCACATAGCTAGTAAGTATTAAGTGTCTGAGGCCAGATTTGAACTCAGGTCCTCCTGACTCCAGGGCCAGTGCTCTATCCACTGCACCACCTAGCTGCCCCAAACACAAGATATTTCTTTCCTTTTCTTTTTCTTTCTTTCTTTTTTTTTTTTTGCAGGGCAATGAGGGTTAAGTGACTTGCCCAGGGTCACACAGCTAGTAAGTGTCAAGTGTCTGAGGCCGGATTTGAACTCAGGTCTTACTGAATCTAGGGTCGGTGCTTTATCCACTGCACCACCTAGCTGCCCTGGTCACTTGCATTATTTTGAAGTCCACAGATTACTCTCATTAAAAACAAAACAAAGGTACTTCTTAATAAGCAAAAAAGTATACCTGTTTTCTTAACTTTTTATAAATCAGTATTGCCTCTCTCCATATTGAATATTGCAGTAAGCCCCAAATCAGAGAGCTCACAGACTTAAACAGACATTTTCCCTTATGAAAATGTTCAAGTGCCCCCAATAGCCATGTCATTGTGCCTTTGCCATGAGATCAGGGCCCAGCTAATTGCAGCCCCAAATATCCTTCCAATAAATTTGCTTTCAACTACGTGTGTGGTTTATCTTTTAGATGAGAAAGGGAAAATACGATCATTTTTCTTGCCTCCATTTAAGATATATAAACTCATTAGTACTGGTACTTACCATGGCCAATAGAGTTACTCTTTCACTAAGACTATATCAAAGCCTTTCCAGCATAGGAAAACACATCAAAGCTCAAACTTTGCTGGAATAGCACTTGAGAACCCACTATCATCTTCACTCTGTGATAAAGCAGATAATAGGTACATAATAAATGACATTAAATTAAATCATGTATTTTCATTAAGCAAATGATACTTGGTGCTTTTAGTAAGAAATAGTAAAATTTTATTTTAATGATGTATATACCTTTTAAAAATGTCTAATGAGCCAAGTATAGTACCCAGGGACCTCTCACCACCCCCACCCCAGCCCCATGTCTCCCTGAAGACAGCTATTCCAGGTTCAAGGTACTCAACCAATATGTTTACCTTAATAGTTAGCCAGAAGACACAATAAGTTCAAAGCAAAGACATTTAATGATATAAGTGTGCCTGAAAAGTAGCTATGGGATATCTTTCCCATTAACCTAGAGTATGATCTTTTATAAACAGAGGAGAAAATGGATGCACCTAGAGTACACAAAGATAAAGGCATATTTGTAGGGAATGTGAGTGGCAAAAAGTACATGCAAAAGGAATAAACTCATGCTTCTGATGCTTGAGATGTAAGTGCACTTTGTTTGCTGACCTTCTGTCTCATAATCTCCACTAGTCGCTGCTTGGCTGTCACCTTCATGCCTCCCACATTGGCTAGGGTCGCCATGCTCTTTCAGAAAAAGCAGTCACCCTTACCCTGGAGTCTTCAGAGGCTTCTAGAAAAGAGCTAGAAGAGCTCTTCTGTTTCAGAGTCAGGTTGAGGCTTGTCAACGCCTAAGCAAGAGATTCTTAGTCTTGAGCACCAAGCTCTTTGGAACAAAAAGGAGCATCATCCCAGAAAGCTAGTGTTGTTTGGCATAGCTTTTTATTGTAACCATTCTCCCTGGCATAGGGCTGGTTCTCTTTGGTCAGAAACCTTACCCTAGTTTATGGTGACTGCAAATGTTGATTTCTGCAATCTGGGCTACAAACCAGATACATTTTATTTTTCTCATCTTTCTAAAGTGGCTCTGGAGTTTGGGGTTCCCCAGTTATTGGTATTTTTTTAACTCTACATCTCTCTGGTTTGCCCTTTGTAAATGAATAGATTGAGAAAAGGTGCAGAAGATACGAGGGGCATGGTCACTGTTTCTCTCTCTTTTTTTTATGGTCACTGTTTCTCAGCAGAATTCCTGACTTTTTCAAAACCACTAGAAATCTGAAAGGGCTTTTTGCCTCTCATTTTTACAACCTGCCAATTAGGCCACTTAAAATCTGGAAGAAGCATAAATTTACAGAAGCATTAAAAAAGAATTAAAAATAATTTGGGAAGAAAGTAAGAAAGGTGAACTTGATTCTTTTTTTTTTTTTTTTTTTGCGGGGCAATGGGGGTTAAGTGACTTGCCCAGGGTCACACAGCTAGTAAGTGTCAAGTGTCTGAGGCCGGACTTGAACTCAGGTACTCCTGAATCCAGGGCCGGTGCTTTAACCACTGCGCCATCTAGCTGCCCCTGAACTTGATTCTAAAAGTGAAATAACAGTTCAAGTGCAGCCATGAAGAAAAGCCATTAAGACAAATAGGTTTGGGGCAGCTAGGTGGCGCAGTGGATAAAGCACTGGCCCTGGATTCAGGAGGACCTGAGTTCAAATTTGACCTCAGACACTTGACACTTACTAACTGTGTGACCCTGGGCAAGTCACTTAACCCTCATTGCCCCACAAAACAAACAAACAAACAAAAAGACAAATAGGTTTGAAAAATAAGAATATAAGCAGGTAGGAACAGATAGGGAGAAAGCCAACAGGCATAGATTAAGCATTTACTATATACCAGGCACTATGCTAGAGATACAAAAACATGTAAAGAGAAATACAGTTCCTGCCCACAAGAAGCTTATATTCATGATAGGGGTGACAACACACAAAAGGAAGCTGGAGAATGTGGGGAAGAGTAAAGAAGGTGGCAAGATCTCCAGAGTCAGAAACAGAGGAGCTAGGAAGGAGAATAAAAGATGCCTGGCTTGGTCCCCTCCCCGAAATGAAGGGAGGCCCAAGGTAAAACTCACTAATGGGAGAAAGGGGCTGAATGGGATTACAAGGATATTGTAGAGTGAGAAGATCCTAGGTTCTGAGGGAGGTTCCAGACCATAAACAAATGGAATTTTCTACTTTTGAAGACCCTAACCTACCTTTATTCCCCTCCCCTCCTTTCAGGTTGTAGGAGACTATGAGGAAATAAGCCTTCAATTTAAAAGCACTGGGAAAGAAAAACCGCAGAATGAGCATTTTTTTTTCTTGTCTTAAAGTCAATCACAAGAGATTTATTTTTAAAAAGAAAAATTTGTACTTCTATGCTTTCCTGAAGTACTGGCAGAAATGCTTGTGCTTAAGAACATTTCTGAATACTTGTGTGTATTCTTCTTTCCAGTTCTTTTGGAACGAGGCCTTTAATTACTTCTCTGGTTGTGGAGAAACAGAAAAGCCCCCAAGACCCCAGAAAACAAACAAACAAAAAAACCCTTACTCACAGCATCTCACATTCCAAGAAACCCTTGGAGAATTAAGAAAAAAAAGATTTGGCAGTAAAGGCAATAAATATATTTGTAATTTTGAAGTATAGAGACACTAAAGTTTTCCCTTGATAGCTTATACATATTTTTTTCCTTAAATGCCTGAAAATAATGTTAATAGGTAAATGGTATTGGAAGAACCTTCTATCTACTTGTAGTACATTTGTCCCACATGCAAATGTCAACCCAACTGGGTAGAATTAAGAACTCCCCTATTCTCATATTTTGTTGCTGGATTTCTAGAGCCAGCTCCTTCCCAGCTCACCTCACTGCAGGGCCCCATCAAAGTTTGGGACGCTAACCTTTTCAACACTGATCCCAACTTATCACTTTGCCTCAGAGCAAAATGGGTAGTGGATGAGAGGAAGCAGAAAGCAGGGTACATTCTGATTTCCCTCCAATAGAATGTAAGAATCTTGAGGGTAGAAACTCTTTGCTTATGCTATTCATGAGTCTATAAGGATAGACAGCCACATATTTTATAATGTGATATTCCTTGTTATTTGGGAGCACACAATGAAACCAAATTCATTGTCTCCATTGTTTAATTTCCTATGGAATATTTGTGAGCTGTCTTTCCATTTGGCTTATTTCTTTGTTTTTTGGTTTCTTTCAAGTTGAGAATATGATTTATGGTGTAGTTCACTTCCTCCACTATTACATCAGCTGAGGCATAGGTCACAGATCTCACATTTATTTAGAATACCAACAGATAAATTAATATTGATTCACGGTCTAAAAACTGTGATTCTTAGCACACTCCCTGCATCTTTCCACTGTCCTCCACTGTCACTGTAGAAATGAAAGGGCAGAACACAATTCATCCTTCATGGCCAATCTTTATCAAGTGAATGATTGTTTAACACCGTGTGTGTGTGTGTGTGTGTGTGTGTGTTTGAGTGAACACTGGAATTAACATAATTTCCTATTCTTTGAGTCATATCCAGTTTAATCAAGCTTTTGTAAATTGCTTCAAATTCTTTACTATTTATGTAATGAGAATAGAAAAGAAGTCTCTTGTGGCACCCAGAATTGCAATAGTCTGTGAAATGTTCTGCCAGAAACATACTGAATAGAGACAGGTCACTTGAAATTCTTTATCCCAGACAAATTTTCACAGTGAGATTCCCCACCATTGGTTTTTAATGCATATTTTTGAAGAAGAGCAATTCCCTGGACTGGTAAGCAATTTGTCTTTTAAAGATCCATTTGAACTAACTGGCTCTTTTACCTGAGGAAAGAAAGTATAAGTGCCTCACTCACCATAAATCCTTTCTTTTGCTTCAAGGAAGAAACTTTGTTTATTAGACGAGGCTGGCTTTGTGGGAAATGAGAGGACAGAAAAGTTCTGGAAGAGGACTAGTCATTATTCTGAGAAAAGTTGAACTGCACATAAAAAATGCTACTTATGTAACTGCCTGGCCAGTCATCTGTTTCTGGAAATGACACTTGATGTTTAATGTGTGGAATCAGGTAGATGTAGACCAGGAGAGATGAGAGTTATCCTCCAGGAAATGTCTTTTTATTTTTAATTTTTGAAATGTCTTAAAAAGCCTATCTCGGGGGCAGCTAGGTGGCGCAGTGGATAAAGCACCGGCCCTGGATTCAGAAGGACCTGAGTTCAAATCCGGCCTCAGACACTTGACACTTACTAGCTGTGTGACCCTGGGCAAATCATTTAACCCTCATTGCCCTGTTTAAAAAAAAAAAAAAGCCTACCTCGAGATAGGCTCCCAAAAGTTTCTGGCCTCCCTTAATGCTCAAAGACGGTAATCTGATTATACATTATTTCACCTACACTATTTCATTTGAGCCTCACTATGTGAGTGAGGCTGGTAGTAGAAGTATTGTTATTCCCATTTTATAAATGAAGGAAATGAAGTTGAAAGAGTGCCTTAAACAACACCACATGAGAACCAGGACAAGGCATTTTGTTATTTCAGATAACGTAGTTATGCCTATCTGGGTATTATAGTGAGAAGCTTCAGAGAAACAGAGTAAATAGTTTCTCTTGAATGTGACAAATAATATATATCTAAGATCAAAAGTCAACATTATCTGTAATGAAGAAAGGCTAGAAGTCTTTTCAATAAGATTAAGAATAAAGCAATAGGGGGGCAGCTAAGTGGCGCAGTGGATAAAGCACCGGCCCTGGAGTCAGGAGGACCTGAGTTCAAATCCGGCCTCGGACACTTGACACTTACTAGCTGTGTGACCCTGGGCAAGTCACTTAACCCCCATTGCCCCACAAAAAAAAAAAAAAAGAATAAAGCAATAATGTTTCTTCTTTCTTGTGTTTTTTTTTCCTTTTGTGGAATGTGACTAATGTGAAAATATGTTTAACTCAAAAGTACTATATTACAAAGTAGATTGCTTGCTGGCTTTGGGAGGGGGAGAGAAGGGAAGAAGGGAAAAAAATTCGGAACTCAAAGTCTTACAAAAATGAATGCTGAAAATTATTGTTACATGTAATTGAAAAAAAATACTAAGAAAACAAATCATCAACATTTCTATATATTAGCAACAAAAAACAGAAGGCAGGGATAAAAGACAGAATCCAAGTTTTGACCAGCATCTCATACCAATATGCCAAGAGGAGCTCTAAACAAATATGTGAGTAGCTATAAATAATAATAAAAGAATAAATAATAATAAAAGAATTGCAAATTTTAAAACTCTGAGATCCCATGTCACAACTATAAGATTGGCAAAGATGACCCCAAAACAGAAAATGGCAAATGTTGTTGGGGCCATGGGAAGAGAATATACTTTTGGTAGGACTGTAAATTGGTATAATCACTTTAAAAAACCATGCCTTCAAGTTACCAAACTGTATATCCCCTTTGACCCAGCAATACCACTACCAGGCCTATACCCCAAAGAGATCAAAGAAAGAAGAAAAGCATCCATATGAACCAATAATATTTATGGCACTTCTCTTTGTGGTGGCAAAAAAATAAAGAGATGCCCATCAATTATGTAATGGATGAACAGACTTTGGTATATGAATGTAATGAAATATTACTGTTCTGTAAGAAATAAAGAAGAGGGGCAGCTAGGTGGCACAGTGGATAGAGCACCGGCCCTGAATTCAGGAGTACCTGAGTTCAAATCCAGCCTCAGACACTTGACACTAGGTGTGTGACCCTGGGCAAGTCACTTAACCCTCATTGCCCTGCAAAAAAAAAAAAAAGTAGCATAACTTATTTTGAATTGCTTGAGTTCTTGTGGGTGGGAGGTGGGAAGGGAGGGAGGAAGAGAAGATGGAACACAAAGTTTTAAAAAACTGATGTCAAAATTTGTTTTTATATATATTTTGGAAAATATCATTCTATTCAATTAAAAAAAAGATTAAGCAGGAAAAAGAAAGATATCTATGATTTATTTTCTTTGAAAAGTTGCTTAAAAGGGTTATGTAATGTTTATTCAATATTTACCTGAATTTATTATATTCAAGGGATTTATTTTTAAAGATAAAAAAATAAAAATCTCTGGTTACAAAAAAAAAAAAGATGCAACCAATACTGATTCATGTATTCATGTACAGTCTTCTTTTCCCGTTCATCTTTCCATATGGAAATTTTAATTTTATTTGGTGTTTCCTAAGAACAGAATTAAAAAAAAATTTTTTTTTTAAGTAGAAGAGAAGCTAAGAAAGTCGAGCTTAGGTTAGTTCCTGTGACTAGAAAGTTGGTTGGTGAATCTTACAGGCTCTGGAAACTCACTAATTGCCTGCTAAGATAGGGAGGAGGGCTTCCTTCTTCACTGATTGAAAGAGTATCCCCTCTCTCACACAGATGAGGTGACATGCTCTGGTGAAAAGATCATAGCTTCTGTAGTCTAGAGCATCCACCTTCAAATCCACCCTCTGATGTTTAATACCCATGTGACCTAATCATCTTGGGCCTGTTTCCTCACTTATAAAATGAGGGCTGTTGACTATTGAAGCTGCTTCTAGGTCTACATTTATGATCCTATGAAATCATGGTTCTTGTGCATCACTGGAGTCAATACATTATCATTATTATATTCCCATTATAGATAAACCCCCACTCTGCCTATCAGTTACTGTGACAGAGGTCAGATCATTATTGGTCATCTGAAAATATAAAGTTTTTATTGTACAAGAACTTCTGGATCTTAGTTTCCTGGCATGAAGATGTTAGACTAAATGGCATTTCAGGTCCCATATTCATTGTTAAGGGCTAAAATTCTAGCTAGTCTGTCTAAAATATCTATTGAGTGGTCGCCAATAAATTATAAGCTTTAGCAAGAGTTAGACTTTTAAGCATTTATTAAGGAGAATAAGAATTTGGTAAAGAGAGAGAGAAAGGCCTAGGTTCCTATCTATTAAAGGGAGAGCACATTTCTAGCTCCGCTCTCCACCAGAGTCCAAAGGGAAGAGCCTGAGACCGAGCGCCAGTCTCTTCCTTCCTCCTCCCACTCGCCCGCATCACTTCCTGACGCCAAAGAAAAGACTCCTGGTCTTGCCCTCAAAAACCTTCGCTTCATGGGTGGAACTCTTCTACAGTAGGTCTCCAGCAGGTGGCGTCATTCCAATCGTTACATCATGTAACATTACACTAATCTCCCCTGCCCCTGCCCCTTTTTCCCCCCTGCTAGAATTATATTTCTTAAAAGATTGCCTTTCAACATGGTCAACCCAGTTTGTTCATTAAGGCAGCTTGGATACTTGGGCTACATTACTCCTGATTTGACTCTGATGGCATGGATAGGCTCAAGAGACTTTATCACATTGCTAAGATGAGGAGTAATTTTGAAGAAAAGCAGATTCTAAGAGATAGAAGTGAGCAGGAAGGGCATTCTAGGTAAGTGGGACCGCCAGGGCAAAAGTATAGAAATGGGAATAACAGTAAAGAAGGCCAGTCTTGTCATACTGATGCAGGAATGAGAGTAAAGTATGAGAAAATTCAGAAAGGTAGGAAGAGGTCAAATTGTGAAAAGTTTTCAAAGCCACACAGATAGTTTATAATTGAACCTGGAGGTAAGTGGAGCTGACCTGCCCTTTAGGAAAAGAAATTTGGCAACTGAATGGAAGATGTTTTTGGAGTATGGAGAGACTTGAGATGAGACCAATTAGAAGGCTAGAGCAATAATCCAGGCTACAGGTGAGGAGATCCTGACTGAACTAAGGTGATCGCCATGTGAGTCTAGAGAGGGAGTTGGATATGAGAGATGTAGAGGCAGAAAGAACAAGAGTCGAGGATAATGCCAATATTGTAAATGTGGGTGACTGGAAAGATAGTGTTGCTCTCAATAGAAAGAGGAAAGTTTGAGAGAAAAGGTGATTTGGAGAAAAAGAAAATTAGCTCAGTATTGGATTTGCTGAGGTTGAAATGCCCACAGGACAGTCAATTGGAAATACTCTTTAGGTAAATGGAACTATGCAACTAGAGCTCAAGAGACAAGATCTGGACATCTGTGGTCACCGAGTCAGTGTAGAGAAAGAATAAAAGAGCAGACCTGTAAAAAGACTCGGGAAACAGACAATCAGAAGGCAAACCAGCAAAGGAGACCGAACATGAACATTAAATAAAAGGAGAGCTGAGAGAGTGGTGTCACCAAAAAAAAAAAAAAATGCAGAGGGGAGAGAGTGTCATGGAGGAGAACATAGTTGACAGTGTCAAAAGATGCAGAGAGATCAAGAAGAGCGAGGACTGAGAAGAGACCATGAGATCTGATCATTAAGAGATTATTGGTAGTAGCAGCTAGGTGGTAAAGTGGATAGAGCACCTGCCCTGGAGTCAGGAGGACCTGGGTTCAAATCCAGCCTCAGACACAACACTTACTAGCTGTGTGACCCTGGGCAAGTCACTTTACCCCAATTGCCTCACCAAAAAGAGAGAGAAAGAGAGAGAGAGAGAGAGATCATTGGTAACTTTGGAGAAAGCAGTGAGAGTTGAGTGACGAGGACAGATGCCAGTTTAAAAGAGACTGAGAGATGAACTAGAGGAGAAGAGACGCCTTTTCCCAAGAATCAACTGTGAAAGGAGGAGAGATTTAGGGCTTGATGAAATAAGGTTAAGAGAGGGGTTTTTCTTTCCCGCTAGGATGGGGTAAGCTTGGGCATGTTTGTAGGCAGCTGGGAAGGAACCAATAGCAGGGAGCTAGGTGGCACAATAGATAGAGTGCTGGCCCCTTACTGGCTGCGTGACCCCTGAGCAAGTCGCTTAACCTCAACTTCTTCATCTGTAAAAGGAGGATAATAATAGTACCCACCTCCTAGGGGTATTGTGAAGATCAAATGTGATAATAATTATACAATGTTTAGCACAGTCCCTGCCACATAGGAGGTACCATATAAATATGAGCTACTACTCTTATTATTATAATAAAAAACTGAAGAGTGGAGTAAGAAGGATTGTGAGGACAATCTGCTCTAGAAAACGGGAAGGGAAATAATGAAAGGGGCATGTAGAGGTTTGTTATCAGAGAGAAAAAAGGGAAGGAAAGAAGAGCATACCTCGGGATCTGATCAATGCAGATTTATGTGGAATTCTTGCGTGAGGTAGAAACGAATGGTATTTGTCTCAAAGAAAGAGCTGAGATATTTTACCAGTGATTCCTGGACTTGATAAATGTCTGTTCTGCATTTAAAAAATTCATTTAATCGGGTTGAATCAGGATTTGAATTTATAGGTACATACCTTGGCCTGAAGACTTATGATTCAATTTTCCAAATAAATTAACAGAGATTGGACATCAGGAAAAAAAATGTTTCAATTAAAAGCAGTTATATACCAACTCTAGGGAGAGGATTCCCTGGCAAAATCAGAATATAATATTGGACACACATGCTGGAAAAGCAAAAGGCATTGTCTACAGCTAGAAATATGACATTTAATTTTAAACTGAACTCTCTTTGGACAACAAATCTATTTCCCTTTAGAACACGAAGGGGATTTTGGTTCCAATAAATTTTGCATTTCAAAACAAGACAAATAGATGCGGAGACAGATTTTGGACAGTGTTTAAGAGCCTGTTGGGCAATAAGGAAATTACATTAATTCCTCAGTGCTGTTAGGAGACCATTTAGAGGATGATTATACTGTGCCAATGTCCTAAAAATGACCCGAATGGCCCAGTGACTAGTTGAATTAAAACAGCATGATACTATTAGGAACATTTTCATTTTTTTTAATTAGAAGACTAGACATGACTTTGGTTTCTGGCAAGATCCTTGTAAAAGGGTAATGTGTGAACACAGAAAATCAAGTGATTATTAAGAGCCAGCATGGATTCATAAAATATAGACCATGGGGAAGCTAGTTGGCGCAGTGGATAAAGCACCAGCCCTGGATTCAGGAGGACCTGAATTCAAATCTGACCTCAGACACTTGATATTTACTAGCTGTGTGACCCTGGGCAAGTCACTTAATGCTCATTGCCCCACCCCCAAAATAAAATAAAATAAAATATAGATCATGCCAGATGAAACAGATTTCCTTTTTTGAAAGGTTACTAGATTAGTTGATCAGAGGAATATCTTAGGCATAACATATGACCTTTAACTCACTCAGACAAATGTTTATTAGGCACCAGGCACTGGGAATACAAAAGTGAGACAGTATTTGCCCTCAAGAATCTTGTATTCTATTGGTTGATTTAACATGTGCAGAAAAAAAAGCAAATACGAGTTATATGCAAAATTAAGTACAAAGTAATTGGGGTAGGGGACACTTGGGGAATCAGGAAAGCCCTCTTTGAAGGGGGTGCACTTGAGTGGAGCCCTGAAGAGAAGCAGGGGTTCCAAAAGGTAATTTGATGAGGAAGCTGGTGGAAGCGGGAAAGCCTCGTGGCGGGATGTAGCCTTTGAACTAAAATTTGAAGGAACCCAGAGATTTTCCATGGTAAGGGTGAGGAGGGAGCACATTCCAAACATAGGGGACAACCTGTACAAAGTCACAAAAATGGGAGATGGAATGTGAGTTTTGAAGAACATTGAGAAGACCAGTTTGTCTGAATTGGAGAATTCCAAGGGGGAGTAATGTATATTAAGGCTGAAAGGTAGGTTGGAAACAGGTTGTAAAGAGCATTAAATGGTAAATAGAGAGGTTTACATTTTGTTCTACAAGGAATAGAGAGTTTATTTATCAGGGGAGGGACTTGGTCAAACCCATGCTTTAGGAAAATCACTTATAGCTCTGTGGAGGATGGATTGGAAAAGGGAGAGACTTGATCCAGGGAGACTAATTATGAAGTTATTGCAATATTTCAGATGAGAAATTAATTAGGGTGGCAGTGGTTTGAATGAAGGGGAGATGGATTCAAGAGAATTAACATGATGTGGGGACATATTGGATATTAGGGATGAGGGAAAGTGAGGTGTTGAGGTTGCTAACTCATGTGACCCTTCATCAGAAATAAGGCATTTTGAAGTGGGGAGGGGTTGGGGGAAAAGACAATGGGTTGTTCTTCAGACCTTGTTGAGTTAAATACCATTATGGGACACCCTTACCAAAGCAGTTGGTAATAGAGGAATAGAAGAAACTTTGGCTGGATACGGCCATCTGTGAGTATTCTGCTTAGAGATGATAGCTGAGGTGTCTTTCAACACTGAGATTCTGCTATACTATAGAATGTTATTTTGATATTCTAACTTTTCCCAGATTGGACAACTTTAGGAAATACATAGGTTTCAGTTCAGTTTCTAGGTGTCTTTCAACACTGAGATTCTGCTATACTATAGAATATTATTTTGATATTCTAACTTTTCCCAGATTGGACAACTTTAGGAAATACATAGGTTTCAGTTCAGTTTCTTTTTTTCTCTAAAAGTCAATGCTCTCTTACTTTTTTTCAGTTCACAAACATTTGTTTTCTCTTCCTTCCACACCACATCATGGGGAAAAACCAAAAACCAAAAACAATTGGTTTCATTTCTAACTGTTGTACTCGGTGGTTTGTTTGTTTGCTTGCTTGTTCCAGATCACTCTTAATTTGCATGGCCTTTTTTTTCTTTGATACTACTTTGCATTTTATAAAATAGGCAAAAATAAGTCATATCCTGCAGCCTGTATGTATCATATGCAAAAGCACCTGATTCCTTGTGCATCTGCCCTTTGTGGGGTCTGTTGATAATATAAATGGGAGCAGAGAATTATTTATATCAAAGAACCACTGGTATCACATTGTTTCTTTGTATCCTCAACACTTTAGCATAGTGCTTTAGCACATAGGAAGCACTTAATAAATGTTTTTGCATTCATCCATTCAAGCTGGTTTGCAAGGTTCTTCTTCCTTAAGACCTGCCATGAAAGAGAATGGAACTTTTTGTTTTGATCAATATCTATAGAATCATAGCTATAATTTGAAGTAATCTAGGATAACTCAGTGCTAGGCCTGGAGTCAGGAAGACCTGAGTTCACATCAATCCTCAGACACTTATTAGCTATGTGCCCCTGGGCAAGTCACTTAACCCTGTTTGCCTCAGTTTTCTCAGTTGCAAAATGACCTGGAGAAGGAATAAATGGTGTCATGAAGAGTCAGATACAACTGAAACGACTCAAAAACAACAACAACAACAACAAAGGTAACTTAGAGAAAACTTCAGAAGATAATAGGGTGTTAACACTTTATCAGTATATTAACACTTTCTATATAATATAATTGGTGATTATATATTGTGACTACATCAACTGAGCTGGGATGCAGGGGGCGGGGAAAGGAGCAACCCCCCCCCTTCTTAAAGCATGAGGCACACATTATAGTTCAAATTTGTTATTATAACCTTAACTGAATATTTAATATCACTAAATACATGTTTCAAATAATATTTCTTTGCAATATGATGATGCACAATTTCATGGTTGTGGTTTTTCATCTATCAACATAGATCATTGCCTTTCCATATTCATAGGCTCACAGCTCTGGAGCTAGGAGGGATCTGAGAGCCATTTAGATCAGGGAGAAGAACCAAGAGAGAGCAGTATGACAAAAAAAAAATAGAGTAACCTAAAGGAGACAATGGTCAACAGTTCCAGATCCTGCAGTAATCTAGAAGTCTGCGACCTCAGAAAAGTCTGTGGGATTTGGCAATTATGAAATCCCCAATAGCTTTAGGGAAGGAAGTTTTAGTTGAGTGATAAGTTTGGAAGTAACATTGCAAAGGACTGAGAAGTGAATGAGAGGAAGGGAAGTAGAAGTAGCCAGTGTAGACAGATTTTTCTAGAAATTTGGCTGTAGAAAGGGGTAGAGTGAGGGGAGATATTGGGCCATTGCTTGAGAGAATAAGATAGTCAAGAGAAATGTTTTTAAGGATGGGGGCGATCAGGGCATATTGGTAAGCAACAGAGGATGAACCAACATATAGAGAGAAATGAAGACTAGAAAGTGAGATGGGAGTTTGTGGACATGATCTCCCCGAAATGATGTGAGGAGATGTGAGGAGATTTAACTATATGTTTTAAGTAGGGGTTTTGTCATTGTTAAGCATAGGGACAAACTGCTCATTAGAGCCAAAATGGGGGATGATGTCAAGAAGGGGAAGGGATCCAAGAATTACAGGTATGGATAGAAAGGTTGGTCTTGGCAAGGAGGGATGCCTCATTATGAGACACTGTGTGATCTTTCAGTAAATGGTCCCCATTTTTTCAGTTAAGTATGAGATGAGGTTCTCAGCAGAGAACAGGGAGATGGTGGAGAAAATGAGGGACGAAGGAGGCCTGAGAAGAAAAAACAATACTTGGAACAATGGCAGTGGTGAGTGGGACAGGGAATTGATTAGGGAGGAGTAATATGATTACCTTGCTCTAGAGAGGATCTAGTTGATATCGCATGGTAAGGAAACTGAGGCAAACAGGGTTAAGTGACTTACCCACAGTCAGACAGCTAGTGAGTGACTGCAGCTGGATTTAAACTTAGGTATTCCTGACTCTGGGCCCAACACTCTATCCAATGAGCCACCTGGCTGCAGGGGTAATTATTGTATAGTGATGGGGAGACTGTAGGAGGTGGCAGTATCCTAATTTTTAAGGAACGAGTCCAGGTTGAATAGCAACATATGCTGATAAAGACAGATTATTTGAAAGGTGCAAGGTAAATAAGTTGTGCCATCACCATCCTGAAATGCCTGGCCTTGCTGTGAACTGGGGCAAGCTTGACAGGCTTGTGATCCTAGCTCTGTTGTCCAGTTGAGAAAGCTTGCTAGAAGAAGTGGCAGGATGTGTCCAAGGCTGTTGAGCAAGGCCACTCTTAGTGAGGTTGTCATTAATGAGACTGTAGGAAATGGACCTTGCTGGAAAGGATAACTTCTCATTGAGCTAGACATGAATCTTTGACCCTTGCTGAGACATAGATACACCTTATCCTCTTGAGGAAAAACAGTCAATCAAGAAACATTTATTAGCCACTTAATGTATGCCATATCCACTTTGATTAACTCTGGGTATAAGAGGGAAAGCAAAGAAGAGCTTGAATTCTAATAGGGAAAACAACAGGTACACAGACAGTGTAGATAAAGTGTGATCATCCAGAGGAAACTACTGGCAGCTGGTGGTTCAGCAGAGGTCACCCTCCTGAAAATGTTCAAGGTGAGTCTTAAAGGAAATAAGGAATTCCAAGAAGTTCAGGTGAGAGGGGAGAGCATTTCAGGCAGTGCAAAGTCATAGAGATGGGAAATGGGGCATCCTGGGTGAGTAATAACAAATAGGCCAGTGTCTAGGGCTAATAGGAAACAAATAGAACTTAGTGAGTAGGTTGAGTGGGGTTGACATAGCTCTACAATTTAGAAATATCACTGACAGCTGGGTGGAGGACTAACCAGAGCAAGAAGAGACTTGAGTGAAGGAGAATAATTTGTAGGCTATGGCAATAACCCATGAGAGGAGATGCAGTCCTGGGCCAGGGGAAATATGTCAGTCAGTCAACAAGAATTTAGTAAGCATTCATTATGTCCCAGACACTATGGTTAAGTGCTGAAGAGATGTGGAGATAGAGTAAGATGGAGTAAAGCAAGGAGTTGAGTAGGAAACCAAGGTTTTGAACCTTAGGTGACTAGAAGCATGGTGGTGCCCTTGACAGCAATAGGAAATTATGGAAGAATGGTATATTGGGGCCTGGAAGGGAGAGATAATGAGTCCTGTTTTGAATGTGTTGAATTTGAGATGTCTAAGGGACATCTGGCTTGAAATGTCCAATGGACAGTTGGTGATTTGGGACTATGGTACAGGAGAAAAATTAGGGCTGAATAAATAGATCTGGGAATCATCCGTAGAAATGATAATTGGCCCACAAAAGCTGAGGAGATCAACCGATGAGAAAGCAGGACACAAAAAACTCTTTTGATTGGTCCTTGGTGCCTGGAGATGCCTTTTGCTTGTTGATTGCCAGAAGTCCAGGATGATGGATTGTCTTCCCCTTATAAGAATGACCTGTGAATTGGAAACACCTTTTACCCCCTCTACAATTGAATCTCTAGACCAGAGTCAGGCAGAGGAGTGAGAGAGGGATTTCTCCAGGCTCCTATGCCCACTAGGAGTAGCGATCGTGAATTACAGGAGAAGCGCATGGGGAATGTAACTTGTGCCTGCCCAGGTGAGCCTGAGAGCTTAGACTTCCCACTTCCAGCTGCCTTCTTCTCCTTCAGAGACCAGATCCTGAGAGTCCAGCCTAAGGATAACCTGTTGGGTAAGAGTTCCTTAGTGTGAGAGCCTTCCCAGAGTTAAGGATTTCCTCAATTCAGCAGTTATCTATTTATTTATTTGGTTAGTTATCTGAAGCCATTCAGCGAGGGCCCAGGAGTTCAGGATTGAACCTTTCAGACAGTTCAGGCCCAAGGTAAATGGGAAATATTCATTCAGCAGTTCCACAAAAGGTCTTGACATTTTGGGCGGGCAAAATTAATACTATGTGCTAGCTGTGTGGAGTTTTTCTGGTGTGGAAATTTATTTTGATTTGGGGACCCTACCTTTGGGCTGAGATTAGAAAGCCTTGGGCCCTCAAGGTTTTTTCTATGTGAAGGGCTGTTGCCCCTCCCCCTCCGCTTCAGCTGAGCAAAAAATGCCCCGTGGGCTGTACAAGAGCCAGGTCAGACAGCTGTGGGGAAAGCCCCAGCTCCCTCCACCCTGAGAGGATCTATCCAAGAGAGATACTGGGCTCGTCCAGGCCGGCCTCTGGCGTAGCCCATACAGAGGTCCCTGGGTGCACAGCAGGGGCACGGGCCCCTGGAGCCCTGGGTGTGGTACGAGCGCCACCCCGCCAGCCGCAACCCTAGGGCGGCTGGCAGATTAGCTTGGTGTGTGGGGGGGTGCAGGAAGCCCTGAAATTTGAGTGGAGAGAAGGAATATATATAAACCAGAGAGTTAGACAGGAGCGGGGCTGACAAGATTAAGGAGGACTCTGGAGACTAGAGACGCTGAGAGGTCAGTGAGAAAGGGAGAGCACAGGGGAACAGGAAGGAATGGACAGAAAGGATGCCAGAGGGCTAGGAGGGAGCGGAGAGCACAGAAGTGGTCAGCACAGGGTACAGGTTGGAGAAAGCAAAGATTAAGAGAACAGAGAAGGGGACAGCTAGGTGGTGCAGTGGATAAAGCACCGGCCCTGGATTCAGGAGGACCCGAGTTCAAAGCCGGCCTCAGACACTTAACATTTACTGGCTGTGTGACCCTGGGCAAGTCACTTAACCCCTAATTGCCTCTCAAAAAAAACCCCCCAAAAAACTTTAAGAGAACAGAGAAGGATGCAGAAGATTGAGGACTGGGGAAGGAGGAAAAGCTAAGAGCAAGAAAGGACGAAGGCTGATACGGAAAAGGGGGGGGGGGGGGCTTTTCAGTGAGGAGAACACTAGAAGGTCCGTTGGTACGCAGGAGGAGGCTAAAAAAAGTTCCAGGCGCAGCAGGTGGAAAGAAATGCGCCAGCATGCAGTCAGGCTGTACATTTTATTTCCCTGTATTCTTAATTTTAAATAGTATCTCATAAACTCTGCTTTGATTATTTAGTTAAGAGGCTTCTTAATCTTTTGCTTATCAATTTTGGGAGTGGAGCAGTATGGTAGAACTTTATAAATGGCCCATATTAAATTAATAGCAGTTAGTCAACAGTCCCAGATTAAGTACCCCAGTCAGATTAGGCCCCCCAAATTAGGCCAGCAAGTTAACAAAATATTTTTACACTGGCTTGTGATATATGCCTGTGATTCCTACACATTTTATGCTTGAGGAAATTAAGAGCTCTCCCATACCTGATATCCATATCATATATGGAGTATCTTTGTGGGAGGGGACCCTGTTTCCCACCTTGCGTAGATATGGGATATGCCTTATTTTAGAAATTTCCCTGGAACGTTACTCGATGTAAGTCCAGAGTCCCCAGGAAGGGACCCTAGGAAGAGGGGGAGGGGACAGTTTGGCACATGGTGTGCTTTTTAAAAAAGAGTTTGCAATTCTTTTGTTCACATCTTTTTACCCTTTACTTAGTGGCTCTTGCCGTTGTTCTGATAGAAGTGAACTAGACTTTCATATTTACCTTTTGCTTGAGCTCACTTTTTGTCTTCTCTATAGGTCTCTTTAAAATCTAATTCAGTAAGTACCTCTGTATACATCTCTTTTTGTCCTCAACAGAACTATTTCTCTTTATATCTTCAGAATTTAATTCTTCAGCATCTCTGATCCATCTTGGTCTCACTTCCTTAATATAGTTTTAGTCTTGAGAATCCCATCTTTCCTATCTCTAGAATATAATTGGGAGTAGTCACACCCCTCCAAGTTTCGTATCTTTCCCATCCAAGTCAACCAGTTCCTCTCTGTGAATGAGGATCAGATGCAGAATAGAATTTCTTTGAAAAAAGCACTGGCTCTGGACTCAAGAGGACCTGAGTTCAAATCCAACCTCAGACACTTGATCCTTACTAGCTATGTGACCCTGGGCAAGTCACTTAACCCTCATTGCCCTGCCAAAAAAAAAAAATTCCACTTAATATTCCTTCTAGCTTTTGAAACATGAAATTATCCTTGAGACAAATCAGGAAGTTACAAGTTGTTTCCCTTTTGGCAAAGACAGAAAGAGAGGCAGTGAGACACAGAGAGTGAGAGAAAAAGAAAGAGAAGAGAGAAATAGAGAGACATACAGGGAGAATTGTAATAGCTGTCTGGATATTTAAATTGTCCAATAATGTTCATCATGACCAAATTCTGGGCTTATATTCTGCTTCCTGAATTCATTTTCTACCTCTTCCTGTCCAGATAGTCTGTAGTATACTCCAATGAGGGGAAAATCTCTTTTCCCCCCTTCCAATTATTTTGTGCAAACTTTTCTTTATCATGCCAAATTTTCTCACATCAGTATATCTTCTTGTCATAAATCCTGTTTCCTTTGAATAAGGTGTACCCACCCAGAACCATATTTCATTGCACCAACTATGTGATACCTGCGGGGTCAAATTTGTCTTTTTGTATTAGGACCTTTAGTTCAACTTGCTAATTGTCTCAACTTTGTGCATTAATGTCTATACACAACCAATTGTCTACTTAAGAATATGTTCAGCTGTTCATTCTTTCAAAAGAGATATAATAATATAAATGCCTTGTGATTCATAACAGCCTGACCTCCCAGGGACCTTAAAAAACGTCATTCTTTAATCCAGGTGATTTTAAAGTAAAATAAAAAAAACATTTTAGCTCCAGCCAATGAGGTCACAAGTAGGCAGTCAAAACAGGAAAGAGATGGTGATTAGAACTCCAAAGTTCTTTTCTCAAACACCTGACACTCGAAACTGGAATTAATGAACAGAATTGCAAACCGAGACAAAATCCATCATCACCCACCCGGAAATTCCCTCTAAAGCTGCCTATAGTTTGCAACGTAATGAATAAATAACCAGTAAGAAGGAAGTTAGAGATGGGCTGCATTGGCAAAAGTAGAAAAAACTTGCTTCATTGATTACATACCAACCACATTCCCCTGCAGGGCCACAGCATGAACCCTGCTGGATAACATTCTCTAGTTCTACAACGAGGGGCCTGCTGTGTTTTGTTCAGGATGGGCTCTTTGAGTCCCAGAGTTCCACTTGCTTATTATCACCAGAACCATCACTAGGGCTTAACTGTGTCTCAAAAGTAACCACTTTTTCCTGGGGGTGGGGGTGGGTGATCCTTGCTCTACGTGGTCCCTTCACTGTCCCTGTGCCTTTCGTGTCTTTTTCTTCACAAGCCTGTTCCTGTATGGGATGCCTGCTCCCTAAGTCACCCCCAGCCCCCAGGATCCCATGTCCAGGGATGACACCTCTCTTCTAGAATCGCCCTTGCGATTCTAGTCGGATTACTGAAGGGTTACAATCTACTCGCAAAAACTAGCTAATCTGAACGCAGTATTCCCATCCCTCTTCCTTATATGAGCATAACTCAGAAGTGGACCTTATTCTTCCTTATATGGACACAACTCCAGAGCGGACCTTATTGAGAACAGGGCTCCTTGAACCATTTGATTTTGTTAGCCTGAGGGGGATGAGGGGATATGAGACCTTTGTCCTACAAACAGGTCAGGAGGAGTATGATTGACTGTTATATCCTCACCGAGAGGAGACAACTACCCATTTCTCACATTGGGGTTCTTAATGGGTTTTTTTGGTTAAGTATGGAGAAGACCCCCCTTCCCAGTCTGGTGAAACCCTGGGGTCCCTTCTCAGAATAATATTTTTAAATGCATAAAACCAAATACAAAAGATTGCAAATGTAACCAATTTTACTGAAATATTGTTATCCATTTAAAAAATAAACAAGTTCACAGACCCCAGATTAAGAACCCCTGTGAATAATAAGGACAAAATGGGTACAGATTCTCATCTTTGCCTCCTGTCACCCTCTGGTATTTGCTGCTGCTTCTTTTTTTTTTTTTTTTGGCTAGGCAATGAGGGTTAAGTGACTTGCCCAGGGTCACACAGCTAGTAAGTGTCAAGTGTCTGATGCTGGATTTGAACTCAGGTCTTCCAAAATCCAGGGCCTGTCCTTTTATCCACAGCACCACCTAGCTGCCCCCCATGATATTTGCTTCTTTTAAAAATATACTGTGGGGCAGCTAGGTGGAACAGTGGATAAAGCACCAGTCCTGGATTCAGAAGGAACCAAGTTCAAATCCAGATTCAGACATGACACTTACTAGCTATGTGACCCTGGGCAAGTCACTTAACCCTCATTGCCCTGCAAAAAATAAATGAATGAATGAATGAATGAATGAGTAAATAAATAAATAATACCATCCTTGGCAATGGATGAGAAGGCTAGAAAAGTAGGTAGAAAAGTGGGTAGACTTCAGTGTCCTCTATTTCTGCTGAGATTATATTTGAACATTTTACATTAATCTTCATAAGTGATATGGGGGGGAGGGGCAGCTAGGTGGTACAGTGGATAAAGCACCGGCCCTGGATTCAGAAGGACCTGAGTTCAAATCCATCCTCAGACACTTGACACTTACTACCTGTGTGACCCTGGGCAAGTCACTTAACCCCCATTGCCCCACAAAAAAATAAAAATAAAAATAAGTGAAAAAAAAAAGTGGGTAGAATGTGGTCCTTAATTCCAAGTTAAGAATACTGGATTTTATTTAGTAAACAAGGGGAATCTGGTGGAAGGTTTTGAACAGAAGCACAGTACGGTCAGATTGTGGACAAAGAAGTAGCCATGTGTAGCATAGAATACAGAAAGAGAGAGACTGGATGAAAGAAATGGAGATAGAAGACTCTGGGGGGAAAAAAGGTCTTTTTATTTTTGTTTTATTGGGGAGAGGGAAGAGGTAG
This sequence comes from Dromiciops gliroides, assembly GCF_019393635.1. Lineage (NCBI taxonomy): Eukaryota > Metazoa > Chordata > Mammalia > Microbiotheria > Microbiotheriidae > Dromiciops > Dromiciops gliroides. The sequence continues at coordinate 237,973,461 of NC_057866.1, read as the reverse complement.
AGAATGGCATAAAAATGTCATGGGGAAAATAGGGTAGGGGGTTTGGGTAGGGGTCAGTGGGAAGGGGTTGGGTTAGGGGTTCTTAGGAATTCCTCTTTAAAGAATTACACCCTCTTGCACACAAAAGCAGTTAAAATAAGATAGTAGTTTATTTCAGGGCTGAGGAGGGGAAGGGAAACCAAGAGAGAAATCATCGCACTTCTTATGGGGAGAAAGGCATGGCAGGAGCATGGCTCTGAGATACCAATCTCCAGAAGGAGACAGGCAGGTACTTTTATAGAGGACTGATGAGGGTGACCATCTGACTGGGGAAAATTCCCTCAGTGAGGGAGGACCATCCCCCACTGGTGGTGGCTAGGGGAATAGGGTGAGGGGTGGCTGCAGACCTCTCAAGCCTTCTCCTCAGGACAGGAAGGCAGCAGCCACATCTAATCTTATCTCCCCAGGGGTGAGGGAGACTAGAATGAAGAGTGGAGGTCTGGAAGCTAGCTCAGTCCGATCTGGTTCCACTTATCTCTTTAGGTATGTCTGTCCTTTGGTTTAGTTTCTCAAGGAGAAGGTTCCTTGATGTACCCCAGAGAACTTCTGGGGTGCTCTGGGCCCATAACAAAAAGAAAAGGAGCCTTTCTGGCATGGTGGCTGTATTAATGGGAAAAAAGAAGACATTTCTTGAAATCATGTTGTCATGAATCATGTTGTCATGAACGTCATCTTTATGTTTCAAAAATTAAAATTTTAATCAGAAAAAAAATACTGTACTTGGGAGGGAAGGACGAAAAAAAAGAAATTTACATGATAACTCTTACATGTTTAAAAGGAATTGCAAATTGTACAGAATAGATTTGCAATTTCATCTTTTTGGTTTATACCATGTTACAGAAATGCTTGTTTTATTCCAAAAGTTCAATTTTTTAAAAAGTATATCAATAAATATTTATTTTAAAACAAGCAAAGAAACTAAAAAAAAAAAGCCTGTGCTTGACATAAGGTTAACAATTTCAACCCTCTCTAAAAACTGCCATGATAGTTTTACAATCTCAGTATCTCTGGATCCGGATTAGCACCTTGGATTTCAGAAAAACTCATCTCTGTAGTTCATGCCAATTAATTATTTCACATTTCACCCTGAACAGGGAAGGACAGACAAAGACAAAAGTGGGCCAGGGGACAGAACGTTGTCTTCTCACAGAAAGCCGAACGGTAAACATTATGGATATTATGTGGCATGGAAGGAAATAAATCTATTCTACTCGAGTCTTTGTTAGGAGTGAGGAGCAGACCACTTAATCCTGTTAAATGTTCTTTTATTTGTTTGTTTTTGCCTCTTCCTGGTGAAAGTACAGAGTCCTCTTATTAAACCGTCTTCTTGGTGTCATTGTTAGGGTCTTTAGCCATTTTTGATTTTTCAACAGATCTGTGATTTCACTAATGTAGCATATTCCCCTCCCTATATAGGCCTGTACCTTTTCCACAATTTACAGCTGCTGGGGACCGTGAAAGCTTAAGTGACTTGGCCAAGGTTCCACAGCCAGTAATTCTTGAATCTAGTTCTTCCTGATCCTAAATTCTCTATGCATTAGGCCTCACATAAAAAAGTATGAACTCAAACTCATTAAAGTGAAAACAAACAAATAAATCTAAAACTCTATTCAGAAAAAAAAAATTCAAGGCACCCAGAAAATGTCTTTTCTTTTCTTTTTTTTTTTTTTAAGTGAGGCAATTGGGGTTAAGTGACTTGCCCAGGGTCACACAGCTAGTAAGTGTTAAGTGTCTGAGGCTGGATTTGAACTCAGGTACTCCTGACTCTTCTTTATCCACTGCACCACCTAGCTGCCCCTGCTCTATCCACTGCGCCATCTAGCCGTCCCTCTTTTTTTTTTTGAAAATGTCTTTTCTTTAAAAAAAAAATCAACTTATTAATTAAAGAGAAAAAAGCATTAGAGAAAGTACATTGTCTTTCACATGACATGTCTGATCTTTCAAACAGTTTAATTCTTCACTCTTCTTACCTACCCAAAAAGAAAACCAAGCAGCGCTGATAGTTTGATAGATGGTACCTGGGAAAGTAATAACTCAATAAATACTGTTGACTGATCAGAATTACTGCACATTATAAAGTTTAAGCATTTTGAAGGACATTTAATGGATCCCAAACTCAAAATACAACCTGCAAATCTAAACGATAATAACCACAGATATTTACGTAGTTTTTCCAGGTTTGCAAAGAACCATAGATACATTATCTTATCTGAAACTTACAATGGCCCTCTGGATAGCAACCAGAAATATTATTTCCCATATTTTTGCAAATGAGGAAACCAAAGAATCAAGTGACTTGTCCATAGTCACTTAGCTCAAAAAAATTAAAGGGCAGAACTTGAATCCATGCTATGCCAGAAATATACAAACATTTGTTTGTGTTGGATGAAAAATATTCCCAAATGCATCCTAGAGCCTAACTTGAATTTTTTTTGGGGGGGGGGGCACAATGAGGGTTAAGTGACTTGCCCAGGGTCACACAGCTAGTAAGTGTCAAGTGTCTGAGGTCACATTTGAACTCAGGTCCTCCTGAATCCAGGGCCAGTGCTTTATCAACTTTGCCACCAGATGCCCGCACCTAACTTGAATTTAAATCTAAAATAATTCTAAAAGTTTTATATGCCAATATTCATTAGACTGTCACAGAGTTAAGGAGTTACACAAAGTATAGGAGTAACTTTCCTTTTAATAATTGAAGTTCTTATAAATGTCATGGGAGGATTATGGGCCCCGGTTACCCCCAGTAACCGGAGGATTATGGGCCCCCAGTTCTCTGGGGGGTTCAAGGAACCTTTTCCTTGAAACCTCAGGGGTTTTCCCTTGAAATCAAGTAGGCCTCTTCTTGAACTCAATCAAGGACACACAAAGCGGCACCAGATCGAACTGAGCATGCTCCAGGACCACCACCCTACATTCCAGTCCTCCTAAACACCTGGATGAGGTAATCCAGGAGAAGACCACCTGGAACCACCCATCAGCAGACTGCTTAGACCCATCAGGACAAAGCTGACACCCACCACCAGATCCCTCACGAGGGATTCCTCCTACCCCAGCGCAATGCAGGAAGACCACCAGCCCCTCACCCAATAAGAGACTCTTACCCACCCCATCTAAAACCCTATAAAATGGCACTCCACAAGCTAGCCGGGAGGTAAGTGTTTTGTTCTGGCAAAACCTTCCTCCCGGCCGGTTTCTCTTGTACCCCAATAAACCTGTTCTTTTATTCCTAATTAGGTCTTGTGCGAGAGTGTAATTCTTTACAGAGGAATCCTAAGGACCCACGTGCTTTCTCCTGTCGGTTTTTCCCCCATATCATAATGAAACTTAAATAAGTGCTTAGTAGTGAAAACAGCACTTTAAACAGAGGGTAATCTGTGATTATGTTTAAGATCTAAGACTGATTCCTGTAAAATGATCGAGAAGCCAATGGGTTCCCTAAAATTGCCAGATGAAAGAGCACGGCCTCTAAAAATATGCAAAGTGTGATCTAAGCCATTTATTCTGTCCACTAAGAAAATCCAGGATAATATGCTTATGGAACATGATTATAGGGTGACCGTTTAATATTTCCCTGAGGGCAGTTTACCATTTGACAGATACCAGCTGTGGTGCCCTGGGGCAGACATTTTCACCTTTTCTGAAAGCTTTTCCTCATCTGTAAGATGGGGAGGGATCCTTTCCTTTAAGGTCCTTTCGTGTTCTAAATTTATTTTATTTGTTGTTGTTGTTTTTTGCGGGGCAATGGGGGTTAAGTGACTTGCCCAGAGTCACACAGCTAGTAAGTGTCAAGTGTCTGAGGCTGGATTTGAACTCAGGTCCTCCTGAATCCAGGGCCAGTGCTTTATCCACTGTGCCACCTAGCTGCCCCCTCAGGTTCTAAATTTATGATTCCTATAGGGTATTTTATATATATACCCTACCTATAGGGTAGAATTGGAACAATGCCATGTTTCTGATAAAAAGATACAAGGTGCTTTTAAATGTATCATTAAAGTGTTAGAATTTTAAATAAACTACTTGAGATCATTCTAGAGTTCATTAAAAACCTATATTCAGCAAGTCATTTAATTCTTTTTTAAATTGAGAAGGGCTTCAGTGATGCATTAAATTCTACCTTTGAGAAAAGTAATATCTTTAGAGGAAGAAGACTTGCAGTCTGCCTTAGGGGCGGAAACCCATCCCTGTATTTAATTTGGAGGAAATATGCATTAATAAATATTCTTACCTCCTCTTGCTTCCTACTCAAAGGTCCTCATTGAAACAGGTGGGGCAGCTAGGTGGTACAGTAGATAGAGCACCGACCCTGGATTCAGGAGGACCTGAGTTCAAATCCAGCCTCAGACACTTGACACTTACTAGCTGTGTGACCCTGGGCAAGTCACCCTCATTGCCCCATCAAAAAAGAAGAAGAAGAAGAAGAAGAAGAAGGAGAGGAAGGAGGAGAAGGAGAAGGAGAAGAAGAGAAACTCATTGCAGTGCCAGTTCTATCCCATCTACTTTGGGCTGGGATCAGTCCAGAGGTGTTTTCGGATGCCCACAATACAGGAGTAGACAATACAGTTTCAGTAGCCAGATTTTCTATTTCAAAGGGTTTCTACCTTTAGCAAATTTTTTTGGGGGGGGGATGTCCCTGAAATAAATCTGTTTGGTTATCATGGAAAGTAATTTCTCAAAAAATAACAAACGGGGGCAGCTAGGTGGCACAGTGGATAAAGCACCGGCTTTGGATTCAGGAGGACCTGAGTTCAAATCCGGCCTCAGACACTTGACACATACTAGCTGTCTGGGCGAGTCACTTAATCCTCATTGCCCCCCCCCCCAATAACAAACCATTAAAATGGAGTTTCAAAATAAAAGTTCTTTAGATTATCAATATGTCATGGTAATTTTTTTTTTAAGTTCAAGCCGTTTGAGGAGATTTCTGACCTCTTGCCTGGGCTGGGGGTGGGGGTGGGGGAATAATCTCAAATTCCCTGCTAATTAGCATATATATAACTCTGCTTCCTTTGGTTTACCCCGAAGAGTCCAGCCCCTTTGCTGCCTTCCGCTGCTATAGCTGCTGCTGCACTTTGTGCAGCCAGCAATACTTTCACCAGTTCCTCCTCAGTCCCTCAGCAGTGCTGAAATAAGCTGGACACTGGGAGCTGCCTGAGCATTTGTGGCCTGGGAACCACAAGACCATAAAATCCTTCACAAGTCTTACTCCGGCTTCCTGTTGCTGTATCAGAAACAGGTAAATGCTTTAGACTGGCTTTGCTCCCTTCTCCTGGATAGCAGCTATATTTGAAAAGTAACTTTGTTGCTAAATAGCTTTTCTTCTGTTTTTTAAAAATTGTTATGTATTTAATAAATAATCAAGAAAAACAACATACAAATTAAAGAATAAAAATTTTAAAAGTCCTTAGCCTTTATTAAAATACAGGGTGGGCTGAAAGTCACGAAGGGGGTCTGATGGTTTAATAACTTTTTTAAACTTTTTTTTCTTTATTTCCTATATACTATATATGATGCTATGGTATTATAAATTAAAAACAAAAAATAAAGAAGTTACTAAATATTGAAACTTATTTTTTACTTTGGGCCCACCCTATAGAATTAAACAAGTGAATAGACTAATAAACAAAAAATGTATTTGATTGGTGTTCCATTGCAAATATCACCTTTCTTTTTTTTCTTAAACATCTAATGTAGTAAGTATATACAGTACTGATTCTGATGGTCTTGTGGTTGTATACCACTTCCTTTCTGCATTTCCATGTGTGTTTGTTTAAGTTAAGTTTTTTATTTAATGTTTCAAAAAAAAAATACTTAGTCAGACCAAAGCCATGTCATCATCAGACTCCTTGGATTCTTTTTTTGTTTGCTCTTTCTTCTCCTCGGCTGGGGCAACTGTGCTAGCAGAAGCAGCACCGCCAGCAAGGGCAGCACCACCAACTGCTGAGGCAGGTCCACCCAACTCCTACATTGCAGATGAGACTTGCGATGTTTACATTGTTCGGGGCCTTTGCAAATAATCCGGGACAGAACAGTTCAACATTCACACCTGCTGCTTTAATGAGGACATTAATTTTATCCTCCGTGACTGTAACCTCATCGTTGGGATGGATGAGGGCAGAGTAGATGCAAACGAGCTCTGAGAGACTTGTTTGTAGTGGTGCTAGCTGCCGGCTGAAGTGAGGGTTCACCCCAACGTGGCTTTAGCTTCCAAAGATTAGTCGTTGTTGGTGCTAAAGAGGGGTTTAATGGTTACAAGGAGATATTAACTTCGAAGATCTAGCAAGAACACAATGCAAACATTTCCCCAACACCTTGGAAGCATACTCTCTTCTCCATCGCCTTGTTCTCTGTGCAAATTAGGCTCAGTTAATCTTAGATCCTTTGTAGTATTGACCCTACCCAGATCACATATAAAGGGGACTTCACTGCCTAATGAGTCCTTGCCCAGCTACTACTATACCGAGGTTATAAAGAGCACTCCTCACTCCTTAGCACCATGATGTTGTGTTGACTACAAAATGCTGCTAAGGAAACCATGACATTGAAACACCTTCCAGATTCCAGAATGCTTGGCTGCAAGGAGCCCTCTGGACCTTTTGAAATGCAGGTCATGAAAATCTACTCCCTTTACCTAGAACATAAAAAAACAAATGTAGAGGCAGAAGACAGAGGCCATTTCATAGGGCTGTATGGCCTGAGAGTCAAGACCTTCCCATGGCCTATCCTCTTATAACATTATTTCTCTCTGGATGTCATCAGTGAAAGAGTCGCCTATTGAGGCAAATAAGAGGTGTCTGAAGCCTGAAGTCCTTTTTCAGTGCCTTCAGAGCCAGTCAAAGAGCCTTCTCAGCAACATGTCGTTAGCTGACTGAAACCAGTGACAGAATATCCACATGTGTTCCATAGATGCCCTTAGACATTTCTATCCCATGTCACAGAAACATGGACAGAGTCTCTTCAAGCTTCTCCACAATGGAAGGTGCTGATTGAGATCTACACATGTGCCAGTCTCCAGATATACTCATATAGTATGAGCTCTAAATCCTCACAATCCTGGTTGGATTACCCTTGACGTTTTCCAGCTTGTCAGTGTCCTTTCCCAAAATGCAATGTCTAGAACTAAACACAGTACTCCAGTGGTGCTCTGAATGGGGCAGAATAGGGCTAGACTATATATAACCTCTACATTCTAGGAAACTCTGCCTCTTTTTTAGTGCCAGCTAGATCCCATTAGCCTATTTGGCTCCCAAATCACATTACTTATTAATATTGACATTGTAGTACACTAAAACCCCCCAGATCTTTTTTAGAAAAACTTCTGTCTATGGGGAAGTTGGGTGGTACAGTGGATGAAGGACTGGCCCTGGATTCAGGAGGACCTGAATTCAAATTCAGCCTCAGACATTTGACACTTACTAGGTCTGTGACCCTGGGCAAGTCACTTAACCCTCACTTGAAAGAAAGAAAGAGAATGGAGGGAAGGAAGGAAGGAAGGAAGGAAGGAAAGAAAGAAAAACTTCTAACCATTGACTGTTCCTTGACCCTTCTCACCTCCCATCTTCTAACTGTGAAGTCATTACTTGAACTAAAGTTTAAAAACTTACATTTACCCAGTGTTCTAGCCTATCAAGATCATTTTAGGGGCAGCTAGGTGGCACAGTGGATAGAGCACCGGCCCTGGAGTCAGGAGTACCTGAGTTCAAATCCGGCCTCAGACACTTAACACTTACTAGCTGTGTGACCCTGGGCAAGTCACTTGACCCCAATTGCCTCACTTAAAAAAAAAAAAGATCATTTTAAATGATAAATAGTATCATTCATTATGTTAGGACGTTAAGCTTAGAGAGCTGAGCTTGGAGTCACAGGAGCTCATTTCAAATACAGGCTCTGTCATTTACTATGTGACCATGGGCAGCTCATTATCTCTGTGGGCCTCAGTGCCCTCATCTGTAAAATGAGGGGTTTAGATTATATAACCTCATATGTCCCTTCCATGTCTAGTTCTCTGATGCAATGAGCCCATGATCCTTCTAGTTTGGTGTCATCTGCAAATCTTCAAGTCATTAAGAAAAAGACTAAACAGTTTAGGGACAAGCACAGATTATTCAATCATGCTACTTAAAGCCTCCTTCTAGGTTGATACTGAACCACTAGGAACTCTAGCCACTCTGACGATTCCAAACATGGTTAATTGTGCCAGTGCCAGATTACCTGTGCCTATAATTCATGTGCCTGTTTTGTCCAAATTTCTAATTATGGTAAAAATATTTTCCCCCTTCACGGGCAATAATCTAGTCCTCATCTCTCAGCTTTCCTACAAAAATTGCACAAGTGACTTTATTAAAATTCTTTGCTAAAATTTAAGTAAACTCTATCTGTAACACTGTTTAGTGATTTATTCTTTTGGGGGGGCAGGGCAATGAGGGTTAAGTGACTTGCCTAGGGTCACACAGCTAGTAAGTGTTAAGTGTCTGAGGCCGGATTTGAACTCAGGTCCTCCTAAATCCAGGGCCTGTGCTTTATCCACTGTGCCACCTAGCTGCCCCCCACCATTGCTTTTTCAAGAATAAATCACTGGGGGTCGGGGGCAGCTAGGTGACTCAATGGATAAAGCACAGGCCCTGGATTTAGGAGGACCTGAGTTCAAATCCGGCCTCAGACACTTAACACTTACTAGCTGTGTGACCCTGGGCAAGTCACTTAACCCCAATTGCCTCACTTAAAAAAAAAAAAAGCCATGGTGGTTCTTTCTGATAACAACTTTCTCTTTTAGACATTCATTAAGCAGCTCTTTAATATTATATTCTAGAATTTTTCTGGGAAGCAAAACCAAACCCACTGGATAGTAGTTTATAAGTTCCATTCTCTTCCTAAGAACAGCCATTAAGCCTAGATCCAAAACATCAGTGTATTCTAACACCACCCCCACGCCTTGTCACCCAAAGACATCCTATATGATAGCCCACCCCATAAGGCAGCCCACTGATTCGAGTTGGACTTTCAAGGGCAATTACTGATCTCAGCTTGCTTGCTGCCATCCAGTCTGAAAAATGGGAACTTCTTTTTCTTAATTCAGTTCTAAATATTCATTTGTTCATCAGGCAATGCATAGCATTGAAACCCTTCTGTCTATGGGCTGCTGGATGGTACAGTGGATGAAGGACTGGCCCTGGATTCAGGAGGACCTGAATTCAAATTCAGCCTCAGACATCTGACACTTACTAGGTCTGTGACCCTGGGAAAGTCACTTAACCCTCACTTGAAAGAAAGAAAGAGAAAGGAAGGAAGGAAGGAAGGAAGGAAGGAAGGAAGGAAGGAAGGAAGGAAGGAAGGAAGGAAGGAAGGAAGGAAGGAAGGAAGGAAGGAAGGAAGGAAGGAAGGAAGGAAGGTCAACAGTTAATTGGGATAGAAAGAACATTTAAAAAATAAAAACAATATCAGTCACATTCAATATCCTTCCTTTTCTCCCCCAGCTTAGTTTGGGATTCAAATTCCTCCAGAATTATGTCTTGTGATACAGGGATGGTCTCTTTCTTATTTCTGAGAATGGTCTTGGATAGATCTTGGGCCTGAAGAGTTCAGTGAAGGGCTCTAGGATCTGACACTTGCTCTACTCATTTTCTCATGCGCACCTTGTCTGCAGGCCATTTCTGTCAAAGTGGCCACTAGTGGTCCCTTCCATGCATTTCCCAACTTGTCTTGCTTTGGGTGCCACTTAATAAATGCCGATCCACTGTTGTCTCTATGTTTTATCCACAGCGAGGCTCTCTCAGCTCCTTCCTCTACTCCCCATGGAACGAAGCTAGAAGAGATACCTATTCCTTCCTCTATTTCTTGTCAGGGACAAAATAAATGTTAGTCCTGCTACCCTCCGACTGGCTGTCTCAGTAAGAGACGCTTGATCAGAACTGGTGGGGAAAACTCCTTCAGTCATCTCACTGTCAAGAAGAGAGAGGGCCCCTCCTTAGACTTGACACAAAAGTCTCTCTGCCCCAATTGCTCCTTCTTTGGGAGGCTCCACATTCTGAGGAGCTGCTGACTAAAGCAAAAGAGGAAATTAGCGATTTATTATTATTCTTTTATTCAAGGTGTGATCTCTCAAATGATTCAGAAAAATGTAATTTGGTTTTAGGAGAATTTTTTACTATTTCCAAAAAAAGGTTTTACTTCATTTCCTTTGTCATGTTGTAATAAAGAATTGTCCGTAGAACTAGAAACACCTGGGTCTTCCTTCCTTTTGACACATCTTGACTATGTGGCCAGCTAGGTGGTACAGTGGATAGAGCACTGGCCCTGGAGTCAGGAGGACCTGAGTTCAAATACGGCCTCAGACCCTTACTTGCTGTGTAACCCTGGGCAAGTCACTTAACCTCAGTTGCTTTAAACATTTGAGGCCATCCCCAATTGTCCTGATGTATACCTTGCCACTGGACCCAGATGGCTCTGGAGGAGAGAGTGAGGATGGTGACCTTGCACACTAAATCTAATTCAGTTCAAGTCGTGGCATCTGTCATGATCCCCTTCGAGAACGAAGGACAAAAAACAACAACAATGTTTGCTATGTGCTGCTGGGCAAGTCACACAGTTATCTCTTAAAAACAAACAAAAAGGGGGCAGCTGGGTGGCGCAGTGGATAGAGCACTGGCCCTGGATTCAGGAGTACCTGAGTTCAAATGTGACCTCAGACACTTGACACTTACCAGCTGTGTGACCCTGGGCAAGTCACTTAACTCTCATTGCCCCTGCAAAAACAAGTAAAAAAATAAATAAAATTTAAAAAAACAAACAAACAAACACAAAAAACCACTCCATACTTTGGAAAAGTTGCCAGTCTCCATTGGCAAAGTAAATTTCCTCCCTAGAAGTTCCTATCCCTAGCTTTCTTAGTAACTGTTTCAGCCTTAAAAAATACAATTAAAATATTTTAAGGACATTTTTGATTTATAGACAGAGAATGTCCTGCTGATCAGTTTCCCCATAGCCTTGTATCTACAGGCAGAAACAGATATACTTTTTTTGGGGGTAGAATTGTTTTCCATTTCTACCTAGTGACTCATTTGATGAAATTTCTCTATAAAAATCCATTCAAACATATACAATAGGGGGCGGCTAGGTGGCGCAGTGGATAAAGCACTGGCCCTGGAGTCAGGAGTACCTGAGTTCAAATCCAGCCTCAGACACTTGACACTTACTAGCTGTGTGACCCTGGGCAAGTCACTTAACCCCCATTGCCCCGCAAAAAAAAAAAACAAAAAACAAACATATACAATGCTCATGTGAGAAATCTCCTACTATAACATTATAAATCCAATATTAACCAATTTAAGCAAGTAAACTAGCAAGCCCTGTGCTTCTCAAACAAAATCAGTATTAATGGTGAAGTAGCAGAGTTTCAGTTTGGATTTTTCCTTAGTAAGCAGGGAAAATAAATCCCAGAATATATATTTTAAACATAAAAATGAACACTAGGAACATGTGCCTTCTCATTAAAAAGAGAAAAGCCCCCATGACCCCACTAAGCAAATTATTATTTTTTTCATTTGGATGAACAGGAAACAAGGAATAGGACAGTAACAACACATAGCTTCTGTTTTGTTATTTTTACTTACTTCATTTTGGATTTTATAAAAATTAATTTTATTTAACTATTCTTTTCAAAATTAGAAGCACCCTTGTCAATTTCTTCCACAAATCGTAGCCTATGGATGAATGCATTTCTTATTAAACATAGAGAGTCACCAGAAAGAACTAAGGGATGAGGAGCAAAGGCCTGCCTTTAATGAGGTTTCAAGTTTCTGGGGCACAAGTTGTGTTTTTCCTTGTTTGTTTCCAAATTGAAAAATTTCTTTGGATCATAAATCCTAGAGCTTTCAAGGACTTGAGAGGACATCTAGTTTAATTACCTTAATACTGCCATATTTTGTTTTTACATCATATTTACATCCTTCTCCCACCCTTACCCAGTAGTATATTATGCATAACAACGAATAAAAAAGAAAGAAGGGGGAAAAACACTTGAGGAAGACTTATACATTCCCTGAATCTGAGATTAAAATGTTCTACACCAGTTAGGTGGCACAGTGGATAGAGCACCACCCCTGGAGTCAGGAGTACCTGAGTTCAAATCCGACCTCAGACACTTAACACTTACTAGCTGTGTGACCCTGGGCAAGTCACTTAACCCCAATTGCCTCACCTAAAAAAAAAAAATGTTCTACACCCATAGTCTCCATCTCTGCAAAGAAGGGAGAGAGTGTATTTACTTATTCACTAGACTCTACTACCTCCTCAAGCTATTTAAATAGCTCTGCCTCACTTAAATCCAATTCATGAGCAAGTCAAGAGAACACCCTCATGATGTCATTGGTCCTCTTCAAGAATGAAGGACAAGGGGCATCTAGGTGGCGCAGTATATAAAGCACCAGCCCTAGATTCAGGAGGACCTGAATTCAAATCCGGCCTCAGACACTTGACACTTACTAGCTGTGTGACCCTAGGCAAGTTACTTAACCCCAACTGCCTCACCAAAAAAAAAAAAAAAGAATGAAGGACAAGCAACAACAAAGGCTGCTGTATGAGGTCTCTCCACAGAGAGGACTTCCAAAGCAGGTGTTGAGCTAAACTTTCATCACACATATTTCTTCCACATGTGCCTCACCACTACTATGATCTAAGTTTGAGCTTACTCCGCCCACATGCGCTATATGTATTTGTGGGAAGGGGTGAAAGGTTTTTAGGAGAAATCCAATTCAGGTGCAAGTCAAGACTTAACCCTTGTGATATCATTGGTTCTCTTTAAGACTGAGAATAAAGCATGAACAACAACCTATTGTCCAATTTCTCTCTATTCCAAACTCCCTTTTTTTTTTTTTTTTGGTGAGGCAATTGGGGTTAAGTGACTTGCCCAGGGTCACACAACTAGTAAGTGTTAAGTGTATGAGGCTGGATTTGAACTCAGGTCCTCCTGACTCCAGGGACAGTGCTCTATCCACTGCACCACCTAGCTGCCCACAAACTCCCTTTTGTAATCTGGTTTCCAATATCATCAACCAACCAAAACTGCTGTCTCTAAATAGCAACCATATTTTAGTGACCAAATCTGATAGTATTTTCTATCCTTTTCCTTCCCAACCTGTGTGTCTCATTTGACACTGTTGATTGTACTCTCTTCTCTCTAAACTTCCATGATACTTTTGTTTTTTTGTTTTTTGTTTTCTTTTCTTTTTTTTTTTGTGAGGCAATTGGGGTTAAGTGACTTACCCAGGGTCACACAGCTAGCAAGTGTTAAGTGTCTGAGGTCGGATTTGAACTCAGGTCCTCCTGAATCCAGGGCCATGTTTTATCCACTGTGCCACCTAGCTGCCCCATAAACTTCCATGATACTACTCTCTTTTGATTCTCCTCTTACCTTTCTAAGCATTCCTCCATCCTCTTTACAGGTTCATTATCCCTATCACATACCCCTAACTGTGGGAATTCCCCAAGACTCTGACCAGATTTCTTCTCTTTTCTCCCTACAATCTCTCTTGGGAATTAGTTTTCTAATGCTATAGCTTTACAAGCCCTCAACTGTGTCTTTCCTCCACTGATTATCCAAGGCTTTCAATGTCTGCTCTGTACCACTGATCTTCCTTTCTATTATTTAGCCAGTACCAGATAGTTTTGATAAATGTTACTGCCTTATAATATAGTTTAAGATCTGGTACTGCTAAAGCTCCTTCCTTTACGTTTTTTCTTTTTCTTTTTTTCTTTCTTTTTTTTTTTTGCAGGGCAATGAGGGTTAAGTGACTTGCCCAGGGTCACGCAGCTAGTAAGTATCAAGTGTCTGAGGCCGGATTTGAACTCAGGTCCTCTTGAATCCAGGACCAGTGCTTTATCCTTTGCCACCTAGCTGCCCCCTTCCTTTACATTTTAAAAATTAGTTTCTTTGATACTCTTGAACTTTTGTTCTTCCAAATGAATTTTGTTATTATTTTTCCAACTCGCTAAAATAATTTTTTTGTAATTTAATTGGGATGGCATTTAATACATAGATTAATTTAGGTAAATTGGCCCCAGCTATCCATGAATGATTAATATTTCTCTATTTAAATCTGATTTTATTTGTATAAATTTTTTTATGATTTTGTTCATATGGGGGTTTGTTTTGGTAGGTGTACTCCCAGGTATTGTATACTGTCTATAATTATTTTAAATAGGGCAACTCTAGCTATCTCTTCCTGCAGGGTTCTGTTGGTGATATATAAGAATGCTGATGATTTGTGTGGGTTTACTTTATATCCTGCTACTTTGCTAAAATTATTAATTATTTCAATTAACTTTTTAGTTGTCTTTAGGATTTCCCGAGAATGTCATCATATCATCTGCAAAAAAGAGATAGTTTTATTGCTTCATTGCCCATTCTTATTCCTTCTATTTCTTTTTCTTCTCTCGTTGCTATTTCTAGGATTTACAATACAATATTAAATAGGGGCAGCTAGATGGCGCAGTGGATAGAACACTGGCCCTGGAGTCAGGAGTACCTGAGTTCAAATCCAGCCTCAGACACTTAACACTTACTAGCTGTGTGACCCTGGGCAAGTCACTTAACCCCAATTGCCTCACTAAAAAAAAAAAAAAAAAATTAAAAAAATACAATATTAAATAATATCAGTGATGGTAGGGATCCTTCTTTCACACCGGATCTTACTGGGAAGGCTTCCAGCTTATCACCCATACAAATAATGCTTGCTGATGGTTTTAAGTAAATGCTTCTTATCAATTTAAGAAAAAGTCCAATTATACCAAAACTTTTGAATGTTTTTAATAGAAATGAATGTTGTACTTTATCAAATGCTATCTCTGCATCTATTGATATAATTATATGATTTTTTTGTTTCTTTTATTATTGATATAATCAATTATGCTAATAGTTTTCCCTATCTTAAACTATTGCTGCATTTCTGGTATGAATCCCATTTGGTCATAAGGTATAATCTTTGTCATTTTTGTTACAATCTTTTAGTTAGTATTTTATTTGGGATTTTTGCATCCATATTCATTAACAAAATTGGTTTATAATTTTCTTTCTCTGATTTTATTCTTCCTGGTTTAGGTATCAGTTTCATATTTTTTTTATAAAAGGAGTTTGGTAGAACCTCTTTTGCCTATTATTCCAAATAATTTAATATTGGAATTAGTTGGTCTTTAAATGTTCAATAGAATTCACTTGTAAATACATCTGTCCTTGTGCTTTTTTTCTTCAGAAGCACATTTCTGGCCCATTCAATTTCATTTTCTAAAATACATCTATTTATATATTTTATATCTTCTGCTAATCTAGACAGTTTATGGTTTTTGCAAATATTCTTCCATTTTACTTAAATTGTTAAATGTATTGTTATATAATTGGGAAAAATAACTCCATGTTGCTTTGATTTCATCTTTGTTAGTGGTATATTCACACTTTTCATTTCTAAGAGTAGTGATTTGGTTTTCTTCTCTCTTTTAAGAATCATATTAACCAATGGTTTATCTATTTTATTGGTTCTTTCATAATGCTAGCAATTCAATTATTTTCTCACGCTTGGTTCTATTAATTTCACCTTTAATTTTTAGGATTTCCAATTTAGTGTTTAATTGGGGAATTTTAGTTTATTCTTTTTCTAGTTTTTTTAAATTGCATACCCAATGCATTGGTCTGCTCTTCCTCTATTTTATTGATGTAAACACTTAGAGACATAAATTTTCTTCTGATTAATGTTTTTGCTGTGTGCCATAGGTTTTGATATGTTGTCTCATTGTTATTCTCTTCAATTAAAAGATTGTTTTTATGATTTGTTCTTTAACTCACTCATTCATTAAGATTAGGTTGTTTAATCTCCAATTAGTTTCCCCCCTGTTTCCATGATCCCTTATTTAATATAATTTCTATTGCACTATGGTCTGAAAAGGAAGCACTTAATATTTCTGGTTTTAGCTATACATTTTTTATGCCCTACTATATGATCGATCATTGTAAAGGTACCATGTACCACTGAAAAAAATGTATAATCCTTTCTATTCCCATTCAATTCTTTCCAGATATCTATCATAACTAGCTTATCCAAAAGTGTATTCATTTCCTTGACTTCTTTCTTATTTATTTTTTGGTTAGATTTATCTAATTCCGAGGGGAGAAGATTAAAGTTCCCCACTATTATAGTACTACGATTCATTTCCACTTGTTCAGTGGACTAATAATACTTCCAGGACATCGGTGACTCTCCTCCTCCCATCAGTGTCCTAAATGGCATCATCAGATTAATTGGTAGTAGTGCATGCATCACAAGGAGCAAAGAGCAGACTGGATTCGTGGCTGTACGTGGGTAAAAAGCCATACCATGCCTATGGAGCATTCATTTTGGAGAATTTTTACCCCACAGATGAAAGAAAAGCACTTCAGAAATTAGAACCTATGCACTATAGACTTGAACCCACTTTTCCCTTGAACTCTGTAAGTACTTGTGGGAGAGTGGATCATAGACTTTTGGGGGATGTTTTATAATAACTGCTCTTATTGTTGCACCATAGTAAATAATTCGTTTCTAAAAGCTACTTGAGGCTGGCTAACTAAAATGACTCTCAATTGGTAATCTTGGGGAGATATCACACCTGTAGTGGTTTGCGCCAAAGATATTAGAGAAAACCAACCCCAACCACCCAGGTGTACCCACTAGAACCTCACAGGCAGACAAGTAGCCAGCCTAGCTACATTTTCCAGAAGCTGCATTTAGTAGATGCTTCATGTCCATATTCCATGGAATTAGCCAGAAGAGCTGGTGCACATTCACATGGGGAAACACAGGATTGAGAAGCACAAAGTTTAAGAAAGAATGAACAAAAGAAGAGGCAAAGGGAAGGTAATGGCCACACGAATTGTAATCACCAACTCATCCCACCCTGATTTGTAGACACTAACTTCATACTGTGAAGGGATGACATCCTGATGAATTGTTATTACAATTTTATCAGGTCATGGGACAAATACTATGTGGTCTAAAGGGAGAAATGCAGTGTGAGGGAGCAAATGAACATTACTGTAAGTGGTATTGTGCTCCAAATTGGGGGTATTTCTGAGGTAGTGGTTTGGGACCCTGTTATAAAAACAAAAGAATTTATTAAATTCTCAGGCAATTAAATAAATGTGGAACAGAGGGAAAATGAGAATTTGAGCAAAGGAAATTCCTCTATGTCCTTACTGAAAACTTGTCCTTTTCTAAATCAGCAGAATAACCAAGAAAAAGTAGAAGTTGTTTTTTTTTTTAATAAAACCCAACAACTTCCTTTTTAGACAATTAATAGAAGTGGAACTAAGACAATAATATTTAACAGAAGAATTATATAACATAGTAAATAACATTTTATGACACTTTATAATTTACAATATAATTGCTATCTGTATATACCTATATGCATATATTTCATCCTGGTAACAACTTTAAGAGGTAGGTAGTACAATGATAACTATTCCATTTATGTTGATAAGAAAACGTAGGCATGGAAAGGTACAATGATTTCTCCTATTGACATATGGCTAGAGCTGGCTTTTGAAATCCGGGTATTCTGACTCTAAATGTATTGTCCTTTGATGTCCTATCATGTTGCCTTAACCTTGGAACTAAATAAACTTGAGTCTCTCAAGAGCCTTTCAGAATCTAGTCTTGATATATAAATTGTTTGATCCGTTGGAGAAAAAAAAGTTACATTTAATCAAATAATGATTTTTAAAAGTTAATATAGAGGATGAGTTCTATTTGTTGTCATCATTCCCCACACAGGCAATGCCTGATGATTACAGAGAAGAGATATGGCATGATGTGTATTGATAAATAACATAATATGGTAGATGGCGGCATTGGATTGAATACCAGGAGATTCAGATTTTCATCTCAGGTCTTCCTAAGGAGTTACGGCAATTCCCTTATCATTTTGACATCTCATTTTTCCATATGTAAAATAGGAGTACTACTAGTGTTACAAAAGTCAAATGAATTCATGTACGTTAAATATTACCGAAAGATGAATTCATTGATTTAGTTATTGGGGAGAATCAATCGGAATTGGTAACTGAATGGAGAAGGAGAAAGGAAAAAAGAGGAGGGAGAAGAGGAGAAAGAGGATGAGGAAGGAGAAGAAAAAGAAGATAATGATGATGATACTACAGAGATTTCAAGTCTGTGTGACTGGATGATACCAATCACTGACAGAAATAGAAAAGGGGAAGATGATAAGTGGTGTTTTAGACATCCTGAGTCGGAGGTGCTGCTAGAACGTTTAACTATTGTTGTTTGGTTGTTTCAGTTATATCTGACTCTTTGTGACCCCTTTTGGGTTTTTCTTGGCAAAGGTATTGGAATTGTTTGCCATTTCCTTCTCCAGCTCATTTTACAAATGAGAAGCTGAGGCAAAGAGAGTTTTCAGGCATGAATGACAAGCAAAATACCCAGAGTCAAGAGATGGAATGTTTAGGAAGTGCTCAAGTTATTGAGAAGTTTGATTCAATTTTTATCCCAGGAGCAACAGAGAGCCATTGGCATAGATTGAATAGGAGGTGATGTCTTCAGAACTGAGCTTTAGGAAGATCAATTTTTACAGCTGAATGGAGGTTGGCCCAGACTGGAGAGAGACTTGAGTAAGAGAGAACAACCAGCAGGCTATTGCAATAGTACAGGAATGGCAGCATCAGAGGAGAGAAGTGGCAATGTTGAAGAGATGCTTTGAAGGTAGTTTGAGATGTCCAATAGGCAGCTGGAAATACCAGAGCAGAAATCAGGTCCCTTCTGATTCTAGGATTCTATGAAATTTAAAGGGTTAATATTATGCAATTTATGATCATTTATCTTTAATATTGTTATGCATCCTTATATTTTAGAGAGAGAATATTTATTTTCCAAATTGTTTTCCCAAGATGAAAATTGATATAGTAAAAGTAACTTTAATTCCCTGTACACACACAATTAAATACAAAATCATTTTCAAAAATTAAAGCGTGATAGAAATATAATTTTTGTAGTTTTTTTGGGGGGGCGGTGAGGCAATCAGGGTTAAGTGACTTGCCCAGGGTCACACAGCTAGTAAGTGTCAAGTGTCTGAGACAGGATTTGAACTCAGGTCCTCCTGAATCCAGGGCTGGTGCTTTATCCACTGCACCACCTAGCTGCCCCCAATTTTTGTAGTTTTTAATGGGTAGTGTTATTTTTATTATTATTAACTGAAGGCAAATGTCTTTTTCCTTGAAGTTGAAAGCTGGTCTATATTTATACTTTTCCATAAACCATAGCAAAAAAAAAAAATTAAGGAACTCAATCATATAGAAAATGTCTGAGGTGGGATTTGAATAGATGTTTCTCGATCCCCAGTCTAGTTCACCATCCCTACACCAAACTGCCTTTATAACTACTAAAAATGTAAAAAGTCTGTGAAAATATATCAATAAATTTATGTTAAATGTATTAGCACATAACACCAAAATAGACATTTCAATAGTGGAAACAAGGACTTTTATTGTACATATCTTTTCTATAGCTTAAGAATGAAAATAGAAATGGCATAGTAATACATACTCATAAGCTCCCATCAACTTTGAATATCAAATTAACATCAATAAATTTCATTGATATCTATGCAAAGGTCCTAGAAAGTGCCCTGAGTAACAGGAAGTCTCCCCATACTTGTTGCTGTCAGCCACATTATTTATTTTTAAGGAAATGAAAAGACGTAGGGGGAAGTAAGTCTGCAGTCTTTCTGGGTTTGACCATAGTGTCTAAAGTGCAGTAGACTACAATCTAGAAGGAAGACACAACAAAAGTAAGTGATATTCATAGGTAAAAAAGGAATGAAATATGCTTTTGATCTTCATTTTGTAGCTTCTCTCTTTTTTTCTTTTCATACCTTGTTCTATGATTATTCCATCATTTTGTAACATTCTTGAACTATCTCATTGAACTTTTCCCTCCCTAAATGTCAAGTTTTTCAGTATGTCTAGGTTTGCTCTGAGCTTCTCCATTTTGTTCCATAAACAGAATTTCTTAATCATTTCCAGGAGAAAGGTATTTGTCAAAACCAAATTTTGATACTTTATCCAAAATGGACTTTCAGTTTTAAAAATGTGTTCAGTTGTTTCAGTCATGTCTTACTTTTTGTGACCCGATTTGGGGTTTTCTTGGCAAAGATGCTGGAGTGGTTCGCCATTTCCTTCTCCAGTTCATTTTACAGGTGAGGAAACTGAGGCAAACAGGCTTAAGTGACTGGCCCAGGGTATATAGCTAGTCTCTGACAGTAGATTTGAACCCAGGTCTTCCTGACTCCAGGCCTACTGCTCTATCTAGTGTTAAAAATGACAGTAACCCAGAGAAAGAATTGATAGAGTCTGAATACAGATCAAAATATACTATTTTCACTTTCTTTGGTTTTTTTTTACATTTTTTTCTTTTTATTCTTTTATAGCATGACTAATGTGGAAATAGATTTTACATGATCACACATGTATAATCTTTATCAGATTGCTTGGGGAGGAAGGAAGGGAGGGAGACAGGAAGAAAAAAATTGAACTCCAAAATCTTTCAAAAAATGAATGTTGGAAATTGTATTTATGTGTAATTGGAAAAATAAAATACTATTAATTTTTTAAATTGACAGTACTAGGGTTTTTTGTTCTTGTTTTTTGTTTGGGTTTTTTTTTTTTTTTTTAGGAATTTAGTAATGAAGAAGAAATCCTACTTTGGTCATTTGGAACATCTTACAGAAATGTATCTGGTAGTTTCCCTTCGATATTTTGGTATGCATTACTGAAAACTAGTACAATCCCATTGGTTTCTATTAAGCACTTCACATTGTAACAATTGCTATATTTACGAGGTATGTTTTAAAAACATACTTTTTGCCAAGAATTTAATATTTTACTGTACTAGGGTTTTGAGGAAAACTACTGTGCAGCTAGATTTGCTTATAGAACCCAATTTAGTTTCAGATACAATTTAATGTCAGAAATAATTATCATGATAATAATAGCTAAAACTTATATATGCTTACTCTATGCTAGGCACCATGCTAAGTACTTTACAATTTTTTTATTTTTTTGCGGGGCACTGAGGGTTAAGTGACTTGCCCAGGTTCACACAGCTAGTAAGTGTCAAGTGTCTGAGGCCAGATTTGAACTCAGGTCCTCCTGAATCCAGGGCCAGTGCTTTATCCACTGTGCCACGTAGCTGCCCCCAAGTGCTTTACAATTTTTATCTCATTTGATTCTTCCAACAACCCTGGAAGGTAGGTGCTATTATTATCCCCACTTTACATTTGAGAAAACTGAGACAAACAGAAGTTAAGTAACTTGCTCAAGATCACACAGCTATAAGTGTCTGAGATCAGGTTTAAACCCAGGACTTCCTGATTCCAGGCCCAGCACTCTATCCACTTTACCACATAGCTGCTCCTAAATGGAATGAAATTCCACTGGAAATCCAGAAATGGCATTCAAATTCACAGCTCCCAAATGATGAATTTTTTATTTGAGTGATGGTATCTTCTTTGCAGTGCTTTTAATATTCTTCAGTCCCTTTAATGATCAACAGCTCATGAAACTATAGAAGTAGTTGTTTGCAAACATAGCACCTCCCCCACCCCCAACTCTCCCCAGAATTGCTCTTTTAGGCTCAATGTACTCTCTGAGTGTACAATCCACTGAAACCAATAGTTTACGAGCCCCCATTCATGTGGTTGCTTCTTTTCTTTTTTTTTTAATTAATAAAGTATTTTTTTCCATTACATGTAAAGATAGTTCTCAACTTTTGTTTATACAAGCTTTACAATTTCAGATTTTTCTCCCTCCCTCCCCTCCCTCCTCCCTCCCCTAGACAGCAGGTAATCTGATATAGGTTATATATATATATATATACACATAATAACATTAACATATTTCTGCATTAGTCATGTTATAAGAGAAAAAATCAGAGCAATGATGAAAAACCTCAAAATAGAAAAAAAACCAACAGCATCAAAAACAAAAGAAATAGTGTGGTTCAATCAGCATCTATACTCCGTAGTTCTTTTTTTTTTTCTTGGATTTGGAGATCCTCTTCTATCATGAGTTCCCTGGAACTCTTCTGTACCATTGCATTGGTGAGAAGAATATAGTCCATCACAGTAGATCAACACTCAATGTTGATGATACTGTGTACAATGTTCTTCTGGTTCTGCTCATCTCACTCATCAGCCCACGCAAGACCCTCCAGGTTTCTCTGAACTCCTGCTCATCATTTCTTACGGTTGCTTCTTTTCTAATCATCTGGAGGACACAATTGGTTCAAGGCAAAGACATTTAATGAATAGTAAAAATAAATACATAAAGTCACAACAGAACCTCACCTCCTGGGGGCAGCTAGGTGGAGCAGTGGATAAAGCACCCTCCCTAGATTCAGGAGGACTTGAGTTCAAATCCAGCCTCTGACACTTGACACTTACTAGCTGTGTGACCCCGGCCAAGTCACTTAACCCTCATTACACCACCAAAAAAGATCACCTCCGGCCTGTAAATCTGAGGTACAAATAACTACACTATCAGTTCATGAGTGGTGCAATGCATATTTAGGGAGGCAAGGCACATTCATGGAAGGCTTAACACAGTTATCCAACCACAAATGTCTTCTGATGATTTCATCATGCTATTCTCATTGAGCCTGCTTCCCCTGCGTGTGGCATCTCTGCTTGATAGGACTGTCCACCATCACATGATAGCTTCTTATGACTGGTGAATCTCTTCCTATTAAGGACAGACTTACAGCTCATTAGTCATTAGCTGCCACACACACCTAACACACAAAGTAGAATGTTCCTAAGATAATATTAAGCCATTTCTTTTAAGACTCCAATGTCTCAGCAGAGATCATAGCCCTCTGTTACATACAACTGTTTTAGATATTCCCAAGATACTCCCTGGTTTAGCATGCAAATGAGTTTGAGCCAGAAGAGAATCTAAGCTGCTGAGACAAATGTTGATCTTACCTCTTCCCCCAAGTCAATTTCACTGCCTTTATGATACATCTTTGCCAGCAGGAAAATCTCAGGAAATAAAAAAATCTAACTCCGTATACGAATGTAAGGGTCTGCCCCTGGCAAAAGACCCATATATTTTTATGGACCAGCAAGAATTTATCTCTAAACTGATCATTTGATCAGAACATACCCAATATTTCAAGTATGAGGAACAGCTTTCTAAGTATGCAGAAAAGCGATAAGTGAAAGATTCTTTACTGCTTGCTCTGATCAAATCTTGTTTATCGATTGTCTGTGTAGGGGGCAGCTAGGTGGTGAAGTGGATAAAGCACCAGCCCTGCATTCAGGAGGACTTGAGTTCAAATCCGACCTCAGACACTTGACACTTACTAGCTGTGTGACCCTGAGCAAGTCACTTAACCCTCATTGTGCCCCCACCCCCACCCCCACCCCCAAAGTCACTGAATATCTGTGTAAAGTCATTGCTAGAGGGGCAGCTAGGTGGTACAGTGGATAAAGCACTGGCCTTGGATTCAGGAGGACCTGAGTTCAAATCTGACCTCAGACACTTGACATGTACCAGCTGTGTGACCTTGGGCAAGTCACTTAACCCTCATTGCCCCACCAAAAAAAAAAAGTCATTGCTAGAGGTGAAATGGACCTTGGAAATAACCTCATTTTATAATGAGAAAAATTATTATTTCTCTCTTATGTTATTAAGCAATTATTGAATTGGGACTAAGGTTTTTTCCCTTTTCTACTTCCTCATTCAGAAATCAGCCCCTGTAGGTTATTCAGGCAGCTTTGAAGTACAGGGCTGATAATGAGAGGGAAAACTCAGACCCGTTCAAAAGCTAAAGAAATTTTCATTTAGGTGAACTAATGGATTCTAGCCCATTGTGTTTTACTAAGACAGGTCTGGGGAAAAGTGGATTCTCCCTTTTGTCTTGATTATCCTAGACAGGATAATATGGGTATAGATAAGTCTCTTTGATGGAAACTGAGTGATCAGAGTCATGTTGCCCAGCTCTGCATTAGAATAAATCCCCTCTCATCATAATTTTCCTTCTTTATATTGTTAACCAGTCAGAGTTGATTCCCACCCTCAGGAGCATCCACTCTCCCAAGGGCATATAAGCTCTGAGTGGGCGCCATGAGGGGCCTATTGTCATTTGAAAGTCTTTTATCAATTATATACTAGCATGATTAATAAAATGACTAATTACCTAGAAACTATGTCTCTCAAATTTTGTTACATCACAATAAATATGGATATTCCAACTCAAAGGGGTCCCAGATATACATAAATAGAGCAGAAAGCACCTCAGAGACCATTTTGTTAATTCGACCCTCTCATTTTACATATGGGAAACTAGGAACCTAGGGAGATTCTATGACTTTCCCAAAGTTAGACAGGCAGAGTATCAGAAGTGTGATTTGAACCTAGAGTAGTGATCTTTCCACTGAACTCACAACTCTGGCTCCTAGTCCAGTTCATTTTATTCTGCACCTGGGCAAGAGTCTAGAACTGTTTTAGGCTCTGGGCAGAGCATAGAACTAAGCTTTATGCCTACCTAATAGTGCACAAGGCTTGCCATTTGGAATTTATTAAGCACCTACTAGAAACCTAGGTGGAGCAGTAAATAGAATGCCAGGCCTGGAGTCAGGAGATCTCAAGTTCAAATCTGGCCTTAGACTCTTACTAGCTGTGTAACCCTGGGAAAGTCACTTAAATCTGTTTTTTTTTTCCTTTTCCTTTCTTTTTATTTTATTTTTGGTGGGGCAATGAAGGTTAAGTGACTTGCCCAGGGTCACACAGCTAGTAAGTGTCAAGTGTCTAAGGCCAGATTTCAGTTCTTCATCAGTAAAATGGGCTGGAGAAGGAAATGGCAAATCACTCCAGCATCTTTACCAAGAAAATCCCAAATGAGGTCACAAAAAGTCAGACAGGACTAATCAACTAAACAAGAAAAAGAAACACCTACCATGTGGCAGGCACTATGCTGAGCACCGGGATAGAGATGCAAAAATAAAATGATCCCTGGCCTCAAGGTTATGTTCTTTAGAGGGAACAAGAGGTACACATACAAGTAAATATACTTTAAGTACTTTCATCAAAAACCTAAATCAAGGTATTTTATTACAGTGTGTATCTGAGGCTTTATCCACTGGGCCACCTAGCTGCCCCCTGGAATGCATTTTTTAAAAAATTTGGGGGGAGGGGCAGCTAGGTGGTGAAGTAGATAAAGCACCGGCCTTGGATTCAGGAGGACCTGAGTTCAAATCTGACCTCAGACACTTGATACTTACTAGCTGTGTGACCCTGGGCAAGTCACTTAACCCCCACTGCCCCCAGCAAAAAAAAAGGGGGGGGGCAGCTAGGTGGTGCAGTGGATAAAGCACCAGCCCTGGATTCAGGAGGACCTGAGTTCAAATCTGGCCTCAGACACTTGACACCAGAAGTCCAACCCTTGGCAAGTCACTTAACCCTCATTGCCCCACAAAAACAAAACAAAACAAAACAAAAAATTTACAGTTCCTTTTCTGATAGTGTTTACCCTCTATTAGAGGATGGGATGGTGGTGATTGGCAATAGGGAAATCAGTATATAGGTAAACACATAGGGTTCATTGAAGGGCAATGAGAGGTCCACACAAAGAGCTCTAAGACATTTTGAGAGGAGAGAGAGAGAAACAGACAGACAGAGAAGGAGAAGGAGAAGGAGAAGGAGAAGGAGAAGGAGAAGGAGAAGGAGAAGGAGAAGGAGAAGGAGAAGGAGAAGGAGAAGGAGAAGGAGAAGGAGAAGGAGAAGGAGAAGGAGAAGGAAGAGAAGGAGGAGAAGGCGGCTTTCCCCAGAGGACATCAGAGAAGGTTTCATGTAGGAAGGAGCCCTGGGCTGAGCAGGATTGTGAAAGAAAAATGAAGAGAAATTACATTCTAAACATGGGGAATGCCTTGTCATCTATCCCGGCAGGAAGCAGTATGTTGGGTTTTCCAGTATGACTCGAATGTTGATTGCATGTTGGGAAATAATGTGGAAGAAGCTAGAAGGTTGGCTGCAGTCAAATTGTGTTGGGCCTTTGATGCAGGGGAGAAGGAAGCACTTTATCTTGGTGCTAACAGGAAGACACTGAAGGTTTGAGCAGGGGTGTGACATGAACATAAGGCTTGGCAGCAATATGGAGGATGCATTGGAAAAGAGAGGGCAGTGGGCAGAGAGACCTAGATTAGGAAGCTATTATAGTCAAGGGGAGAGCCAGTGAGGTACTGAACCAGGGATGGAAACAATAAATAGTGTGGGCATAAATACATGAAAGGTTGTGGCGGTACAACCAGCACTACTTGGCACGTAATGGAACATGGGAGATGAGGGAATATGAAGGGTCAAAAATAGGAAGGAAACAAGCATTCATTAATCAATCAATAAAACATTTATTAAATGCCTACTATGTACCAGGCACTGTGCTAAGCATTTTACAAATATTATCTCATTCGATTCTTACAACAACCTTTTGAGATAGCTGCTATTTTTCTTGTTCTTGTTATTTTTTTACAGTAGTGGAAACAGAGGCAGACAGAAGTTAGGTGACTTGCCCAGGGTCTGAGACAGTATTTGATCTCAAATTTTCCTGATGCTATGTATCCACTGTGTCACCTCTAGGAACATTTGCCGCTCGGCAAAAGACTCCAAAACTTCCAGACTGAGTGACTGGGAGGATATATCAATAAATGCAGGGGAGTTGGGGTTAATTTTAATTAGTTAGTCAGTAAGTTTTTATTAAGTTCTTACTATGTATGGGGCATTATGCTAAGTACCGAAGATACAAAGAAAGACAAAAACACAGTCCCTGCCTGCAAGAAGTTCCCATTCTAATGGAGAGGAGACAGCAGGAAAATAATTGTGTATATTCAAGATCTATATAGTGTAAATGGGAGATAATCTCAGAAGGAAGATAAGAGCATTGGGACATGGGGGAAAGAGACATCCAAGAAAAGTCTTTTTCATGAGATGAGATCTGATTGTAGACTGGGAGAAAGCCTAGGGAAGGCAGAAGTTGGAAGTGAAGAGGGGGGGCAGCTAGATGGCGCAGTGGATAGAGCACTGGCCCTGGAGTCAGGAGTACCTGAGTTCAAATCCGGCCTCAGACACTTAATACTTACTAGCTGTGTGACCCTGGGCAAGTCACTTAACCCCAATTGCCTCACTAAAAAAAAAAAAAAAAAAAGGAAGTGAAGAGGGAAACCCTTCCAAGAATGAGAGAAGTGATTAAAAATACACAAGACCGGAAGAAAGCCAGTGTCGCTGAATCTTGGAATATGTGTGAGAATATGTGGAAAGGAACAAAATGGGAAAAGACTGGAAAGGTGGTAAAGGGACAGGTTGTGAAGGGCTTTCAAAGTTATGCATTGGATTTTATATTTGATCCACTTTAGAAAGATCTCTTCGACAGCTGAGTAAAGTATAGTCTGCAGTGGGAAGAGACTTGAGGCAGGCCGACCCATCCACAGCTGTGGTCATAGTGCAGGCTGAGGTGATGAAGGCCTACACCAGGGTAGTGGCAGTGTCAGAAGAGAGAAGGGAACATATTTTTTTTAGGCAATCAGGATTAAGTGACTTGACCAGGGTCACACAACTAGTAAGTTTCTGAGGCCATATTTGAACTCAGGTCCTCCTGACTCCAGGGCTGGTGCTCTATTACACCACCCAGTGGCCCCTGAAGGAAATACGTTCAAGGGGTGTTATAAAGGTAAAATGGACAGGTTTTGACAATAGATTGGATAGGAGGGGCGAGAGAGAGAGTGTGGAGTCAAAGAATGACACCTAAATTTTAAGCCTTGGTTAGTGGTTTTCAGGAAGATAGTATCTTTGACAGTAATAGGAAAATTAGACAGGAAGACTTAAAGAGGAGTTGAATTTTTGACATGTTGAGTTTTAGGACATCTAGTACGAAATGTTTAATAGACAGTGGGTTATTCAAGACAGGAAGCCAGCAGAGAGTTTAGAGCTACATAAATAGATTTGAAAACTCTCTGCATTGAAGTGATAAATGAATTCATGAGAACTGATGAGATCCCCGGCCAAGATAATGAAGAGGGAGAAAAACAATGGCCCAGACCAAAGACATCTACAATTGATTCCTCTACTTCTCCTCTCAGCTTTTTAAACTCTCCCATGAAGGAGAGAAGAAATATAGGACAGTAGCTAGTGGAGATGGTCAGAGCAACTGAGGATTTTTCAAAAGGATGCCTGTCGCCAGCAGAAACAGCCCATAGATAGGGAAAGATTGGAGATTACTGGGAGAATGGAAACAATAGAGCAGTTAGAAGGGAATAAAATCAAAGGTACAGGGGCAGCTAGGTGGCTCAGTGAATAGAGCACCGGCCCTGGAGTCAGGAGGACCTGAGTTCAAATCCGGCCTCAGACACTTAACCCTTACTAGCTGTGTGACCCTGGGCAAGTCACTTAACCACAATTGCCTCACCAAAAAAAAAAAAATCAAAGGTATATTTAGAGGGGTGTGTTTTGTGGTCGCCAAATTGTGTTTATTCAATTATTTGGGGGCTAGTTTGGGTTTTCTAAAATATTATTGCTTATATATTAGTGGCTATTTGTATAATAATGGCTATTGCAGTTTTGGGAGTGGTCAGTAATTATTCCAGCAGCTACCCCTCCTCAGGGCTTCCATGGCATCTCTCTTTACTATCATATCAACTGAGGACTTTGCCTTATACTTCACCAAATTTTTTTTGGCAGTAATCAGTTATTATTAAAGTATATTAAATATTAAAAGAGTATTGACCAGAGCAGCTAGGTGGCTCAGTAGATAGAGCACCAGCCCTGGATTCAGGAGGACCTGAGTTCAAATCCGGCCTCAATCACTTGACATTTACTAGCTGTGTGACCCTGGGCAAGTCACTTAACCCCAATTGCCTCACCAAAAAAAAAAAAAAAAAAGAGTATTGACCACGTGACATTTAACACAAACAGGAAGAAAGCCCCCTGAGCATCATATTTCTCTAAGAGAGAGAACATATGTCCTACCAGTCTATCTTGTCCTAAGAGGAGAGTGCTCACCAACTGACAGCCTTTTTGAGCCAAGAGTGTGTTCCAAGATATTGATAGCCCGGAGCCTCCATGTTCTTGACTTTTATCCTTTTTTTGACAGAGGCACACTGATCAAGGCTAATGGGCTAGCATCATTCAGTTCCACTGGTTGACATGACTTGAGGGTGATCCATATTAAAATGAGCTCTACCATGACCTCATGGTTTAATGAGAGAGACCCCCTGAGGGGGTCCAGATAGGTGTGGCTTTACTCCATCAGTTCACTGAGCTAGTCAGAGTCTATTTTCTATTGTTGGCCCTGAAGAGGATCAAAACTTCCTCCTAAGAACTGAACCCACTGAAGTAAGGGGAGAGAAACCCAACTAAAACTGGGTCCCTGATCCCCCCAAGAAATCCATTATTAATAATTATTTTCTCACAAGGGTTTGCCTTGGCCAGGAAAGGGGCTATCTCTTTGTGTGAAAATGGGATGAAGATAGTGGGGGAAGACATCTGAGTGGCATGAGATGAGGCAAAGGGGAGTATTGGGAGCTTTAAATGGATGGACCCAATTTTTTTGGTGAAGCATAAGACAAAGTCCTCAGCTGGAGGGATAACTGCTACAATAGCTGCTGTGGTGAAAGGGATTGTGAATTGATTAAGGAAGTATAAAATATTTAAAAAATTGCCTTGTTACAGTGATAGCCCAGTTGAGATTATTGTAATATTGCCATCTGTATGGTAGCTAGAATGCTAGCTAGACTGTCTAAAAACCTATTGAGTGGTCACCATAAATTAGAAGCTTTAGCGAGAGTTTAGACTTTTAAGTATTTTTTTTTGGTGGGGCAAGGAGGGTTAAGTGACTTGCCTAGGGTCACACAGCTAGTGTCAAGACTTTTAAGTATTTATTAAGGAACATAAGAATTTGGAGAGGAGTGAAAAAGAGGCCAAGATTCCTTCATCTACCTATCTCAGGGAGCCAGCATCTCAGCTCCACTCAAACTGAGGTCCTGGATAAAAGAGAGACCCTTGCCCCTTCCTCTTCCCAGAAGCCTCTTGTGAAACAGGAAACAGGGCCACACACACACACACACACACACACACACACACACACACAGCTCCAAGCAAATTGTCTGGTAGCTTTGATCGACAGAACTAACAGGTGCCTCGACAGCTGCAAGCCGGCCAGCTTCCGGAGGATAACATCACCTGACTTGTCCTCACATGGCTTCTTCTCATGGCAGAGCTTCCCTACAGTATCTCTCCAGTAGGGGGTGCAATTCCAATTCTCACATTATGTAACACAAATTTGTAATGGAGCCAATTGGTATGCTTTTGTGATTTTCTCCAGCTTGATTCAACAGCTGGTGACTAGAAGTGAAGGCACCACATGGCCTGAATAATCCAAGTTTGCTGCTTGACAGGGCAAGATCACCAATAGGAGAAGGAAGTAGAAAGAAATTGAGAGTGTAGAGTTGAACTGGTTCACCAAGGGCTTGATAAAGGGAATGTAAGTAGCCAGTGCAGGGGTGATGGGTGACCTGGTGGAAGAACCAAGCTTTGGAGGGATTGGAAGTCACTGTGAATGATGGAGATTAGATCTGTGGCAAAGAAAAAGATAAAAATGGCAGAAGATGATGCTCAGGTTAAAAAATTCAATTCGGAAACATGGAAGTGGAATACTTTTGGAAGTCTGGTGCTACCCCACATGGGTTTACAGGATAGATACAAAATTCACATGAAAAAGTTATCAATGAGGGCAGCTAGGTGGCGCAGTGGTTAGAGCACCGGCCCTGGAATCAGGAGTACCTGAGTTCAAATCTGGCCTCAGGCACTTAACACTTACTAGCTGTGTGACCCTAGGCAAGTCACTTAACCCCAATTGCCACACTAAAAAAAAAAGTTATTAATGAAATTGATGCCTTGTATTTACATAAATATATTCATCAAGACAAATAGTAAAGGTCTTATGAATTATAGTATCCTTAACACATGTAAAGTTTTAATGAGGATTTAGTAACATTTCCACAACTTTGTTTTAAAATGTTTAAATCTTTTAATTATTTATTATAAATGATTAGTTAATCCAAAGATTCCTCCAGCCATATTTTCCTAATACCATAAGCTCTAATCAAAACCACGCTTTAAATTGCTGTTGTTGTATTACTCAGTCCCGTCTGACTCTTCGTGATCCCATGAACCATACTGTCCCTGGGGTTTTCTTGGCAAAGACACTGGAGTGGTTTGCCATTTCCATCTTCAGTGGATTAAAGAAAACAGAGAATAAGTGACTTGCTCAGGGTCACATAGCTGTGTAACGATTGGAATGATGCCACCTGCTGGAGACTTACTGTAGAAAAGCTCCCCCATGAGGTGAAGGTTTGAGGGCAAGACCATGCGTCTTTTCTTTGATGTCAGGAAATGATGTTTGCTTGTGGGAAGAAGAAGGGGGAGTTGGGCACTCTGACTCACTCTTTCGTGTGGACTCTGGCGGAGAGCAGAGCTAGGAATGCTCTCTCCCTTTAATAGATAGGGGAATCTAGACCTTTCTCTCTCTCTTTACCAAATTCTTATTCTCCTTAATAAATGCTTAAAAGTCTAACTCTCGCTAAAGCTTATGATTTATTGGTGACCACTCATTAGAGATTTTAGATAGTTTAGCTAGAATTTTAGCCCTTTACAGCTGGTAAGTGTCTTAGGGCAGATTTGAACTCGTGTTTTCTTGACTCCAAGCCCAGTTCTCTATCCATGGAGCCACCTCACTGCCTCTTTATATTACTAATCAATTTTAACTATTAATGAGAAAATATGGAGAAAAACTTTTGGTAGAGTATTAGGGATGCAATAAATTTCTCTTTCATCTGCAAATGTAATGCCAAGAGAATTTGAACCAAGATCTGGCTTCAAATCTTGGCTCTGTTACTTTGGGAATAAACTGTATTTTAAAAGTGTAATACCGGCCCTGGAGTCAGGAGGACCTGAGTTCAAATCTAGCCTCAGAAATTTAACACTTACTAGCTGTATGGCCCTGGGCAAGTCACTTAACCCTAATTGCCTCACCTAAAAAACAAAAAACAAAAAGTGTAATATACTTTAGTAGTAATGTTTTATTACCCTTGAAAGGCAGTATGGAATAGTGGACAGAGCTCTGGCTCCTGCAGCAGATAGATCTGGGGCCACACCTCTCTTCTGATGACTGTTACCCTGGACAAGTCACTTAACCTCTCAGCCTCAGTTTCCTTTCTCAAAAAGAGAAATGATAATTCTTGTAGTATCTGCCTCACAGTGTTCATTGTGAAGCACAAGAGAAAATATAGGGAAAGTTTTTGTGTTCTAGGCTTTCCTGCGTTCTGTCAGCATCAGCTGTTATTATACATGAAACTGGTCACAGAAATCCTTAGCTGGAATTCTCTGTTAACTTATTTATTTATTTATTTATTTTAGTGAGGCAACTGGGGTTAAGTGACTTGCCCAGGGTCACACAGCTAGTAAGTGTTAAGTGTCTGAGGCCAGCTTTGAACTCAGGTCCTCCTGACTCCAGGGCCAGTGCTCTATCCACTGCGCCACCTAGCTGCCCCCCTCTGTTAACTTTTAACAAAGACCATTATGACACATAAAACATTAGTGATCGTTCTTAGCAACATATACCTTAACCTATTTGTCTTGGGGTTTGAAAAATGTACGGGCATGCTCACACAAACACACCTGAGGAACAAAAATGCTTCCAGTTGGGGATTTTGGTATCTATAGAAACCAAGAATGGAGATCTGTTTCCTAGGAAGGCTAATTATACAAGTAACGACAGGAATGCCGTACAAAGGTGCCGCCTCTTTAATGAGCTGTGACCGTTGAAAGGATGTTCTGAAGAAAATATAAGTATTTGTCTTCTGTTTGTGGAGCTGGAACAGTTACCATGACTAGATTTAGAGATTGTTCCTACAGTAGAGAAAATTGATGCCTAGCTGTGTGAAGAATTTCAAAACTCATCTGGTGACTTGGTTTACATGAAATATTAAAAAAAAAAAAAAAGGCAGACAAAGACCCCCAGTTGGTGGGAGGGGATCTTCTAGAGAAGGTTTATAGAAAGATGTGGACTGGACCAGCATACAATGAAAGCAGTAGATGGGTTGCAATCTGTATAAGGGAATGGAGTCCCCATATAGAGCCACTCAAGTATAGAAATGCTTCAGGGAAGTACCAGATTAAGTTATGCTGGTGGGGTTTTTTTCCAATTTGAAGACATCTTAATTGCATTCAGAATTCATTGGACACTAGCTGCTATTATCTGGTAAATGACCAACAATTTAAAAAATGTGTTGTTATCTTATGTATTTCTGTATTATGTGAGTAGATATAGGATCATAGATAGCAACATAGATTGGAAAAACGTTAAATGTGTGTATAATTCAACCTGCCCATTTTAAAGAATTTGATAAAGTCTATAAATATTTCATAATATGCCTTAAAAATAGCCATATCAAAATAAATGCATGAATGAATGAATGAACATATCCATTTTCAGGATGTCAAGGGTTGGATGAGGGGGCAGGGGTGTGGGTGGTATGAAGGGCTGCTATATGGAAGAGGCACTGAACTTAGTTTGCTTGGTCCCAGAGAACAGAAGAGGGAGAAATGTGTAAACCAATTTTAGGCTAAATGCAAAGAAAAACTTAAGAATGATTACAGCAGGGGAAGCTAGGTGGCGCAGTGGATAAAGCACTGGCCCTGGATTCAGGAGGACCTGAGTTCAAATCCAGTCTCAGCCACTTGACACTTACTAGCTGTGTGACCCTGGGCAAGTCACTTAACCCTCATTGCCCTGCAAGAAAGGAAGAAAGAAAGGAAGGAAGGAAGGAAGGAAGGAAGGAAGGAAGGAAGGAAGGAAGAAAGAAAGAAAGAAAGAAAGAAAGAAAGAAAGAAAGAAAGAAAGAAAGAAAGAAAGAAAGAAAGAAAGAAAGAAAGAAAGGAAGAAGGAAAGGAAGAAGGAAAGGAAGAAGGAAAGGAAGAAGGAAAGGAAGAAGGAAAGGAAGAAGGAAAGGAAGAAGGAAAGGAAGAAGGAAAGGAAGAAGGAAAGGAAGAAGGAAAGGAAGAAGGAAAGGAAGAAGGAAAGGAAGAAGGAAAGGAAGAAGGAAAGGAAGAAGGAAAGGAAGAAGGAAAGGAAGAAGGAAAGGAAGAAGGAAAGAAAGAAGGAAAGAAAGAAGGAAAGAAAAAGAAAAGAATGATTACAGCCATCTGAAAGTGGAAGAGTCTAGCTCAGGCAGGAGTCAGTGTCCCTCCTCCCAGCTCCCACTGAAGATCTTCAAGCGAACACTGGATGGCCATTTGTTTGGTACATTAGAGATTGGACTAGAATATTTCTGGGGTCCGTTCCAATTCTGACATTCTGTGATAAATATTTTTATTAAAAATGAAAACACCCGCTTCAGGAAACCTTGGATATGGATGGCGATGGAAAGCTGCCTGTGGTGCTGCCCCCCCCCCCACGCAGAAAGGGTGTGAAGGAAAGAAGCAGCCATAGAGGGGGGTGCACCACGTTCTCCAAGTTTCCCCAACCCGTCTTCAGGTCCAACTCCTACCGCCAGCGCAAGCACCACCGCCTCAGGATCAATAAGAGGAATACTGAGCCTAAGATTAAAAAGCTGGAACCAATGCTTTTGCCAGAAATTTCATTATAAAAACCTTCTCCTTGGTGAACATGATGTCCCCTTAACATGTATTGAGCAAATTGTAACAGTAAATTGACAACAAAAGGAAACAGAAGATCCTAGGCCCAACCAGAAACTCAAATTTAATCCAACAGAGCTAATTATTTATTGTAAAGATTTCAGAATTGTTCGATTTTGCTTTGATGAAGCAGGTCCTGAAAGTGCCAAAAAGACTTCTGACAACATCACTGAAAACATGTTAAAAAGCATGGAGGGGCAGCTAGGTGGCACGGTGGATAGAGCACCGGCCCAGGAGTCAGGAGTACCTGAGTTCAAATCCAGCCTCAGACACTTAACACTAGCTGTGTGACCCTGGGCAAGTCACTTAACCCCAATTGCCGCACTAAAAAAAAAAAAAAGAAAAAGAAAAAGAAAAAAAGCATGGAGCAAGTACACAGCCACGGTTAAATTCATTGGTGACTGGGAAAGTGGGATTGTACATTATCCAGAACCCATGCAAGCATGCCATCATGAAACTGACATGATAAATTTTTCTGCAAGCAAATGTCGTGGTGGTGATGATATAAAAGGATCTGATTCAAAATCAAAAGAATAAGAGTCATTCCCCAATCAATAAATGATTAATGGATATGAACACACATTTTGCAGAGAAAGAAATCTAAGCTATCAATAGCCATATTATTTTAAATGCTCTGAATCTCTAATTTAAAAAAATACAAATTAAAACATTCTGAGTTTATACATCTCACTCCTTTGATTGACAAATGCTGGCGAGGCTGAAAACAAGTACATTAATACATTTTTAGTGGAACTGTGACTGTTCCAGCCATCCTGGAAAGCAATTTGGAATTTTCTTCCAAAAGTTAGTTCATACTCTTTGACCCAGCCATAGCAGTACTAGATCCATACCCCAAAGAGCAAAAGGACCCATATGTACAGAACTATAGCATCTCTTTTTGTAGTGGAAGAGAATTGGAAACTGAGGTGATATTCATGATTTTGGGAATAGTGAAACAAATTCCATGTAGATATTATAGAATAATTTTGTGCTGTAAGAAATAAAGGGGTTGGATACAAAAAAAAAAATCTGGAAAGATGTGTATGAACCAAAGCAGAGTGAAGTGAGCAAAACCATGAAAAAGAATTTATATAGTAACAACAGTATATTAAAGACAATTTTGAAAGACTTAGGATATCTGATGGATGCAGTGACCAAACACAATTCCAGAGGACTCATGATCATACATTCTACCTACCTCAGGATAGAGGTAATTTAGAGTTCAGATTGAGATTTTTTTGGACAATGTTCAATGTGCGAATTTGTTTTATGTGCCTATGTAATATGTTTCTTTATTGCTATTTCAATGAAGGTGGCAGATGGATAAGCAAAGAACACTTTTTTTGATTAAAAACATTTAAAAAAGGGAACGAGGTTTTAGATGAAGGGCTATGTATTTGTTCTCTATTTTGATTAAAATGAGTGAAATTGAAAAAAAAATAAAAACACCTGCTTGACCAGTCTATTAAAAATCTTTCAAATTTAGTAGTAACTGTGTGGCAGTTGGCCTTTCTGACTCAGATCAGCTGCTGACTCCTCCAAGAAGTTTTCAATAATCATCCTTCTAATCTGTGTAAGGGAAGGGAGGGGGCAGCTATGTGGTGCAGGACCTGAGTCAAATCTCACCTCAGACACTTACTAGCTGTGTGACTTTGGGCAAGTCACTTAACCCCAATTACCTTAAACATCTGGGTTCATCTCTGGTTGTCCTGATGTGTGTCTTGCTACTGGACCCATGTAGCTGTGGAGGAGAGAGTGAGGTTCGTGACCTTGCACAGCCCTCCCTCACTTAAATCCAATTCATTGCAAATCATGACATCACCTCCTGATGTCATGGTCCTCTTCAAGGATGAAGGACAAACAACAACAACAAGGGAAGTGAAGGGATGACTGGAGATGACCCTGGATATTTAAGGGAGTTGGGGCTAAATGACTTGTCCAGGATCACACAGCTTGTTAAGTGTCTCAGGTGAGATTTGAACTCAGGTCTTCCCAACCTCTGGGCCAGTGCTCTATCCACTGCGCCACCTAGCTGCCCCCTGAGCTAGGCACTGGGGATGCAAAGGTGCAGCCCAGACCCTGTTCTCCAGGTACTTACTCCCACACTAATGGTTGGACTCCATTGTGTTTCCCCTCCTATGGACCAAGGTGTCCATTTCCCCTCAATTACTTTCTATTTTCCTGTAGAATCATCACCCACTTTTTCATTCTGTCATTTATTCTTCCCATCACCTGTGTCTATAATTAGTACAGTTATCCCTTCCACATTGGGCGTGTTAGGGGTGTGGTGCCCCCCCCCCCCGTGATCTGGAAAATCCTTATAAAATGTATTGGTCCTCCCTTCATACCAAAGAAGAAGAAATTATATATATTTATGGTATTAAAAGATAAAATATGTTCACATTATATAACACTATACATATATTTTATGTATTTCTGAGTTTCTAAACTTTTTCTCTGTTGTCTGTGGCTTTCACAAAACTCCCAACAAACTCCCAACAAATTTCCATTTAATTTCCCATGCTGACTCAAGATATATTGAAACTGTAATGGGGAAAGTCATGATATGGAAAGGATAATTGTATTTGTAAGAGAATTGAAATGCCTCCTAGCCTTCCATTGAGTGCTAAAGTCACCCTCTGAAGTACTGATATGTCACACAACACAAGGGCTTTTCCTAGTATGCATTTTCAAATGTCAACAATTGCTAATTCTTCTCTTGTTACGTAGTCTTCAACATTCATTTGTATTTGGTCCGGCTGGCAAATACCAGTTGCTAATTAGATGGTAATGGTATAGTTGGATACTCTGGGTAGGAGAGGAATGGACCACATGAGAGGCTCCATTCCCATTTCTTTTCATGCCACCAAACCAGGTACACTAGAGTAGGCTGTTCTTGTTGTTAACAACAAGTGTTACCATATTGGCAAAGGTAACCTAAAACCACTGTGTATTAGTCTGAATGGAAAACTGAGTTATAAAAGGAAGTTCGTATGAGTTATTTCCACTATTTCCAGCAAATACCAAGATGGTATAGCTAAATAGGCAGAAAGATACTTTCAATTTTAGTCTTTCTGTGTCAAAATTAGAAATTGGAAGCAAATTTTGTGTATGTTTTGTTTTTGGGTTTTTTTGAGGGGCAATGGGGGTTAAGTGACTTGCCCAGGGTCACACAGCTAGTAAGTGTCAAATGTCTGAGGCCAGATTTGAACTCAGGTACTCCTGAATCCAAGGCCGGTGCTTTATCCACTGCACTACCTAGCTGCCCCTGTGTATTTTTTTTTGCTCTTGGTTTTTTTGTTGTTGTTTTCGTTTTTTTAGTGAGGCAATTGGGGTTAAGTGACTTGCCCAGGGTCACATAGCTAGCAAGTGTTAAGTGTCTGAGGCCGGATTTGAACTCAGGTACTCCTGACTCCAGGGCGGGTGCTCTATCCACTGTGCCACCTAGCTGTCCCCCTGTGTATTTTTTTGAAAAGTAAAATTGCAAAGATTTTATAGTTTAATCCTTATTCTTAGCTCCAGGTACAGGATCCTAAATTCCACACTTCATAGTTCCCTCATGTATAACCTCTTATCTAGTCTTGGCTCTGACACTGGCCCAATTCTCTTTCTTTTTTTAAAAAAATAAACATTTTTATTTATTTTATTTAAAGTTTTGAGTTCCAAATTCTATTCCTCCTTCCACCCTCCATGAAGGAGAGATTTGTTGTGTCAGGTAGACAACAAGCATTTATTAATCACTTACTATATGCCAAGCCCCACACTAAGTACTGGG
Source organism: Dromiciops gliroides (assembly GCF_019393635.1). Classification (NCBI taxonomy): domain Eukaryota; kingdom Metazoa; phylum Chordata; class Mammalia; order Microbiotheria; family Microbiotheriidae; genus Dromiciops; species Dromiciops gliroides. The sequence continues at coordinate 237,934,870 of NC_057866.1, read as the reverse complement.
GATTTAAAAAAAAAAAGGCAAAACATTATCCCTTCCTTCGAAGGAGCACACGTTCATTAAGGAAGACTACATATAAATAACTGTGTATATTTAATAACAAGATATATACAGAGTGGATGAAGAGTAATCTGAGAAGAGGAGGCACTAGCACCTGGAGGGAGTGGGAAAGCCCTCCTCTTTCAGAGGTGAATATTGAAGGAAGCTGGGAACCAAGAACTGGAGGTAAAAGAGCAAGGCAACAACTAATGCAACTAGTGGAAAGGCATGGAAATGGACTGAACTGGACTGTTGGAGGAACTACAAGTGGGCCAGTATGTTGAGGGGAGTCAAGAGTAAGAAGTCTGGAAAGTGGGGGCAGTTAGGTGACTCAGTGGATAAAGCATCAGCTTTGGATTCAGGAGGACCTGAGTTCAAATCCAACCTCAGACACTTGACACTTACTAGCTGTGTGACCCTGGGGAAGTCACTTAACCCTCATTGTCCTGAACCAAAAAAAAAAAAAACCAAAAACAAAAATGAAGAAGTCTGGAAAGTCAGGAAGGCACCAGCTTATGAAAAACTTTATTTCTTTTCAATTTTTTTTCACTTAATAGTGTTTTATTTTTTTCCCAATCACATGTAAAGATAGTTTTCAACAATAATTTTTATAAGATTTTGAGTTCCAATTTTTTCTCCCTCCTTCCCTTCCCTCCCCCCTCTCCAAAAGAGCAAGCAATCTGATATAGGTTATACAGTACAATCATGTTAAACATATTTCCACATTAATCATTTTGTGAAAGAGAAATCAGAAGAAAATGGGAAAACCATGAGAAAGAAAAAACGCCCAAAAGTGAAAATAGTATGCTTTGATCTGAATTCAGATTTCATAGTTCTTTCTCTGGATGTGGAGAACATTTTCCATAATGAGTCCTGTGGAATTGTCTTGGATCATTGTATTGATGAGAAGAAGAAGCTAAGCCTATCACAGTTGATCATCACACAATGTTGCCTATGACTGTGGATAATGTTCTGGTTCTGCTCATTTCACTCAGCATCAGTTCATAGAATGAAGAACTTTAAATGGCAGACTTTATATTTGATCTTGAATGTAATAGGGAGCCAATGAGGTAATCAATCACATTCACTGTTGACTCATGTGTGTTGATTTTTCTCTAGAATACTACTTAACCTTTCCTACTCTTCTTTCACAGAATTGTACCATGCCACACTACAAACTCATTTATTTTAACATGAGAGGGAGAGCAGAAATTATTCGCTACCTTTTTGCCTACTTAGACATACAGTATGAGGACCATCGGATAAGTCTAGTGGACTGGCCTACAGTCAAGCAAAGTAAGTACAATAATGATGGCACCCTCAATGCTTCACTTGTCTTTTAATGATTATAAAATCCCTTATTTTACAGATAAAGAAATGAAAGCTATGTAGATGAAGTGAGTAGCCCAAGTTTAAAGGCTGAAATTCATCAAAACTTCCTATTGACTACTTGGGATTTAGAGTCATAATGGAATTTAATGATCATTTAACTTGATTCTTTCCTGTTTTCAGATGAGGATATAAGGTCCAGAGAAGTTAGAGATTAACCCAAGGCCACGCAGCTCATAAGCAGAGGTGGCAGGACTCAGTTCTAGGAAATGTCCTCCTATACCACCCATCTTTCTTTTAGGTAGCAAGTATGTGAACTAAGTGTTGATGTTGGCATTTAGTCATGAGGATTTTTTTCAATTAATATAAACCAAAGAACTAAGAGTTCATTTTAATTTCTCTGAATGCCATCATTTATATGCCAGTTGCAAGGCCATTATTTCATTTTAATCTCTACAAGGATTTTATTTCAGCAAACTCTCTACAAAGATGGAGATCACCACTTTGAGAACATACCAAACAAGTGGCCGTGTGAACTCTACTTGGAGCCCAAAAGGAGGAGCCATGTCTCTGGGCATCCCCACTCCTCATTTGGACCACTCTAAGCTTTTCCTGACACTAAGTCTAAATCATACTCTTTGGAAATTCCTCCCTATCCCCCTATCCTGCATCACTCCTAATTCTGCCCTCTGGGACCAACAGAACAAATCGAATTCCTCTAACACGCAACAACCCTTTAAATACTTACACCTATCTACAGTGTTCCCTCCAGTCTTTTCTTCTTCAGCCTAAAATTATTTAAAGTTCCTTCAAATAATCTTTATGTGGCATCAACTCAAGGCCTTTCACCATCCTGTTGTGCTTCATAAACCCTGGAGCCCAGAAGTGAGCACACTAGTCCAGATAACACCTAACAGGTGCAAAGCATGGTGGGACTCTCTGCTTCTCAGTACTGGGAAGCTATGCAAACCAAAGGTTAGACCTTTGGACAGCCACACTGTCCTGCCAACATCTATCCATCTATCTATCTATCTATCTATCTATCTATCTATCTATCTATCTATCTATCATCTATCTATCTATCTATCTATCTATAGCTTTTTTTGGTGAGACAATTGGGGTTAAGTGACTTGCCCAGGATCACACAGCTAGTAAGTGTCAAATGTCTGAGGCCCGATTTGAACTCAGGTCCTCCTGACTCTAGGGCCGGTGCTCTATTAATCGCGCCACCTAGCTGCTGCACCTGCCGACTTATACTGAGCTTGCAATCCACTAGACTCCCAAAGCTTTTTCAGACAAACAGCTGACTAATGACATCTCCTTCATCTTGTACTTGTAAAGTTGATTTTCTTTTTGTAGCTGAAAGTATAAGATTTTTACACTTATCCCTATTGAATTTCATTATTAGATTCCACCCAATGTTCTAACTTGTTAAGGTGCTTTTGGACCCTGCCTCTGTCATTCAGTGTCTTAGTTATTCCTTTCAGCTATGTGTTATTTATAAATTTCATGATCATACCATTGTACCTATATATAAATGTTTAATAAAAAATGTATTAAACGGCAAACAGCTAAGCACAGATCCCTCGGGTAACTAGTGGATAGACATGGGGCATGAAGTCTGGAAGACTGAATTCAAATCCAGTTCCAGACACTTTAGCAACTGTGTGACCCTAGGCAGGAAAAGGGCACTTTCCAGCCAAAAAAAAAAAAAAAAAGCAGGGCTTGACATCTTGTGCTCTTGGGCTAGCCTGGGAGTCTAGCAATGAGGTTTGTCTCAGTTGGGAAGTCCCAGTAGGTTGGGAGGAGGAAGGAAGTCCAGAAGTCTTGTGAGGATTGTAGGATCCTAGGCTTATAAATTCGGAGCTGACGAGACCTCGGAGGCCCAATGGTCAAACCTGAAGTAGGCTTCTAACTCAGTTCTTCCTCACTCCAAGAATCCTCTTTCTACTACACCAAGGCTTCCCTGGGATATGAGATGTGGTTTGTCCCAACCCATTTTCAGCAGCTGGGAGTAGGGACTCATGTATATTATCTGAAAGATTTGTTTGTTAAAACAATCTTGCAAATAAATAAAAAAAACAAACAAACAAGTAAAACAATTAAAAGAGCTTGCATTCTAGGAAATTTAAAAATATTGAAACACATGAAATTGAAATCCTTTACCTGACATAGTGTTCCTAAGCAAATGGACAACTACAGTAAATGGAAAAAAAATGGTTGCTCATTCATAATCAAATCAATATCACTGTTGCTATTGGAAAGGGCATGAAAACCTATTGCTCTATGGCTCCATTCATAACCCCCGTGACTGTCCTTCCTGGCCACGATGCCATTCTCAATGTATAATATAATCCCCCTAATAGGCTGTGAGCTCATTGAGGACATTTTGTCTTGGTAAACCCAGTCCTGTACCATAGTGCCTGGCATAAAGTAGGCACTTAAGAAGTGCTTATTTGTTTAATTGATATAAGACTGGTTTATGAGGTAGTAAGAGCTACAAGAATGGCACCTGGTCTTTTTCCTGGCACATACGCCATTATGAAAGCGATGCTTTGGGCAGTTCAGGAGGACCTGAGTTCAAATACGGCCTCAGACACTTGACACTTACTAGCTGTGTGGCCCTGGGCGAGTCACTTAACCCTCATTTCCTTGCAAAAAACTGTAAGGGGCTAAAATTCTAGCTAGTCTGTCTAAAATATCTAATAAGTGGTTGCCAATAAATTATAAACTTTAGCAAGAGTTAGATTTTTAAGCATTTATTAAGGAGAATAAGAATTTGGTAAAGAAAGAGAGAAAGGCCTAGATTCATTCATCTATCTATTAAAGGGAGAGCACATCTCTAGCTCCCTTCTCCACCTGAGTCCTGAGGAAAAGGAGCCAGAGCACCTGCCTTTCCCCCTCTTCCTCCCACAAGCAAATGTCACTTCCTGACACCAAATTGCCGGATGTCTTGCCCTCAGATGCCTTCTCCTCATGGAGGAGCTTTGCTACAGTAAGTCTCCAGCAGGTGGCATCATTCCAATTGTTACAAAACCAAACCAAAACAATGAAAGTGATACTTTAATATCAGATCTAAAAACCTCTGAGCTTTGCCTCATATTCTTTGCTGAAGACTTCACCACCACTGACTTATATTTTTAAAAATCTCCATGACTCATCTGAAAAAAAAATCACACTGTACTTTCACTTTGTGTATTAATTATTGACTTATTTTGTTTTATTTAAAGCTGTTCCGTTTGGCAAAATTCCAATTTTAGAAGTTGATGGAGTTCCCCTTCACCAAAGTCTTGCCATAGGAAGGTTTTTGGCCAGAGAAGCAGGTAATACTTTTAAGATTTCTGCTATTCTAGATAGTTTATGAGGGCTGATTCTGGGCAACAAGAAGTACTAGTGGGGGCAGCTAGGTGGCACAGTGCATAAAGCACTGGCCCTGGATTCAGGAGGACCTGAGTTCAAATGCAGCCTCAGACACTTAACACTTACTAGCTGTGTGACCCTGTGCAAGTCACTTAACCCTCATTGCCCCACCAAAAAAAAAAAAGAAAAGAAAAGAAATACTAGCATTTAGGTCCTGTATTGAATAAGAATACCTAAGCCTATTTATCTAAAGAATATTTACTGAGTACCTATAAGTGTAATACTTTGCCAGGGAAAGTGGGGATTACAAAGGTAAATAAAGTCTCTTCTTTTAAAGATGTTACAGTCTCTCGATACAAGTATTAATTGCACTCTATCTGATACTTGTTCATAAAAGTTCTCCAAGGGGGTGCAGCTAGGTGGTACAGTGGTAGATAGAGCACTGACCCTAGAGTTTGGAGAAACAGAGTTTGAATTTGGCCTTAGACACTTATGCTGTGTGACCCTGGGCAAGTCATTTAACCCTGATTGCACCCTACTCTCCCCCCAAAAACTCCCCAAGAACAAGGAATGTATTTTCTGTGCCGACAATCATATTTTGTGCATTTGCATATAGTCATTTAAGTCCTATGGTTTTTATGTCTTAGTCCTTTTATTAGATTCTATTTCCTTTGAATATCCGGGAGTCAGGGGCAGCTAGGTGGCGTAGTGGATAGAGCACTGGTCCTGAAATCAGGAGTACCTGAGTTCAAATCCGGCCTCAGACACTGAACACTTAGTAGCTGTGTGACCCTGGGCAAGTCACTTAACCCCAATTGCCTCACTAAAAAAAAAAAATAAATAAAAATTGAATATCTGGGAGTCTCAGCTGCCATTCTTCATCTGTTATGTATGTATAGACAGTTTTTCCCTTTCCTTTACATTTTAGTTCAAAGCCTTTTCTTTAAAAAATAGATTTGTAATATTGAAAGCAAATAGATTCTTAGATTCTAGTTCCTGTTAGGTCTCTTCTATCCCTAGATAGGAACCTATAATTCTATATTTTAAGCATTGGTATAGAAATCAAAACTCCATTTTCATATACTAGCTTCAAAAAAATCTGCCTTTATCCTCTGAATCCCTTGTTTAATGGGCAACATTAAGGAAAACACTAACAGTTGCCCTAAAGTCTTGAGTTTCCTGTTCATGATTTTATGTTAGTAATACTTTCTAGGTCTTTTCTGGAAGTATCATTTGAGCCTTTATGAGTCACCAGAACAGGTAAACAGGAATGATCATTTTATTCCCACTCTCTAATGGAGAGGGAACAGAAGAAAGAAGTATTTGAAATGAATAGTTTTGGATTTGTAAAGAAGACTACAAACTGAATTTAGGGATGAGATATTTAGGAAGACATGAGGAATTGAAGAAGGATGCAAGGTGAGAGAAACACTATGACTAAGGGAGAATGCTTCAATCTGAAGGAGAAGGAAAAGCTTAGGGGGCAGAGCACCAGCCCTGGAGTCAAGAGTACCTGAGTTCAAATCTGGCCTCAGACACTTAACACTTACTAGCTGTGTGACCCTGTGCAAGTCACTGAACCCCAATTGCCTCACACACACAAAAAAAGCTTAAGAACATGGGATACTAAAGAAGGAAGAGAAGAATTCAAAGATGAGGTAGTTGGGATGACAAAGAGAGTTTTTAAAAAAATTTTAGACTGAGTAAGAAGTTAACAAGAGATGGGCATGGAAATTGGGGGTGGTAGATATCAAAGTGTTAAGTGGAGATAAAGAGCCTGGCAATTAGTATAAAAGAAGTAAGGGGGCAGCTAGGTAGCACAGTGGATAATACACTGGCCCTGGAGTCAGGAGGACCTGAGTTCAAATGCGGCCTCAAACACTTGACACTTACTAGCTGTGTGACCCTAGGCAAGTCACTTAATCCTCATTGCCCCACTAATTAATTAACAAATAAACAAAGAAAGAAAGGAAGGAATGAATAAATAGACAAATAAATAAATGAATAAGCAAATAAATGAATGAATGAACAAACAAATAAATAAATAAATAAAAGTATAGAGTTGAAATAACTCCTGAGCAATTTGCCAAAACAGTTCTACAAGGAAGATAATAGCAAAATAAGGACTGAAGATCTTCTGTCTAGAAGGCAGAAAGAATTTTGCCGGGATCAACACTGAGCATGGAATGTTTGTATTTCAGCCATGGCCAAATGGTTGCTATTTATGCTCTAAAGTCCTAGCTTCTTAGACTGTGGGTTGTGACCCAATATTGGGTCACATAACTGAATGTGGGGGTTGCAAAAAAGTTGGCAACAGTAAAAGGTTACATGTACCTATTTTATATATCTACATACCCATGGTTGTGTAATTATTGAGCAAAAAGGGGTTGGGAGTGGAAAAAGTTTAAGAAGACCTGTTCTAAGTCAAGGGTAATTAATTTTTTGTTTTGTATAAGGTACCCCTTTAGCAGGCTGGTGAAACCAATGGAGCCCTTCTCAGAATAATGTATTTGAGTGCATAAAGTAAAACATATAGGATTACAAAAGAAACCAAAGATTAGTAAAAAAAAAAGGTGAACATTTTTCACTCCATCCATGTTCACAGACCCCCTGAAATCCATGTGTGGTTGCCCAGATTAAGACTCCTTGTTCTAAAGAAATAGTAATAGTCCGTAGAGATATTCTAACTACTTGTTCATGTTAAATTGACCTTAATGTAAAAAGCTTTTAGGACTAGAAATGATAGTTTGCCCTAAGGAAGAAGACTGGAAATTTTCTTTTAAAGCTCCCTCCTTGCTCCCTCCCCCTCCCCCCCACATGCAAATTTTATTAAATCCTTGTAATCTAGACTGAGGCACCATTGGAAAAACCTCATAAATATTCAATGTATCCCTTGCCGCAAAAGAATAAATTATAGCAATTGCTTTTCTGAAGCAATCTATACATATCTATGCAAGGTTTCTCTGTTTTATAGGTCTGGCGGGGAAGACAGAGCTGGAGCAATGTCAAGTTGATGCCATCATAGATACGTTGGATGACTTCATGTCAAGGTTTCCTTGGACGGAGAAGCAGCAAGATATCAAAGTAATGTCATCAATTACACATGAAAAGAATCACCATGGAGGGGCAGCTAGAGGTGGCGCAGTGGATAAAGCACTGGCCTTGGATTCAGGAGGACCTGAGTTCAAAGCTGGCCTCAGATACTTGACACTTACTAGCTGTGTGATCCTGGGCAAGTCACTTAGACCTCATTGCCCAGAAAAAAAAAATCACTAGGTATAGGGAGCATGTTATAGTAGATAGAGAGCTAGCCTCTGATTCAGGAAGACCTGGGTTCAGATCTTACTTCTGACATGTATTGGTTGTACGGCCAGTCACTGGGAATTCCCTATAGTAATGAAATCCCAGGTCTGGGTATGCACCTACACAAAACACATCATACATATACAGGTAAGTATATATATATATATATATATATATATATATATATATATATATATATATATATATGTATATGTATATGTATGTATGTATGTATATATATATAAGTATATATATATACACACACATACACACACACACAGAGGTACATTTTTGTGAAAAATACATAAATAAAAGTTTTAAGGAATTATGTTCATATGATAGTGTAAGTCACATGTGAAAGATAAGCAACTTAAAATACTTTGAGACCTTAGGAATCATCTAGTCTACCTAACTCCCTCATTTTTACAGATGAGGAAAATGGACCTTAGAGAGAGGTGAAGTGACTTGCTGTTCACAACAATGATCTATAGTTCTCGATGTTCTTGTCATTCTGTCACATAACTTCCCCTCTCACCCACCACTCACCCCACTCACACACCAGCTACTACCCCCAAATACTAGGTGTCCCACACAGACACTATACTGTTCCTGTCCTTGGTTACATAACAAATGATGCAATGAGACTTATTTAAAAGCATCAGTTCGGGGCAGCTAGGTGGCGCAGTGTATAGAACACCAGCCCTGGAGTCAGGAGTACCTGAGTTCAAATCCGGCCTCAGACACTTGACACTGACTAGCTGTGTGACCCTGGGCAAGTCACTTAACCCCAATTGCCTCACTAAAACAAAACAAAACAAAACAAAGACATCAATTCTCCAATAACTGTGTATATTCCCCATATTTTGGATTCTTTACAAGCACTGAGAGTCATTTACCTGCCCTGCTGGTTTGTCATTATGGTCCTAGCCTATTATACCCAGTATATTTCCCATTTTCCCATTGTGGAAGACAGGATATCACCTGCTTTCAATCTGGGGGTTGGGAGTAGGAAAATTCTTCTGCATCAGTGTGGATCCAGGCTTCCTATTTCTTTTCAACAAGTTTTCATTCTGCCCAGGTGGATAGTTTCCACAAAGTGTGCCATGGAGCGAACATGCAAGGCAAACAATTTTGTATCCAAACAAAAACGGATTAGGCTTGGCCTTATGCAACATCTTTAGTGTCTCCTCATCAGTTCTTCCCTGGGCATGCTTCTTACACTTCCCCTCACCATAATAAGAAGGAATCTGCTACCTGGTGCTCTTTGTCTGAAGGAAATTCAAAGCGATGTCTAAATTCTTGCAGGACAATATCTGTATTTTAAGCCTCTTCATTATAATGTAGAATGACAGTTTTACTCTCTTGTTAATGGATTTTAGGCAATGGAGAGCAGAATATTACTGGTGGAAAGACTTAGAGGGATTTCTTCTTAAGAGAGTGAACCTACTCTTAGGCCATCTACCTGGGGTTAAGTCTGAAGCAACATTAGGGTGCATTTGTCAGCAACTTTCCTTCTTTCCCTCCTTTCAATTGATCTCTTTTCTTACACAACAAGTGTTGTGAGAATTCATTAGTTACTTCATAAAAGAATTCAAAAAACACTATTAAAACATTTAAAAACCATTTATTTCCCTTTCAGACTACATTGATGTTCTCTTTGATTTGTAATTCCCATCATACTACCTACATATCTTTGTGGAAGCCATAGTTTCTGAAGTTGTTTTTACAGATGACACATAGAATCAACATTGGGCTTTGGGCTTGGCAATGTTGCTATCCAATTCTATTATATCTATCTTACTGTCTATCTATCTCTATAGATATCTATCTGTATATCTATATATCTATATACATATCTATGCATATCTATAGATAGATAGATAGATATTAGAAACACAAGGTATCCAAGCTGGTGATCCATTTATTTATTTATTTATTTTAGTGAGGCAATTGGGGGTTAAGTGACTTGCCCAGGGTCACACAGCTAGTAAGTGTTAAGTGTCTGAGGCCAGATTTGAACTTGGGTCCTCCTGACTCCAGGGCCGGTGCTCTATCCACTGTGCCACCTAGCTGCCCCGATCCATTTACTTTTAACAATACTAAGAAACAATATTCCAGTAGCTTTGTGTAGTCTCTTCAAGTTTCTAATAATAAGATTTGACAGTTCAAGATGGGAAGATATAAAATAGAAAGGAAGATGTCCCTACAGAATTTTTAAAAGTTCAAACTTTTCTGAAAAAAAATTTCAAGATAAAGGAAAATAAATTAATACCTCATAAAACAAGAACACTATGGAACCCCTGAGAGTATGGAATCACACCAGGATATTTCTAAGTGATTCAAGAAAGAAATAATCCCAAAAGCAGAATGTATAGTCTGCAGAGCAGAAATAATTGGCAAAACAGAAATACTTGATTCCACAAGGGAAAGACCTACCAAAGAAATGAAAACAGAGAACTGATTGATTGGCAATGCAAATACAAAGAAGTTACAGGCAATCTGGAAGAAGAAAGAATCCATGATCATGAAAATGAACAAAAACATGATCTTGAAGACAATCTGGAGACAACTTAAGGATCACAGATCTCTAAGAACAACATGACAATTAAAACCCCATAATTCAAGAAATAATACAAGAAAATTCCCCAGAATTTCTGAATACCGAAAACAAAGTTCTAAACAAAAGAATTTACAGATCATCTCTAGAAAAAAAAAAAGAAAACCTTTATGCTGCAAAATCAAGACATGTTGGTTAAACTTAATTCAAATGACAACAAATTTTACAAATGACCCCCAAAATAAAAAGACATTTAGCTTCAAAGGAAAAGAAATCTGAGTAAAATAAGACTATTCTGCAGTCACCAAAAAAATCTCAGAATGGTATGGAATAATATGTTCCAAAGAACAATGGAACTTAAGATGTAACCCAAGGTGACATTTCTGCAAAAAGATGGACATTTGATAGAAGAGAGGCATTTGAAACATTACTATGGGAGAAGAGAGGAGGAGACATTCAGCGGATTATTTGTTCTATAAGGACCCTAGACAACAGAAACAAAGAAAAGGTAAATAAATACAACTGCTAACAAAAGCACAAATAAGGAAATGAAATGTCCTTCCAAAGCAATATTCGTATATAAAAGAGATGAACTGCAGCTGAGGGTTAAATGATCCCTACTCCAATTTTAGGCTGCAACGTTCCTACAGTAATACCTACCTCAGAAGCATGATATGCCAATAAATTATACAAACCAAGCTTATTGCATTCATCACATTAAAAATGGAGATGGAGAAATGTTGGAAATTATTGGTGATAGGCCTTTCTACCAATTTATTAAATATCACTTACTAAACAAGCAATGATTAAGCACCTACTCTGTACTAAGCACCATGTTCCTAAAGACATAACAGAAACAGTCTCTCTCCTCAAGTAGTTTTCTATCCAGAATGATCTAGTTACTGTATGGTCTTTACTTCTCTTCTGGCTCTAACATTTCAGGAATAGGATGAATAGAAATGCTCAGAACCCATTAATTCTGATTATTGCTGAGAGTTTGGGGAAGAAAATGGGAGGACTTCACTTACGTCATAGACTATCAATTAATGTTCATTTTTCTCAAACTGTCTTTATCCCCAAGTTTCTGTAACCCAGACTCACTTCAGCCTAGTCTATTGATGATTATATTGCCCATGTCTATCTCAAGTATTAATAGTGTATAACTCTTGCTCATATGCAGAAAGGGAAAAAAGTATTCTTTTAAGCTCTACCATTTCTTTTTTTTTTTTTTTTTTACAATGGGTTACACTGCTGCCACCTTATGGTTCAAACAGTCTTTTCCGTTGAATTTCATCAGTGTGAAAGAAATTACTAGTTAATCAATTCACACTTCATTGCCTTCATGGTTTTAAAAGGACTGATATAAAAGTGCTATATTTGAATAGATCTCTTTGGAAATATCTCTTATAGTAGCTTCCTGAAACTACCAAATGTATATGAATTTCAGATATTTATTCCAGTTGAATCAGTATCTTTTCTGATAAGATTTCATAAGCCAAAAAGTGACTGAAAATTTTAGTCCTAATTTTTAAAGAAAGAAAGCACAAAACGAAGTACCTTCTAAGGTCAAGTGGTCCTTATAACAATTTGGCATAATTTAAAACCTCCTTTGTAACTTTATTTCCTTTCTCTGGTCTTCGGGGCTTCTCTAGGATGAGAGGATTATAAATACTACATGGCTAGCTATGTACCTTCCAGCTCTAACACCTATCCATCCATCCATCCATCCATCCATCCATCCATCCATCCATCCATCCATCCATCCATCCATCCATCCATCCACCTACCCATCCATCCATCCATCCATCCATCCATCCATCCATCCATCCATCCATCCATCCACCTATTCAATCAATCAATCAACAGACATTTATCAGGAACTTTCTATATGCCAAGCACTGAGGATACGAAGATAAAAATGAATTATTTCCTTTTTTCAAAGAATTTACACATTCTATATAAGGGAATAACACAATACATTTAAGAATATAACATACAAGTCCCAGGAAGTCCTCACCAGAGAAGGAGACTTCCAGAGCCTCTGAATCAGCTGAAGCACCAGTGTCATCTGGAACTAAGCTCATAGTCTGGTGAGTGGGCTTAGCCCTGGGCAGTGGGGAGACTACAGGGGTCTGTGCTGGTACTAAGGCAGAACTTGGATTTTACACCCCTACTGAGAACCAGGTGGTAGGCTTGAGTAGAAGTGGCCCAGGTCGGGGAGGGGCACAAGCTCGTCGGAGCTAACAACCACAATACACAAAGCTGGTTGATGGCAAGTTGGTCTGGGGTCATCTAGGGCCAGGAAACAGGCTGGGCAAGTGAAGAACCCGATTCTCCTTAAATCATACCACCTGGGACTTCTTAAGCTTGGGATACTGCAGCCTGGAAACAGTGCCCCACTTTAAGGGCTAAAAGTCTAGTAAAAGAAAGGCAAGATGAGCAGACAGAGAAAGGTGAGGGCCATAGAAAGTTTCTTCAGTAACAAGGAAGACCAAGGGGTACCCTCAGAGGAAGATGTCAACATCAGGGCCCCTATATCTAAAGCTTCCAAGAAAAAGACGAATTGGTCTCAGGCCATAGAGGTGCTCAAAAAGGACTTTGAAGATAAAATTAGAGAGGTAGAGGAAAAAATGGAAAGAGAATGAGGGCGATGCAGGAAAGACATGAGAAAAAAGTCAACAGCTTGAAAAGTCAAATGGAAAAGGAGGTACAAAAGCTCTCTGATGAAAATAATTGCCTAAGAATTAGAACTGAACAAATGGAAGCCAGTGACTTTATGAGAAACCAAGACACAATAAAGCAAATCCAAATGAATAAAAAAATAGAGGGCAATGTGAAATATCTTCTGGGAAAAACTGCCAACCTGGAAAATAGGTCCAGGAGAGATCATTTGAAAATTATTGGTCTACCTGGAAACCATGATCAAGGAAAGAGCTTAGACACCATCTTCTAAGATATTCTCAGGGAAAATTGCCCTGAGATTCTAGAAGAAGCTGCTAAAATAGAAATTGAAAGAATCCACCGATCACCTCCAGAAAGAGATCCCAAAAAGAAAACTCCTAGGATTATTATAGCCAAAGTCCAGAGCTCTCAGGTCAAGGAGAAAATATTGCAAGCTGCCAAAAAGAAAGAATTCAAGTACTGTGGAAGCCCAGTCAGGATAGCACAAGATCTAGCAGCTTCTACATTAAAGGACAAGAGGGCATGGAATATGATATTCCAAAGGGCAAAGGAAATGGGATTACAACCAAGAATCACCTACCCAGCAAAACTCAGCATTATCTTTCAGCAGAAAAAATGGGACTTTAATGAAAAAGAAGACTTTCAGATATTTGTGATGAAAAGACCTGAACTGAATAGCAAATTTGACTTTCAAATACAAGACCCTAGAGAACCTTTAAAAAAAAAAATTGGAGCTGGGGGACATACCTGGGGTCGTACAGTGGGCGACTGTCTTGTGTCTGAGGCCAAGTTTTGGCTGGGATCCCCCTAGGTCCAGGGATGATGATTTGTCCACTGTGTCACTTAGCTACATGATAACATCTTTAGGGTTAAATTGAGGGGTGAAGGGAATTCATTGGGGAGGGGGAAGGGCAGAAGCAAAATCCTACATGAAAGTAACAGGAAAAGGCTTATGGAGTGGGGGAAGAGATGGGAGAGGAGCAGGGCAGTAAATGAATTTTACACTCATCAAAAAAGGCTCAAAGATCTTAAACTCATCAGAGCTGCCTCAAGGAGGGACTAATAGACACACCCAACTGGGTGGAGGAATCTATTTAATCTGGGCAGTAAATGAGCCTAACACTCATCAGAATTGGCTCAAAGACCTCAATCTCATTAGAATTGGCTCAAGGAGGGAATAATGTACACACTCAACTGGGTGGAGTAATCTCTATAACCCTGCAGGAAAATAGGAGGGGAAAGGGATAAAGAGAGAGGGGCAAAAGAAGAAAGGGCAGAGTGGGAGAGGGGCAGACAGAAGCAAATCCCTTTTGAAGAGTGATAGGATGAAAGAAGATGGATAATAGAATATCATGGGGAAGAGAATAGGATAGAAGGGAAACAGTTAACAATAGTAATCATGAAAAAGAGAAAAGGGGGAAAATTGTACAAAAAATATTTATAGCAACTCTTGGTGGAGGCTAAGAATTGAGAATCAAGGGAATGTCCATCAATTGAGGAATGATGGAAAAAGCTGTGTTATATGATTGTAGTGGAATGGACTTGTGCTACAGGAAATGACAAACAGGATGATCCCCCCAAAACCTTAAAAGACTAATGAACATCGATGTATAGTCAAGTGAGCAGAGCTGAGAGGACATTGTACATAGTGACAGCAGTATTGTTCAGTGAGTAATTGTGAATGACTTAACTACTCTCAGCAGTGCAATGATCCAAGACAATCCCAAGGAACTAATGAGGAAGCATACTATGCACCCCTATAGAAAGAACTGATAAAAAGAACACTTGTGGATTGTACATATATAACCTGATTGCGATCTTGTGAAGGGGGGGAAAAGGAGGGAGGGAGGGAGAAAAATTTGGAACTCTACATCTTATGAAAATGAATGTTGAAAAAAAACTATTCAGAAAAATTTCTCTTTTTCATGACAAAAAAGTTCCTGGTCAGAGCAGAATGAGCACTCTACTCTCAAGGAATAATTTTCAAATTCCCAACAAAACTCCATAACTCCAAGGTCTTGAAAGAATCTCCAACTATTCATCACATTTGGGATATAAAAATATATATTTGAGTTTGATACTGGGAACTTAAGCTCCAAGGAGCTTGTTTATAGAATAAAGCAAAATTGACATTAAGAACAACAAAAAAATGTAACAGATGGGCAGCTAGGTGGTGTAGTGAATAGAGCACCAGCCCTGGAGTCAGGAGTACCTGAGTTCAAATCTGGCCTCAGACACTTAACACTTACTAGCTGTGTGACCCTAGGCAAGTCATGTAACCCCAACTGCCTCACCAAAAAGAAAAAAAAAAGAATACAACATACATATATAATGAATACACACATAACATGCTATCTATACACAAGATGTATATGTGTGTAAATATGTATGTAAATATATACACACAAAAATGTACATGGTATTGAATTATTGCAACTTATTTCACTAGGTAACAAAGTCCTTATCTCATAACTTGAAAAGTGACATGTACCTTAAGGGAGGAGACATTATAACACCGCAAAGTAATATCTGAAGACAACTGATACACAAGGTCCTATGCAAAGGTCGTCAGAGTATTCACTTACTGCTTCACTAAATACAGACAATTTATTTATTTATTTATTTATTTTTAGTGAGGCAATCGGGGTTAAGTGACTTGCCCAAGGTCACACAGCTAGTCAGTGTTAAGTGTCTGAGGCCAGATTTGAACTCAGGTGGTCCTGACTCCAGGGCCGGTGCTCTAACCACTGCGCCATCTAGCTGCCCCTAATACAGACAATTTAAATGGTGAAAAAGTCAATGGATAAACAGAGAGGATGGCCTTTATGATACAATCTTGAAGTGAGGCTTAAAATTCATTCGAACTATAATCCACTGCCCAGAATCCCAGAATCCCAGAGATGAAGAGGACCTTAGAGATAACCTTGTTGCCTAGATGCTTGCAAAATATTATCAGACTGAGTCCATCTTCAACATTGGCAAAAGGATTTCCTATATTTATCTTAATGAGAAGCTTCCCATATATAATACAAAAATTAAATCTATTTGGATTTATAATGGATTTTAAAAATTGTGTTGAGTTTTATCATAGCTGTCTTTAAAATTCACAATTTGTTTTTTAATCCCTGAACTCAGGGAACAGAGGATGGAAGGAAGGAACTTCTCCCAGTAATTTATCATCTCAGATATTGGCCTGGTATACTGAGAGATTGACGTATTCACTCACACGTAAGGAGTGAGAATTGATGTGATTTTTCCCTTTTGTTCTGATTCTCCTTTTACAACATGACTAATGTGGAAATGTGTTTTGACATGATTGTATATGTAAAAAAACCAAACCCAAACTAATCATCTTTTCCCCTGAATTATCCCCTCAGTCTAATTTCCCTGTTTCTGTTAATAATACCACCATTTTCTGAAGTCTTTAAAAAGAGTTGAAACTTAGTCTTCCTAACTTTTCTACTAGATCCCTGTGAAAACAGGGTATCTTTTTTTTTTTTTTTGCAGGCAATGGAGGTTAAGTGACTTGCCCAGGGTCACACAGCTAGTAAGTGTCAAGTGTCTGAGGCTGGATTTGAACTCAGGTCTTCCTGAATCCAGGGCCGGTGTTCTATTCACTGTACCACCTAACTGCCCCCACTAACTTTTCAATCCCTTTATTCACTATGGAACCTCATACAGTACTTTACCCAAATTTCACAAAGAAATAACACTGACTAATTAACAAAGGAGGATCTAGAAAGCTTCTTGTTCCCAGCTTCAGGCCAGTAATGGTTGAGTCACCTGTCAGATTGATTCCCAGCACAGGAAGGTATCCTACCTCCTTTTTATCTCTAGATCTTATTAGAGTTGTAACTTGGTATCCCAACACCTGGGGCAAATCCAGGTAAGGGCAGGATGTGTGTGGCGTGTGTGCAAGAGTACATGTGTGTTTACATGTGCAATATTTAAAAGATCTGGTTCACATTAGTTCATGGTTCAGAAACACTGAAGACAATGGTCAGAGGTCTTGAGGAGAATTAAGAACTAGTAGTAGTCTGGAGTGTTTGAAGGAGGCTAGGGTTGAGATAGAGAAAAAAGACCCTGTGCTTGATATTGAATTTACTGAACAGGTTAGAGTGGTATGTGGATGAAAATGACAAGAATGTTAAAGGAAGAAAAAATTTTAAAGGGGATTGCTGGGTGATTGTGTCAGAGGGTCTCATCGGGAAGAGGGTAACAGGTGCCAACTCCTCCTCCTGACTCTGTTTCAGGGGACATAAAAGAGCAAGCAGTTGGTCTTGGAGCGGTTCTCAAGGGGTGTCAATGTTTTCTGGAGAAAGCCAGATTTCAATGAGTACCCCCAAAATGGGAAGAATATGAGAACGTAGCTTTGGAGTTGGAAGAGAACTTGGGGTTTATCTAGTTCAATCTTGCCTTTCTCTGATGAGGACAATGAAGCCCTACACCTATGATTACACACCTAACAACTGCTTGAGTTGGGATTTGAACTCTAAATCCAGTAGACTCTGTAATAGAACAGGGATCCAGAGGTGAAATGGAAACAAAGGGTAGAGTACCTCTAGTACGTTTTTAGTAGTCACTAAAGAAGGCTAATACTGAGCCTATTATGGGGGTTAAGGGAGGGAATGGAATGGCAGTAGCCCTACTGCTTCCTTTGCCACTGGTCCTCCAGGGCTTCCGAAATGGAGTGGGCTCTATACCAAACTGTGTTTCCAGGTCACTACATCCTGTCCTGCAGGGAAGGAGGCCTAGGAGAGGGACTTTGTGACCATGAGAGCTTGAGGCTCAGCAGCCCAACCCCAGAAAGCAAGTAAGGGAGAAATATAGTGGTTCTTGTGGCTGCTATTGTTTGGGGGTGGGGTAAGGTTATGTAGCATTGTTGGCATGGAGAAAACATTGGGTTTTGATGAGCTACAAGTTCAATATGAGTTAACAGATCGATATGCTAACCTCACCAAATTTCCTGGGCTAAAGATCTTTGAGTACAGTCATAAAAAATATTCTCAAAAGAGGGAGGTGCTAGTTCATCCTACTCCACCCTAGTCAGACCACATCTGGACTTCAGTTTGGGGCTCTACACTGGAATATGCCCACAGGGAAATGAAAGCCAGTTGCCTTCATCCGAAGATGAAGGGTTGGAGGATGACAGATGTCTTCAAGTAGGGCTGTAATGTGCAAGGTTTCTGATTGGCCCCATAAGAGCAGAGGTAGGGTGGAAATGGGTGGAAATTGCTACTAGCTAGTTTTAGCCTCAATTTGAGTGCTATCAAAAGTAGAATTGCACTTTGGAAGATAAAGGGTACATAGAAATCTCTAAAGTCTGAATGACCAATTGTAGGAGTTGATGCAGTTAGAATTTTTGTTCAGTTATGAATTGGATTAAACTCTAACAATCTTTTTTTTCCCACCTTCCCTCTCCTAGGATCAGGTATTTAACGAGTTGCTCACAAATGATGCTCCTGGTTTACTACAAGATTTAGACCTTTATTTAGGGAACAAAGACTGGTTTGTTGGAAACTCTGTAAGTAGTTTAATTTAAAATCTCAATGTAGTAATGTTTTCTAAGGTAAATTTCTTATTATTGTTAACAATAATAGGCAGCCTCACCCAGACTAGAATGCTAGATGTGCAGTTTCGGTTTGGGTTTAAATCTCACCTCTGCCATTTTACTAGCTATGGGTTCCTGGGAAAGTCATTTTAACTTCTATGTATCTGGGGCAATTTCTCTAGGACTTACCTACTCAAAAGTTGGTAGCTCCCAACCAGAAAGTTCTCTGTTAAAAAAAATCATAGATCCTTCAATTTTATAACAGCAACTCATATGCTTCTTTAAGCTTTGGCAACTCCTAAAGGTTTATTGGTTAAGTATCATTATGTCTTTTTAAAGATGAGGAAACTGAGGCAAAATACTTGCCCAAGGTGACATAGATACTAAGTTGTCAAGTCATGATATGAACCTTCAGTCTTCTTACTCTGGAATAAGGGGTCCCTCTACCATGCTTCTCTGTAACTCTTGTCTCTTATTGGATGCATATATCAACTGTGGTCAAATGGGCCAAAATAATAGTAATAAGTAATATTTAGATAACACTATAAGATTTACAAAGCACTTTATTATTACATATTACTTCATTTCATTTGAACCACAACCCTGTGATCTTAATATCTTCATTTTACAGATGAGATTGAGAATGAAAGAAATTAACTTGTTCAGTCACATGGGTAGTGTCACACTATTCCTACCTTTCAATACTGACCCATCATAGAGGCCTCACATTAGATAAGAGAAAACATTGAAGTGGGTCTTGGGAATGCTTAAAATTAATTGCTTAGTATTGTTTGTTATTAATAATAATGAGCTTAATTATTCATTTAATTATCTATTATTTCATTATTTTTACTAAAATTGTCCTGAAACTAGGCTCATCTTCTGAAGACTTAATGAAAATAAAAGTCCAATATACTTTTATCAATGACAAAGAAGTCATTTTACTCCGCAGGACAATGTCTGCAAAACATTAAACATATAATAGCAGATGGGGGCAGCTAGGTGGGGAAGTGGATAAAGCACCAGCCCTGGATTCAGGAGGACCTGAGTTCAAATCTGGCCTCAGACACTTGATACTAGCTGTGTGACCCTGGGCAAGTCACTTAACCCCCATTGCCCCACCAAAAAAAGAAAAGAAAGAAAAGAGAATAGCAGATGACTAACTTGCCCTTGGATTGTTCCTCTTTAAACTTCACAGAAAAAAAAAAGATGAGATGGGGCAGTCAGCTAGGTGGCGCAGTGGATAAAGCACTGGCCTTGTATTTAGGAGGACCTGAGTTCAAATCCAGCCTCAGACACTTGACACTAGCTGTGTGACCCTGGGCAAGTCACTTAACCCTCACTGCCCTGCAAAACAAAACAAAACAAAACAAAACAAAAAAAGAAAAAGAGATGGGGCAGTGATAAAAACCAAAGAACCACATACACTCAAAACATTGATAGCAGCCCTTTTTGTGATAGCAAAGAACTGGAATCCAGGTAGGCAGATACCCATTAATTGGACAATAGTTAAAACAAATTGTGGTCTAGAAATATAATGGAACGTTACCACACTGAAAGGAGCAATGACTACAACGAATACTGAGAGTCATGGGAACATTTATATAAACTTATGCAAAGTAAACAGAACCAGGAAGACTATATACACAAGGACTACATTAATGAAAACTGAAAAGAACATCAACAAACCCATCAAAACTATAGTGTTGTGAAATTGTAACATTCAAACCCTTAAAAGAGATTTGCGATACCTCCATGTTGCATGTGTGTCAATAGCTCTAACCCTGTCCTTCCGATAGTGCTTTCATTTCTGGAGGCCTGTAAGTCTCTTGGCATACACAGCCTCAGCTTTCTTGGTATTTTTATATTCTCTTGCCTGTAGGATAACAAGATATTCATAATTATCTTCATCCAAGTCCAATTAAATTCTGAATTCCAGCTTGAAAGCCTCAACTCTACCTTTCATTGACATGGAAAATTTTATACTTATCAAATCCAAATGACATTTTGATATAATTGGAAATCTGACGGAGGCAGAGAGGTGGCATAGTGCATAGTAGAAGCAATTGAAGAAACTATCTTAATATTTTAATTCAACATTTTTATCCCATAGAAAATGGCTATTAAGGTGGCAGAGCGGTAATTGCATAAAACTTAAGTCTTTACTATCAGAGGTTCAAACCCTCTCCTTAATATGTGTTCATTATTAATCTACTCATATATTATTCCCATCCTACAAGACTGGAATTGGGGTCAAGAAGGCCCAAATTCAAATCCTGCTTCAGTTATTTGCTACATAAATAACCCTGGGCAAGCCACTTAATTTGTCAGCTTGCTTCTTCATCTGTACAATAAGGATTCTGCACGAGGTTTTGTTGGGATCAAATGGAATAATATTTCATCAAGTGCTTTGAAAATCTTAAAGTGATTTATAAAATGTAATTATCACTGTTGGAGAGATTCCACAAGATGAAGCTTTTTGGGTTTTATTTTTTTTTTTTAAGTGGGGCAACTGGGGTTAAGTGACTTGCCCAGGGTTACACAGCCAGTAAGTGTAAAGTGTCTGAGGCCAGATTTGAACTCGGGTCCTCCTGACTACAGGACCCATGCTCTATCCACTGTTCCACCTAGCTGCCCCTGGTTTTTTTTTTTGGCAGAGCCATTGTAACCTGATGTTATCCAGATCAAACAATTTTGTTATAATTCCATTTAAAATTTGGAAGCCATTCCCAATTCTATTTAAGAGATAATTGAGTTTAAAGGTTTAGAAGAACACCATGAGACTTCAACTGTCTCTGTGATATTTTATATTAATTATTCTTTAAAAAGTATTTTTGTTAGTGTCATGTTTTGAAAAGACAATTTTCTATGTGGACATCAAATACCTGAATTCTCTTTGTATTTGGGCCTATTGTTTGCAGTAACACATAAGCCATGAATGTGGAGTAGAGACAGTCCTTATAAGCAAAGACAGGATAAATGTTATGATATTCTCAGAAGGCTTTTCCAGTAATTGTTGAATTGACAAGTTGTTATTTAAATCCCTGGGAATTTTTTGGCATAATGTTTTTGTTTACCAGTCAATATATATAGTCTTCAAGTGTTTATAATCTTAAAAAAAACAAAAACAAAACAAAAAAACTAAGCCAAGAATGTTTTTTATAAAGTGCATAAACACATAACTGGCCTATTTTTTGAGAAGTCAAGTCAACAAGCATTTATTAATTGCCTAGTAATTGTCAGGCACTGTACTAAGCAATGGGAATACAAAGAAAGTCAAAAACTCACCCCCAGTCTCTGCTCTCAAGGAGCTCACAGTCTAAGGGGGGGTTGTGGGAAGAGACAATACAAAAAATATATATATATATATATGTACAAACAAGATATATACAGGTCTCTGCTGTTATTTTTTCGAAGTAGATATGCTGTTCAAAGTGGTAGAATCAGGCTTGCAGGACCTGAAGGGAAGCTAGTCAAGTACTTTGCTAGCAATTCCTATGCCAATGTAGAATGGCTAAGACCTTGGAATGAAATCAGGCCTTTGATGATCGGCATTCTCGCAAACCCAACCCAAAACATGTCAGTAAAAGAAGCATCAAACCAGCGGCCGAGGCATGCAGATTTGTTCACTAAAAATGCAGGCGTTTATGCTAGTAATTCCTAATCAGGTGACTGGCACTAGAAATTACAGATGGACATGATAGTCACTTTACATGATGCCAGGAAATAGTAGAAATTGCAACCCATCATTTCAGGATGCAAAAATTTAGCTCTTACTGAATATGTAGGAAGACATGTCCTGACAGCTAGAATTGAACATCAGCTCATTAATTTTCATAAACTAATGGAAGACAAACCCTCATATTACAAATATAGGCCTTAAATATCTGAGAATTTAAAAAAATAAACCACTGGACCTGGACCACTTGAACAGACAGAACTTTTGCCCACAATTGCTTGAACATAACATTGTTCCATAAAAATTTAAGAACATTTTTAAATAGATGTCACCATACACAATGCCCATAACCTCCAAGTTACATGGAATGAAAACCATTTTAAAGAGACCCAGTGGAAGAAATCATAGTCATCGAGGAAAAGGAAGACATATATAAATGCCCATTTTTCTGTCCTCTACTGGAGATTTTTTGTTTTTTATTCTGAACTTAACAAACATAAAAACACAACTTCCATATATACAGAAGAATACAAAGATAAGGTTTTACATGGAAACTGAATCTCTAATGTACAGCTTACTTTTCTTTTGAAACAGAGAAGTTCAATGTTACTTTGGAATTTTTCCAAAGATGTCTTCAGTGAGCCTACATCCCAATACTTGTATTCAATTACAAGAGTTATTTTACCTACCCATGCAAGTGTGCAGACCATATTAAAAGAATAGCAGGGTAGAGACTTGACCCAGGACTATTCGCATCTGAATTTTGTTGAAAAATATGGAAATGAGATTAATAGTCTTAATGGTTGTCAGAGGTGCAACTTGACATAGTGGATAAAGAGCTGCCTCTGACATATAACAGCTATGGGGTCCTGGGGAAGTCACTTCTCCTAGGCAACTCTCTAGGGGAGGTGCTGATTTTCACTGCTAGAGGCAGTTCCTCAACAGGAGTTCCTTCAGTTCCCTCACTGGGAGTCAGTCCCTTCCCCACCTCCTACCCCTCAAAAAGTATGCCCAAGGAAAAAAGACTAATGGCTTTGAGTTTAAATCCTGAAGTCAAATTGAACCAATGGACAAAGGTGATAAGAAAAGACACATAAGCACAAAGCTCTAAGTCAAGAGACTTACTGGCATTGCAAAGTCAAGGGGAAGGGAATAAACATTTATATAGCGCCTACTATGTGCCAGGAACATATATGACTTCACAAATATTTGATCCTCACAACAACCCTGGGAGGTAGGTGCTGTTAACCCCATTTTACAGTTGAGGAAACTGAGGCAATCAGAGGTTAAGTGACTTGCCTAGGGTCACACAGCTAATAAGTGTCTAAGGCCAGATATGAACTCAGATTTTTCTGACTCCAGGCCTAGCACTCTATCTACTGCACCACCTAGCTGCCTAAAAAGCTCAATGGGAAGAACGCATTTAGAAATATTAAAACCTATACAACACTTTACTTCATGTACATTTTTGGAACAGTAAGACAGGTGACAACAGATTTAGCAAGTACCCAAATAAAAATACACACAATATTGATGAAATACAGGTTTCTGGATTGATTGATATTTTCAGAACACAAGATAAACAGATTAAACACATACAGAAATACTTCTGGGATAATGAACGGAGATCACTTCACAGAGCAATAGTAAAGGCTGATTGAATATATATGCCATGGATATATCAAATATAATCAAAACCTTTGGGTGGAGCCTATGCAACAGCCCTTTCATGGGTGAAACTGACATGAATTCAACTGACAATAATCATACACATTCATGTACTAAAATGAAGGGTTTATGATAGCACAGAAGACCAAGTCATTCCCACCAGTTACAGAAAGGTTATCCTTGAGGAGATAAGATTTATTGATCAATGCAGATTATGCAAGGAAGCAGTAGAAACCATCATTTAACACCTACTACCAAAATACCTACAGACACAAGCAAGTGGCCAGAATGCACCAGAAACTAGCTTTTCATAGACAGAAGTGAAATCCTCCTACTGAGCATACCCAACGATATTGAAAACTCAACAAATAAAAACTGTATTGTAACAGACCAGTCACAAAACTGTTGCCCACAACTGCCTGAATATAACATTAACAAACAATTTAAGAACAGTTTCGATGTGTAAGTATGTTTCCAAATATGCTTAGCTTATGAAGCCCAAATCATGTGGGTTCACACCCCCTTCATTCTATCTGCAGTTGTCCCGAAGATCCTTTCAGTCAGGCTACAGAAAAGGATCTAATATGGTAGCAATGGCATAGTGTGAGAGCTGTTGATGCCAGGAGCTGGGTTCACTGAGGCCCAAAGCAGCCAGGCCTAGAGCCACCACTAGGGAGGTACAGGCTCAGACAATGTTAGGGCAGAAGACCCTAATGTCTGCTCTGCTTTTCTTTTCACCCCATTTCTCCTCTTCAGCAACAAGCCTCTCTCTGCTCACATCATTCCCTCTATCTACCTACTTCTATCACATTCCTCAGAACCCCTAGTAGACCTCATTCCCTCTTCAGTCATAGGAATTCATAGGGTTTTAGAACTGGAAAGGACCTTATGGGGCCAACTCTTATCTTACAGATGAACACCCTGAAAGGTGAGGCCACTTAGCTCTATGCATTGATTCCTTCTCATTTTGCTCCCTCTACTACCCTGTTCCTCTCACCATGCTTGGAACAAGAATGCCTTTACTGAGGAATTTATAAAACAGAAAAATAGCTAAAGGTTCTTTGAGAACCTTGTGACCAATAACTTCTGATCAAGCAGCAGAGATAACAAGGAACAAGTTCAAGAAATATGAGCAGGGGCAGCTAGGTGGCGCAAGTGGATAGAACACCGGCCCTGGATTCAGGAGTACCTGAGTTCAAATCCAGCCTCAGACACATAACACTTACTAGCTGTGTGACCCTGGGCAAGTCACTTAACCCCAATTGCCTCACCAAAAAAAAAAAAAGAAAAAAAGAAAAGAAATATGAACAATAGGCAAGAGTCGGGGAAAAGGGGGAAATTGGTGAAAAGAACACTGGATTTCCTGGTTTGGGTTATTTTAGGCTCAGAGTCTTGGGCAAGTTCCTTCAATACAATAAAGAAAAGACTAGTTGCAATGGTCTGTCTCAGCCCTAGATCCTATGATCCCAAGGTCCCAAATAGATTCTATGATCTAGGGGCATTAGGATTTAATTTCTATACATAGAACTCCCATTTGTTTCAGAGGATAATTTACAGATAGAATGATAAGTAATGGTCACTCCCACTCTGAAGTTCTCACTCTTCTCCTCAAATTATTGGCTTCCTG
The DNA here is from genome assembly GCF_019393635.1 of Dromiciops gliroides. NCBI lineage: Eukaryota > Metazoa > Chordata > Mammalia > Microbiotheria > Microbiotheriidae > Dromiciops > Dromiciops gliroides. Next base: position 237,909,078 of record NC_057866.1, on the reverse strand, counting down.
GTCATTTTCTCCCTGATCTTTGGGGAGGAATTACTTGGTTTTCACTAAGATGCAAGGTGAAGATAAATGATTCCACATTTAAAGTTTAGACCTCAGAATACAATTCAGTTAAATTAAGAGTTTATACACAAACGAAAACCTTAAGGACTGTTTTTTCTTCTTTAATCATCAGGTAACCTGGGCTGATTTCTACTGGGACATTTGCAGTACCACACTTTTGGTCCTTAAACATGACCTCTTGGACAAGCATCCTAAACTGGTAGCCTTACGAAAAAAAGTTCAAAGCATTCCAGTGATTGCTGAGTGGATAAAACAGAGGCCAGAAACTAGAATGTAGACCAGTGACTGGTCTGGGGTTATTCTTTTCCCCCCGACTTGAACCATGTAAAATCATTTTTGCTTATGCTTTATATTAAGCCATCTAGAAAAATAACGGCAAATGTATCATTTTTCCCATGACAATTTTGTCACTGTTGGTGGAGCTTTTTTACATTAATGCCATATACTATATAAAACAAAATTAAAAAAAAATTTGCTTCCAGTACTTTGTCTGTGGTGTAGTGGACAGAGCACTGTATGTAAGAGTCAGGACCACCTGGGCTCCAAACCTGTATCTGACACTAGACATGTGATGCTAGATATGTCTGGGCAAATCATTTCGCCTCTCTGTGCTTCATTTTCTCATCTCTAAAACAAAAGAACTGAAGTCAATGATTTGTAAGGTCCCTTCCAGATCAAAAGCTATGATCCTAAACAGCTTTACTCCATTTACAATTGATGTCACACACACATTTTAAACTGATGGTCTCTCCCTCCATTCCTCCTTAAATCCATACCTACATCAAATATGACTGGCTAGATCTATTTAGCTCCAACAAAACATGCAACATGAGTGGAACTGCTTTTCACATGGAGGCCAACAACATTTCAAATGTTCAAAAGAAGTTCTCATAGTTGAAAAGGTTAAGAATCACTGCTTTACATTACCAAACAGTCTAAACAAACACTCAAACCAAAATATGATCAAAATTCCCATAATGAAACTCACTACTATGAACCTTTTACAAACCTATCTCAAAAATTCTGAGGGGCTTGGCTTCAGTTGATTTCAAAATCATTTCAGCATACATAGAAAGTTATTACTTCATATCTTTTTCATTTGTAAATGTACAATCCCTTGCAAAATATTAACATCCTATAGGTTTTAACACTTTCCATTTATAAATAAGTTTATTTATAATAATATTTACAGAATAGAAACAAAAACACATGAAGCTCACAAGTTACACAAAGAAATAGATGTACAATAAAAACAGCAATTTTGACTGACAATAGGCAAAATTTTATAAAGACTTCATAGAGAGATGGTATCCAAAAGACAACTTTAGTTCTTCTAACTCTTCGCTATGTCACCCACACTGAAGTTCTAACTCTTCAGCAGTTAATATCCTGGAAATTGCTGAATTAAGTCTTGGTAGCGCTGTGGAGTAAGTGATGTATTCATCACATTGCCTCCACCCAGGATTTATTCTTAATTCCTGTGTAGTACCTAACCTAATGCTGCCTCAATCTATATTCACATTCACTTTGCAATGAAGCAAAAGTGAATTTGTTCTGCCAGCCTAGAAGAATTCCATCCACGCTCTGTTGATGCATGGAAATGTGGCAGGAATAAATAACGATCTGGACAGCAAAAGAAAACTGAAACGAGCATCAGGGCCGCAAGTGCCAAGAGAAGCAAATCAAAGAGGCATGCATGTGGCTAGCCAGAAGGATGTGCATAACTAGTGCAAGGCTAAGGAGAGGAACAAAAATAAGTAATCCATAGTGATAATCCATCCACCTGGGAAAAAAAATCCAAGATGAGGATTATTTTCATTACTATTCATGGGAAAATAAAACAGTCCCTAGGCAAACATGGGGTGGGGGAGGGGGATGTTGGTAAAAGGTCACCACCTTGAAATTCTGGTCAGAGTTCTCAATGACAATGGTGAGCATCTGCTTCAACAGTAATCAAACTAAAGCTACATAATCTATACAGTTTTATTTGACTAAGTTAATATAAAAAACAGTACTTCAAATGAGTTAAGACAGGCAAAACAAAACATAAGCATTGTCAAATAAGGCACATGTAAAAATCTACACACATTATCCAGTGAAAGACAGTATTATATATATTTGGAGGTAGAAATAATTACAAAAATACTGACATATCTAAAGCATTAGCAGATCTGTTACAAACAATCACCAACTAATCCCCATTTGGAAAACTGCTTTGTAAAATAGGATTATTCAACATCTTAAGGACTACGTTTCTTGTGGCAATTATATATTTCAGGTTTGAGCATTTGGAGAATTCATTTAGTGGCAAAAATCTTTCATACCATGAGAAATACAATATGGATATTATAAAAAGTTATAAATGTTCATAAATCCCATGGTCTTCAGTAATGTCAATGTCCTTGGGTGCACCAAGTTGGTATTTTCTCCTCAATTAGAAATCCTCCTTTTGGAGACCTAAAGAAGTCTTTAGTAGCGTAGCTATATCTGCAGCTACGTTTCCTTCATCACCTGCAAAGGAAAAGAAATGTGAACACTCCGAGATGAAACATTTTATCACTGTACAATGAAAAATAATCTGTGGTCCAAGGCCTCACTATGGTACCACACTGGTCTTTGAAAAGTGGGGTCAGCTGCTTATAACTGACTTAGATAAAGGAAAAAAAAAAAGAGAATGAAATTCTAACAGCAAGTGTTCTAACAGCTGATGCTACCTTACCCTTGTTTTTGCCCTTTCAATTAAAACACACGCACGTGGCACACACTATGTAGCCCTGAGCAAGTCCCTTTACTTGTCTGTCTTATTTTTCTTACATGCAAAATAGAGATAACAATAGCACCTACCTCACAATACTGTTGTGAGGATCAAATAAGATCACGGGTAAGGTGTTTTTTAAAATCTTAAAGGGCTAAATAAATGATAAACATTATCTTCTATTACATATTGTAAATGATATTAAGCTATACAATAAGCAAAATTAACGTACTAAAATTTTATAAAAATCACTAAACTAGGTTTCAAACTTTTTATACGATGCTCCCTTAAGTATGAATGTTTCTAATTTATAATTCAAAAGTCAAGTAGAGAATTACTGTAATTATTATCGCTAATTTATTTACCTAAGGTGCTAGTTACATGGAGCAAACAATTTTTTAATGAAGCATACTAGTAACTTACCTTCATCTACTTTGGTCATATCTTTTTCTAGTTTCAGTTTCTGTTGGTTGATTTTAAGCATGGATTCTTCTATTGTCCCTTGACTTATTAACTTTATGACGTGTACTTCTCTAAAATCAGAAGGGGTGGAAAGAGAGTAGGAAAAGATTTTCATTATCTATATTTATGTTTATTTGCATACAGCATGTGTTATCATAAGTTATCACAGAGAACTTATTACAGATACATTAAAATTTCATGACCAATGTAGATATAGAATTCAGATACTCCTAGGAGACCTAGGTTCTAGTTCTGCCTTGACAAAGATTCCCTCCTAGGCAGTCACATGCCATGCAACTGTTCCCTGGTCCTTAGTTTTCTATCTCTAAAATGGAGGGGAAGTGGAAAGCTGAGAAGGACTAAATGATATCTAAAGTCTCTTAATCTTTGAGTTAACATGAATTTATTTTAAAAATTCTTTTTATTTCTGAAAACAACTCAATAAAATGTTTTCATATAGACAGCAAATTCTACTTAAAATGAATGAAGAGTTCAGGGGAAGAATTAGAAGAACTGATTATACAGAGTAAAACGAGCAGAATCAAAAGAATAAGTCATGAGACAAGGCCAAAAGCTTTGTTTACTTGGTCATGCTTATTTTGTTAAAAGGAGTAGCTGGTGGGAAGAGGGCAGAGGACAAGTAATAAGTTAGCAGGAAGTGACAGATGGAAAAAAAAGCAGGAAGAAAAATATCACTACAACTTTAAAAAATACAAAGGAAACAAAAAGTTCAAAAGGGTACATAAACTAGACAATTGTTACTATGTTAAATTTAATAACTCTCTTAAAAAATAAAATGTATGTATAAGAAGTTCATGGTTTCATATATGAGAGATGATTATTTCTCTCTTACTATTTACTATTGGGGAGATCCAGGACTTTTTCCCCATTTCCTCAATTCTCTAACAGATCAAAAATCAGCTCCTGAAGAATAGGGATGATGAGACTGGATTTTCTCTCAAACTTGTTCGGACCCCACCCAAGGAGGGAAGCCCACTGGGTTCTACTCAGGCTTGGAGTGGTGGTATAGATCCTTTGTCTAGATTGCCAGGGTCTGGGGGTAGTACGAGGGTAATAGTGACATCAAAGTTTTATCTCCCAGCCTTAAATTAGAATAGGCCCACCTCTCAGCATAATATTCATTCTTCTCATAAACTGTTATCCAAACAGAGCTGATTGCTATCTGTTGGGAACCTGCAATGACTTGTATAAAATGATGCAGAGTTAAATGAGTGAATAAAAGAACACTGTAAAGAAGGACTCAGGAACTCTGATCAATGTAATCAACTCTGATTCCAAATGAACTGGGCAACAGCACGCTGTCACACACCTCTTGAAAGAGGTGAGCTATACTCAGCACACAGAAATAGAACATACAATTTTCTGACACAACTGGTGTGGGAATTTGTTTTGCTTGCATATACATATTTGTTTAAAAGAACTTTTTTCTTTTTTTTGTTTTAAATTTAGAGGAGGTGGGTTGTTGTAGAAGAGCAGGGGAGGGAAAATTCAGTACACTTACTTAGTCTGACCTACTCTATGGCATCGATCTTCAGCTTGTTTATCATTGTATGGATTACAGTCAATATCATGAAGTATGACGACATTTGCAGAGGTCAAATTTATCCCAAGTCCACCAGCTTTCGTTGATAGCAGAAATATAAAGATATCCATGTCTGTATTGAACTGGTCAATTAGGTGAATCCTAAAAAAATTAATTCATGAAGTTAAGATATCAAAGATATTGTAAATAACGCTGTTGAGTAAGAAACATTTATGTAAAATTCTGAAAACCTAAATGTTTGCAATAGTACAAATGAAAAAAATATTTTTTGCCTGCAATAGATTAGTATATAGTACTAATGAAGCCAAAGATAAGGATTTATTATTGATATGAACCACAGATACACTATCACTTGAAACAAAGGGTGGATAAATAACTGAGTATGTATGAATAAACTCAATCTATCTCTACCAAGAATTACAACTCAAAGCACACATATAAACTGGTGTCATCCTCACATAGTAATATTTTAATATTTAAGCTTTGTTGTTATGATATATTTGTATAAGCTCTGATACTAACCCTACATAACAAAATATATACTCTAATAGTAGAAACTTTTAATGTTGCCATCTCCCTGAGCTTCACATCCAATCTTCTCTACCTACCCCTTTCTCCAAACTACATCTTCACAAGGTTAAAGTTCAACCATGCAGATGTAGTGTCATGACATTTAACCAGGAGTTAGACACAATTTTGCCCTCAGTGACGATATAACCCCAAGACATTCTCCTTTATTAGCTGGTCATAATATTGCTGGTGGATAGTATAATCACAATCAACAGAAACAAAGACAAGGCAGGAGAGATAAAGTCCATCTGTTAATATTCTTTGGTTGAGTCCTGGTTCTCCTTGTCTAGAAATAATATCTGTTTCTTGGTTGCTATTCCAAGGTTTACACTGTTATGAAATATCACTAACTTCTAGTTCAGATTTTAATTTTGTAGTATTATTCCATAGGATTTATTAGAAATAGTAGTATCCTCAATACAGCAATTGTTCATAAATATGGCACTAGTGAGCCAAAAATATTATGAAAAGATCTATTTAATAATTACCATTAGAAAAATTACTCCTTAACTTAGGAAAAAATATTCTAAGTTGCAGAAATGCTTGGAATATTCCTTATAATCTTTTTCCAAAGAGCATTTAAATGACAGAAGAAAAGTTTTATAATTAACAATAGCACAAAGACATGAGATTTGACATTTTTGTGTGTATAGTTGCAGTTTTTAAGACTACAAGTAACTAAATGAATAGTATATGCTCTAAAAACACTAGGTGACATTAGCTGTCAAAGAAATAAATGTGCAATTCTACAAGTAAAAATGCCAACCTTTCAGAAATTTGAGTCTTTCCATCCAATCTAAGATATCTATGCTGATGGTGTTTTAGAAGAACCTCTAAGATGTCCAGCATCATAGTAAATTGGCTAAATAATACAACCCTGTCACCCTATGAAGAGAAAGCAGACACAAATTAACAAATCATAAATATAAGTCTTATTAGCATGTAAAGATTTGTCATTCTGGATTCTTACTGCAATGACTAGGCAGTTTTACTTCTAAAAAATACAACGCTAAGCTTATGGAAGCTTTTCCCTCTCCTTCAGGGTAAAAACAAAAGTGAGAAGGACCTATCTCAATTCAACAAACATTTATTGATAATACAAATTCTAGATGCTAAGGATAAGACAAACAAAAAACGCGGAACAAAACAAAAGTCTGCCATCAAAGAACTTTTATTTTCCTGGGACAAAGTGAATAGGTATAGGCAGGTGGGCCTGTGGAGTTTTAACACGTATACAGATAAATAGCAAATAAAGTAATTTGAAGAGTAACAGGATATAAAAGGGGAAGAGGAGGAGGGAAAGACAGAATCAGGCAAGTTCCCATGTAGAAAGTAACAACCAAGCTGGAAGGAAGAAAGAAAAAGTACTCTGAAAAGTAGAGAGGAGAAGGCATTTCAGAATTATGCAAATAAACAAGATGCAGGAGACACTACCAAGGTAAGAGAAGAATTATTAGTCCAGTTAGGATGAAATCTAGAATTTGTAAAGGCACAAAATAAAGTTTATCTGGAGCCAAAGTGGGCCTTAAATAACAGGCAGTTGGATTGCCTTAGAGGCAACAGCTAGGAATCACTGAAGGTTTTGAGTAACATATTTATCTGTACTGTGGGAAGAAGGGGGGAAAAATTAAAAGCAGAAAGGTCAATAGGGAGTTATTAGTCTAGATCAGAGCTTCTTAAATTTTTTTCCACTTGCAATTCCTTTTTGCCCAAGAAACTTTTATGTGACCCCAAGTATTTAGGAATGTTAAATAGGTATATATAACCTTTTACTGTTGCCAAATTGTTTGCACCCCCACATTCAGTTATGTGACCCCATATGGAGTTGTGACACAGTTTAAGAAGTCTAGACTCCTGAAGAGACAAAGGAAAGAACCAGGATGGCAGCCATCTGAGTGGGGAAAGAAGAGGCTAAATCTAAGAGGCAGGTTATTGAAGTAGAATCCATAAAACTTGGCTATCAATTAAATGTTGGGTATTGAGGGAGGGGTAAAGAGTCAAAGGTGACTCAGAGGTTACAAACATGGGTGATAGGAAAACTAGAGGTACCCTCAAAAGAAAGTAAAGTTTGAGATAGAGAAGCACTATGATTTCTGCTTTGGAGAAGGTGAACTTTAGATGCCTATAGGACATGCAGGTAGTAACACCCAGCAAGGATTGTAGTTTCAAAGGAAAAGACATCTGGGAGTCAAATATCAGGGACAATAACTGAATCCAAAGAAGCTCATTAAATAAATCACACCAAGATGACATATAAGCAGGAGATCCCAAGGTAGAGTTCTTGGGGATACCCGTGTATATGTGTGTGTGTGTGGGGGGGGGGGGGGGGTCAAGATTAACGATCTAGCAAAGGATCTGATATGTAGATGAAAGAAGTGTTACAAAAGCCAAAGGCTGCAACAGTTTCCAGAAGAGGATAGTTGAAAGGGAAAAGCAGCAGAAAGAGTAAGATAAATGCTGAGAAAAGGCTATCACCAAGCAAAGTTGCAAGCTATAAAATAAACCCCAATAAATCATCAGCATTTCTGTATATTAACAACAAAAATGAGCAAAGGAGATAGAGAAATTCCATTTAAAATAACTAAGAATAGGGGCAGCTAGACGGCACAGTGGATAAGCCCTGGAGTCAGGAGTACCTGAGTTCAAATCCGACCTCAGACACTTAACACTTACTAGTTGTGTGACCCTGGGCAAGTCACTTAACCCCAATTGCCTCACAAAAAACCCAAACCAAAACAAACAAACAAAAAAATCTAAGGATAACATAAAATACTTGGTAGTCTTCCTGTACTGCTATATTGCATACAATCCAGACAGATCCAAATCACTGGAGAAACAGTAAGTACCCACAGGTAAGGCAAGCCAATATAAAGAAAATGACAATAGTACCTAAATTAATTTGCTTATTCAATGCCATACCAAACTACAAAATATTACTTTATGGAGCTAAATAACAACAAAATTCATCTAGAGAACAAGAGAAAAGGTGACTGGACTTAGCAGCTAAAACACTTAGTGGAAAGCTAGCTTGTAAGGGTGAAAAAGAAGAGGTAGCAAATGCAGATGATTCTGGAGGTTTAGCTGCAAAAGGGAGAAGAGAAAGAGAACAACAGCTTGAGGAGATGGAAAGATCAAATAAAGGGTCTTTTTAAATTTTATTTTTTGGGGCAGCTAGGAGGCGCAGTGGATAGAGCACCGGCCCTGGAGTCAGGAGTACCTGAGTTCAAATCCTGTCTCAGACACTTGACACTTACTAGCTGTGTGACCCTGGGCAAGTCACTTAACCCCCATTGCCTCACACACACACAAAAATAATTTTATTTTTAAAAAATTTTAATATAGGACAGTCCAGAGTATTTTTATATGAAATAGGAAGGCAATAGCAGACAGGGAGACATTGAAAATGAGAGTGTGAGAAGAAGGAAATATGGGGGACAGGAGACAGAATTTTTCGGCAAAAAGTCAAATGCATAAGTAACATTTTCCAAAAAGGAATTCAGGTTACTTTTGCATCTGGTTTTGGTTTCTTATATCTTATCTTTTAAAATCTTACTTAGATTACACATATATAACCTATATGAGATTCCTTTCTGTCTTGGGGAGATTTAGAACTCAAAATGTTATAAAAACAAATATTAAAAACTATCTTTACCTGTAACTGGAAAATAAAATAAAATACTATTAAGGCTTAAAAAAATTACTTAAATTATGTCTATTTTCAGATACTGAAAAACTAAAAATTGTATAACTATTTTATCTCCTCATTTTTAACTTACACAATATATACTGCAATATTATTAGTGATTTGATTTTTGCCAACATAATATAATGATTTATAATGCAATCCTCCTAAACACATGGGATGTAAAGTACATTAAATGTAAGGACATATACTGGACAAGGTCCCTGCCCTCAAAAACAGTAATCTTATCATTTTAACAAAAATGTAGGACGAAACCAAAATACTCTGTAGTAATCAATAATGTCCAATTATCTTGCAAAAAGCAGTGCTATTAGTAGCTGTATTTTTAAAAAATCAAACTAATAAATTAACACTGAAGGCTGGAGAATAAGGAAGTGTATAAGGACTAGTTTTTGCATAATACCTTTTCTTTTAATTCAGACAAAATGCATTCTAGTTTCTTGAATTTTCCAGAGTCCAAAATGAGATCCATGTCTAACATAAAGTCATTGATATGTGCATACTGTTTACAAAGTAAATGTAGTTCAAAGTCTGTCATGACTTCCATATCTTCAAAAATCAGGTCAGGATTAGCTTCACAATGTGTAGGTTCCTCAAAAGAAAAAAAACATTATTTCAAAGCGTACTTTACAATATGGTAATATGAAACTAATCTCAATTATTGCTGTAGCCTACAGAGTCAAGAAGACAGGGGTTCAAATCCTGCCTCTGATGTTAACTAGCCATGTGACCTTAGGCAAATCACAATCTTGAGCCAAAACAGTTTTGGTATCTGGTAAATTGAGGAGTTGAACTCAATACGCCAGTTCTAAATTAATTAGATTACATTAATCACATAATTAAGCCTAATACTGGTGTATTAGCAGATACTGATTCAATTATATAACATCCTAATGCAACTGTTTCAGGCTCTTGGTTTAGGCCTGTAGTCTTTCCTTCAAAGCACAACTGTCAGAAGCGATTCTGCACACTGATATAAGCCAATGACCTTTTTTTTGGCGGGGGAAAGAGAAATTTAATTCAAGGCCAGTGACACTCACAGAAAATGTAGGGGAGAGCAAACAATGTTTTGGCCCTTCTACTCCCCTCAAGGCAGGAATTGCAGTTTCTCTGAGATGGGTGTATGATTTTGGAGATATCTGTTAATGCCTCTGTAAGTCTCATTTAGATAATTCATACAGACATATACATGAATACCACATTCCTCATACAAAGAAAAGCAAAAACACTGTCCAAAAGAATCTCACATACTAATTGGGAAGAGGACAACACATAATTTAAGTATGCAGATACAAGCTATATATAGAATACATGCCAAGGGGTGGCTGCTATGACAGAAGCCTAAGGACAGTAAAAGTTAAGAAGGCTACAATCATCAAATAGCCATTATATTTACACCGTGGAACTTGGATATACCTAAGTGATTTTCTAAGTAGAAACAAAAAAAAAACAACTAAATAAAATGAAAAATATTTTAAACTTGTGAAAACTCCTCAAAAACAAAAATACTTAGCTAGTTTTTCTCAATGGTCAACTTCCTTTGGAAGAAGAGTAACCTTAAAATCACCATTCATTTTCACTTACCACTTAATTTACATTTATAAAAGTTAAGAGACGATACAAAAAAGTCTTATTTATTTGCATTTGCTCCTTCACAGGCAGAGGTGTAAAAAGAAATAAAAATGCCTTTAGGTAGGCAGAAACAAATTAAAAAAGATGAATTCAATGAAGCTACTCGGGCAAGAATTTTTCTGCATAAAACTGAGACAATAATCTTTAGTGACATTATCACTAAAAGTGGACAGAAATGAGAATATTTATTAATATAGAATCTTTTAAAACAGCACAAAATTGAAGGAGAATGCTAACTTTGTAAAAGCAATTTACATTTAAGAGGTATGTGTGTGATATGAATAATTAAAGAAAAGAATATTTAACAGGAGTAAATAAATCTACCCAGAAGACAGGAACTAAAAGGCCATACTTATTAGCTAGTAATGAAAAAAGGAATAGGGTTATTTGGACAAGCAGGCTAGATAATGGAGTTAATTTAAACTAATACATAAATTATTTCAGGTTAAATTCTGCTAATAAATGTTTTCCTGTATCTTAGAAGTTGGTTGGGCAGCTAGGTGGCACAGTGGATAGAGCACTGGCCCTGGATTCAGGAGGACCTGAGTTCAAATCCAGCCTCAGACACTTATATGACCATGGGCAAGTCATTTAACCCCAAATGCCTCAACAAAATTAAAAAAAAAAAGAAGTTGGTTTCAAGTTGTCAAAAAATAGGAACAATTCTCTAAAATATTGAAAACTATTAACAATCATGTAAAAATTCAAATCACTAATAAAAAGAGAAAACAACCTTAAGGTTTCACCTCACACCCAGCAACTTGGACAGGGCCATAAAGCCAATTCTGAGGAAGTCGCTGGCAAAAAGTCTCCATATATAAGAAAATAATTACAGTAGCACTTTGTAGTAGCAAAAAAATTGAAACAAAATAGGTATTCATCAATTGGAGAAAGGATAAACAAATTGTGATAAATGACTGTAATGGAGTAATACCGTTCTGTAGGAAAGGGAACAAACATTTATATAGCACCTAATAGGTTTTAGGGACTATGCAAAGTGTTTTACAATAATTATCTCATTTGGTTTTCACAGAAATCCTGGAAGGCAGGTGCTGTAACCTCATTTTACAAGTGAGCTGTGTATTCACAGGTCCTCTTGACTCCAGGCCCAGCACACTATCCCTTGTACCTCTCTTAGGTGCCCATAAACATAATGAATAAATAGTGAGAAGGAAAAGACTTAAATGAACTAATGCAAAGGGAAGTAAGCAGAGCCATCCATTCAAACAACGTAAATGTAAAGAACCACCAAAAAAAAAATGATCAAAATCGAAGGTTACACAATTATGAAGAACAAGATGGAAAGATGCTTCCCACACTCCTTTGCAAAAATGAAGGGCCCACACAAGTCTGGAACACTGAACAAATCAGATTTTTTTTTCCAATGTAATGATTGGTTTTGTTGAATTTTTTCTCTTGCTCTTTTCTTTTTGAAATTTTCTAGTTTAAGGAATGACGACTTGGGAAGAGGAAGAAGTGGGAGACATGGGGGAATTTACATGATCATCAAAAATCCATAGATATTAATAAAAATTTATTTAAAAAATTTTAGAGTTGGTTGTGTGGTAAAGTAAAAAGAAAACTAGAGCTTGGGTTGTTTTGCAACCCAGGGTCACCTAAACTACAGGGGGATAGGGGAAGGACAGCAGAATAAAGCTTTAGTAGCTTATCTGCTTTTTTTCCCTTAAAGTAAATTATATTGGGGACCATTTTGTGGAGAAATTTTTTTTCCCTCAGGGTACTGATTCATTCAGGAAGGTAATTTTATCACATTATGTGACCAATTCCGCCCCCCTCCCCCTCACTGACCTATATATAGGGGGTGGGGAATGCTTCTCATATCCATGAAATTAGAGGATTTCATTTGATGAATGCTTTCCAGGATCATTTGGGTAACATATTTATGGGGCTCTATGTAAGTACTAGGTCTAAACTCTAGGGCACAGGTTAAAGGTTACCTAGAGAAATTTTGAAGGAAAATAGTGGAAATTACGTATACTGTCATACCTAAAATTTGTCACATAAAATATTTCAACACAAAGTTAACACTTAGTAAAATTCTTAGAAGAGCATTATGCTTAGAAGAGCATTTAAGTTAGAGAAAATAAATGAAGAAATAGGGTTTGATTCACAAATTTTTGTTAAAGTAGAGTTTTTGTGAACATAAATCACAGAAGTTTGGGAATGAAAAATAAAAATTCTCATTCCTTCTTCCTTTCAGGTAAGAACTTTGCAAACATTTAAAATTTATCTTCAAATTCTTGATTATCTGCATATGAACTATCTATTGTGTTGCTAATAATTAATCAAACACTAGCTTTCTTGTTTATTCAGGATAGCAGCAATATAGCGCTAAAGGAATTAAAATGTTTTATTAACAACTCAACACTGTGGGCAGCTAGGTGGTACAATGGATAAAGCACAGGCCCTGGATTCAGGAGGACCTGAGTTCAAATCCAGCCTCAGACACTTGACACTTACTAGCTGTGTGACCCTGGGCAAGTCACTTAACCCTCAATGCCCCGCAAAAAAAAAAAAAAAAAAAAAAAGTAAAAAAAAAAGTAGAGAAACAACTCAACACCGAACATCAATACAAAACAATTAAACCTCCCTAGTAAGTATCTTCCTAATAAGTAATATGAATACATAAAATATCCTATCATCATCTGAGTATGTCCCCACCAGAATTTGGTCCTTTCATTTTCTTTTGCCTGTGATTGTAATTAGTGCATACCCAGTTTCTCAGCTTTAGCTATAAAGATCTTTCAGAACTGCTTTGTATTTCTCAAATTTGTTGGGTTTAATTCCATTACAGTATTCTAATACACTAAAGTATCCCAATTGATTTAACTAGGTTTTTGTTAACTGTGTATCTCTGTGTATATACATATACATTTGCATACACAATACTACTATGATATTTTTAACATAGCTTTTCTAATATCAATAACCCTTTCACAGTATATTCCCAACAATGAATTTACTAGGTCAAAGGGTATGATTTTTTCCATTAGCATTTATTGCATCGTATCAGACTGCTTTCCTAAAAGGATTAAAAAAGCTGGCAAGTTAACCAGTAATGAATAAGTACATATTTCTTTTTTTGTTCTGCAGGGCAGTAAGTGTTAAGTGACTTGCCCAGAGTCACACAGCTAGTAAGTGTCAAGTGTCTGAGGCCGGATTTGAACTCAGGTCCTCCTGAATCCAGGGCCGGTGCTTTATCCACTGCGCCACCTAGCCGCCCCCAGTACATATTTCTTAATAACCTTGCCAAGCACTTAATTTCCTTGCTTTTATTTTTTTCCAACTTAAAAGGTATAACGTTGTACATCTCCCAGTTGTTTACATTTAGTTATTAGTGAGGCTGAGCATTTTCCAAGTGACTATTAACAAGGAGCATTTCTGCTTTGGAAAACAGTCCGTTATTAGCCTATTTGGTTTGGAAACATATTTGACTTTCATAGAATTGTAGGCTGAGAAAGCTAGAAGGGGCTTTAGAATGTCTCTAATCCAAGCAAATGGGGACATGGAATACCTGAAAACTGAAAAGCCAGACTTGCCCAGGGCCACAGAGTAAACAACTGGAAGATCTGGTATTTGTAGCTCAGGCTGTGAGCTGGAGAGTAAAGAGGATCACACAATCATGCGCTCATCCCTACCTTTAGCATCAGCTGTGACATTATTTTGAGTTTTTCAGCTGTGTAATACTGACGATGTAATAAAGGGTGATTGGCCATTTTTCTTAGTTGCATCATCACATTGCCCATTTCTGAGCTTTTCTCTGCAAGCCAAAAAAGTGCATACTGAAATTTAAATCTAATAATGATTTTAAACAATAGTAAATATTCAAATTTTTAAAAATCCTTTTAATTCAGTGAGATAAAGAACAAACAGAAAAAAGCCACCATGCAACTATAAAAGCAACATACATCCATAAACCAGTATATAAAGTACACTGTCAAAATCAGGTTATACCTATGCCATTGAAAGATTTCTTCATTTTGTTACAAAGGGCAAAGTACAATTGTTCCTGCTTTTCTGACATTGCACATAGCTCAACACAGTCTTTTTTGGGAGGTAGCTGTTTAAGGACCTAAGAAAATAAAACAGAATTTGTTTAAGGAAAGGTTTCCTAGTTTAAATAAAACAAAATGTCATACCACTCCCCGATACACAGAGGAAGGGGTTACCTCTTCTTTTACTCTTCTCAGAATAAATGGCTTTATAATTTGCTTAGCGTGTGCTATTCTCTCCTTTTCATATATGCTTTGTTCTTCAGCTGACTTCTAATGGAAGAAAAAAATGATCAAGCTTTTAGAAAATCTCAATACAGGTGGCCTATTTACAAACATTCAAACACACTTATGGATACAAGCCTCTTGGCTTCTCCCACCCCTACATTCTAAGGGGTGGGGGCCCTTCCTGCTCTCTCCAAATATCTCAAATTGATTCCAAGCAAGACTGAATCTTTACACAATGTCATCCACAAACAGGAACATTAGGAGGACTTATCCATCTACAGTAAGGAATTCTTAACCTTTGTGTGTGCATGTCTGTGTTTGGGACCCTTGTCAGTCTGGTGAAGCTTAAGATTCCTTTTTAGGATAATGTTTTTAAATATGTAAAATAAAATATATTCGGTTACAAAGGAAACTAATTATGTTAAAGACATTAAATTATGTTAAACACATTATATACAAATACAATAATTTTTTAAGTAAATAAAAAAAAGACTGAATCTTTAGATGGTAATCTGCTTCCTAAAGAGGACCTGGTTAAGCATTATAGTTTGAACTTTTCAGTAATTCTATTTCAAGAACCACAAAGCAATAAAATATATATGCCAACTCAGCATTTTCCCCCAGCAATAAGGACAAGTAATGATGATTGTCTGGGTTCTGCATATTATCGGTAAAGACGTGCTGCTCCTCTGTTTAGAGGTTTTCATTTTCCAAAATTTTCCCAGTTACAGTTCATACTAGGTAGAAGAATCACAGTTAACAGTCCAAGAACCACTTCTAAATGGTTCAGATTTCCAAACAAATGAAAACTAAAAGAAAAGAAATGAACACTGGTCCTGGATTTAGATGTGTGCATGTTTTATGGGCTCTCTGCTTACTGCTTTGGAAGAGAACATTCGTCTGATTTCACTGGTGCTACTACTGAACATATGAGGCATGACAAAATTCAACAGAGACATGAGCTCCAATAGATTATTCTGAACAGGAGTGCCTGTAAGTAGTAGACGATTCTTTGCCTATGACAGAGAGAGAAATAGAAATTAGGTATTTTTAAAAACCACACACACACACACACACACACACACACACACACACCATAAACATATGCACAAACATAGCCCCCCCAAAATCCTCATGAGTAAATGTGCTAGTAGTTTGTTCTAGGAGGTATGTCAGAAATTAAGTAGTTCCAACTTTCCCACACTTTACTGAGGAAAACGGAGTCAAATGATGTTACCCAAGGTCATACAACTAATTGATATTACAGGCAATTTGAAAACTCCAGACTCCAGCCCCTCTGGCCAGCAGTTTTTCTACATAAGATGCCTATTTCTTTTTCTGCTAAAAGGAGTCAGAGTATAGTTGTTCAGATCAACATTTCATGTCTGAACTTGTTCTGTGTTTAAGACGCCCATGCGAAAAATGGATTAAAATTTCCACCTTTGCCCTTTTCTTCCAAGGAAGTATGGCGCTCTTGTCACCTGTGGTAAAAATTATTAGAGTTTTAGCTGACTCATTTGGGAGGGGCCACACCTGGCCCACTCTGAAATTATGTATGCTACTGAAGTCAGAAGGAGAACTCTCCATAGGCAGTTTTTGAAGGGCTTCCCCTTTTGGGGGAGGGAGATTGAATGCTTGTTGAGGGGAGGTGAAGAGTGGCTTTGAGAACTCTCTCTCTCTCTCTTTCTCTCTGTTCTTCCTGGTGATGCGAGAAAGCTAGCAGACTTTCCAGGTTTTGGTGAGTGAACACAATAAAACCTGCATTCCTTTGAATTAGCTTAATTGGAAATGATCTAGAGAAGCATAGACTTAGTTTAGAGTTAAGAGAATTTATCTGTATTTCTTTTTCCCTACTGACTTATCTTTGATTTTATTAATTTCACCTTTGTTGTTTAATTAATTCCCAAGTAATAAAATCTGATCTTTTTGTGGAAAAGAAGGCTGTAAGGCTCTTTTCTTATTGGCCTGGGAGAAATATCTAAAAGGGCAGTTCAGAGGGGAGGGAGGGAGCTTTGGACCCTAATATTTCAGCGAGTCACCCAATTAACTTGCCATATATTAGATTTGGCCCTCACAGTTTGGTGCCCAACATGGGGCACATGGCCTTGTTTTTTGACCTATCTCCCCCACCCCTTTCCCTTCCCCCTACTTAACCCTTGTTCCTTAAAACCATCTTTTTTGTTTCATCACATACTTAAGTTTCCTCATGAGCACAAAAGGGTGCTTAGCAAACCTTTTGCTTTTTGGTTTTGGTTTTGTTTTGGACTTTTGTTTCTTTTGCTTTTTTTAACTCAATTTTGTAAACTAAGTGATTTTTCAAAGATATTTGAAGTATATGCTGTGGGGCCATTGGGCCTCAGAAGCTATCACAATTCTTTTTTTTGACAGAACCATGGGTTTGATGAGTTTGTTTATGGGATTATGTTTTTTAAAAAAGGGGTTATTGAAACCTATTGCTTGATTTATCAATGAACATTGAATATTGAGTCTTGCTGATTGAAGTTTTATTTCTTTTTGATAAATTATCACTTTAAGTATCTGTTATTGTCATACTAGATAGAGAATTCATGTACAAGATGACGTGTTTACTTGCTCAAAGAAGATTATGTAATAATGTCTAATATCAGCTATTTACACTCATTTATCATTTACATGTCATTATACTCTGGGTATCATTTGTAATTATTGTATATATTACAAATATATCCTCAGTTATGCAGCGTAACATGCATTTTTACCATCGTACTATCTTTGGTGAAATTAATATGAGATTTATGAATTATGGAAACTTATCATTTCAGAGACTAACTGCTCTTACAATGAGCTTGATGCAGGCCCTGGAAAGAATATATGTACAAAAGGAGGAGAGACAGGTACACGTAAGTTCATGGTTTTCTTAGGATGGCAACTATGTAGACCACAATTGCTGGACATAGTCCAGTTTCTTCCTTCTCCCTCCTAAAATAGCCTGGTGTCATGGAAGCTCCAACACATGCATCTAGTTTAACTTGTTTTCCTTTTCTTCCACCCTGTCTGATGGCATGGTCAGAATCCATCCACCTGTGGCCTAGCACAATTGCTGGATGTCTCAGAACCATGAGATGTGGTATGGTAACCTTTCCATAACATTTTCAGGTGTCACAGACACATTACTAAATTTGGCTTTGATCCAGACACATGGTGGTAAGAAGTGTTACAGACTGCATAACTACCTTAACCCTGTATCATATAAAGGAGGGGAACGTAATATGATATAAATGTGTGTGTGTATATATATATATATGAGAGAGAGAGAGAGTGTTTGAGTATGAGTTATATTTTGAAGAACTCTCACTGTTTAATTTGATCACTGACAATGCTATGCTAAGGATTAGTAAAAATCCAGCAGTTCAACAGCTCAAGAAGTGGGTGAGTCCAGAGACAACCAGAGTCCAGACCAGAGTCCAGTCTTTCCTGATGACCACTTGAAGACAAGATCTCAAAGACTTTTAATGAACAGTTTCATTTTGTTCTTTTTCTTTTTTCCCTTCTGTTATTATACATGCCATTTGTAACATGTATTCTCTGCAGAGGCTCTCCCTCTGCAGGCCAGTGTCCTGCCTCTCTGGACAAACTTTCTCTCTTTTCTATATTATTAACATATTGTTTGTTAGCATAGGGTATTATATTCTGATATTTTTGGCTGTTTCATTGAGCAAACCAGTTCATGTACTGAGGGAAGAGGTTTTATACTTGATTTTCTTATGGTATGTCTTACATAACAGTTTATACTTGATTTTCATGTTTTAAAAATATGTAATTGGGGGGGGGGGGTAGAGGAGGGGGCAGCTAGGTGGCACAGTGAATAAAGCACCAGCCCTAGATTCAGGAGGACCTGAGTTCAAATCTGGCCTTAACACTCACTAGCTGTGTGACCCTGGGAAAATCACTTAACCCTCATTGCCCCACTAAAAAAAAAGAAAGAAAAATTTGTAATTTGTTGAGAACAGAGAAGGAATTACATACGTTAATCGTCATGAGGTGCTGGTAGCGCACAGAGGCCATATTCTTCAACATGTGGCCTTCATCAAAGATTGCATAGTTAAGTTTTAGCCGTCGAAATAGACCACGGTCATCTGAACTGCTAATTGCACAATTGTACCTATTGCAAATAAGAATTATAGGACAGTATTATAAAAGTTAAGACAATCCAGAGATCTGTAAATTCCATAAAACATTTCACCCAAAAGGAAGCACTGATTCATCTGCAAACAAATTAGGAAAGAGAGCCAGGAGGATTCCCCTCAGAAGTGACTATAATAAACACAAAAACTACTAATAAAAGTACAAAAGAAAATTCTAGGCACATATTTAGTTCAATAATGCTTCAAATTATATACTACATAGCTATGAGTAGTTGGTCTGAAATGGATACTTTTCTTAGCCAACTTAAAGGCTTTATCTGACAGGGTAAAGACAGTTCTGTATTTGTGATAAAATCAGATTTTGTTTCTGTGAAATAAACATACACACACATACATAGTGTTTATGTACAATTTTTAAATTATATGGTACCAAAAAAAAAAAAAGACAGAAGCACACTGTTACAGGATCAGATTAGAAGATGAATTCTTGTTTGATCTTTAGGACAAACTGACAGGAATTATGTCAACTATTTTGACAGAATTCGGCAAGAAGAGAATAAAACTGACTAGCAACTATCTAAAGAGTTGAGTGAGTTCTAACCAAACATGAGAAAGTATACAGCTGGACATCAAGTGAGGGAGTAAAAGTCATACAATAAAACTGCACTAAATAGGTAAATTAAATAAACGAATATTCAATATTTAGTTAACAAAAGATGCATGACTCAAATGCTACACTGGCACCTGAAGATAATCAACATTCAACCAACAATTTACCAAAAGCCTAGTTTTACACCAGTGTGCCAGGTATTTTCTATTAAAATTATTAAGAGAAACATCTCTAGCATGTGAGGTAAAATCTTGAAAGGGTTGTTATGGAAAACCACAGACAGGACTTGAATGAGATGAAAAAGTATTAAAATCTGTGGGAGGAATAATATTCACTAGTGAAATCAATGAACAAAGTCAAGTTATATATTTGATAACCAAATCATTGCTAAATAATTCCTACTGACTTCAATGTTTTATTTACATTAACTTTTTAAAAACCTAATTACTGTACTAAATAAGTGAATGAGTTATGAGAGCAGACAACAATCATCGTAGTGCAATAAGTAAAGTGAAATAGACTGCCTTTTGCTGATTGAATAAATGTCCACGTAACCAAACAATCAATATTTTCACACCAAGTTTTGCTGACCTGAAAGGGAGGGTACAAAGTCCTACCTACAACTGCTAAAGCACAACTGAAAATGACCTCAGATTCTCAAATAAACCAAAATGACAATCACTGCAGCTGCTTCTATTACATATTATTAAGAAATATTTTTCTCTTCTCAATTTTCCTAGTAATTTCAGTACTTACGTAGTCACAATCACATTGAAGTCTACAACTTTATTATGAATATCACATCTAAGCTGTTTGCGATCTTCTTGAGAACCTGGAGATAAAAATGTGTTTGGAAAAATTATCTTTTCAAGTTGTATGCAATGGATATAAATTATGAATATTATTTATTCCTTATACTTCAATTAAATGACCAGGTTGTACAGAGTACTGTGTTAGGCTTTGGAGATATAAAGACAAAAATGAAATTGTCCTTGCCCTTGTAAAGTTTCGTTCCACTTGGGGACACAATGCGTACAAATGAGACAGAGAAAGAGAACTACAGAGGAAGGGGGGAAGGAATTTGAAGAGGGAGACCACTAACAACTGAGAGGCGTACAGTCAATTCTTCATAGAAAGAGGCCGCCCATAGGCTGAAGATTTCTGAGACAGAGTTTTGGGTCTGGAGTCACCTGAATTCAAATGTGGCCTTAGACACTTAGTAAGTAGCTGTGTGATCCAGGGCAAGTCACTTAACCCTGTTTGCTTTAGTTTCTTCATCTGTAAAATGAGCTAGAGAAGGAAATGGCAAACCAATCCAGTGTCTTTGGAAAGAAAATCCCCCAAAGGGGTCACTAAGATTCAGACATAATTGAAAAATGACTAAACAGCAAAAAGGAAGGATGCATTTGAGAGGGGAAAGCATGGGAGTCATGAGACCAACTGGAAAGTTTATAATAGTCCAGGCAACAGATAGTGTTATGGTAGACTATAAAAAGATCCTATGCCTTCTAACAAGCATTTATCAAGTATTTTATACAACGCTTAGTGAGAGACAGCATTGCATAATTAAGGGCTGACCTCGAATCAGGCAGGTCTGGGTTCTTTTCAGGCCATGTACAAATACTGCCTGTAGAAATGGAGGCAGAGACACAATCTCTTTGAGCTGGGATTTAAGTGAATTTTTTGTACCAATTACATTGAAACACTGCCTTGAAAAATGAAAAAGATTTTTACAGGAATGTAGAAGCAGCACATCTGGAACATGGGGCCAGGCAGCTGAAAGCTCCAAAGGCAAGTGCAGGATTAAGTTAGGGAATAGTTATTGATCCAGTTTGGCAGGAACATAAGAGTGCATGAAAAGGAGCAGTGATCAAACTGCAGTCAAGTCTGAGCCAGAATGCAGGGAGCTTCAAATGCAATGAGCAAGTTTCTATATTGTGGTACAGGCAAAAGAGAAATGCTGAAGAGCTTTGAGTCGGACTGTAATGAGAGATGACTACCGCAACACTCCAACCAAAGGACACCAAGGTCCTATACTAAGTTGCAGCAGAAATAGAGGAGAGGAAAGGTGACTTCAAGATTTACATTCTGGGTGTTAGGAGCAATATAAAAATATACTTACCATAATAAAAGAGGACATCTAGGTTAGAGCACCATAAGTTAACTTCTCTTATCCAGTTGTCTATAAAACAAAAAAAGTAGGTGTTACTTCTTCCTGTCACACGATAATGAATAGAAGAAATGCAACAGTGTAACTAGCACTTAGTTTAAGTCAAACTACTCACTCTACCATAAACTAAAACCGAGTAGTATTTTCACTATATACAGATGAAAACTATTAACCTTATTCTATAAAAGTAGTTTACAAATTTGAATTTTATTATGATTTAAATATTTACCAAAAAATAGGTTATTAAATTTAATGTACCAGCTAGACTGAACATAATAAACTAGAAAGACTTGCCTTGCAAGTGAAATCATTAGTGCTTTAAAATTTTAAGACTTCTTTTAGCCAAAGCTCTACAAATCTTGTCAAGATTAACAGGGACTAAAAGTAGAACCCCTACTAATCAGATCAATAAGCTGACCATAAAAGGTTTCACATTTAACTCACATAATTTTGTGACACAAGCCTATTGTAAATTAGTTTTACTTATAATCACATTTTAGTAACAAATAAGACAGCTGATTTTCAAAGATAAGAAAAATAATTTCATAGGACATGTGGAACTATGCCTCAGAGAGCTAACTGATGAACATAAAACAATAAAAAAGGCAAAACCATAACCCAATAAGAATGAAGATAATTTCAACTTATCACTAATACTCTTTGCAGTGCATATAGGAGAAATAGTGAAATAAAGTGGCAAGTTCTTGCAAATTAACTGAAAATATACCTCGTTACTCAGTGACTTAAATGCAAAGGTTGACATGGTAGAGGAATAAAATATGAAAGAGGTCTGTATACCAAGATGCTTTATGTCATTAAGTCACTAATATTTTTAAAACAATGCTCAATTTTTTAACTATAAAAACCTCCAAATATACAAACAAAATAAAACCACAAATTCCATTATTCAAAATTCATTTTTTAAAACACATATATTAATTTAAGCAAATCAACATGTTCTGTTCACATATATATTTACTGCTGTGTATTTTTCAGATTTTCTTGCTGGATTTTTAAATATAGTAGAAGTTAGCATAAAGTATCTTGATTCTTCAGTTTTTATTCTTATTACTTCATACTGGCCCTCAAACTTTTCTCTGTATTCAATTCACATTGGTCTATATAATCTCAATGCATTCAGGATTTCTCCCCCAATGGAGCACACACAAACCTTTTGTGCCTGCCATTCATTTGCTGCTCAACGTTTGTCCACATCCATCAATGCGCTGCAAATCTTCATTTTCTTCTGATACTGCAAGGATGCTTGTCAGGCACGCTGGTCATCTACCTGCAGCCCTCACTCTCAAAATCTGAGTGGCCCATCTTTTCTTCTAATTACACACTTATCTGATGTTTTAAAAATGTTTTAAATTCTTATTCTTCTTTAGAATTCCTCATTACTTTTATGTAGCAGTCTGTGCACATTCACCCCGTGACTCTCCATTGTCCTCTGAGTTATATATCCTTTTAATTCTTTGGAGACTATCACATAGTAACAACAATGGAATGTTATTGAAACGATGGTCCTCTGCTCTTATGGGAAGCTTTGCATCTCAGCTCATTCTCTTCCTGTTCAACTCTGGGCCCAACTTGTCCATTTGTGCTGTCTGACTCAAGACTGAATGTTGGACAAGTTTTGTAGAATGTCCATTCATATCGATGTTGTAATACAGGCAACAGACAGTCTGAATCACCTGGTTACTTCTACGTGAAGGATCAGGCTAAATTCTTTTGAGTGATTTCAGATCTTACAGGAGACTGCAATGTTTCAGGGCTTGATGCAATCAGCATGATGTCATCTGCAAGAAAAGGAGCATCTGGAGGACCTCACTATGCATGAAAATCTGTTTTAAACTGTGGTATCTGTGCTGGATTCTCCTCCACCACAATGGCCAAAATCTCTGACAAATATTCATCGCCCTGTTTTAGGCCTTGCCTGCTGCTTAGGATCAGCCATTCCCCCTTCTTCCTTCCTTCTTCTCTCCTGGGCAGCCCAAGCTACAAGGGCAGCCCACTCATAGGCCTAATGGGATCCGTTTCACACCTGGGCTTATATGCTCCCCTTCAGGCAGCCTGGTAGGCCTCTGCTTCTGAAGTCTCACTATTTGGCACCTAAGTACAGACAACCTAATAGGGACCCACCAGTCTCAATCTCGCTAGTAGCAGGGATTACAGGCACACCCAGGTTCTATTCCAACCTTTCAAGGAATTATAAATGACTCTGCTGAACAAAAGACCTTGAAAGAACTTGTAAAGCAGTTTTTAGTTCTACCAAATGAAATGATTTTTTAAAAAAAATCAATCTTATCTCTACATCTTGTAGTTAGTTATAAAATGGTAAAGATACACTACACTGTTGAATATCACTTGCCAAAATTTGCTGGTTCCTTATTAATACCCTCATCAAGGATTCCCTCAATTCATATAGATGACTCTCAAGGATTCTGTTTAGATGAGAAGCTATAAAGGTTAGTAGTTGTTGATATTCTTTCAGTAGCCTTTTTCAGTATTAATAAGGTCCAATATACCTTTGGTATCTTCCCCTCCTTTCTGAGAAACCTTGTATATACCAGTCCCTCAACATGTTCACCATTGTGTCACCTCCAACACAGATCTTCTCTATACACACGTAGTCTAATATAGTTGTTCTTCTTGTCTTTGTTCTCTTTAGTGCCATTTCAACCAATGTGACATTAGAGTTCCACTGTCCTTAAAGGAGAAAAGTTTGTTATAATTTTTTCCTCATTTTTCTTCCGGTTGTTGTCCTGTTTCCATTTTCATCCTTAAATGCCCTTGGGGTGACTTTGTTTAGTTGGATACCTGCCAAACTTCCTTTAAACTGGTTTTATCCTTCCTTGTTTTTATCTGCTTTGAAACAATACTACTCATAATGATGCATCATAAGATTGAACAAATTTATATTCTGCCCTGCTTTTGTCTTTGGCAAACATCTTGGAGTGGCAAAGAAGTCAGATGTTTGCTAAATAAAGCTCTCTCTAGGTTCTTTTGATCTCCTAGCTATGGCAATTAATTTGTTACTGGTTAAATGTCAATAAAATTAGTATCGATTCTACTGTCCATTTTTGATTCTCAATTACTTGTTTAACTCAGGGTTAAGTTATTTCAGTTTATGCCATATCCTTTTCTCATTGTTATTGGTTTTTTTTTTTTAACTAATTCTGATTTTAGCCCTGAAAATTGCAGCTGATTTAGTAATAATACCACACCATCAACAAGTCTTTCCCTGTCAGTCAAAATATAATCTATTTCATTTGTGTTTAGCTGATACTCACCATATGAGGGCCTACCAATCTCCCCTTCCCCAAAAGTTCATGAGGTTTCTATATTATCCACAGGTCTTTGTCTTCTCATATTTCTTCTGCCTTACCTATGTTTTCCCACTTTATTTTTCACCATTCTCACCTTTTCCCACCTTTGCAATTAAAAGAAATATTGAAGGACAGTATTGTAAGGGGCTAAAATCCTAGCTAGTCTGTCTAAAATATCTAATGAGTGGTCGCCAATAAATTATATGCTTTAGCAACAGTATTTAAGTATTTATTAAGGAGCATTAGGATCTAATGATCAGAGAGAAAGGAAAAAAATCTAACTATTTATGAGAGACCCCAGCACCTGACCCGCCATGGCAAGGTCAGAAACCAAAAAGGACCCAATGCTTCCTCCTTCCTCCCAGAAGCCTCCTGTGAAACTTGGAACATCCCACAGACACAGCTCCAAACTAACTGGCTGGTAGCTTTGATAGACAGTACCCACGAGCACATGTCACTTCCTGACACCAAGGACCTGACCGCATGGCTTGCCCTCAGTCACCTTCTCCTCATGGCAGAGCTTTCCTACAGTAACTCTCCAGCAGGTGGCGTCATTCCAATTGTTACATATGAAATTAATACAATTTCTCTACCAATTTATCCTAAGTAACCAATGTAGTGTGTAAGCTATGATCACTTTCATAGTTGTCAGCACACAACTTATTGAGTAGTCAAGAGAATAAAGAACCTACAATGTGTGTGTTCGATGTTTTTTTTTCAAAGGGGGGAAAGATGGGATATTTGAGTAAACCAAAACATGTCTTTAAAAAAGCCTTTTCGGGGCAGCTAGATGGTACAGTGGATAGAGCCACGGGCCCTGGAGTCAGGAGTACCTGAGTTCAAATCCGGCCTCAGACACTTAACACTTACTAGCTGTGTGACCCTGGGCAAGTCACTTAACCCCAATTGCCTCACTAAAAAAACAACAAAAAACAAAAAAGCCTTTTCTTTCCAACAAGATGTCCTTCTGGGTAGATGTTAAGATTCCTTGAAAAATACCACCAAAGTGAACTTTGTTCAAAGATTCTTTGAAATGCCAAGCAATGTAGCAAATCTTTAAATGCTCTTAGTAGCAGATGGCTTTGTTTGAATTGCAGCAAGTGCTAAAACACTATGGGGGCCTCTTAAATGAGATCTAATCACTTTGAACTCTCTCCTCTTTTCTTTCAGTCTCTGATAATGAGGCCGCCCTTCTTTATTCCAAGGTAAACCCTTCTACACACCCTTGATCCCATCTCTTTCTGTCCTCTAGAAGTCTGCCTCCCTTAAATCATCTCCTCCTTTCTAATCTTGTGTGTCTCATTCTTTATTGGTTTTTTCCCTACTGCCTTTAAACAAGGCCAAGGCTCCCTGATCCTTAAAAAAGCTATAATTCAGATGCCTCTAATTCCTCTCCACTGTTACTTTGCCCTGTCTGCACCCTAGTTTCCAACCTCATCACTCAAGTGAAATGATTCTCTCCAAAGGTACCAATGATGTCTTAACTATTTTTTTCTCAGTCCTTACCCTTCTTCTACTGTTGAACACCCTCTCTTCCTAGACACTCTCTCCACTCTAGGTTTTCATAACCCTAATCTTTCCTGGTCAGTCAGGAAGGCAACTAGCATTTATTAAACACTGTACAGAAGTTGTGCTAAAGACTGGGGATACAAAAAATCCTCTTCATGCAAACCATTATGTAAAAAAGCTATAGATAGAATAATCAACAAAGGGAAGACCCTAGTAGAAAAAGGAGATGGGAAAAAAATCAAGAAAGTCTTCCTGTAGAAGGAGGGACTTTGAGACTTGGAGGAAGTCAAGAGACAGAGGGACAGTCAGTGATTAAGACTGGAGTTGGGAGATGGAGTGTCTCATTCAAAAAACACCAAGGAGGCCAGTGTCACTGGGTTGCAGAGGATTTGGGGGAATATAAAGTATAATAAGAAGGGGGCCAGGTTATGTAGGGATTGGATTTTATATTTAATCCTGGCAACAACAGGAAATCACTGGAGATGATAGAACGTGTGTGTGTGTGTGTGTGAGTGAGAGAGAGAGAGAGAGAGAGAGAGAGAGAGAGAGAGAGAGAAAAGTGTCTCCTTTGTTTTGTTTTGCTTTGTTTTTTGTCAGGCAATGAGGGTTAAGTGACTTGCCCAGGGTCACACAGCTAGTAAGTGTCAAGTGTCTGAGGCAGGATTTGAACTCAGGTCCTCCTGAATCCAGGGCCAGTGCTTTACCACTGCGCCACCTAACTGCCCCCAAAAGTGTCTCCTTTGCTAGGGTTTATCATCCACGCCACATTCCCTAAAGGTGGGTACAACTCAAGGTTCTCTCTTCAGCCTTTTCTTCTCTATACTCCCTCTCAGCTTCCATGGGTTTAAACAGTCAGGTCTATGCAGATGATTCACAGATACGTATATATGCAGCCCCATGTGTATGTATATGTGTGTATATATAGCCCCACTCTCTCAAACTCCAGTCCCACACTGCCAACTGACTACTGGACATTTCAAACTAGATGCCTCAGACATATCACACTCATAAAATCCAAAGAACTCATTATCTTTCTGACCAAACCCACCACTTGGCTGGAGTCCTCCAATTAATTTAGTAACTTGTGTTATCCTTAACTGCTCATTCACCTTCACTCTCCATAGCCAGCAAGTCCCCAGACTCATCCTCCCTCTCCCACATCTTTCGTCTTTAATGCCTGCCCTCTGCTCACAGAAGCTGCCACTTTAACTCAGGATCTCATTGCTTCTCCCCTAGACCACTGCAACACTGTCCTAATTGGTCTGCCTGCCTCAAGTTAAAAACCAATCTAATCAGTCCTCCATGTAGTTCTAACTCTGTTATGCCCTTAATCGATAAACTCCCGTGGCCTTCTGCAGTGGGCTTTCCTATCCTTCCAGGACTCATGTCTTCCCCTTTGAGCTTACTTCCCATTTATTCTACACATCTTTTATAAACTTAGTTATTTTCACATGTTGTCTCCATCAAAATAGGAGGTTCATGGGCATAATTTCTGATGCATAGTTAAGTGCATAACAAACATTTGCTGATTAACTGACTCCAAGATAAAATATAAACTCTTTGGTTGGGTATTTAAAGTCCTTCACTTTTGTCTAAATTTGGAAGGATGGGAAGTGGGGTGGGTAAGAGAAAATGGAGGGTGTTAATTGAAAACAAAAAACCCCAACAACAACAGGGGCCTTCACAACCTGGTTCCAACCTCAGTCTCCTTATATATTACTATTCTTTGCTTAACTCTACAATTCAGCTCTGTCCCTTCATGTGCTACACTCCATCCCATGTCTCTGTGCTTTTGAACCACTGGCTATCCCCCTATGCTGGAATTAACTCTTTCTCTACCTCTATTTCATAAAATTCCCTATTACCTGCAGGATGCTGGTCACTCACCACCTTCTAACATGAAGCATTTTCTGATGCCCCAAATGCTAGTGTTTTCTTTGACTATCTTTTATTTTACTTTGTATTACTCTTCTGTATATATTTATTCTGTATATACTTATGTACAAGTTGTCTCCCCCAATGGAATGTGAGCTCCATGAAAGCTGGAACTTTTTTTTCCCTGGGGGTGGGGGGGTGGGTCTATATATCCTGTGTCAAGTATATTGCCTATAACACACTGGACCGCTTAATGATTTGACACAGAGGATATTATTTTGGTTTGGCTTAGACTAGATGTGGAAACAGATAGTAGTCAGGAAGACCTGAATTCAAATCTGAACTCAAGACACTTACTAGCCAGGTGGCCCTGGGCAAGTCACTTAATCTGTTTGCCTTAGTCCACGGGAGAAGGAAATAGCAAACCACTCCAGTATCTTTACAAAGAAAACCCAAGGGACAGCATCGGCATACTGTAGTTCATGGGGCCATAAAGAATCGAACACGACTGACTAGATGACCTCTTGGGTTTCTTACCAATCCTATGATGCATCCATTGAAGTATATAAGATGGGGAAGCGATACAAAGGAAGGGGGATAAACATGTATATAGTACCTACTATGTGCCAAGGCACTATGCTAAGCACTTTACGAATATCTCCTTAGATGTATAGCATTAAAAAGTAATTATGCTATAGGCCATTATAGATGGTTTATAATTTAGATACTAATTCAGCTAAAATTTTATTTTTAGACAGCATCAAAAAAGATGGGCATTATTAGTTATTAAACTATAAACCAAAAATAGTATTTATAAGTATCTGTCAAAGAAAATGTTTAGCCAACCTGTGAATTAAGATTAAAGCTATAAAATTTTAACAATGATACCAAAGTATGGAAATTCTAATAAGTGCTGTTAACTTAAAAAGGTTAAATATTGGGGGCAGGAAGGTGGTGCAGTGGATAAAGCACTGGCCCTGGATTCAGGAGGACCTGAGTTCAAGTCCAGCCTCAGACATTTGACGCTTACTAGCTGTGTGACCCTGGGCAAGTCACTTGCCCCACCAGAAAAAAAAGGTAATTATTTTATTTTGTTTTAAAGATACTGGGAACAACATAATAAAGGAAGAAGGAAGCTAGAAAACAAGGTAGAATCATAAAGTCTATTATTAAAATTCATTTTACAATAAGAAAATGCGGAAAGAAACAGCATCACATCTAATCACTTTATATTAAACACTTTTTAAAAACCAAGATGCCTAATAAAAATGGTGAAATCTCCCTTACCCAAGTAATACCTACCTAAAGTTGAAGCTGGCACAACAATTAAATGAGGACCTCTATTACCTTCTTGGTAGAGGTATGCCAGGAAGGAAATGGCTTGAATTGTTTTCCCTAATCCCTGTAAGGGTAATAGTTAAAAAGGAAAAATTATCAACAAAGCTTTCTAGTGTAAATCTAAATGTTACTAACTTCATTTCCCTTATAGTGCATTAAGTCATTAGAAACAAAATAAGTAATTGTTCCTCAAGTGAGATAAATCTTGTTTTTCAACAATGATCAAGATAGAAATTCTCTTTTAGCAACCTTAATAGGACATAAAAAATTGCTATATTGAAGCCAAATGTCATTAACATAAAAGTCCACATTATATTTTCAAATAAGAAATGCAGGAGGAAGCCACAAAGTCTGTATTTTGAAGTTTCCATGTCTATCTTCTCTGTTAGTATTCATTATTTAGTCTGCAAATAAATTTGAATATTTTCATTTAATTTTGTTCCAGAAATATATATCCTTCAGAAGTGTTGATCTCAGGCCTGAATGTACTGTACAGTGATAATGTATAAAGAGGTTGTTATAAGAAGATATTCGTAAACATGGTAAGTTTCAGAGGATGAGTAATAATTTAAAAATTCATCTGAGTATCTAGAGACTTCAACTCTTGTCATAGATTAGCTACTAACTAGCTTTATAACCTTGGGATCTCAGTCCCTAATCCATAAAATGAAGGTATTTGGACAACACTATCACTAAGGATCTTTCCAGCTATAAAATTCTATGATCTTTCACTCCTCCTACCTCCCCTGCCCTGGGAATCTTAAGGAAATGTCTTGGAGTAATCCCTAACCATTGGTGCTAGAACACAGGCCTTATCTTAGTTTGATTTTCTAGATGCCAGTAGTTTCAAAACAGAAAGGGATGAGATTAGATATTCAGGAACTGAGGCAGTTAACTGAAGAGTCAAACACAAGAGAGGTAAAACTCACTGGTGTGAACACCCAGCTAAAAACAGGAATATCAAAGGAGGGAAAAAACAAATTTCAATCTAGTGATAGAAAAGGAAGAAAACTACAAAATGATAAAATAATGTTTCCTTAGGGTCAGACATAAATACTTAATATTATGGAAAAGACAGGCTTCAAATTACTATTTCTATTCATAATAAAATTTAAAAGGAAAAACTGTCATTCTACTTACCATTTCATCAGCCAAAATACCATTTAGTCCATGTTTATGTAGCAGTGCTAGCCAATTCAAACCAATCTTCTGATATGGCTTGAGGGACAAACTGAAAAGAAAAAGAGTGATTAATAATGGAAGTATCTTAACTTTTGGTATCTTCTTTAGATCAATTTTAGATTTAGACACATCTATTCCTGTAGTGTATCTTTCCATACCTTTTGACTTATTATTACCCAAATACTTGTGTGTTAGTGAATAATAATGAATAATGAGTAATTCTCTCTCTAAATTCTTCAACTACTACAAAGAAAATGAAGTAAAAAACAAACATTGCCTTCATTTGTATCCTTTCTACAATTTATTCCTTATTTAACAATTGGTTTTCAGTACTAGCAGTAACAAGTTCAATCATTCCTTAAAAAGTTAATTTTAGGGGTAGCTAGGTGGCGCAGTCAAAAGAGCACCGGCCCTGGAGTCAGGAGGACCTGAGTTCAAATCTGGCCTCAGACACTTAACACTTACTAGCTGTGTGACCCTAGGCAAGTCATTTAACCCCAACTGCCTCACCCCCCCCAAAAGTTAATTTTAAACAACATATGGAATATACAAAATATCACATTTCCAGATTAATTCAATAATTAGGACCATGATGAGAGTTGCCACTGACCTTCTTAATAAAGTAGTTGAGAATAGACATTTAGATGGTTCACTGACATTCCCATTAATCATAAATATTCTTAACTTAATTTTTGTACAACACAGAAAATATTTTCTTTGAATTACCTGAAGACTATGAAGAAATACATTTTGGAATGCTACTATAAATATTCTTAACTTAAATTTTTGTACAACACAGAAAACATTTTCTTTGAATTATCTGAAGACTATAAAGAAATACATTTTGGAATGGTAGTGAATGAACTTGAAAGTAAGCACATTAAACTTTGGTGGCTCAAAATAAAGTCATAAAGCTGGTACAAAAAGGCTTGTAATGACAAAGCCTACTTTGTTTACACCCACATTAAGGCTTGAACCCTAACAGGTACTCTTCAATGAGAGTTAAGTGACTTGCCCAGGGTCACACAGCTAGTGTCAAGTGTCTGAGGCCAGCTTTGAACTCAGGTCCTCCTGAATAGGGGGCTGGTGCTTTATCCACTGTGCCACCTAGTTGCACCGCCCGCCCCCAATAGGTACTCTTAAACATTTTAGGGATAAAGCATCCCAGCTGCAGGTCAGAAAGCATTTTTTACTTGCTAGTTCAAATCCAATACTGAAATATATGTAGGAAATGAAAAAAGGAGAGGTGTAGCTTCAGAGTTCTTTTGCCCAGGACTGAGCTTTCCCTACTTCTAGTAGGAAAGGCAGCAATGGCCTAGTGGAGTAAGAGTCAGCTTTGCTGTCAGTTAGGCCTGGGTTAAAGTACCACTCCCACTACATACTGCTCAACCCTGGGCAAGTCATTTTAAATTCTCAGAGAGAACACGGAGGCAATTCTCTAAGACAATAATCTGCAAACAAAGGGCAAAAAACAGTTTATGAGTAAAGTATCCTTGCTTAGGCATGTTTATGTATTTGTACCCTCCCACCAAAACACAGAGACAGACACACATGGCTACTAATCCACAGCCCGAAAAATACCTAATTGAAGCCACTCATTACTATGAAATCACATCGCTGGTTACATACACTATTCTTGTTTTTGTTGAAAGTTATGAATTGTAAACTCTGTCCCTCGCTCCCTTCTCCCTGCATACAGTAAGCAATCTGATATAGGTTAAACATGTACAGTCATGAAAACCATTTCCCTATCATTCATTTTGTGCAAGACTTGAAAACGAAGAAAGGCAGAGAGAGAGAGAGAGAGAGAGACACGGAGGGAGGGAGGGAGGGAGAGAGAAAGGGAGGTGGGGGGGGGGGAGAGAGAGAGAGAATGCTTCAGTGTATATCAAGACAATTCCAGATTTTTTGTTCTTTTTCTGGCAGTAGATAGCATTTTTCATCACGAGTTCTTTGGGACTGTCCTGGATCATTGTATTGCTGAGTATAGCCAAGTCATTCACAATTCTTCATTGTACAATATTTCTGTTATTGTATACAATTTTCTCTTGGTTCTACTTTACTTTGTATCAGTTTGGGCATGTATTTCCAGGTTTTTCTGAAATCATTCTGCTTGTCATTTTTTAAAGCACAATAATTTTCTATTACAACCATACACCTCTAACTTGTGCATGTATATACATACGTTTATTATGTATGTATACATAACTTGTTTAGCCATTTTCCAACTGAGAGGCATCCCCATAATTTTCAAATTCTTAGCTACCACAAAAAGAGCTGCTCTAAATATCTGTGTACATATACTTTTCTTTTTTATCACTTTGGGATACAGAACTAGCAGTGGTATTGCTGTATCAATATGGACAGTTTGACAGCCCTTTGGGCATAGTTTCAAACTGCTCTTCAGAATAGATCAGTTTTCAACTCTACCAACAGTGCATTAGTGTCCTAATTTTCCCACATCTCCTCCAACATTTATCATTTTCCTTTTTTGTCATATTAGTCAAACTGATAGGTATAAGGTGGTAGCTCAGAGTTGTTTTAATTTGCATTTCTCTAATCAGTAGTGATTTACAACATGTTTTCACATGACTATAAATAGCTTTGATTTCTGTCTGAAAACTGCCTGTTTGAATCCTTTGACCATTTATTAACTGGAGAATGACTAGTATTCTTATAAATTTGGCTAAGTCTCTATATATTTGAGAAATAAGGCCTTTATCAGATTAATTTATCAGACAGGCATTTTAAAAACATATTAAGCATGATTTCTCAAATTGAATTTAATGTATTCCCACAGCAAATAAAACAGTGGTGTGTGCTTGGAAAAGACATTTTTAAAATCTCCGATTAATGATTTTGTTTGACTAGAATATCTTTGTTCTTTTGCAAGGGTTGCAAACACTTGAATACAAGATGCACTAATTTCACCAATCTGATCCTGATATGTGGTACTCCTAGAATAGTACTCTATGCTATGTATAGTAAATTTGAGACAATTTGAAAAAAACTTTATTGGAAACTCTTTTAAAACTAATTTTTAGGGGCAGCTAAGTGGCACAGTGGATAGAGCACTGCCCGTGGATTCAGGAGGACCTGAGTTCAAACCTGGCCTCAGACACTTGACACTAGCTGTGTGACCCTGGGCAAGTCACTTAACCCTCACTGCCCTGCCAAAAACAAAACAAAGCTGTGCTATAACTATGAGCATAAGAGATTCCATTCAGATTCAAGGAGATATTAAGACTAGCTTGCAAGATCTTCCACATGTACCCTAACTAGACCAAGCCAACCCCTGTGAGAATTTCAGTGTGGTGCAGAAGAAAGAAGTACATAACACACAAGACTGAGAAGGAACTTATGAGAAACTCCTCCAGGTATAATCTTGAGGGTTCCCTTCCTGTCTTCCTTGGTATTCTATGTGGCCCTGGATGCTAGGCCTCTGGAAGAACGGCCAATCAGGGTATATCTGTGTTTTTTTCAGGTATTACAGGACTGTGATCTATGGTCAAATTCTGTACTACTTGGAAGACAGGATACGGCAAATTCAAGAGGGGAGAGGAGTGGTCATGGGATATCAGGCAGCCTAAGATTCAGACATATTAGATGATTCTTCACAAATTTATTCAATCCCCCCACAAATAGGACAGCTTGCCAAGTGGCAGACATCTTTGTGACAGTCTGCTTATTACTTCTATTAGAATATCAGATATCGTATTTGAGGGGGTGAAGACAGAGTAAAGGTAGATGAGAATTTGAAAATTACTTATATGCTGGTGTTATCTGTAAGTCTTACAACCTTTATAATAACACATGAGGTCTATAACCTGTGACAAATGCTCATATC
This sequence comes from Dromiciops gliroides, assembly GCF_019393635.1. NCBI lineage: Eukaryota > Metazoa > Chordata > Mammalia > Microbiotheria > Microbiotheriidae > Dromiciops > Dromiciops gliroides. The sequence goes on along the minus strand of NC_057866.1, from coordinate 237,874,107 downwards.
TCAATAAGGATGCAGCTGTTATCGAGTCTGTGACTCTTCATTAAGAATGCCTGAAAACAGGGGCGGCTAGGTGGCGCAATGGATAGAGCACCGGCCCTGGAGTCAGGAGTACCTGAGTTCAAATCTAGCCTCAGACACTTAACACTTACTAGCTGTGTGACCCTGGGCGAGTCACTTAACCCCAAATGCCTCACTAAAAAAAAAAAAATGCCTGAAAACAGCTTACAGAACAAGCCAGCGCATATGATTTTCTCTTGCAATGTAAACCCACACTCACCTATGAGCAACACTCATGGAAAGCTATTTAAGCAACTCTCCAAAACTGTGCTGCACTACCAACATCTCAACTAGCTTTCATTCTCCCTCCTGGTATAACTCCAAACTGTTAAGGAAATTTATGTCTGGTTAGACAGCCCTCCTAGTCAACCTGGAGAAAGAGTACGCAACACACAACATGTATAGATAATACAAAGTTGAGGAGGACTAATATATCAGGTTATAGAATCAAGAATGAAAAAGATCTTAAATAGAGTGGGAAGTTGGACTGAAATTCACAGAAGATCTGAAGAAGTTTAGTAGGGAGAAATGTAAAATTTTTGTTTAAAAAAGAACATGAAAAACAGGATGACTGCAACAGTTTATACAAAAAAGGTTCAGAGGGTCTTACACTTAATAGGAGCCAACATAAAACACCCACTCAAAAGAACACAAACACATTAGAAGCTTGAATGAATTTTCTCCAAGATAAAAAATAATTATGACATGATAAAATAAAGTCAAGATGACTTTATTCATAAAACCATGATAGATTTTATACCCTAAAAGTATATTTTACCAATTTCAATTGGTTATCCCAGAGACTGGACAACCTGAACAGGTAGCCCCTAACACCTAATTTGTAAACATATTATACATACGCAAGTATGCCATCATCATCAAATGTTGGCGGTTCATTCACCCCATACATGAGAGCTGTTTTTAAAACACTTGGTACTTTGAAAGCAATTTGTGGTTTCAGAAATAAAATCTATGAAAATAAAGAATAGCTTAGGGTAGGGGGAAGCTAGGTGGCACAGTGGATAAAACACTGGCCCTGGATTCAGGAGGACCTGAGTTCAAATCTGACCTCAGACACTTGACACTTACTAGCTGTGTGACCCTGGGCAAGTCACTTAACCCTCAGTGCCCTGCAAAAACAAAACAAAACAAAACGAAAGAATAGCTTAGGGTAGATGACCCTGAGTAAATATGCAGATACATTTGGTCAGCTTGGTAGTAGCCTGTCTTGGTCGCACAATATCTGATTTTTAAAAATTTCCTTTATTTCCACCTGAAATTCTACCAAAATGTTTGGAATAAATGTGAATATTTTTTTAAGGTTAAAGCATTTACACAGAGCACTGGATTTGAAGTGAAAGTCTGGGCAAGAATACAGACCTGGCTACTGTGTGGCCTTGAGCAAACTGTTTAAGTCTCACTAAGCTCCAATTTACTAACAGGTAAAATTAAGATCTGTCTAAGGTCCCTTTCAGCTTTCAATCTTTTGATCTCAATAATCACTTGCAATCAGCTACACTTAAGTGAAGGTAGTTTTAACTGACTAGAATTATTTGGTGTATAAAAGACTAAGAGGAGATAATGGGCCTAAAAGGAAAGCTTCAGGCAACTAGGGAAATATGCCATAGGAGGCACAGAGTGCAAACAAGTTCCTCCAAACAATCAAAAAGATATTTTCATTACTTAGGTATTTTATTTTCATCTAAAAAGAACTATGTGAATAATAGTTAAGAAGTATTTTTAAAGTTATACAATTTGAAAAGGTTTCAGGGGTTTTTAGTAACTGAAATAACCACAGAACAGACTCAATTAGAAAAGTTTGGAAAATGCAGGACTCTGCATTATCACATTGCTATAGAAAAAGGAAACAGCAGTGCCAACTTTTAGAAGGTAAATTTACTGATACAGCCACCATTCTGTCTAGGCCTGAAGCCTGAAGCACCATCCCCCATATCTCAAGAATAGAACCTGACTATAATAATAATAAGTCATTAAAAAATTTTAAAGGAATAATAACAATGTGAAAGCAAAGAAGAACACAACCACAGACAGCTACTATAGGGACAAAGAAGATCTGGGTTCATACTCAGAAGATGGTGAAGCTAAAAAACCCAAACAAACAAAACACTGAAAACCACACCTACTTCAGGGGAAAATGTTAAATGTCACAAACTCAGAAAGAATTCTTGTAAGAACTTAAAGAGGACTTTAAAAATCAAATGAAAAGTTGAGGATAAATTAGGAAAAAAAGTAAGAGCAATCTGAGAAAAATCAAGAAAATTCTGAAAAGAAAGTCAACCAAATGGAAAAGGAGATCCAAAAATTTAAGGAATATTTTTTTTTTGCTCTAGACAGAGAATACTTTATTTTTTCCATCACATGTAAAGATAGTTCTCAACTTTTGTTTATACAAGCTTTACAATTTCAGATTTTTCTCCCTCCCTCCCCCTTCCTCTAGACAACAGGTAATCTGATATAGGATACACACACACACACACAATAACATTAATCCTATTTCTGCATTAGTCATGTTATAAGAGAAAAAATCAGAGCAATGATGAAAAACCTCAAAATAGAAAAAAACAACAACACCAAAACCAAAGGAAATAGTATGGTTCATTCAGCATCTATACTCCACAGTTCTTTTTTTTTTCCCTTTGGATTTGGAGATCCTCTTCTATCATGAGTTCCCTGGAACTCTTCTGTACCATTGCATTGGTGAGAAGAATATAGTCCATCACAGCAGATCAACACTCAATGTTGATGATACTGTGTACAATGTTCTTGTTCTGCTCATCTCACTCATCATCGGCTCACGCAAGACCCTCCAAGGTTTCTCTGAACTCCTCCTGCTCATCATTTCTTACAGCACAATAGTATTCCATTGTATTCATATACCACAACTTGTCCAGCCATTCCCCAATTGATGGGCACCCCCTCAACTTCCAATTCCTTGCCACCACATAAAGAGCAACTATAAATATTTTTGTACATGTGGGTCCCTCTCCCCTTTCCATGATCTCTTTGGGAAAAAGACCTAAAAGTGGTATTGCTGAGTCAAAGGGTATGCACAGCTTTATCGCCCTTTGGGCATAATTCCAAATTGCTCTCCAGAATGGTTGGATCAGTTCACAGCTCCACCAACAATGCATTAGTGTTCCAATTTTCCCACAGCTTCTCCAACATTTATTATTTTCCTTTTTTGTCATTTTAGCCAATCTAATAGGTGTCAGGTGGTACCTCAGAGTTGTTTTAATTTGCATCTCTCTAATCATTAGGGATTTAGAGCATTTTTTCATATGGGAATAGATAGCTTTGGTTTCTTCATCAGAAAACTGCCTGTTCATATCCTTTGACCATTTCTCAATTGGGGAATGACTTGAATTCTCATAAATTTGATTTAGTTCCCTATATATTTTAGAGATGAAGCCTTTATCAGAAGTACTGGCCACAAAAATTGTTTCCCAGCTTTCTGCCTCCCTTCTAATTTTGGATACATTGCTTCTGTTTGTACAAAAATTTTTTAATTTAATGTAATCAAAATCTTCCATTTTGCATTTTATAATATACTCTATCTCTTGTTTGGTCATAAACTGTTTTCCTTTCCAAAGACCTGATAGATAGACTATTCCTTTCTCTCCCAATCTACCCATGGTATCACCTCTTATGTCTAAATCGTGTATCCATTTTGACCTTATTTTAGTATAAGGTGTCAGATGTTGGTCTATGCCTAATTTCTGCCATACTATCTTCCAGTTTTCCCAGCAGTTTTTGTCAAATACTGAGTTCCTATCCCAAAAGCTGGAGTCTTTGGGTTTATCAAACACTACATTACTAGTGTCATTTACTACTGCATTTCCTGAGCCTAGCCTATTCCATTGATCTACCACTCTATTTTTTAGCCAGTACCAGATAGTTTTGATGACTGCTGCTTTGTAGTAAAGCTCCAGGTTTGGTACCGCTAACCTACCTTCCTGAATTTTTTTTCATTATTTCCCTGGATATTCTTGAATTTGTTTTTCCAGATGAATTTTGTTATTATTTTTTCTAGCTCTATAAAATAATTTTTAGGTAGTCTGATTGGTATGGCATTGAATAAGTAAATTAATTTAGGCAGTATTGTCAGTTTTACTATATTAGCTCTGCCTATCCATGAGCAATTGATATCTTTCCAATTATTTAGATCTGATTTAATTTGTGTGAAGAATGTTTGGTAGTTGTGTTCATAGAGTTCCTGGGTTTGTCTTGGCAAGTAGACTCCCAAGTATTTTATATTATCTACTGTTACTTTAAATGGAATTTCTCTTTCTATCTCTTGCTGCTGGACTTTGTTGGTCAAGAAAATAATTTTGATTTTTAAAAAGAGCCTAGAAATCATGTTACAAGAAATTAAGGGAAAATTGCCCAGAAGTACTAAAATGAGAGGAGAATTCCACTGACCACACCACCTGAAAGAGAACCCAAGATGAAAACTCACAGAAACATCATAGCCAAGCTTCAAAGCTCCCAGGTTAAGAAGAAAATACTACAAGCAACAAGAAACAATTTAAATACTGGGGAGCTACAATCAGGATAACACAAGATCTAGCAGCTTCCACAGTAAGAGACTGAAGGGCTTAGAACATTATATTTAGAAGAGCAAAGGAACTGGGCTTGTAATCAAGAATGACTTATCCAGCAAAGCTGAATATAATCCTGAATGAGGAAAAAACAAAACAAAACAAAAAACCAAACACGGACATTTAATGAATTGAAAGACTGTCGGATATTCATGACAAAAAGACCAGAATTCAAAGAAAATCTGATATATAAGATCAAGGAGAAACATTAGGTAAACATTAAAGACCAATTATAAGGGACTCAATAGGTTGAACTGTTTGCTTCTTAATATGGGAAAACATTATCTGTACTTGTAAAGTTGTTAACTTTGGGTAGTTTGAAAGATTATACACATATAAAAGGCCTACAGATGAGTATGACAGGATGAATCTAAAACACAAAACTGGGTAGGGAGAGGTAAAATGGAATAATTATACAAAAGGGGTATGGATGGAAGAAGGAAAGAGATTTAGCGGCACCAGATCTTAAACTATCTATATTATAAGGCAGTCATTATCAAAATTATCTGGTACTGTCTAAGAAATAGGTAAATTGGTAGAACAGAGTGGACATAAAATACACAGTAATAAATGATTATAGTAAAACCTTGGGTTTGACAAATGTAAAGATTTAAGTTTTGGGGACAAAAATTCATTATTTGGTAAAAAACCTGTTGTGAAAGCTGGAAATCAGTTTGGCAGAAATTGGGCAGAGAGCAGTATCTTAAACCATTTACCAAGGCAAGGTCAAAATGAAGACATGGCCTACATCACAAGAAAATTTTAAAAGCATGGAACATTACCTATTGGACTTATGGATAAGAGAAAAATTTATAAACAAGAGATAGAGAGCATTCTGAAGTATAAAATGGATAATTTTGTTACATTAAATTAAAAAGGTTTTGTACAAATAAAACCGATGTAGCCAAGATTAGAAGGAAAGCAGAAAACCATGGAAAAAATTTTAAATTATATATAGCCATATATAGCCATTTTAAATTATATATAGCCATATTAAAGAAATGCTCTAAATAAATCATTACTGATTAGAGAAATACAAACTAAAATAACTTTGAGATATCATCTTATAGTTATCAGATTGGCTAATATGATAGATGCCCTTCAACTGGAGAACGTCTAAACAAATAGTGGTAGATGATTGTGATGGGATAAAACTTTGCTATAAGAAATGATGAGCTGCTTAGTTTTAGAAAAACATGGAAAGACTTGGATAAAATAATGAAAAGTGAAATGAGCAGTACCAGAAAAACACTGTACATGGTAACAGAAATGCTGTCCTAAGAACAACTTTGAATGATTAATTCATCTTGAATATCATAAATACCAAAATTAACTACAAAGGGTCTATGTATGAAGGAAGATGTTATCCACCTCCAAAGAACTGATAAATAGAAGTGCATATAGTAGTTTTACATATTTTATACATGTATGTGTATATGTGTGTGTGTGTGTGTCTGTAAAATTTTAGCCTTTTCTATTCTAGAGAAGGGTGGGGAGTGAGGGAGAAATTAAAAAAACAACAAAACAACACAAAAACCCACACCTTAATGTTACTAGTCATTTAATGATCAAATACACTGGACACTTAGTTTGGATCACTAAAAATGCAGAACTAAGTAAAAAGTTTAATTCTAAAAGTAGAACTGAGATCTTAGTATACTACCCTTAAGGACTATTCTTAAGTTTCTTCATCTGTAACACTGGGATGTTAACAGCACGTTAAGAGGATCAAATGAGGTAATTATTTCAGCACAGTGCCTGTCATATAGTAAGCACTATGTAAGTGTTAACTATTGTTGTTCTGATGACCCATGACCGTTAAGAGATATACTCAGGTATGAGAAAGTCTGAACTTAAATATGCCGCCCTCCTAAATGATTGAATTAGATTCCAAAATGTGAAACAATAATTCATTTTTTTAGTTCAATGATGTCTGTGTCAAATGTTTTAAATAAAGAGATATGGGATTTTTCCCTAATTATAGAACTTCATTAAAATGAAAATCACTTTAATTTTTTACAAAATCATTTTCAAGAATCCTGACAAAGTGACTTCACTTTTAGTAAAGTTATGTTCCGACACGCTGTAGTTAGTTCAATCTAGTTCAAGAAAGTTTTTATTCCATCCCCCTAGCATGAACTAAATCTGAAAACTATCTAAAAGGTTTAAAACCACAGATAAATACTACTTTTAGCACCTCAATTTTTACTTATATCTAACAGAATTTTTAAAGTATAGGTTCAGTATGAAGTTTTCAAATTGATGTGATGGGGGGCAAAAAGGGTTAAGTGACTTGCCCAGGGTCACACAGCTAGTAACAAGTGTCTTTGGCCAGATTTGAACTCAGGTCCTCCTGAATCCAGGGCCAGTGCTTTATTCACTGCCCCACCCAGCTGCCCCATAATTATTTTTTAAAATACAAATCATATGTAGACTAAGAGTCAGAAGACATGTTTTGTTCAGGTCTTCTATCGATCTACACAATATCATACAGGATTATCAAATAATCAATTTTCAATTTAATAAGATAAATTTAGTTAAGAAACTCCAAAGCACTCTAATTGTGAGCTAGTATTATTTTGCAGACAGTTATTACGAGGTAATTACTACAAACTTTTTAGTAGGCTCTTTTAATCTCAGGTTTATTTTCAAGCATCATTTCTCACTCTAATTCTGTAAGCCAGCAATGGAAAGTTCAGACTGAATCTTCAAAATTATCAATTAGGCTGCAATATTCAACAGATATTACCTTTGGTTTAGAATGGAAGGTTGATCTATGTTCCATCCACCTCCACCTTCAGTAAGCTTGGTCACCTGCTTTGTCAATTTATTTGAAATGTCTTCACATTTGTTCATAAGTCTTATAACTACATCCCTTTCTTGGATCAATGTTTTACAGTGCCATATTAAATCTTCTGACAACCCATTTGTCTTGCTCATTTTTGTGAACTGTGGGGGTAAAGGAGAAATTAATTCAACAATACCATTTGAGCACCATAAGAAATGCAAATTCTATTTTGTTTCCTTAGTAGGAATAACACAGTACCTTTTATACTTTTATTAGTTTAGCTTTCATTATGGCCTAAAGTACAATGACTTAGATTTTCTTGAGACTTACTGAAAACTCCTACCCTAAACAAACTTACCTGGACTTTAGCTCTCCTTTTCCCATTTGTTCAAATATCAAATTCAGCATGTCCAAAACTGAACTCTTCCCCCTAAAAATGGCTTTACCACTTACTTCTCCAAGTCATTCTCTGATTTTTCAAGGCCTCTGTGATCTGGTATCACCTTACTCATTCAACCTAATTTCCTTTTACTCAAACACAAATGCTCTTCTCTCTCACAGCTCTGCTCACTGCAGACCCCATCCAACACACTCCCATACTCCTGCTGTTCCCTACTGAATGACCTTTCCCCTTCTCTGCGTACAAACGAAGCTAAATCCATTCATCTTTCGAAGCCCAATGGAAGTCCCACTGCCTCCATAAAGCCTTCCAGCCTGCAATGATTTGTCTATTCTGAATTTCTAAAGCCTTCATTGTATACACTAAGACACCTAGTTTCATGTTAAGATTTATTTCCCTTACTAAATTAAAATTTCTCTACGAGAACCAGCAAAAACACACTCATGTTTAATATCTAGCCTAATTTGTCTGAAGAGAAAAAAATGCATAAAGTAAAGGAACAAGATTTGAAATCAGGCTTTCAATTCCTGGGCAGGTAAAAATGAGAGATCCCTTTGGAAATAAATAAGCTTTTCAAGACCAAAAACTATTGTTTCCTATCTCCCAAGAATAAATTTGTGCTGAAATGAACATAGAAAATAACTGAGACCCTCAGCAAGCACACAAAAATACTGACCATGAATGCCTTAGGTTAATGCTCACATCAAATTCTACTAACTACAAACATATCAAAGAGCAAAAATATTTTAAGATTCAACAGTCAAGATAGCTACTTTGTCCTGCCTACACCTTTTCTAAGGGAAAATGACATGATTAAAAGCAAAAATAAAAAATTCAAATTAAAAAACTGGTGAAAGGAGGAATAGGACAAAAACACAAAGTGAGATCATGCCAAAAGATTAGATACATCTGAACTTCATGTCTTGTTGTGTCTTACATTGGGTACCCCCAAAAGTTAATATGCTTGTATGCTGACATCTAATTAAACAGAAAATCTTTTAGACTGAGAAGTAATTTTCATTCAAAATCATGAGTGTGCTAATTTCTGTTGCTGCACGGAACTCTAATACCTATGCTGTAAAAAGATCATGATACTTCATAAATCTTAAATTAGATTTGTTTCTCATATCAATCATTTACATTTTGCCTAGATATTGATAAAACAGCTTTCAAATGTGCTGCAACATGGATAATAGTAAAAATGAAGAATCACTGAATACTAAAATCGATAAGTTATTTATCAAGTTTAAGATAACATCTGGACCTGTATTTTTTAAATGGAAAAACTTAATTTAAATGAAAAAAATTCCCTTTACAAGAAAAGTCCATATTTCATTTTTTTAAAGAACAGATGATAAATACCATATAAAAATTTATTAGATCCTGCATGTAGATACTTGCAAAAATATTTCTGAGCAAATTAACTGAAAAAATATATAAAGAACATTATTACGAATACAAGATTAGGACAGAAAGTGGCTTGATTGCCAAAAATCTTGGTTGGCATAAATGAAAACCCTATCATCTATAACTGCACAAATGAAAGTAAAACAAAACCATCTGTTATGATAAAAACATTGTGATTCATGTCAGCCCATTTAACACATTCCTCCAAGCAACGGCAAGAAGCACTTTAGCGTGTTAGAGTAATCCATGATCACAAGGCAGCCAAGGGTTCATGCAAAAGTTCAAATGACAAAATTTTAATGTCTAGTAACATATTTGTTAAGCATATTGCCCCTCTGAAAATATATTTTGCAGCCATTTTAAGCATGAAAAACTGCTATCTGGAACTGAGAGATGACTACTACCAGCACCAATGAAATCAGAGGCATTATGTGATATTGTAGTAAAAACACTATGCTGGAAGCCAAGTCAGAAGACCTCAGTCCTAGTCCAAAGCTCTTTAACTACTTGTTTAAACAATTAACCTTTGATTTTCCTCATCTGAAAACTGTGGTGGGATTGGATCCCTATCAGTTCTAAAATTCTATGGTTTTGCATTTAAATAAATACATTTACCTAAGCTAACTCCTCAGAGCTCCAAACTCAAAGTATTACTGTGAAGAAGAAAAAGAACACACCTGCAACAAAACTTCATTTCTCTTAAGGCTGAAAAGACACGCCTGTAGCATCAAGTGAAATATCCATTGCTTGCCACAAAGTGTCACTATTATCAAGTTATCTTTAAGAAAAAAATGTTCTTAAAAATATGGTCCTTTCTCAAACCTTTCAATCTAGACCTAAACAAGTAAAATAGCTCTTATGATTCCATAACAAAGTAATTACATGGGCTCATAGAAAAAAAGGACTTTTGGTTGTATGTCAGTCCACAGCAAATGCAGGTATGTTGTAGGGCTCAGTAAATGGATGCTGAATTTCAGTTCAACTTGGTATACATGAAGTACATAGTATAAAGTGGACCAAACATGAGCTACAGAAACTTGCCCTGCTGTTTACCAAGATTCTAAGCACTCTGGTCATAAGAGTAGGCCACGAAATAAACTTATATGAAAAGTTAAAAAACTGAGCTAATCATTAGTTATCTTTTAATAAAAGACATTTGATCCGATTATATTCCTACAGAATTCTAAACATCTTTGGACAGTGGTTTAGAAGAAATTGAATATTAAAATTATAGTTCCACTAAGTTAACAGAAGGTTTTAATTTATAACAAAACATAAACCAAAATGCAACCAATAGATTATTTCCAAAGCAAATTCATTTTTAAAAAATTGATAAATATAATAAATGTAGTGAAAATACTTCATATTAACTTAGCACCTTTCAAAATATCCTCCTTAGTTCATGATTTATCATAAAAAACTAAGAACCAAGGACATAAATAGATAGGAAGACAGATAGATACTAACTATTCTGCAGAGAAAGCCAGAAACTTATTAAAATCAAGAACCACATACAAAGTTGGCAGCTTTTAAAATATGACTGTTCATTTCCAATGGAATGATTTAACCCCTACCAAAAAAACATGTATTAATTAGGAATTTTACTAAATAAATTTGTAATAATGATTTAAAAATACTTAAAATCACAAAAGAATTTTTTCCATTTAAATTTTGCCTTTTGGCAAAATGGTTCTAAATTCTTTGATAAATATGCTGCTTTGTTTTCATTTAATTGATGGAGACAAAAGAAATACAGCTTTCAAAACAATGAAAAAAATTATTTTTGATGGTGTGCCATCATAAAAAAGTATTATGTAGGCACTAAAATGAATTCTTGATCTGGGGGGAAAATAGCAAACCAAAATTGTCATGTCATATTCTACTCCAATAATGAGCCTATAGTTTGTCATTAAAATAATCTAATGTCTCTCTTAGCTTAAAATTTCATCATTCTGAGAAATACTTTGAGCTAAATAACCAATGACGGGTATCAAGGTAGCATATACTCTATGAATTTAAGGGGAAAAAATGAAGGATGTAGGTCATATGTTATGAAAAATCTATATAAAAGAACTAACACAATATATTATGTATCACAAAGTAGTTAAAGGGGCAGAGTATACACATACAAATATGAAACAGAAGGATGAAACTTGGCTAGAACCTAATATAGTATTACATATTTAAGAGTCTGACAGCTTTTGAAATGACCAATATTCCGTTTCAGTGATAGCTTTTAATGATAATTTTTTTTTAATTGTTGAATTGAAATGAACTGTTTTCTACTATTCACTGAAGTAGAAATGATTCAATTATGAAATCAAACTACAGGTACTGTTGCTTTTCTACACCCTTCTTAACAAATAAAATAAGATTTAAAGCTGGAAGGGGACTTTATGTGGAACTTAAAAAAAAAAAAGTTTTGCAGGGATTGAGAGGAACTTTAGGGGAGGGGGTAAAGAGAAAACAAAGTCAGAATTGATTTCACTGGTCTAGGGATCTGCCTTTACCAATAAGGGTTGGTAAATTCTCCAAACTATCAGTCTTCAAACTTGTAAGGGAGCAAGAGACTAAGTTAACTTGCCCAGGCTCTCTATTATGCTAATCTGGCTCTCAGAAAAGCATGTAATACACTGGACAGGGAGGCAGATACGAAAGAGTCAGGAAGCCCAGGGTTCAGAACATTCAGGCCACACTGTTTAAGCTCTTTCTGTGCTCTCTATATGCCTGAGTTACAAATGAATTTTTATCTGCGTAGTCTCTGTATTGATGAAATCAGACCAAACAAAAACAACCAAAAGTATCTCTTGTTGATTTTATTAGATTAAATTGTTCTATGAAAGTTCAACAATGAGCAAAATTTCTCAAGTGTTCCTAAAGCGGTTCTAAACAAACTAGAATTCCTTAGATTTTCACCCATTGCTTTCTACAGTATGAAGATGTTTAATTTGCCTAAATCTAGAAAGTTGTAACATTTCATTTTAATAATTATATATGCATAAATCATCACTAACACTTTTACCTTGCCTTTGGTCAGATAGGATATTATTCCTTGAAGCAGAATGTTAATTTTAGGAATCATGTAATTAAAAATGATTAGGCAAGAAATTAATAATCTAAGTAGATATCTAATGTATAATATACCTTTTGTGTTTAATTCTTTAAACAGGGAAAATATTACCAAGAATTTTAAAGCATCACTTAATTCTCTTGTAACATCAATATTGCCAAATAATTGGTAAGGAAAAGATGCTTTCTAGTTTTTGGATTGGTGTGTATCTTAAATATACAACAGTATCTGGCAGGTCCACATCTGCCACAATAATACAATTTATTTTTCTGTCTTGGTATATTTGGGCATGTGGCTACAACAACTAAACATATGGGTGCTGACAATTGCATTCTTTATTAAATAATGAATAATGGCCTGACAAGCCCAAGCAACTTAGGTCTATAATAACCTATTACTCTCAAGAAAAAGAAAACAGCAAAGAGGAGGAAAGAGAGCCCTTTAGCAAATACTTTTGTAAAGAAATCACTCAGGCAAAACCAAACAAGTTTTGAAAGGATCTGCTTTGACAGATGTTCTGTTCAAAAACTAAGGCTTCAGGCAAAACGAATTTCATTATGAAATACTTGTAATGATGCATTTCTGTATTTTTCAAATACATTTTTACTATTTTTCCTTTTTTTAAACAACATAAATAATCACTTTTTCCCTTATCAAGCCCCTCAGAACACTTGTGCTCACATAGATTATAGTTATATTTCTTGCTTTCCATTTTAATAGAAAATAAAGCTTTATTTAAAAAATTTTTTTAATCATTACAAGACAATAGTTGTTTAATGAATCGTTTGTATTATTGCTGCACAGGCCCAAAAAATAAATAAGACTCCAAGTTCTAACAAAAATATAAGCAAAACCTAACATAAGCCTTAAGATTTCCTTTTATGCATTCTGTGTAAGATTTGAAGACATTTTGCTGAAACACATAAAATTCAAAAGCACAGATACAGTGTCTAAGGCACATGAAAAAGAAATGAGATTTCAGAAAATGAATATGTAACGTGTACTTACCAGTGGTTATGTCCTCTCTTCACCTAAAGTTTCAATTCTAGGCTTCTACACACTTTTTTCTATCTTTTGAATTAAAAAAACACTGAAGCTTGTTAGACTCCATTAAATGGCTGCATTATTTAACCAGGAAAAACATGTTAAAGACTGAGTTGCTTTATAAAGAAAAATAAAATAAACAATTGCTTCTTTTCTGTTGAAGACTGAAACACTTAGGCTGGCATTTTGAATCATGGAGATCCCCTGGGTGTTGTTGCTGCTCCTCAAGAAACTGCTGTAAAAATTCTGCCACATTCTTGCCTTCTGTATGGTTCTTTAGCAGAAACAGATCAGAACAGGCTAGCAAACAACTCCTTCCTAAATGGAAGCTCTAATTTCTTCTTCTGCAGTGAAATGAACCAAGTTTCTATGCAAAGGAATGAGTGACAGTATTGCTGGCCAATCAGCTTGGGTTTTTCAGGAAAATCACCCCTTAATTCATTCAAAATTAGGTCATATGACACTATTTGAAATGCTATTGGCTTAAAACAAATGTAGTGTTTTAATCTACTCAGGATAAGGCCACCCATCTATGCTTTTCTGGGCTGAAGATACCTTGACTATAAATGTACTGTGAATAAAAAAAAAGGGGCAGGAAAAAAAAAAGAATGTAGACTTACCAGAGCTTCCCAACTGTTAAAGGGCCGGAGCTCTGTTATCTTCTGAGCCTTTTTCTGAGAGCACTGGGGAATCAAAGTGAGTTCACCAATTGAAGCCCCTTGCAGGAAGTGAAGTATTTTACCTTTGTAGCCATCCTCCATCACCTCCTCACCACTGCTATAGTCCTCATCCAAAGAGCTCCCGACATCAGAGCCTGAATCATATTCAGAGTCCTGCATTTCCTTTTTAGGATTGAAAAGGGTTTTTTTGCCTTTCTTGTTAAAACCATTCTGTGCTTTGACAGCACATTTTTGTTTCATCTTTGTCTTAGATGTGTTTTTAAGGTGATTTTGACTCTTTCTTGAGACGGCTTTTCCATTTGAAACTTCACTTTTTGAAGGATACTGTACATCTGTAACTGTAATAAAGACAAAAAAAACCACCAAACCAACCATTGGAAACACTATAAACTAAGAGTACAAATATCAACGAATTTTAGATTTTTCAGAAATGAGTGTAAACATCTAAACATAATTTATTTGAATACAAGGATTCTACTTCAAATTATTAAGTTCTGACAAGCTATATTTTTAATGGTGGAAGATGAACTAAGTTTTACTAATAAATGAACAATAATTCAGTAACATTAAGTGATATTAAATATTTAGGTGATAACTATATAATATGATGAGACAAATACTATTTTTAAAGTGCCTTGCACACAGTAGGCACAATTTTGTTGGGCTTAATTGGCTAATAAATGTAAATGAAATTGAGTAATTCGACTCAAAACTAAATCTGATGAAATTCTCTGTAAAATAAAGTGATAACACTTGTCTGCTTTTAGTCACTATTTACTTTCCATTTGCTTTCAACTAACAGCAGAATGGATCCAGAAGCAGAAAAATGTTATCTATTTGCCACATGCTATTTCCCTTCCACCTATCTCTGATCTCAAGTAACAATACTGTCCTGAGGAAGCTTGTGGCACAGTAAATAGACCTCTGAGAGTAGAGTCAGAAAGGACTGAGTTCAAATCCTGCATCAGACACTTACTAGCTCTGCAACCTCAGGCAAGTCATATAAATTGTTTGCTCAGTGTCCTCAATGGCAAAATAGGGATGATCAAAAGCACCTCTCAGGGCTGTTGTGCAAATCAAATAAGATAATAAAATAACTTAGCACCATGCTTGGACACATAGTAGGTGCTATATAAATGCTGGCTATTACTCATCATTGTTATTGTTGATGGGAATAAGAAAATTTTCATCTCACTCTGAAAAAGTAGCAGCTATCTGAACAAATTAAGTATAGCTCCCACTACCACCTCAACAGTGATAGCTTCATCTCTACTCCCTCATAAAGGAATTATAAGAAATTTAAGATGAAAAGGCATCAGCTAATTTATTCACTTAACTTCAGATGGAAGCAATAATACTTCACTCACCTGCTACAATAGGCTAACAATTTATGCTGGATAAAGAGGAAAATGGTGTTATCATCTGTCCCTATAGTACAAGAGATTTTTTTTAAAGTGATGATGTAAAAAAAAATTTACACAGGTGAATTAAGACTATTAAAAATAAACTTATTTGATGTTCTTACCCATTGCAACCTTATTTGCAGTTGTGAAATCTGGATGCTTCGTGACGGTGTACGGCAGAGATTTTTTACCTTGTTGATCTTCAGCAAATACTCTTAAAGATTCCAAAGCTTCATTGTACATCCATTCGTGTTCCTGAAGTACTTCTCTTAGTTCCTGGAATAAATGCATATGCATTTTCAAAAATCCTAATTATAAAATTCACAAAAAACAGCTTATGTCTTTGACTTTTTAAACTTTACTTTTCTGATGTTTATAAGGGTTGTTTCCCATGCTAATTTTGAATCAGAGAAAGGTCAGCTCCCCAGAGTAATAAATATGCCTTTTAACGTTTGTGTATGCCTCATATATAATTATACTTAAAGAAGGTACTCAGTTAAGTTCAACAGTCAACCAGACATTTAAAAACTGAAAACAGGAAAAAAAAAGTTAAAATTTTAAAGGTTCAAAAGAACAAGCAGAGTAGGATTTCACATGTAAATTCTTCTTTAGGAGAAAACAAAGGACTCCTTAGGGCCAAGTCTTTTTATTAATCTTTAAAATCCCCACAGAACACTATCATGCTGCATAGAATGCACACTTTAAAAAGGACGTCTGATGAAGGCCTGAATTAGAATTTGGTTTATATTCCGTGCACAGAAAATAGACCCCAAACTCTAAGGCCTAAACTTTCTAGGCCTGGCCAAACCCCCAGATGTGGAGCTCCACTGAGAAGGGTCTGAGCAGCTCCTTCACTGCATGGGGAGGAAAGCTTACTTCATATCTCAACACACAAGGTAGACAGACGGTCCAAAGTCATGATACTGTGTCTAAGTCTTGTAATCTCTTTTAGGAGTAACATAATTGGTAATAATCCCCTGAAGAATGTCAGAGTAAAAATGGGGGGGGGGGGGTGCACGCCGATTAATGTGTATGACTATAGACATATCTAAAAAAAAATTCAGCCATATGTTTTTTTGCACTTGTCACTAAAATGATTCCTCTGATAGCAATGAGCATCATCAGTAACCTGATGGAAAACAGCATTAGTTCTGTGGGTCATTTACAGCTAATGCGAATAATGAATCCCCTGAAGCATGAATTCACACTTCATATTTCCAGTGGGCTGGAAACAATGACCATATTTACATAATTATAATTCTAAATAGTGTAACATCTGGGATTCATTATTGGCACCAATCAAAACCTAGCTCTAGAGTAATGACACAATCACTACATCTAAACTTCACTTTTGTTCACAATGCCAAAAACCCCCAACAAGCAGAAGACCATAAAAACTTATAATGCTACACTGAATTACATAATTTCCACAAATGATTTACTTTTCCACTTCTATTAAAAATTTCTTTCTAGAATGCCACCCAGATGGGCGTTACATAGGAACAAAAGTTAAGCTGACTTAAGAAGATCGATTTGTTGACTGTAATCTACAAAATGAATGCTATAGTAGTTAATTTCCATATGGGATGATAAAATGCTCCACTTACAACAACAATTAGCACATTTATTCAAGTCATTCTGTATCCCCGTCCAAATATAAATCAAAACATTTTCTTGCCACGTCAAACGTTAGATTCTCAATGGAACCCTTCAGGGACATCCCCTTTGCTGGGCACTGGGGGAGTGCTAACACTGAGGTAATGGGGAATGGGAAGGACCAGCCTCCTGTGTGCCAGGACTGTACTCATCACCCTATAAATATGACCTTGTTTAACTCTTAAAACAGCTCTGTGAGGCGGGTGCTATTATTACACCCATTTTACACTTTAGGAAACTGAGGCAGACAAAATGTACCTGACTCGCCCTGGGTCAAACAACTATGAAGTGCCTGAGACTGTATCTGAACTCGGGTCTTCCAGACGTTAGGACGGTACTCCATTTACTGTGCCACCCAGCTGCCTCGTAAACCACTAGTATGAGTTTATAAAACATTCTGCTATTTCTTCATTTAACAAAATAATCCTCACTCCACACACACAGATTCTAAATGGAAAATATGCCTTTTAAAAGGGCTTGTAGGGGGGCCAGCTAGGTGGCGCAGTAGATAAGGCACCAGCCCTGGATTCAGGAGGACCTGAGTTCAAATGTAGCCTCAGACACTTGACACTTACTAGCTGTGTGACCCCAGGCAAGTCACTTAACCCTCATTGCCCGCCCGCCCCCCCCCAAGGGCTTATAGGGGCAGCTAGGTGGTGCAGTGCATAGAGCACTGGCCCTGGAGTCAGGAGGACCTGAGTTCAAATCTGGCCTCAGACATTTAACACTTACTAGCTGTGTAACCCTGGGCTAGTCACTTAACCCCAACTGCCTCACCCCCCTCCCCCAAAAGGCTTATAGTTTCTTACCTATAACATAATCCACAACGATTTCTAACTATTAACTCTCGTTAATTCTTAGTTGTTTACATAATACAGATAAATATTATTCTCAGCAATATTGAAAATTTGCTAGTATAATAATGCCAATCAATAGCCAAGACAATAAACATTTCACATGCTGATTTTGCTCCTTAAAGCCTGTGCATGGTTAATAATCTCAAACTCCCAATTTTATACTGTATATGATGTCAAACCATGCTGGTGTTCTGGTTAATTTTTCTAAACTGGATTTTCTTCCTTTATTTATTCTTTGTTCTAACTAATAGTTTTGGTTGGTTTTTTTTTGGGGGGGGGGCAATATTTAGCAATAAAGATGATGCAATCTATATAAGTTGAATAAAAAAAGATGTTTTTTAAACCCTTCCTAAATATTAAATGTGAACATGTGGTACATGAATTTGTTAAATGTTCTTCAAAGCCTACCTACCTCTTTAGCCAAACTGGGAAACTCAGTCTGCAGCTTTGCTACAATTGCTTCCTGCTTGTCCCATTGATCTTCTGGTTCTTCAAATTCCTTTGATTCTTCAAGCTGTTCGGGATCATGAAGAGAAGTTTTTTGAAAAAGCAAGAATGCAATGGCCTTTAATCAAGAACATTAATGTTCTAACCTGGGTAGGAAACTATAACATTTAGAGATCTCAGAAATGAGAAAGATACTATTTTAAGTTTATTTTTGTTTATTTTAATTGTAAAAAGAGTAAAAACAAAAGCAAGCAATTAAAAAGTTATAAAATATCTTGGTGAGATGTTTAAAATATTAATTTACAATTGTTCTTTAATTAGGCAATGTTTATAATAATTCTCCCAATTAGATTATTTTATAGGAAGTTAATTTGATATATTTTGTATGTTGTTAAGCATTCAGATCTTAAAAAACAAACCAACACAACAAATTCTTGAAGATCCATGATGATAGAAGAAATCAGTATGAATAAATGAAACCTACAATTACATTCTTATTTTACTCATAATTAAATCTTCCTCCATTCAATCTCATTCATAAAACTAACTTTAATTTTACCTCCTTTTCTCATTTTTTGATTGGACTTAATGACATATATTAAATGATTCAAAGGATGCTATGCTGAGAGAGATGCAAAGTGGCTATAATTTTTATACTTCAATGACAAACTAAAGTAGCCAGCATCAATGGAGAGGAAAAGAGAAGAAAATGTTCAAAAACTGAAGTCAACTGCTTGATTTCATCTCTGGTGCTTAAATTCAATAAGCACTCAATGAGCAAGTACTTATTACGCCAAGCACGGTGCTAGACACTGGGAAACAAGTGCAAAGAATGGACTAATCTCTATTCACAAGAGGTTTACATTCTAATGAGTGAGTGTGAGTGTGAGAGTGTGTGTGTGTATAAAATGTCAACAGGGACTGAACCTGTGGTTAAATTGGTACAGGATATCTCGGATGAGGAAAGGCTCTCTACCAACGTAAGTCAACACCTTCTCTGCAATTTATAATTCTACAGAGATTCCTACAATGGGCTATGGAATTTGTACCAAGCAGCTAGGTAGCCCAGTATATGTGGAGCATTAAGTCTAGAGTCAAATATGACCTCACTCACTTATTAGCTGTGTGACCTGGACAAGTTAAGGAATGTCTGTCTGCCTCAATGTTCTCATCTGTAAAATGGGGGTTGTAATAGCACCTGCCTTCCAGGGCTGTGAGAGGATGTCTGTAAAGCACTTAGCAGAGTGCTGGCTGGCACAGAAGAGGCACTAAACAAATGCTCCTTTCTTTTCACCCTTCTCTAAGTCACATAGCTAGTGTGTATCAGAGAGGTGGGACTTGAAGGCAGGTCTTTATGGCTTCAAAGCTGGTTCTCTCATCCACTACTCATAGTACCTCTGATATATAAGCACATATAGACTAAATATGTGTACAAATATAAATGTAGACCAACATCTCACAGCATATACCAAGATAGGGTCAAAATGGGGAGGTATGATTCAATGTGATTCAATTCGATTTAGACATAAAGGGTGATATAAGGAAATTAGAACAAAGAATAGTTTATCTGTCTCATATATGGAGAAGGGAAGACTATAGTCATATGACCAAACAAGAAACATACGGTGTTACAAAACATAAAAAAGGTAATTTTGATTATATTAAATTTAAAAGGTGGGGGCAGCCAGGTGGCGCAGTGGATAAAGCACCAGCCCTGGATTCAGGAGTACCTGAGTTCAAATCTGGCCTCAAACACTTGACACTTACTAGCTGTGTGATCCTGGGCAAGTCACTTATCTCCCCATTGCCCAACAACAACAACCAAAAATAAATAAATAGATAGATAGATAGATAGATAGATAGATAGATAAATAAAAGGCTTTGCACAAACAAAACCAATGCAACCAAGATTAAAAGGAAAGCAGAAAGCTGGGAAACAATTTTTATAGCAAGTATCTCTGATAAAGACCTCATTTCTCAAATATATAGAGAATTGAATCAAATTCATAATAATGAAGTAATTCCCCAATTGATAACGGTCAAAGGATACGAACAGAAAGTTGTCAGAAGAAATCAAAGTTATCTACAGTCATATGAAAAAATGCTCTAAACCACGATTGATTAGAGAAATACAAATTAAAACAACTCTGAGCTACCATCTTAAATGTATCAGATTGGATAATATGATAAAAAAGGAAAATGATTAATGTTGGAGGGGATGTGGGAAAACTGGGACATTAATTGGTGGTGGAGTTGTGGAGTGATCCAACCATTCTGGAGAACAATTTGGAGCTATGCCCAAAGGGCTAAAAGACTTCATACCCTCTGACCGAGAAGTACCACTAACTAGGTCTATTTCCCAAAGAGATTAAAGGGACAAGTGGGGGAAACAAAAGGACCTATATGAAAAAAAAAAATTTATAGCAGCTCTTTTTGTAGTGGCAAAGAATTGGAAATTGAGGGAATGCCCATCAACTGGGGAATGGCTGAACAACCTGTAGTTATGATTGTAATGGAATACTATAGTGCTTTAAGAAATGACAAGCAGACTGATTTCAGAAAAATCTGGAAAAGACAGGAATTGATGCAAAGTGAAATGAACAGAACCAGGAGAACATTGTACACAGTAAGAGCAAGATTGTGTGATGATCAACTGTGACAGACTTAGCTCTTCTCAGCAATACAATAATACAAGACAATTCCAAAGAATTCAAAACGAAAAAATGCAATCCATATCCATGGGAAGAACTGATGGAGTCTGAATGCAGAGCAAAGCATACTATTTTTCACAGTATTTAAAAAAAAATTTTTTTGCTTTTTTCCCTTTTGTGTCTTAACAACATGACTAATATGAAAATAAGTTTTGTATGACTGCATATGTATAACCTATATCAAACTGCTTAATGTCTCAGGAAAGGGGGAGATGAGGGAGGGAGAGAATTTGGAACACAAAATTTTTTTTAAAAGTTAAAAATTATCTTTACACGTAATTGGAAAAATATTTTTAAATATATATACATGTGTACACACACACACATACACACACTCTCTCTCTCTCTCTCTCTTTTTAGACTAACTACAAAGTAATCAATACAAGGTCTTTTGGGAAGGAGAGCAATTGAGAAAGACTTCCATGGAGGTGGTGGTGTTTTAGTTGTAACCTGAAGGAAGAGAGGGATTCTAAGAGAAAAGAAAATATTTTAAGTATGGGAAAAAGCCAGTGCAAAGGCATGGAGATGGGATGGAGTGCCATGTGTGGGGAACCGAGAGAGAAACAGTTTGGCTTCATTACAGAGTAAAGGGTGGGGAATAAGTTGGGGCCAGTTTGTATGAACTTCAAAAAAGTCAACAGAGGAGTTTCTATTTTATCCTAGAGTCAAGAGGGACTAACTGGGGGAGTGGCATGGCCAGATTTGCCCTTAGGGAAATTTGGCAGCATCATTTGGATAGTCTGAAGTGGAAAGAGACCTGTGACTGGGAAATGGAGGGCTGTTGCAATAATCTAGGTGAGAGGTAAGGTTGAACCAAGGATGTGGCTTTGAGAGGAGAAATGGGGTCAGAAGCGAGAGCTGTTATAGAACAGAAACAGCAAGATTTGGTAACTCATTAGACATGTGGAGTGAGGATATGCCATGGTTATGTACACAGAAGACTTGAAACTAGGGGAACTAATGAGATTACTAAGAGAAAAAGTAAGGAGAAAAAGGGAGAGGACCTATGACATAATGCTGGGGAACACTTACAAAGACGGGGGAAAGAAGGAATGAGTCAAAATATGAAAGATTCCCCCAAAGAAATACCACTAAAAAGTGTATTTAATACATGCCTACTGTGCATCAACATTGAGCTAAGTGTTTTGTGGAATACAAAATTAGAATAAGCCAATCAACAACCAACAAGCATGCCCTGCCCCCTGTTCCCTTTTCTCAACTGTCATCTATATTACTTCCACCAGTGATTTCATCAGTTTCCAACACATTTCTGTGCAAATGATTCTCAGATCTTTATCCAACTCTCATCTTTCTCCTGACTAGTCCCATCTTCAAACTGCTTACTGAACATCGAAAATGGAATGTCCTACAGACATCTTAAACATGTCCCAAACTGAACTCATTATCTTCTTCCTCAAACCCTCTCCTCTCCTGACCACTGACACTTACAAGCCAGATGTCACCCTCAAGTCATTACCTCATTACCTCTTCTCCATCCCTAGAGCAGTAGCCAAGTCATGTTTCTTCTATTTTCAAAAGCATCACTCTTCCATGTACCCTGCTCACCTTGGCTTTCTATCACTTCATGCCTGGAACCAGTGACCCACTGCTTGTTCTTCCTCTTTCAAGTCTCTTCTCATTCCATTTCTGAGTTGGTGTATTTTCACTAGCTGCCCCTACACTTGGAATTCTTTCCCTTCTTGCCTCTGCCTCTTAGTTTCTCCTCAAGTCTCAGTAAAAATTATACCTTCTAGGGGCAGCTAGATGGCACAGTGGATAGAGCACCGGCCCTGGAGTCGGGAGGACCTGAGTTCAAATCCGACCTCAGACACTTAACACTGTATGACCCTGGGCAAGTCACTTAACCCCAATTGTCTCACTAAAAAAAAAAAAAATTATACCTTCTGCAAGGCTTTCCTCCCAGTATTCTTTAATGTTAATGTCTTTCCTCTGGGAATATCTCCAATTGATGCTGTTTATACATGGTATAAACATGACAAACATAAATATATTTATCTACATATGGGTTAGTTTGCATGATGTCTCCTTACCCCACACTTAGAGTGGGAATTATTTTTGCCTTTCTGTATATTGCCAACAGCACGCTGCCTGGCACAGAGTAGGTGCTTAATAAATGAAATGATATGTATTAAGAGCCTACTACTTGCCAGGTACTGAGTGGAGGATGGGGGATACAAAGTAAGAAAAAGCAAAACAAAAACAAAAACAAAACCACCTTGAAACAATCCCTGCTCTTGAGATTATCAATGCCCAGTGTTAAGAATGCCCCACTGGTGAACATCCAATACACCACACATATAAGCCAGTCATCCCCCTAAAGAATTTCTACTCACGTCCTTGTCTTGCACTAATTAAATCTACTCTTTCTTAAACACTAGCAGCTAAGATAACCTTAGTGTATCCAAAATAGACTCCCCACAAACTAAACTCTCCTTCAAACTCTGCTATTTCTTTTAAGGGCACCACTGTCCTTCCAGGTCACCCGGTCTTGCAATCCAGTTCTAGCTGTGGGTTCCAACCTTTGTTTTGCCACTAACTACCTATACTGCATTAGACAAGTCATAATCCTGAGGTTCCTCCTCTGGAAAATAAGGGACTAGGACAAGATGATCTCTAATATACCTTCCCAATGAACAGGGTCAAAGTACACTCCTGATAGCCTATATTAATAATAGGCACATATGTGTACATACATATTATTTATATTATGTTATAGTATTATATTCATTCTATTTCTAACAAAATGAGATTTAATTCAAAGGTAAAGTGTATATATATAGACACACCCTATCAATTAAAAGCTGCATTTTGATTTTACATGATAGATAATTTGGAGAAAGGTACAGCCATCTTAGACCAATATAAGAGGCTGGTTTTTTTCTCTATTTCATATGCAAGTGAATGAAGCAACTAAGAGTATTCAGACTGGAGAGCATTCAGGGATGATTATAATTGTCTTTGAGTACTTGGAGGGGTGTCATGTGGAAGAGGGATTAGACTTGTTCTTTTTAGCCCAAAGGGTAGAACTAGGAGTAATGTGTGGAAGTTGCAAAGAGACAAATTTAGGCTAGACATCAGGAAAAAACCTCTTAACACTGAGAACCAAGGTTAGGTCTCAAGGTCAGCAGTTTTCACTAATTTGGAGAGCTTTAGGAAGAAACGGCATATCCACTTGTCAGCTATGTTAGAGTAGAAATTTCCTTCAGGTGTGGATTGTACTAGAAGGCCACCAAAGCCCCTGATAACTCTCAAATTTTGGGATTCTGTGAGCTGTACTCTGACTTATGAATATCAGTTGTCCAAGAGCTAGCTATCTATTTTATACTATATTTCTTGTCTTCCAAAACACCTAGATTAGTGTTGGTTTCAAATAGTATAAACTGGGGCAGCTAGGTGGCGCAGTGGATAGAGCACTGGCCCTGGAGTCAGGAGTACCTGAGTTCAAATCCGGCCTCAGATGCTTGACATTTACTAGCTGTGTGACCCTGGGCAAGTCACTTAACCCCAACTGCCTCACCAAAAAAAAAAAAAAATCAAATAGTACAAACTACTACTTGACTTAAAATATAGATATAAATGTGTATTTCTCTCTACATATCATTCTTACATACACACAGAGCAGGAAGTTAGGAGTATTATCAGAGATTGTTAAATTTAACATTGCTTTCCAGAATATTTGAGAAATCCAAGTTTCTGGAGAACAAAAGAATCTAATGAAAAATAAAATAGGAAATCATTAATTTTCCAAGCATTAAGAGGCAAACTCAACAGACTATTAGTCCTAATCATATCACTTTCTTAAACCTTGGGGGTGGGGGTGGGTGAGGGAAAAGGGGAAATTCTTGTTTCAAAATTTAATCATGATCACAAATAAAGAAAAAGTTAAGTTTACCTATTTATTCCATTCTTTGATTTGACTAATTCCACATACCAGTGACTCAAAAGAAGCTACAAATGATATGGGAAACAAAGTCTGGCTACACATCTCAACTGATTAGCTATCCTTCAAGAGAAGCCTTTACACAGCCTCAGCAGCATCCATTTAAAAAAAAAATATTAATGAGGGGATTAATGGTTATTTAATGATGTAATTGGTACAACTCAGCAAATCATTCTTAAATGTAGGTCAAAAAACTGGAGAGTACGACTGCTATTTTTTTGATCAAGACCCACAAAATTTTATTAACCCTTTGATAAGTGTTTTCTAGAAAGGAATGAAAGACCTATAGACCCAAAATTCAAAACTAATTTTTTATAAAATAAACAGATGGGACTTTCTAATAGTGTGCCTAAAAATATTTATGTCCTAACCAGGTCCCTTGTTTTCCTAACTCATTGAAGATTTCAAAAAGACAAAGCAGACTTTAGATGACAATTTTCCTTCATCACCATACACTGCATGCAGTTAAGACTGAAGTGTTTTTCTTTTCTACACAAATTTTACTGGGATGAAAATAAAAGGATGCATGCTAGACTTTGTTGTATATTTTGATCTCAAGATATTTTAATCTTTTTAAAAAAAAAATTAACCTAGTGTGTCCTATGATTAAAATCATAGGATCAAATTGCTATTTTCTTATCTGACAAGATACCTTTTAAGAGTTGATTTCACAAGGAATAGAACAATTTTATTTTCAGAGTACTGATGATAAAGCATGGTCCCTACCTTGAAAAAGGTGATAGATTTAAGAGGGAAATATTTTCCAACACTGAAAAATGTGGAAAATTCCTTTGCTTGACTATGTGTATTTGTCACGGAAGTTTTATCTTTTTTTCAATGGGGGAACGGAGCAGTAAAGAGAAATAGATCAAGTAGGGGGAAAATGAAAGGACCATTGCGGCATCTTTCTTTAATGCACTGTACAGAAGGAAGATCAGAAGGAAGTACAGGACACTGATAAACTTAAAGAGAAAAATGAGCTATACACAACAGAGATCTAAAGTTTCATTTTCAAATGTATAATCCTTTTTCTGTTCTACTATATATAGAGAAATGCCCATTTCATTTGATGTTTGTTGAGTTCAGAACAAATTTTAAAAAAGAATACAAGTTTGAAGGTGTTAAAAGCCTTACTTCATAAAAGTTTGTTAAACCAAATAAAAGTTATCAGGTATTGACTGATATTAGAAACATAGAAAAGTGAGACATTCAAAACACAATGACTGATTAATGAGGAACAGCAGGAATACCATGTTAACCCTGCTACCAGCTCTTTTATAATTAAGATATTTGATAAGTAGGCTTCAGAACTTTTTTCAAGGCTCAGACTACTATGGATCATTCCAAAAGGCTTTTCATGCATTCAAAGTAACTATATGAAAAATTATCCCAAAGAGTATTTATTGAAAATGAACAAACTGTTGCCATGTTTCTAACCACAACAGGTCTTCAAAACATCTTGTAACTCAGAATACTGGTAGAACACTAAACAAACAAATGAGCAAAAAAATACATGGCGGGAAAGGGAAAACTTTCTTATGTGATTATTAACTAAAAAGGTTTTCTAAAGAATTAGCTCATTTCAGACTTGGTATGTTGTCAAAAATAGCATCAGCTGTAATAGTGTTCTGAGCTAAAACATATGAGTAAAGGATAACTTACAGGATTGAATCGTTTCCTTTTTACAGTTTGATCATCATCATCCTCATCATCTTCAGAGGAGTATGAGGAAGATGAGTCTAATTTTCTTTTCCGAGGGATACCTTTAAGAAACAGAAAAACCACACTAAAACCTTGTAATGCTACAGCAAGACTACACAATGAACACTGTCAAACACGAGTAAAATCCCATTACAAGTAAGGGTCTTCTATAGTAAAGCTATTTCCCTCTACTAGAAGATGGCTCAAAGTAACAGACAATACAATGTTTTTTCTAATTCCTGTCTACTCTTAACACTGTTGGCCAACCGGCAGTCCTTCAGTAATACAAGTTCGTGTAAAGTGCCTGAAACAAATGAAAGTTAAAAAGCCATTTTGAATTGTATGTACGTGTGTATGTTTGCATACATAGTTTAAGTTGCTTTTATAACAGAGATAAATGAAGTCACTAACCAATTAGTAATGTATTTCAAAATGTTTAAAACTAAGAACAGAACACTATTATGATACTGATAAATTTTAACTTCTATCTTTTGTCTGGGTAGGTCTTTATAAAAATATCCTATCTGAAGTTCTTGACCTCAATGGTGAATTAATAAAGTGAAAAGATGAGTTACAACAGACATCAGCAACACATTCTACTTCCATGCCTTTCCCCCTACTTTTGGGGGCCATTTTCTGGCTTATTTCAGAGTTTGTGTTTTCTTGGCTAGAATCCAAGAATAGAAGCATGGAGAGATGAAACATTTGAAACCCAAGAGCTTCCCGATAAAGAGATCAGATCAGATAAGGAAAAAATCTTTTTTAAGTGGGGAGAATGATAGAAGGCTGCACAGAGGTATTTGAGCTGAAGGATAGGCCAGTCAGTCCTGGATAGGAAACAGTATGAGCAAAATCACCTAAGTTGAAAAGCACAGGATGTATGATGGATGTATAAAAAAAGACAGAAAGACAAGTTGGAACCACACCATGAATGCCAGAAATCTGGGCTTCATTTAGTAAACAATAAGGAAAGACTCTAAGTTTAATGAACCGAAGGTTTCTGAAGAGCAGACTGCCATTATTAGGCTTGTGCATGAAGGCAGTTAACTTTCCAACAATGTGTAAGATAAATTGGATAAAGAGATGTGCTTAGAAGCTACTTCAAATGTTGTTCCTTCATTCTCTAAGAGGACCATGATATTGGAGTAATGCCATGACTTTCAGTGAGCTGGATTTAAGTAAGGGGGGGGGGTGTGTGTGTGTGCAAACTCATTCTCATCTCCAGAGCCATCTGAGTCCAGTGGCAAGATATACAACAGAATGACTGGAGATGGCCCTGGATGTTTAAGCAAACAGGATTAAGTGACTTGCCCAGGGTCACACAGTTAGTAAGTGTCTGAGGTGAAATTTGAACTCAGGTCCTCCCAACTTCAGGGCCACTGCTCTATCGAATAAGCCACCTACAAGCTACTTCAATAATTCACTGAGGGTGGATAGTGGCAGTAAGAATGGTAAGGAAAAGAGAGATGGGAGAGATGAAACCGGGACCTGGACATATGAAAGAAGTATAGAAGAATCAAGGATTTCTCAAGTTACTGGAATAGATGAGTGGAGAATGGTAATACTATTGACAAGTATTAAGTTCAGCAAAGGAGCAGAAGAAAGCTTGATTATATAGTAAAGATGTAAATAAAGCTTGAGATGGTGAGGGATATGCAGGTGGAGAATCAGCAAACAGTGGAGAACATAAGGAAAGAAAAGAGGAAGGGGCACAGAGAAGAAGTAGGGAAGAAGGGGAGAGAAAGCTCTCTCAACACGGACTCCAAACAACTTTCAAATGAAATTTCGAGGGTAAGAGCCAATGAAAGGTCAGGGTGAGATAACTTTTTCAGCCTCAGAAAACTTAGGAATTCAGCAGATTGTGGAAGCTCTCAGCCCAGAGATGATATGAGGATGGGACAACTGGGTAGAAAGAGAAAGAATATAAGGGACTCTTTTCTGGCACTGATTGGCAAATCTACCGCCCTTACACAGTTCTGGGTTGCAGTTCCAGGTGCCTTGCACCAAGGAAGAGCTTTTACAGTAGAGGGGGCAATGCTTGAACCTCACTCTCATTGGAATTGTTTCAAAGAGTGAAGAATATATATACATACTCAGCTGGATATAAAAATGTTACTTACTCAGCAGGGAGATAGGAGAGCAAGGGGATAAGAAAATGGGTAGGGGTAAATGAAAAAAGGGGAGGACAGTTTAAGGGAGATGGTGGTTAGAAGGAAAATAGACTTTTGAGGAGAAACAGGATAAAAAAAGAGAGAAAAGAAGAAACAGAAGAAAAAGAGAGGGAAATATATGGAGGTAAACAGGAATCATAATGTGAATGGGATGATCTCACCCATAGAACAGAAGCAGACAGCAGAACTGATTACAAACTAGAATCCAACAACATGTTGTTAACAAGAGACACACTTGAAACAGAAGAAAATAAAAGGCTGGAGCTGAATCTAATAAGCTTCTGCTGAACTAAAAAAAAAAAAGGTAGGGGTAACAATCATGATCTCAGGCAAAGAAAAATAGATCTAGTTAAAAGGGATAATCAGAGAAATTACATTTTACTAAAAGGTATCACAGAAAATGAAATATCAATTTTTTAACAAGTTTCTCTGATAAGTCTCAAATATGTACTAAGTATAGAAATGGGTCAAATGTATAAAAATAAGTCATTCTCCAATTGATAAATGGTCAAAGACTATAAATAGGAAGTTTTCAGAAGAAATCAAAGCTATCTGTAGTCATATGAAAAAATGCTCTAAAACACCCCCCATTGATCAGAGAAAGGCAGATTAAAACAACTATAAGGTAGCAGCTCACACCTATTAGAAATGACAAATGCTAGAAGAGATGAGAAGAAAATAGAACACTACTGACTGCTAGTGAAGTAGTGTACTGATCTAACCATTCTGTAGAATAATTTAGAACTAAGCCCAAAGGACTATTAAGTGAGCAATACACATTGACCCAGAAATACCACTACTAGGTAGGTCTGTATTCCAAAGAGATCGAAGAAAAAGGAAAAGGACCTATTTGTTCAAAAATATTGATATCAGATCTTTTTTGTGGTGGCCAAGAATTAGAATTTATGGGGATGCTTATAAATTGGGGAATGGCTGAACAGGTTGTGACATATGATAGTGATGGAGTATTAACTGTGCTGTGGTAAATGATGAGGTGAGTGGTTTCAGAAAAACATGGCAAGACCTATATGAAGTAAGAAAATCAAGAGATCACTGTGCACAGTAACAGCAATATTGTAATGATGATCAACTGTGGAAGACTTGCATACTCTGATTAATACAATGATCCAAGACAATTCTGAAGGAGTCATGATGAAAAAATGCTGTCTACCTCCAGAAAGAGAATGAACTGAGTGTAAAATGAAGTATAATCTTCTCTTTTTTTTTGAAATATGGCTCATATAGAAATGTTTTGCATGATTTCACATGTATAATTGCTATCATATTGCTTGCTTTCTCAGTGAGTGGGGTAGGGAGTGGGAAAGAAGAAGAGAATTAGTAATTCAAAATGTAAAAATACTAAAAATAAATAATAGATTGAAGATAAGAAAAAATAGAAGTAAATGGGCAGAATGAAGTAAGATAGCATCCTCAAGGTTTAGAGGCACAAACAGCAGTTAAAAGGGATCATAAAGTGTACTGAAGACTGACTCCAAGAGTGAAGGTCAGTGATACAACCAATACAGAATCACTGAAGACAGAAAGTAAGATCTAAATTTGCTAATAAGCGCTATGTAATTCTATATGAATTGCTCTTCTTTCGCAATGGGGCACCTAAGTTTTCACTTTTGCCTCATAAAAGCAAAAAATAACACAGGTCCTAGCTGTGTTAAACCAGAAGCACCATGTTACAATGATCTATCAAAATTCACAATTGGAAGAAATATGATATGCTGAATGGTCAATTTTCAGAATGTGGTACATGGGGATGACCTTTTAAAAAGCAACATTTTGAATGAAATATTATAGTGATGGCGGGGCAGCTAGATGGCGCAGTGGTTAAAGCACCGGCCCTGAATTCAGGAGTACCTGAGTTCAAATCTGGCCTCAGACACTTGACACTTACTAGCTGTGTGACCCTGGGCAAGTCACTTAACCCCCATTGCCTGCAAAAAACCAAAAAAACCAAAAACCAAAAAAAAAAAAATATTATAGTGATGTTATATAAGGAGATGGAACTGTCAAATTCTTGAAGCGTTTTTAATACAACACTTTTCAGAATCATATGTAATCACCAGGAGCTCTAAATAAGCCCTCCCCAGGCCCTGCAATGTGATCTTACATGAAGCAAATTTATCTTCCCTACCATAAGTTCGTAACATTTCTTGCAAGATCAGAGAAATTCTGACTTACCAGGGACCTTATCTAAGTCATTCTCATATGCACCTTTTCACTTGCCAAGCTCAAGAGTCTGTAGCACAATCAATACAAGAACCTGGATTGTTTAATCTCTAAAACCTGCACATAGCTTTTGTGTGTTGTATTTCCCATTAGATTGTGAGCTCCTTGAAATTAGAAACTGCCCTTCACCCCCCCACACCCGTTTTTATGCATTTCTGTCTATCCCTAGCACTTAGCACAGTGCCTGGCACATAGTAGGCACCTTACAAATGCTTCTTGATAGAATTATCTAGTGTTCATTGCAATATACTGATTCCTTTGAAGAATATTATAGGCTCTTGCAATAACCTAATTAATGTACTGAGATGTATATACTCCTGATATTTGTGTGATAAAAAAAATTTACTATAGGAGAGTTCATCTCTTCTTCACCTAATCTACTGAATTCCTTTTATAAAAAGAAATGTATTTCTTGAGGCAAGAAGGCAGGTGTTCAGTGACATTTCCATGTCTAAAAAACATGCCTCAAGTCAGATAATTTATGCCAATTCACGTAGACATGCTTACTCCTGCCTAAAAAGAGCAAGAGCTGTAATTGTTGTTAATAAAGAATTTTACCGCCTTAAACATTGACTCTCAGAGCAGTTTAGGTAATGGTATGGTGCGTGATTTCCCCAAGTACAAAAAAAAAAGTTGACTAAAAGGCAAACACTGTAGCATACAAAGTTCAAAATTATTATTTTAGTATAAAAATGTTACAGCTGAACACTCAGAACTTTACTTTAAAAACACTAGTTGCTACAACTAAATCACAGTGCTACTTAGAAAGAGCGTAATCTCTTTATATGAATAAGCCTATACTTTTTTTTTTTTTAGTGAGGCAATTGGGGTTAAGTGACTTGCCCAGGGTCACACAGCTAGTAAGTGTTAAGTGTCTGAGGCCAGATTTGAACTCAGGTACTCCTGATTCCAGGGCCGGTGCTCTATCCACTGCGCCATCTAGCTGCCCCAAGCCTATACTTTTAATGAATTCTGAAAGATTGATGACCACACTATACCAGTCCAGTGTTTTCTACGGGAGGTCCATGCTGACAAGACACAGCAATATTTTACCCCAGGTAGAAAAGCCCTTTTCAAGTTGTGTTGTGCTCCAGGTTAGTCAGTTCAGACTGGCTGCTTCCTTATTGCCCACAAACATGTTCATGTCTCCCTAGTCCTCAAAACCCCCTTCCCTGCCAGCATCAACCCGTATCTTTCCTCCCTTTTGTTCCAAAATGGCTTGAGACGGGCATCTAAACAGGAGCTTCCGCTTCCTTTCTTCAGTCTCTCTGTGACTCTCTAACAGGCTGGCTTCTTGACCTCACCATTCAATTGAAGCCACTCTCTGAACATTACTAAGCAATTTTTAGTTGCCAAATCCAATGGTCTTTTTTCAATCCTCTTCCCTCTTGACCTCTCTGCAGTCTTTGATACTGCCTGACAGTATCAAAGAAAAGCCCACTACTTTCTTCTCCTTTATACTTTCTTCTCTCTAGGTTTTTGGGACACTACTTTTCCCAGATTCTCCTCCTATCTATCTGTACATTCTTTCTCCTGTGCTGGATCTTCATCCAGTTCATGCAACTGTAGGGTCCCCCACAGCTCTATCCTGGACCCTTTTCTCCTTAACTTTTTCAAGCCATGATCTCATCAGCTCTTGTGAATTCAGTTATACCTTAGTATAAGCCTTCATCTCATACCTGGATTACTACAATAGCCTGCTGATTGGTCTACTTGCCATAAATCTTTTCCCACTCTAATGCATCCTCCATTCACCAGCTAACATGATCTTCAGCAAGTACAGGTCTAACCATATGACCCCCTACTGAATAAACTTGACTCATCACCTCCAAGAGCAAATATAAAATTTTTTGGCATTCAAAGCCTTTTACAATTTTCCCACCCTTATACCTTTCAGACTTTCTCTTCCCCCATATAACCTGTGATCCAGTGACACTAGTCTCCTTGCTGCTCCCAGAACTAAGACTTAACTCCTGGCATCTTCATCTCTACCTGCTGGCTTCCTTTCAGTAACAGTTAAAATCTCACCTTCTGCAGGAAGCCTTTCCCAATCCCCTTTAACTCTAGCTTCTTCCCTCTGTTATCTTCAATTTATTGTGTATATATCTGGTTTGTACACAGTTGTTTGCTTGCTGTCCATTATACTGAGTGGGCTCCTTGAAAGCAAGGAGTCATCTTTTCCCTTTCTTTGTATCCTCAGTGATTACTGAAGTGTTTAGTACATAGCAGATACTTAAATAATGTTTGCCTAAAATCAATGTTTTGCTATGGACTATAATATATGTAATTTGTTTATGATGACCAATATCTAAAGGTATTTTATCATACAGCCCACAAAGCACCCATCAAGGCTTGAAAATTTGTTTTACTTCTATTCACTAAAAATCTTTTTAAAATGTCATGTGCATTATCCTTATGTAATGAGAACAGAAAACAATCTGGGTTTGATGATTTCTTAGTGTTTCAAGGTCATTATGCCAAACATCAATCTGAAATGCAGAAACAATGAAAGTATAAAACATGACCTAGATGTGTCTTGGTCACCTTTCTTGCTTTAATAATAAGTATCTGGAAGCAGCTTGGTGGTGCAGTGGATAGAGCACTGGCCCTAGGGTTGAGGACCTGGATTTAAATCTAGCCTCACTTACTAGCTATGGAACCCTGGGCAAATCACTTAAGACTAATTGTCGTCACCCCCCCCCCCCCAAGTATGGGACCACGGGAAGTCACTTAACCTCCCTGGGCCTCAGGCCTCGTTTTCTCATCTGTAAAATCTGAGCTTAGTTTAGATAACCACTGAGGGTCCTTTATGGCTCTAAATCTATGATCCAATGAGATTGTTTTCTTTTGATCTACATCTTTTTGCATAAAAACCCAGAACATTTGTGTGCATACGTACTCAAACACACATATGTCTATATGTTGAAGACGTGAAATCTAAGACTAATTGCAGTCAACTGAGGCTTTAATGTGATGAGATTTCCCAAATTCCCCAAATTGCTGAAAGCTAAAGAGGACACTAGAAGAATAAATTCTTACAAGAAAATGAGAAAGGGTTTTTTTTTTTGGCGGGGCAATTGGGGTTAAGTGACTTGCCCAGGGTCACACAGCTAGTAAGTAAGTGTTAAGTGTCTGAGGCCGGATTTGAACTCAGGTACTTCTGAATCCAGGGCCGGTGCTCTATCCACTGCGCCATCTAGCTGCCCCCGAGAAAGGGTTTTTTAATGCAGACAGCTGATGAACAAAATGCAAAATTATTGTTTTGAGAACACTCAAGTTTTAGAGATATGAGATGAGTTTGACTTTCTGGAAAACAAGAAACAGTCAAGTTTTTTTTAACGCAAAAGCTGAGACTATGAGTTTAAGGAGTTGAAAGTAACAGGTTTCTAAAAATGGCAACTGCTGGCCATGATAGATCCTGTTAGAGAAAAGCACTTTACTCCTAAACAGTTTATTAACTGACCAAACTTAATAGCAAGTCAAACATACCTTCACCAAACATCAATAATGCAGCAGCTATTGCTCCATCCATTGTACTTGTTGATTCAATCAACTGATTAAAAAAAAGAGAGAGAAAAAGTTAATTGTGAGAATTAAGCAAAAATCCTAAACCAAATATGCCCAAAGGGTTATAAAACTGTGTATAACTTTTGATTCAGCAATACCACTGCTAGATTTTTATCCCAAAGACATCCCCAAAAGAGAAAAAGACCCATTTGTACAAAAAATATTTATAGCAGCTCTTTGTGGTGGCTAAGAATTGCAAAACAAAGAAATGCCCATCAATTGGGGAATGACTAAACAAGCTGTGATATGTGATTGTGATGGAATATTATTGTGCTATAAGAAATGATAAGCAGGACAATTTAAGAAAAGCCTAGAAAGACATATAAACTGATGTATAGTGAAGTGAGCAGAACCAGGAGAACGTTATGCACACTGACAGCAAAACTGTTCAATTAAGATCTGTGAATAAACAAAACCAAAACCAAAAAGAACTGTGAATGACTTAACTATTCTCAGCAATACAATGATCCAAGACAATCCCAAAGGACTAATTAATGATAAAGCATACCATACACCTCCAAAGAAAGAAGTGATATTGATAGAACACAACTGAAACATGCTATTTTTCACTTTCTTATCTTTTATTGGAGTCTTCTTATACAAAATGACTAATATGGAAATGTTTTACATAATTGTACATGCAAAACCTATATCTAATTGCTTACCACCTCAGAGAGGGAAGAAGAGAGGGAGGAAAGGAGGGATAGAATTCGAAACTCAAAACTTTAAATAAAGAAGTTTATTAAATAAAAGGAAATTACAGATGCATCAAAGCAATTAAATTTTTGTTGAACTGGAAAAAAAATCCTAAGCCAAGATTATTACGTAATAGAGTTTGAGTTATTTAATGAATAAACATCACAGAAAAATAAGAGAAAGGAATAAGCATGCCCAAAGCTTTGGGTTTACTCATTCCTGACACTTTTTCAAAAATGTGAGGGGAAAAAAAAGTTCAGAAAGAGCCATTCAGTCCCCAATAATTTAGGAAGCACTTTATTATGTGCTAGACGTGCTGCTACTACTATGCTAAGTAACGGGCGATACAATAAAAGGCAAAAAAAACCCCTAGACCTCAAAAACTGCCATCTTTACTTTCTACTACCTTCGTATAAGTTAAAACTTGCCACCTAGCTGCCACACACACACAGATATTTGAAAAAGAAAATTTTTTTTTAAATCAATAATCAGGGCAGCTAGGTGGCACAGTGGATAAAGCAACGGCCCTGGATTCAGGAGGACCTGAGTTCAAATCCGGCCTCAGACACTTAACACTTACTAGCCGTGTGACCCTGGGCAAGTCACTTAACCCCAATTGCCTCACTTAAAAAAAAAAATCAATAATCCTATTTTTTTCCTGATCATTTAAGTATTTCAATGTACTAATTTTTCACATAGGATCACTGAATTTTGAAAAAGGAAAAGACCCTTATAAATAACTATTGTGCTATCTCTTTACCTTACAGATGAAGAAACTAGACCCAAAGAGATGAAGTAATTTGGTCAGTCACAACAGAGCAGAGACTTGACCAATAAGTGTTTTTCCACTACACCAAACTGATTCTAAAATCACAGTTAATGTTTTAGACTTAAAAGGCTCAACATGTTGGATTTTCTCTTTATTTAGCTACACTAATATTAATGGTAGGCCTTTTATAAAAAGTAAGATTTATCTGTATACAATAATCAAGATTCAAACTGAAGTTCTGACCTCTTCCCCAACTAGTTCAAACTCGCCATGTTCAACTTTAGGATTGGTCTTAAGCACTTCTTCTGTCCTAAATGCCCATGGTGTAGCACCATCTTCTCTTCTTTGCAGAGCTAGAGAACACTTACTAGACCATCAGATTCAAGTGATTTGCTAGTCTTGTAGAACTGCTTCTTTTCCTTCTCTTTTGTTCTTTATTATAGGAAATGGGGGAGAGAAGTGGAAGGGATTTATTTGGAAATGAAGGTGACATAAAAAGCGTAAGAAAAAAAATTATGAGTATAATCAATTCTGTTTCAATCTCATAAATCAAGCCTTTTAAAATACCTTTAAAAGATACTGAAACCTATCAGCTTCAAAAAAAGCTACAAACTCAAATTTTCTACTGGGTCACCTTGAGTAATTTTCTACTTGTGTAAGGCATTTTCCCCTTTGATTTAATATTTTTTCTCCCATTACATGTAAAAACAATTTTTAACATTCTTTAAAAAAAAATTTTGAGGCAAATTCTCTCCCTCCTTCCCTTCCTGCTTATTAAGAATGCAAGCAATGTGATGTTATACATGTACAGTCACGCAAACATATTTCCATATAAGTCATGTTGTGAAAAGAAACACAGACCAACCCACCCCCCCAAATTAACACCAAAGTAAAGAAAAGGTATGTTTCAATCTGCATTCTGACTCCATCAATTCTTTCCTCTCCAGATGGATAGCATTTTTCATAGTAAGTCCTTCAGAACTTTCTTGGATCATTGTATTGTATTTTTTTTACTTATCTAAAACTTTCTTGTTGAATGCCTAATCATTGTGTGTATATATCTTATCTTACTCTTATCTACCTACCTACCTACCAACCAACCAATCATTTATCTATAACATTCTTCAGCTAGAGTTCCTAAGGCACTTGGCCAGGTCCCTGGGACCTGAGTTCAAATCCAGCCATAGACACATACTAGCTGTGTGACCCTGGGCAAGTCCCTTAACCCTTATTGCCCTGACCCCCCCCCCAATCTCACTTGATCGTCAAATGAAGGCAGTAGGTCTATCGTTTTACAGATGAGGAAGCTCAGGCTGTCAGAGGACAAAGGACCTGCCCACAGTCACAAAGCTAGTACATGTCTGAGGTAGGATTTGAATTCTGGTCTTCCTAACTCCAGGCCCAGCACTCTATCCAACACCATCCTGTTGCCTCCATGACTGACTCTGCTCTTTCATCATATCCATTATCTTATCTTTAAAATGAAGAGTACTTTAAAGAAACTGTCTTGATAAATGATAAAGCGATAAAGATGATCAGATATGCACAATTCACCAAAACCCATCGTTACTGCCACAAGAATAAAATATGCTTAAAAATTCTGTGTGAACTAAAATATCGCCCACTAAAGTCTATTTATCTACCAACAAACTATAAAACTAGAAATGGAAAACAAAACAAAACACAAACACCTAATAAACCAATATATACAACCTTGGCAAGGAAGGACAAGAGGCCTGGACCTTTATTATGCTTTATACTATTGTTTTCCAACACATCAGTCATGTAGGAAGCTGCAGCTCATGAAGAAATTGACTCTGAAATCTTTAGCAGTGCTGCCTCTGAGCCATTGCTGCAGCATCCCTAACTGGCCAAAGATAAGACTGAGGTTACCATTCTTAGGGCCAGCAGGAAGGTAACACTGCTGGAACCTGAAAAAAGTTACAGTAACAATGAGACAAATCTCATCAAGGTGAGCTTTGACCCCCTCCACATCAGCTCCACCATCACCTTAGTGAATCAAGTCAAAAGAAGCAAACAAAGTTGCTTTACTTCTCCATATATCTATCACACTGATAGAGGCAAAGCTAGGAGTCATTAGTTCTTCGGATACAAAGTCAGGGCTTTCCCTACTACACTGCAATATATTCCCTGCCTAAGAGACTTCATTGACATATGCTTTTTCTTATAATGATTCCTAGGACCACAACTTTTGAAATGTAAGGGGGATTTTCGATGGAATCTAGTCGGATGCTATCATTTTACTGATAAGGAAACTGAAGCCCAGAGAAGTGAAATGACTTGTCTAATGAGGGTCACCTAGGTAATGAAATCGCCACCTAACTGGGGTGGAGGCAGGGTGGGATGAGGCGCTGCTCTCACAGAACTACCTGGCTATTCCATCCTCATAGCCAACATCACCGAGCCAGGTGTGCCTGCAGGGGAGGGGCAAGTCACTAATCCCCCAGTGCTCCGAGGTGTACAACAGTCAATGATCAAAGTCTGTCGTTGCTGTTTCTCACCAGGTTCTCTATAACAGTGAAATCACAGAACTGGACCAAACAAGAATAACACATAAGCCAGAAATACTTGGGATTTGGGATTCCCCCCTGCCTAGGTACATATAACATGAGATATTTATCTTTAGACAAGTGCATTACTGGCATTTATTATTATACAATATTGTATTGTGTGTTACAATAACACATTATATGTTACATGATGGATATTTGCCCCAAATACAAGTTAATAAATTTTACTTTTTTTGCCTTTCCAAACATAAGATAGCTAAAAATGGTTAGCAACAATTTCTAACAGTCATAGGAGAGGCCTTTTTTTTTTTAAAGGAAACCAATTGTCACCTTAATTAAATCACTGTCACTTCCTTGTGGAAACAGTTCTTTCAAAGTCTGAAGCTTTGCATCTTTAAGGTCTTCCAACTCTGAGATATCATCATTTCTTTGTGTCACATCAGGATACTCTTCGGTTTGTTCATCTTCAGATTGCTCAGAACTGGTATTTTCAGGAGAGAAGACATTTCTATTTATTCAAAGTGCTGCTTCAAACAATAAACAATTATCTATTAACGGACTATTATGTGCCAAGCACTGTATCAGGTACTGGCAATACAATGAAACATGATAATGGGGGATAGAACAATAATAATTACAGGTATACAGAGAATAAATGTAAAGAGAATACAAATAAATGCAAAGTAGTTAAGGGTTTAAAAGGGAAGGCACTAGTAGTTGAAGAAATGAGTTTTCGCTATAATGCATTCCATAAAAAATTTAAAAAATTCTTCTTTGCCAATATTAAAATCAGTCTATACTCATGAGAAATGTGATAAGAACTTTTCATAAATTAACAGTTAAGTGTATAAATCAACATTCCCCAGATGTAAACACTATCAATTTGTCTGTCTATGAGGCCTACAGAACTCTGCTGTATCTTGTCTCTCAATCTTCTTTCCCTCTGAAAACTGTTCATTGGAAATGGACTCTGCACTATGACCTGTGCTGTCTGGTTCCTGTATATTCTCCTCCTCTTCCCCTCAAGTTCACTATATAAAATGCTTGCTGTCCTAATGCTTCTGAGAGACTATGATGGCAGGATTTTTTTAGAAGAGAGAAGGATAAAGTCTTCCAAAGTGACTGAGGATTTCCTGATTGACTGAAATGTTCACTCTGAATGTCCATTTCATTCTGAATCACTGACAAAAGAAAAAGACATTATGCCTTCATGGGGTGGTGGAGGACAAGGGGTGTGATAGCATTTAGAACTAAAGAATAGTAAGACTTTGAAAGAATCCCAGAGACCATGTGGTCCAAACTCATTATTTTTCAAGAGGCAACCAAGGCCCAGTGAATTTCCCTAGGTCAGCCTATCATTTGCTACAAGTAGCTTCATTCTTAAAACAACCACAAATCATCTTATTTCTCTTTACCTAATCAATTAGTTACATAGATCTAAAATGTATAATGGACTAAATGTGATATCTGGGGGTCATTTATCTAAAGAAGGTGGGCATCAAACACTGGGTCAGGAACATTTCCCTGTATATAAGAACGTTTCTTTAAGGAAATCAGATTTCCTTATATAATATGAAATGTTAAACAACTAAGAAAAACATCCTACAAAAATAAGACATGTAAAAAAACTTTTGGCCAAAATATTGCCATTATTTCTTTTCCTGTGACAGTTATTTCTGCTTCTTAGTGAACACAAAATGACAGCATCTTAGGGTCATCCCGTCTAACTCTTACCCACAATAAAAATCAAGTCTACAACATCACTCATAGCTAGTTTTCCAGGCTCTGAGATATGAACAACTCTGGTTAGACCTCTGGTACAGACCTCTCTACTATACTATTTTAGATCAGCCCTATTTGGATCTATCTCTTCTTAACTTTCACTGCTGAGTTCTGCTCTCTACAGAATAAGCCCAATTCTTGTGGTCTGTTATTTTTATATGATGCCCTCAGGCCAACAAACTGTTGTCTATTATAGAAAAAGTAAAAAAAAAAAAAAAAACGTCCTAAAATAAAATTTACAAATTTTCATTTGAGTAGACAAGTAGACAAATAAAATACATTAAAAAAAAACAAGTAACAACCCCAAATATCAGATTTCATAATTGAAAACTTTTCTCCATATAGAAATATTCCCTTATCTAAGAATTCTTGAGTATTTTTTAAAACAATCATAGAGATTATATTTAATAAAAAATTATTCAATGGACATGAAAACCTAGCTTTTCTTAGAATTAACTGAAGAGATATCCTAGTTTACATCAACAACAACAAAATATATAAATTTGTGTGTATATACACCCCCCCCTCCCAATTAATTCAAATGAGTATAACATGACCTGGTATTATCACTTTGATGCTTTGCTAAAGAATGACTATTACTGTGCTTATTTTACACACCACAGAGTGAAATAAGTACCTATAATGTTCAAGCTAACTAAATAAAAAATTTACTTATAAGCTCCCTATAAATAGAGAGTTAGGGGGCAACTAGGTGGCGCAGTGGATAAAGCACCAGCCCAAGATTCAGGAGGACCTGAGTTCACATCGGGCCTGAGATACTTGACACTTACTAGCTGCATGACCTTGGGCAAGTCACCTAGCCCTCATTGCCCCACCAAATAAAAAAAAAGAGAGAGAGTTAACTTTCTTCAGAGATGCATGAAACTCCTAGAAAGCAAAATTTGCGGGTGGCATAGCAATGCATGTACATCTGCAATCCCAACTACTGGGGTGGCTTGGGATGGTATCTCTAGAGTTCAGGAGTTATGAGCTGCAGCAGATTAAGCTAATGAAGTGTCCTCCCTAAATTTGGTATCAATATGAAGGCCTTGGGAACAGGTTCCCTTAGGAAGCGAGAACTGGCCCAGGCCAGAAAAAGAGGAAGTCAAAGCTTCAATGTGGATTAACAGTAGGATAGGAACTATGAGGAGCCCCTGTATTTGCATTCAGAGT
Source organism: Dromiciops gliroides (assembly GCF_019393635.1). Lineage (NCBI taxonomy): Eukaryota > Metazoa > Chordata > Mammalia > Microbiotheria > Microbiotheriidae > Dromiciops > Dromiciops gliroides. The sequence goes on along the minus strand of NC_057866.1, from coordinate 237,832,376 downwards.
GAGGTAGGGAAATGCAATCTTTAATGCAAAACAAAACAAAACTGAAATTTGATCTAAGGTCTATCTTAAACCAAAGAAATGGTCAAACTAAGAGAAAGGAGGACGAGTGTGGCACCTGGATTATTCATAAAATAATGTCACTTAAAAAGTGGACTGTAAATATTCCATAATTGTAAAATAAAATATTCTACTTACACTATAATCACTGGTTCTCTTTCAGACTTTTGGTCTTGATTTATATTGGAACAATTTGGGGAGCCAAAATCTTCACTGTCAGAAGATAAATCAATAAACTGTATTCCTTTTTGATTCCTGAAATATGATACACTTGACTTTCTTTCAGGCTCTGGAGTTTCTGGTACACTGGAATCTTCTGTATGAGGAAGAAAAGAAAATTATTTAAGGACATTTAGACTGCAAAGTTTAAATTGCTATTTATAACAAAACGAGGCATTAGTCATTAAAATCCCAAGTCACTATTTGTGACATCTGGCAAGTAACTGAGACCATTTCCTCCTCTACAGAATGAGTGTGTGTGCGTGTTTGTGTGTGTGTGTGTGTGTGTGTGTAGATTATTTCCAAAGGTCCGCAAGAGCCTTATTATTTATTAATAATGATCAAAATACTTCTCAAACTTCACTTGGCTGCTTCTCTACTAAAATAGAAATCACAAAACTTGTGCCTATCACAAAAGATTTTTGCCACAAGTAAAACTGCAAAACTTGTCCTTGAAACCCTCCCATTTCAGTACCACTCTTCTACCTCTTGGCACCTATGGTACACTCCAGTGTCCCCAAATCATCCACTACAGCACCTCATCAACATCCCGCCTCCCAAATTCTCAGTTCTTATTTACTCCCCCTTCCTTACACTGAAAACTCCTAATCCCTCCCTTGTGACCTCTTCACCTACATCAAAACTTCACTTCAAAACTAAGGCTTCTAAACAAAACAAAACAAAAAAGGCAAGAAAAATAAAGAGGAAAAAATGTGCTTCAATCTGCACTCAATTCATCTGTTTTCCTATCTGGAGGTGGATAGCATTTCTCCTCATGAATCCTTTGGAACTGATATGGATCACTGTATTGATTGTAGCAGTTAGTATGTAGACTGTTCTCCTGGTTCTGCTCACTTCACTTTGCACCAGTTCTTATAAATCTTTCCAGGTTTTTCTGAAACTGTCCCCTTCATCATTTCTTATAGTACAATAGTATTTCATCACAATCATATGCCACAACTTGTTCAGACATTCCCTAATTGATGGGTATCCCCTCATTTTCCAATACTTTGCCACTACAAAAAACTGCTATATTTTTGTACATATGGGTCATTTTCCCAATGAATTTCTGAACATACTTTCCCCTAAACAGTTTTACCAAATAAATAAAAATCAGTCTAATTACACATGAAAAGACATTTATTAAGCATCTATTACAGTCAGGAACTGTGCTAAACCCAAGATATTCTCTAATAATGTGGGGTACAAAGCACACAGAAGAATAATGGCCATTTATATCCCACCACAACCCAGTTATAACACCTGCAGCAAACACAAGTATCCCATTTTCAAAATGGTGACCATGATTCATTAAGAAAAGGATGTTGTTATGTTCAGGATACAGGGAATCCCCACCATAAATCCAGTACACAGGAACTTATGAATGGGTTCTATTCAAAAGTCCGTCTCTAAGTCAGTTATTTTGAATAATGAACAAATTTTCCCAAAGAAACAATGTTATATTGGTTAGGTTCCAAGTTCTATTTAATCCCTAATTTAGCTAAGATGAATATATACTAGAAATGAAAAAAGTATATAAATACTACTATACTATCACACCACAAAAAATAAATAAAAACTATGACCATCTAAAAAATTCAACTTGGAATATTGGTGCTTGAAGAAAAGAAAATTTAAGCAGAGGAGGAGAAAGAAGTAGATGAGTGGCTTGTGAAGTGTGTTTTTAAAAATTAATTGCTGGGGCGGAGCCAAGATGGCAGAGAGAAGCCGGCAAGTTGCCTGAGCTTTCCATCGGTTCCCTCAAAAAGAACATTAAATCAAGCCTCTGGACAGATTCTGAAACTACAGAACTTGCAAAGAGCCAGAGAGACACAGTCTTCCAAACAGAGATAATTTAGAAGACTTCAGGAAAGGTCAGTCTCACTCGGGCAAAAGGGAGGCGCAGCACACCACAGCCCAGCAGCACGGAGGAGGTCAGGCAACACAGCAAGAAGCTGTAGGCCACAGCCGAGCAACTGAGGCCCCTGGATCCTGGCTCAACAACCTGGTGGTGAAGCAGGCCAGTGGTGAAACCCACCAGCACCAGCCAAGAGGGCAGGCTGCCAGCTAAAGGGCCATCCATCCCAGAGCACTGGGAGTGAGCCCAGGGCAGTGAGAAAATCACAAGCCATAGACACCTCAGTGTAGAAAGCCAGTGACACAGCCTCTATACCCCAGGACAAGAAGCCTGAAACAGGGACCCTAGTGCCCCCAGAGCAGACCTCAACTTGAAAAAAAAAAAGCTGCAATATGAGTAAGAAAGAAAAAAGCTCTTACCATTGAGAGCTTCTGTGTAGACAAGGGAAGAGGCAAACACAAACTCACATGAGGACAATATTCTCAAAACTACCTACATATGAAGCCTCAAGAGGGAAGATGAATTAGTCTCAAGAACAAAAAGCCTTCTTGAAAGAGCTCAAAAAGGATTTTAAAAATCAATTGAGAGAGGTAGAAGAAAAAATGTGGAGAGAAATGAAAGCAACACAAGAAAATTGTGAAAAAAGAATCAGCAGCTTGGAAAAGGAAGCACAAAGATTGACTGAAGAAAACAATTCCTTAAAAAATTCATATGGCCAAATGGAAAAAAAGGTGCATAATCTCACTGATGAAAACAATGCCTTAAAAATTAAAATTGGAGGGGCAGCTAAATGGCGCAGTGGATAAGCACTGGCCCTGGATTCAGGAGTACCTGAGTTCAAATCCGGCCTCAGACACTTACTAGCTGTGTGACCCTGGGCAAGTCACTTAACCCCAATTGCCTCACCCCCCCCCAAAATTAAAATTGGACAGTTGGAAGATAATGAATCCATGAGACACCAGGAATCGGTCAAACAGAATCAAAAGAATGAAAAAAATAGAAGAAAATGTGAAATACCTCATTGGAAAGACAACTGACCTGGAAAAAAAATCCAGGAGAGATAATCTGAGAATTATTGGACTGCTAGAAAGCCATGATGAGAAAAGGAGTCTAGACACCATATTCCAGGAAATTATCAAGGAGAACTGCCCTGATATTATAGAATCAGAGGATAAAATCATCTTTGAAAGAATACACCAATCACCTCCTGAAAGAGACCCCAAAAGGAAAACTCCAAGGAATATTGTAGCCAAATTCCAGAATTATCAGGTGAAGGAGAAAATACTCCAAGCAGCCAGAAAGAAGCAATTTAAATATCATGGAACCACAGTCAGGATTGCTCAGGACCTGGCAGCTTCAACATTAAAGGATTGCGAGGCTTGGAATATGATATTCCAGAAGGCAAAGGAGCTTGGATTGCAGCCAAGAATCTATTACCCAGCAAAACTGATCATTCTCTCTCTCAGGGGAAAAGATGGGCATTCAATGCAATTGGGGACTTTCAAGGTTTCCTGATGAAAAGACCAGAATGGGAGGCAGCAGCTAGGTGGCACAGTGGATAGAGCACTGGCACTGGATTCAGGAGGACCTGAGTTCAAATCCAGCCTCAGACACTTGACACTTACTAGCTGTGTGACCCTGGGCAAATCACTTAACCCCCATTGCCCCACCAAAAAAAAAAAAGAAAAAGAAAAAGAAAAAGAAATTGAACAAGCCATTAATGAACTCCCTAAGAAAAAATCTCCAGGGCCAGATGGGTTTACAAGTGAATTCTACCAAACATTTAAAGAACAATTAATTCCAATATTATACAAATTATTTGGAAAAATAAGTGAAGGAGTTCTACCAAATTTGTTTTATGATTCAAATATGGTGTTGATACCAAAACCAGGCAGAGCAAAAACAGAAAGAAAATTATAGACCAATTTCCCTAATGAATATTGATGCAAAGATCTTAAATAAGAGATTAGCAAGGAGATTACAGCAAATGATCACCAGGATAATATACTAGGATCAGGTGGGATTTATACCAGGAATGCAGGGCTGATTCAACATTAGGAAAACTATCAACATAATCAACCACATCAATAAGAAAACTAACCAAAATCATATGATTATCTCAATAGATGCAGAGAAAGCTTTTGACAAAGTATAACACCCATTCCTAATAAAAACACTAGAGAGTTTAGGAATAGGTGGAGCTTTCCTTAAAGTAATAAGCAGTATCTACCTAAAACCATCAGCAAGCATTATATGTAATGGAGATAAGTTAGAGGCCTTCCCAATAAGATCAGGGGAGAAACAAGGATGTCCATTATCACCTCTATTATTTAATACTGTACTAGAAATGTTAGCTTTATCTATCAGAGAAGAAAAAAGGAATTATTGGAATAGGCAAGGAGGAAACAAAAGTATTACTCTTTGCAGATGATATGATGGTATACTTAGAGAATCCTAGAGAATCAATTCAAAAATTACTTGAAACAATTAACAACTTTAGCAAAGTAGCAGGATATAAAATAAATCCACATAAATCATCACCATTTCTATACATGACCAACAAAGTCCAGCAGCAAGAGATAGAAAGAGAAATTCCATTTAAAGTAATGGTAGACAACATAAAATACTTGGGAGTCTACTTACCAAGACAAACCCAGGAATTCTATGAACACAATTACAAAACACTTTTCACTCAAATCAAATCAGATCTAAATAATTGGAAAAATATCAATTGCTCATGGATGGGCCAAGCTAATATAATAAAAATGACAATTCTACCTAAATTAATTTACCTATTGAGTGCCCTACCAATCAGACTACCTAAAAAGTATTTTATAGAGCTAGAAAAAATAATAACAAAATTCATCTGGAAAAACAAAAAGTCAAGAATATCAAGGGAACTAATGAAAAAAAAAATGCACAGGAAGGTGGGTTAGCTGTACCAAATCTGAAGCTCTACTATAAAGCAGCAGTGATCAAAACTATTTGGTACTGGCTAAGAAATAGAGTAGAAGATCATTGGAATAGGCTAGGCACGAGACACAGCAGTAAATGACTTAAGTAATATACTGTTTGATAAACCCAAAGACTCCAGCTTCTGGGATAGGAACTCAGTATTTGACAAAAACTGCTGAGAAAACTGGAAGAGAGTATGGCAGAAATTAGGCATAGACCAACATCTTATACCTTATACTAAAATAAGGTCAAAATGGGTACATGATTTAGACATAAAAGGTGATACAAAAGGTAAATTAGGAGAGGAAGGAATAGTTTACTCCTCAGATCTTTGGAAAGAAGATCAGTTTATGACCAAACAAGAGATAGAGAATATTGTGAAATGCAAAATGGATGATTTTGATTACATTAAATTAAAAAGGTTTTGTACAAACAGAAGCAATTCATCCAAAATTAGAAGGCAGGTAGAAAGCTGGGAAACCATTTTTATAGCCAGTACTTCTCATAAAGGCCTCATTTCTAATATATATAGGTAACTAAATCAAATTTATAAGAATCCAAGTCATTCCCCAATTGAGAAATGGTCAAAGGATATGAACAGGCAGTTTTCTGATGAAGAAATCAAAGCTATCTATTGCCATATGAAAAAATGCTCTAAATCACTATTGATTAGAGAAATGCAAATTAAAACAACTCTGAGGTACCACCTCATACCTATCAGATTGGCTAATATGACAAAAAAGGAAAATAATAAATGTTGGAGAAGCTGTAGAAAACTTGGAACACTAATGCACTGTTGGTGGAACTGTGAACTGATCCAACCATTCTGGAGAGCAATTTGGAATTACACCACTATTGGGTCTTTTTCCCAAAGAGATCATAAAAAAGGGAAAAGGACCCTTATAGCTGCTCTTTTTGTGGTGGCAAGGAATTGGAAATTGAAGGACTGCCCATCAACTGGGGAATGGTTGAACAAGTTGTGGTATATGAATGTAATGGAATTCTATTGTTCTGTGAGAAATGATGAGCAGGCAGATTTCAGAGAAACCTGGAAGGACTTGCATGAACTCATGAGGAGTGAGATGAGCAGAACCAGGAGAACATTGTACACAGTATCAGTAACATTTGTGTGCTGATCAACTGTGATGGACTGGATTCTTCTCAGCAATGTAACAGTACAAGATAGTTCCAAAGGACTCATTATGGAAGGACTCTCCACATCCAGAAAAAAAAAGAACTGTGGAACACGGATGCAGGTTGAACCCTACCATTTCTTTTGTTTTGGTGCTGTTGTTTTTCTTTTTAGAGGTTTTTCCTTTCTGCTGTGATTCTTCTCTTATAATATGACTAATGCAGAAATATGTTTAATGTTACTGTATATACATAACCTCTATCAGATTACTTGCTGTCTTGGGATGGGGCGGGGGAGAAAAATTTGAAACTGGAAATCTTATAAAAACAAGTGTTGAAAACTACCTCTACATGTAACTGGAAAATAATAAAATACTTATATAATAAAAAAATAAATAAAACAAATTGCTATTGCTATAGCTATTTACACAAGTTTTAGGTAAGCATATATTTATTAATATTATACACCAGTAAAGGATTGACCCCGTGTCTCCCTAACTTCTCATGGTCTCAGGTCACGTGGTAGAGAGAGCAGGGAGAGAGCTTCAGCATGCCATTTAGCAAAAACAGAAGAAAAGTCCCAGAAGACCCACGCTGTCTCCCAGAGAGACAGCATGTGGTCTCAAGGAGATCTAAGAGAATTCAAAGACCTAGAATACCCACAAGACCACTAAAATCCCAAAGGAAACCTCTACTGATGACTTTTCCAAGGGTTTTTATCCTCTTTTGATAGAGGCGGGTCATTATACATTGATCAAAGCTAATTGGTCAGCATCATTGAAGGTGGTTCAAATGAACTCTACAGATGACATCAGGGAAAAGAAAGCAAAAGCCCCTCACTGAAGTTGCTCAAGGCAAAGTCCATTATCTAGGTGTGGTTTCTGCCAAGGAAATAAAGGCCTAAAGAACAGCGGTTCCTAAGGGGGCAACAACAGACTACTAAGGCTAAAGAAGGGGCTTCACGTGTAAAGCATCCCCAGCTGTCTTTCAATCCCGGAGTTTCTTTCTGTAGAACCAAAGGTAGACCTTTCGTGGTCACCTTATGGATTTAGAAAAATAAAAAAGGGGGTGGGGGTGGGAGGCCACCAGAAAACTTTGGACCCCACCAACTACTGCAACTGGGCAGCAGTGCTTCTGTGTGTAAAAAGGTTGCAATTAAAAAGAGCTGGGATGCTCTTTGGGGTCCAGAGAACTGAACTTTCTACTTACCAGAAATGTGGCCCTTTGACCATCAAAACAGAATTTAATTTTGAGGGAAATATTTCTAAAATACTAAATATTCTAAGGTAAGAAAAGCCCCAAAATAGAGTACAGGCACTGTCCTGTTTATGAACACTATAGGGAAGTCCAGTTGTGCAGGCTTCCCCACTCAAGAAGCGGCTAACAAATCTTCCACCCAACCAGGTGTTTCAAGCTGACCAACTTGGGACCAATGTCTCTTCAATCAGGAGGCTATATGCTCCCTGGCCTCACTTCCTCTTTCAAAACTAAAGTTCAGGTGGCGCAGTGGATAAAGCACCGGCCCTGGATTCAGGAGTTCCTGAGTTCAAACCCGGCCTCAGACACTTGACACTTATAGCTGTGTGACCCTGGGCAAGTCACTTAACCCCATTGCCCCATAAAAAAAAAAAAAGCAAGCAAGAAAGAAAACAAATCAAAACTAAAGTTCAGGGGCAGCTAGGTGGCGCAGTGGATAGAGCACCGGCCCTGGAGTCAGGAGGACCTGGGTTCAAATCCAGCCTCAGACACTTGATACTTACTAGCTGTGTGACCCTGGGCAAGTCACTTTACCCCAATTGCCTCACCAAAAAACCCCCTAAATTTCAGTTAGTTCAGTGTTTTTTTGTTTTTTAAATTTCCAGACAGATGAGCATTTTTCTTTTTCATTTAGTAATAAGCAGGGTGCTGTATTTTAACAAAAACTTTTAAACTGGAGAGAGCTGCTTAATTCAGGAAATCTTTTTATCTTATGTGCTACTTTTGTCTTTATTTTTTCCTTTTGATTTATTTTAGTAAATAATGTATTTTTATCTATTTATTTTAGTAAAGTCACCCCCACCCAATAAACCCAACACAAGTGGGAGAGATACTGCTCAAGCATTTTTTTTAGCACTAGTCAATTCCCAATATATACCTTCGTTTTCATAGCATCGTAGAATGTTAGAGCCTGGAAGGATGATACATCTCAAACCTAAATAGAGACCCAAAAGGCCCATGTCATACTCGGTTGTGACTCCAAATCCAGCATGCTTTCCACAATGCAACATTTCTTCCTGCTTCTCACCTAAATCCTGATCTGACCAACTACTAGAAATTCAAGAAAAACACAATCTAATACAATGGAGATTTTCAATGATTTCTCCAAACCCAGATGGAGAACCTCAAAACTTTGTTTTCTAGAGTCTAAGATTTCTCTGTAAAAGCCAGATAGATAGACAGACACACATATATACAAAAATGTACATTAAAACTATATAAATATAAAAATATATACAAAAAATAATATGGACATTATGAAGGGAAATCTAGAATCAATGAGATCACAGATCCATTTGAGTATCCAAGTTGACATTAAGTTGTGGTTTTGGCTTTTGCCAAAGCTGAAAATAGCTGCTGAGAGGCCAGATGAGCTTATAAAAATACTTTTTTTAGCTTGGTCTACTCAAAGTAGCCAGAAACTCTACACAACTCATGTCTAATGTAACTGGTTAAAGCAATGTGGTATTGTATTGGAAAACACCACCTTCCTTTCTCCACGCTCAGTACCTCCCTCCCCTCAAGAAAACCAGAGCAGATTTCTAGGTATAGAAATGATTAACCAACTTAAAGTGTGAATGAGAACTTAACCCTTTACTGAGAATTTATATAAATTTGAAATTCAATTCAACAAACATTTTACACAGCACTGAGATATAAAGACAAAAAAAAGAAATCTTCCTTACCCTTATTCTAAGAGGGATAGGGATTGAGAGTGGGGTGAGGGTAGTGTTATGCAGAGGATGGGGAGAAAGGGAGCATGATACAGCAGGTACACAGATAAAATACAAAGTAATTTTAGGAGGGAGAACACAGTGACAACCTGGATGATAAAGAAAAACTTCATTTTGGGGGGACAGCATCAGAGAAGAGCCCTGAAAGCAGGTAGGGAAGGAGCACATCCCAAAGTGGGGGAGGGTGCAAAAGGGAGAGACAGAATGTCCAGAAGGGTGAGCCCTTAATAAGCCAGTCCCTAAAAGGAAAGCTTTTTAAAACAAAGGAATCTCAAACAGAAACACTTTTTTTTTTTTTTGGGCGTCGCTAGGTTCCGGAATACATCCCTCCCAGCTGTAACCCCCCCCCCCCAAAAACCACACAGGACTGCCAGGAAACAAATTACCTGAACTAAGCAAAGTTTAGCTGCAGGTAGCCACACCCACTCTTCCAAGCTTTTCCAAGAGCTCTGTAACCTTCAGGGCTTAGTAAAAACAAAGAGCTATTAAGTCATTACTTAGGGAGGAGGTGGTTGTGACAACACAAAAGGCAAATTATGTGAACGTGGAGGGTCTCCAGGGCTACCCGGAAGGTGACAGAAGCTATAGTACCACAGTGGTTCAGATGAGGTGGTTATAGGTTTGGGATTGGCAAGAAAGGATTCCAGTATAGGTTTTAAGCAAGTCACTTAACCTTCAGTCCCTGGGTCTCAGTTTCCTAAACTGTAAATAAGAAAGGCTGGTGGAGGCAACTGCTTAAGTCAGTTCCTACTTTAAGGTTCTAGGATTGTATGATCCAATTCTCTAACGTGGCTTCTTCACAGGCAGTTTGGCAATACCAAATGAAAGAGGACATTTCATTTTCCCTTTTAGCAACTATTCAGAGGGCAGTAAGTAAAAGACTACCAGCTGTACCTGAACTGTAAACTTAGATTTGAATATAACTATAGAAGTGAAATAGATTAAGTTTCTCTTTTGTAAAAGACCCTAAAACTAAGACACTGCTTAGTCTTAAAGACTGAAGAAGTTAAAAGAGCTATATCACGTTCTGGAAATTAGAAATGTTACCCAGACTAGAGGCTTATGGGGGATGATGAACAAGAAGCAATCATTCAAATATAACTGAGTGACCTGACCAACACAAAAAAAGCAATGATGTGTCACATCATTGTGAAGATGTGAAATCATTTTATCCACTTTCTAAGATTCATTCGTTTTCAGGTAAATTACTAGATCTCAGCATAGGAAGAATTGCAAATGAAAATAAAAACAAACAAAAAGTACATTAAAAAAAATTTTTTTTTAAGTGAGGCAATTGGGGTTAAGTGACTTGCCCAAGGTCACACAGCTAGTAAGTGTTAAGTGTCTGAGGCTGGATTTGAACTCAGGTACTCCTGACTCCAGGGCTGGTGCTCTATCCACTGCGTCACCTAGCTGCCCCCCAAAAAGTACATTTAAACACATTTTCAAAGTTGAGTCAACATAAAACTGATACTGTCTAAGCTAAGGGCTCTTTGAACATATTACAATTAATACTTTTGTCAGTATTGTTTTGTAATCAAGACTGAGGTACATATGAAACCAGAATGGCAGCATCAGTATTTTCAAGGAAATTAAAAAATCATAAATAAAAGGCAACAAAGAATAAGGATAGAGCTTGGTTTTGGAATCGTAATACCTGGAGTTCTCACCTGTGACACACACATACATACAGGATGCATAATCTCTAGATTCCCAAAATAACTCTCTAAGACTATAAATTTCAAAGCAGTTGCTAATGTCTATTTTGTAGATGGAGTTTTTCTCACTAGGAAATCCCTAGACAGATGAAATCATAGCACCCCCCTGATAAGCAATTATAATTCACTATTTAAGATAATGTACACATCCTGTATATTATACACATTTATTCTTCAAAAGTGGGTTACAAATTAGTAGTAGGGAATCGTCAAATTATATATTCAATTGTATAAATCAAAGTATTATAATTTTATAGCAGGAAGCTGAAAGAACATTTAACCCACTTTAAAGAAGGAAAAAAACTTTGCCTAACATCAAAGATAGTTAGTACCAAAGTTTGAGAAGATCTAACTCCTAAGTCCAAAAAACGAAGTTGTGTGGAATGGTAGAAAGAACTAACTCCAAGCCACATATATTCTTGGTATATTTTTTCCAAATCTTAATAAAAATGTAATTATCTTTAGCACCTCCTGCTTGTGAGGAAAGAAAAAGAAGCAAACTGAAAATCCCTAACACCTTGCTTAGCCCTAAGAATCAGAGGGTAATTTTATTGTTGTTTAGTCATTCACAGTCCTGTCTGACTTTTCAGACCCAATCAGCCTTTTCTTGGCAGAGACACTGGAGTGGTTTGCCATTTCCTTCTCCAGCTCATTTTACTGGAGGAAACTAAGGCAGAGTTAAATGACTTGCCCAGGGTCTGAGGTCATATTCGAACTTAGATCTTCCTGACTTCAAGTACATCCCCTATGGCACCTAGCTGTCCCAGGGGGGGTAAATAGAAACACTGAAGGTGAGAAAAAAAGTTATAGTGCTGAAAATCACTGAAAAGGGCTTCTGGCATAATGCTGGCCTTTAACATGGTTAAAGTAAAATATTTATAGCCAAAAGGTATGTTAGAAGAGCTACCCTCCATCTGCTAAATTTTGAAGGGGGGGATACTAGGGAAAACTATAATGATGTAAAAATGACATCAATAAAAACTTAGTTTAAAAAAAATTATCATCATGTTTGGGCATAATTAAAAACACTCCTCCTGGCTAAATCAATAAAACACATAGCTTTATAACAACATTCAATTATGTATTAAATATCTATGATGGGCAAGGCCATGGGGGTGGACATTATTAGACCTTATAGTCTAAAAAAATCTAATAAGGGTAAAGAAAACCAGATAAAATCCTATTTAAAAAAAAACCACCTTGAGGAGAAAAATTCATTTCAGCTAGAAAGATAGATTCACAAATCAAGTCAACTTGATATTGAAAGAAGTGAAATATTCTATGTTACACAACCTCAAGTGGGCCCTCACTATTGTTAGACAATTCTACTTTCATCCCTCCTCAAACCAAACATGACTGCTCCCACCCCACCCCATCCTCTGATAGAGCTTTGCCTCTTCCCTCTTCTTACCTCCTATTACTCAAATGCTTTCTGCTACTCTCTTCCTTCACCTCTGTCTGAAATGATAAAGTGTCCTTTCTCTCCTTACTAAGGTTAACTCTGTTCAAGTGATCTTATTCCATACTGTCTCTTCCAATAGAATGCCCCTTCTGTCTTCCCCACTGTAAGTCTATCGCTTATTTTTAATCTCTCCCCATCTACCGACTCATTCCCTACTATCTACAGGCCCCATCCTGAAAAAACTCACTTGATCCTTCCATCCCCACTGTTGCCTTATATGTCTTCTGCCCTATACAGCTAAACTCCTTCTAGATGTCTAAAACAGGTACTTTCTCTCCCTCTTTCTCTTTGCCCCTTACAATCCATCTTCTGATCTTATTATCACACTGAAACCTCTCTCTCCAAATTTATCAACGATCTTAGTTGACAAATCAAATGGCCTTTTCTCAATCCTCATTCTTGATCTCTGCAACTTCTGACTTTTAATGACTCTCTTCTCCCTATTCTTTCTCAGTCTCCTTTACTGGGTCCTAATCCAGATCTCGCCCTCTAACCACAAATGTCCCTCGGGGTTTTGTCCTGGGCTCTCTTCCCTTCCCCCTCTACACTACTTCCCTTGGTGATCTCATCAGGTCCCACGGATTCAGTTGCCATCTCTAAGCGGATGATTCTCATCTACTTTTCCTGTCCCAGCCCCTCTGCTGACCTCCCATCTCCAACCATCTTCCAGATACTTCCAACTGGTGGACATCTGAAAACTCATTTATCTTTGCCCCAGCTCCTACCTTCTCTATTACTGTATAGGACACCACCATCCTCCCAGCCCCTCAGGCTTCTCACCTCCCATGCCCAAGCTATTGCCAAGGCCTGTTGATTTCACCTTAGGGAAAATCTCTGTAATGCATCTCCTTCTCTGCTCTAACACTGCCACTACTCTGGTGCAGACCCTCCTCACCTCATGCCTAGACTACTGCAATAGCCTGCATAACATTTCTGACTGCCTCCTCTAGGGTTTGGGTTTGGTGGGTTTTTTTTGGTGAGGCAATTGGGGTTAAGTGACTTGCCCAGGGTCATACAGCTAGTAAGTGTCAAGTGTCTGAGGCCGGATTTGAATCAGGTCCTCCTGACTCCAGGACCGGTGCTCTATCCACTGCGCCATCTAGCTGCCCCTCTCCTCTAAGTTTTTTGAGCAATATTTTCTAACATTTTCTCAATCTCCTTTTGGAATCATCATCCTTACCACAACCCTAAACTGTGACTATACCACTGCAAAGTTTTATCTTGGGCCATGATTTCTTCCTAAACTCCCATATTAGTTCCCATGGATTTCATTATCATCTCTATGTATGACTACCATAACTATATATCCAACCTTAGTCTCTCTCTCTCTTCAGCTCCAGTCTCACATCGTCAACTGCCTATTGGACATTGTAAACTAGATGTTTCCCCCATCTCAATTTCATTATGTTCAAAATAATTATCATCATCTCTCCACCAAACCCTCCTTCTTCCAAACATTCCCATTACTATTGAGGTCACCATGATCCTTCTACTCACCATGCCTCACTCTATGTATCTAATCAGCTGCCATGTCTTCTTGTTTCCCGTTCTATAACAACCATCCCTCCCCCCCCTCCAAATTGGTTTCCCTGCCTCAGCTTTTCCCTCTAATCCATCCCCCAAAATTGGCCAAGTGGTATCACTAAAACACAGGGATGATGATTATCACAACCATGTTTTCAAGGTCCAGAGGCTACCTATTACTTCTAGTAGCAAAAACAAATTGTGTGGCTTTTCAAGCCCTTCACAGCCTGTCCCTAATCTAACTTTTCAGCTTTTATCCTGTATATATCTTGCTTGTAGATACATGTTTGTATGTTTCTCCCCATTAGAGTATAATGGCCTCGAGGGCAAGGACTGTTTTTACCTTTCTTTCTTTCTTTTTGTGTGCAGGGCAATGGGGATTAAGTGACCTGCCCAGGGTCACACAACTAGTAAGTGTCAAGTGTCTGAGGCCAAGTTTGAACTCAGGTCCTCCTGAATCCAGGGCCGATGCTTTATCCACTGCTCCACCTAGCTACCCCTTTCTTTCTTTCTATCTATCCCTATCACTTAGCACAGTGCTTGACACAACAGTAAGTGCTTAATAAATGCTTGTTGACTTATTATGCCACTTCTGGCAGGCTTGTTATCCAGCTAAATTATCACTTCTTGGGGGCAGCTAGGTGGCATAGTGGATAAAGCACAGACCCTGGATTCAGGAGGACCCGAGTACAAATCCAGCATCAGACATTTACTAGCTGTGTGGCCCTGGGCAAATCATTTATCCCTCACTGCCCTACAAAGTAAATAAATGAATAAATAAATAAAATAAAAATAACGAAATAAATTTTCGCTTCTTCTACATAATACTCCATTTCCCATCCCTGTCTTTTGGATTGGCTCTCCTCTATGCCTGTAAAGAATCCCCTCCTCAAATAAGCTCAGTGTCTAACAACAATGCTTGACAACAGTAGGAACTTAATGCTTGTTGACTAAGGAGACAAGTAATGGTATATTTTTTCAAGGAGGACTACTCGTTCCTCCGAGGTTGTAGAAAAAGATGCATAGGGACAAAAAAATTTTGAGCTATTGAGAAGAAATGAGGGGATTGCCTCAGTCTTCTCAACTGCTCAAAGATTAGTGAATGAGGGCTCAGTTGCTGGCTCCAGGGGAGCTTGGAATGGCCATGCAAGAACATAAGAAAAGAGTAAATAAAAAGATGGATAAAGCTGTAATGAACACACTCAGCAGTTTCCGTATCTTTCTCCAGTAGAACTTGGCAGCTTGCAAATAGGAAAGCAAGTATATGCTAGAGGTAGTCCAAGGTTGAAACCCAAGAAAGCACAAGTTTCAAGAGGAAAGAAGACAGGTGTCTCTTGAAATGAGTGACTGCAGGGTCAAGACTATGAAAAGAATGAAGTGAGAATAGAGGTAGATGGGGTAAAGTGAGATGGAGGGGGGAAATGGTCTAACTGAAGACGAGAATTTCAGAGGCACACACATTTAGAGATGGAGTAGACTTCCATGGAGTCCGAATTCTTCATTGTACTGGTAAGTAACAAGGATTAGGTTCCAAGCATTGTGCTAAGTACTGGGGTTACCTGATGAGCTCACAGTCTAAGGGGAGGGACAATATGCAGATAACTAAAGACAAAATTTGTGTAAATGGAAGGTAATCACAGAAGCAAGAAACTAGAGGTAGGAGGAGAAAGGGGGAAAGACTCCTGCAGAAGGTGGGAACTGACCTGACTCTTGAAGGAAGCTAGCAGATGGAGGTGAAAAAGCACAGGGCTGCAAGATGGAAAGTGACAGTGGAAGAGCAGCATGTGGCCAGAACATCTGGATCAAGTGTGTGAAGAGGAGTCAAGTTTAAGAGGAGGAGGAAGGGAGGAAGGAGTAGAGTTGGGAAAGGCTTTAAATGACAAACAGAGGATTTTATAGTGGTTGATGGAGGTAACACTGAACCACTTCAGTTTACTGAGCAGTGGAGTGCCATTGACTATCTGACCAGTCGGTCAGACCTTCATTTCAGGAAAAATACTTTGACAACAAAAGCAGAGGAAGGACTGGATACAGGAGACCAAGCAATAGTCTAGATGTGAGGATTAGGGGCCGCAAATGGGTGGGGGCTAAGTGAGGGGAAAGAAGATTTATAGAAGAGATGCTGTCACAACAGATTGGATATGTGGAGTGAGTGCCAGTAAAGAGTTGTTAGCCAGGGTGTCTGAGAAAATGGTGGTAACCTTTGAGTGACAGGAGGAAAGTTCAAGAAAAAGGGAGGATTTGAGAAGAAAGTGAATTTGAATCTGAGATGCCTATGAGATGGTCAGGTGTAGGACTAGAGCTGAGGAGGGACATGGACTAGGTAAATAAATCTAGAAATCATTCTTCACAGAGATGATGAACTACTCTGGGAGCTAGTAAGATCACCCAATGAGACAGTATAGGAGAAGGCCCGGGATGTATTAGGAAACTGCGGCCCAGAGAAATTAAGTGACTCGCCTGAAGTCACACCAATCAATCAACAAGCATTTATCAAGTTGCCTCTGTGCCGGGTGATGGAGATACAAAGACAAAAGTCCAAGCAACTGTCTGCAAGGGAATTACATTCTAATGGGGGAGAAAACATACTAACAAAAAAGTGTGTATATGAACCAACCTACATATTCTCTATGTGTGTATGTACAGTGGATTTTTATGTATTTCTCCATATGTGTATACAGAAATGTACGTATACACAGAGAATGAAAGAAGGATACATTAAGATAACCTTTGGGTGTAAGGCACTATCGGAAAGCTGAAACACTCTTAAGAAGCAGATAGCACAGAAAGCACTATTAGAAAAAATGGCAATCAAGTTCAACTGGAAAGATACACCAGAAGCCGTCAATCACCGTCACTTGATTCAATCGTGGGCCTTTGAGTATCTGCTAAATCCCATTGTTTTATCACAGAAAGGAGCAAGAACATGGGAGTATGACGAGGAGGCAGTCAGGATTTAAGTCTAGGCCTTGCCTCCAACTCCAGACCCAGTGCTCCTTGTACTGTACCATACCCTGGACATGGAGTGGTTTAGTGGGATGGTGAGATGAGGTATGACCACCCTGAGTACTGATGGTCCATCAGGAGCTAGGATGGGAGGTAAGCAGAGAAGAAATAGAAGTTAGAGGATTCAAGGAGCTGAGACCTCAAGGTATTAAAGGCATCAGAAAGGAATAAGAATACTGAAGACACCAAGCAGTAACTAGGGAGACACCAGAGAAAACAACTGGGATGTCAGCAGATGACATACTTTATCCTTCCCTCACGCTAAGGCAGTGTGGTCTAATGGACAGAGCAAGCTTCAAAGCCAAGAAACCCTTGTCCAGTCTTACCATATGCTGGCTGTGTGACCATGGGCAATCCACTTCACATCTCAGTACAAAGGTACTACTGACCTGCATTGGGGGAGGGAGTTTGCTCACCCAGGAAGTTCCCTATCCAATGACATTGTAGGTCCAGTCCCTGTCCCTATTATGTTTACTTCAGACACTGTGCCAGTCACTTTACTATCCACCCCACGATACATGCCCAAAGTCCTCTAGCTGCAGAACATTTCACTTACAGGTGAATTCCAAAGAGAGAGGGAGAGAGGGGAATACATAGCATTCTAACGCAAATAAAATTAATTATCTGCTTTCAATCATTAGCTGCCAACTACATGAAGGTCACACATATTTAGAATCAGAAAAGACCTTGGGGAGTTTCTAGTCCAAAGCTCCTTAAACTGTGGGTCATGATCACATATGGAGTCTTGTAACTGAATGTAGAGGTTATGAAAAATTTGGCAACAGTAAAAAGCTATGTATACCAGGGGCAGCTAGATGGTGCAGTGGATAAAGC
The DNA here is from genome assembly GCF_019393635.1 of Dromiciops gliroides. NCBI lineage: Eukaryota > Metazoa > Chordata > Mammalia > Microbiotheria > Microbiotheriidae > Dromiciops > Dromiciops gliroides. Next base: position 237,814,622 of record NC_057866.1, on the reverse strand, counting down.
ACTGGCCCTGGATTCAGGAGTACCTGAGTTCAAATCCAGCCTCAGACACTTAACACTCACTAGCTGTGTGACCCTGGGCAAGTCACTTAACCCCAAATGCCTCACCAAAAAAAAAAAAAAAAGTTATGTATACCTATATATCTGGGGTTGACTAAAAATCTCTTGAGTGAAAAGGAGTAGTGAGTGGAAAGAGTTTAAGAAGCCCTGTTCTAGTTCAACCTCTTCATTTTACATACCAGGAAACTTAAGGCCAAAAGGGGGGAAATGACTTGACTAAGGTCACACAGGTGCTAGGATTAACCCTCAATCCTCTGACTCCAAAACCAGTGTTTTCTGCTATACCATATATTAACACGTCTCTTGTGGAGCAGCTAGAAGTTCTTGGAAATCATCTCTCTTGGAATGTGAGACTACCATTAATAATGCAAATAGTGATGTGGTATAAAAATATAGATATAACCCCTATATCACTTGATAGTAATTATCTTGTAGGGTAGATTTTTAAAAAAAATTTCTATCTGAAGAGTCTAGCATAGTAACTTACACACAACAAACAAGATAAATGCTAAACTGAAAACTGAAGAACTAAGCAATAGTCTTTAGGAAGGGAAAAAGTTGTAAATAAGAAGATGAAGCTAGCCAGCTGCCTTGATACCCACACCTTCAGAGACCCAAAGTTGAAATTGCTGAAACATTTCTGACAAACATTTGATGGTAAGGAAAAAAAACTATCAATCAGGAGCTAGGATGGGAAGGAAGCTAGTTACTAATCTGTGTGTGGAGTAACAATGGATGAATGGAAAGAGCAAGGGAGCTAGGTGACCTAAATCTACTTAATTGTAGGTGTCACAAGAGAGTTGACAGTGTCTTATTTATTGTTACCATCACTGTCCAAGTGTTTAAAGAGTAGGGATGTGATAAATCATTGTTAAATAACTGAATCTAGGGGCAGCTAGGTAGTGCAGTGGATAGAGCACCAGCCCTGGAGTCAGAAGTACCTGAGTTCAAATCCAGCCGTTTACTAGCTGTGTGACCCTGGGCAAGTCACTTAACCCCAGCTGCCCCAGCAAAAATAGATTGATAGATAAATAAAATAAAATAAATGAATGAATAACAAACTAACTGAATCTAGACCTGGCTTCTAGGCCTGGTTCTCCACATAATCAAATGTTTGATGTCACCTAAGCTAGCTCTTATAGTTCTGAAATTGTTATCCTAAGTCTAAAATAATTTACATTATAACTATAGCAAATGTTTATTACTGAATTTCATCAGTCTGTTATCTATTTCTGTCCACTGAAAAGTGAGATGAGGAGAGTAATTTAAACAAACCAAAAACTTCAGTCCTAAATGCTGACTAAAGCAGGGCTTCTTAAACTTTTCCCACTCATCACCCCCTTTCCACTGAAAAACTTTTATGAGACCCCGGTATACAGGTTTATAAAATAGGTTTACAAGACCTTTCACTGTTCCAAGTTTTTCTTGACCTCCACATTCAGTTACTCCCCATATGGGGTGTCAACCCACAGTTTAAAAACTTTGGCCTAATTCTTTAGGCTCAATGAGTGCCACGGGTTACAAATATACAGGAAAAAAATGAAGATACAAGTCCTGAAGAAGTATACAGAATTATTAATGGTCAGTGCAATATAAAGTTTACTCTTTATCCAAAATGCTGAGTTTCTTTCTTTCTTTTTTTTTGAGGCAATTGGAGTTAAGTGACTTGCCCAGGGTCACACAGCTAGCAAGTGTCAAGTGTCTTAGGCTGGATTTGAACTCAGGTACTCCTGACTCCAAGGCCGGTGCTCTATCCACTGCCCCACCTACCTGTCCCTAATGCTGAGTTTCTTACAAATAAAAAAGCTTTCTTTCTTTCCAATCTACAATCCAACTAAAAAGTAATCTCCACCTCCAGTTTCCTCCTTTCTAAACTGTATTGCTCTAACAGCAGGGAACCATACATAGAATCAAGAGTTAGGAGGGATCTCAGAAGTGATCCTGTCCCACCTGAACCCCAAACAAGAAATCTCTCTACAATATCCTTAGCAGAATGCTATCCAGTCTCTGCTAGAATATGTTCAGTAACTACCTATACACTTTTCAGACAACTTTAAACTGTTAGTTCTTTATGGTAAGGGGAAAAAAAAAAACACCTGTTTCCTTGTAACTTTCACTGGTTCCAGTTCTGCCACCTAGAATTATACAGAAGCCCCCTGGCCTGGGGGCAGATGATTTTTCAGGACAATGAAAAAAAATAAAATAAAACATCAGCTTTTATCTTTCCATTCTTTCACAATCATCTATAGCAAATAATTTAGGAATGTTTTGATTCACTTTTTTTCTTTTACATCCAAATGTCTTACTTCCCCTAAAAAATCCAACAAGGGATCTTTTATTCCCCCTGCATCTTAGAGCAGGGCTTCTTAAACTTTTTCCACTCTTGACTTCTTTCCAGCAGAGAAATTTTTACACGACCCTGGGTAGATAGGTATATAAAATAGGTATACATAACCTTTTACTGTTACCAAATTTTTTGAGACCATCCCCATAGAGGGTGTCCCAACCCACAGTTTAAGAAGCTAGGTTCTAGAGGAAGAAGGGGAGTGCTAGGTCCTGAATTTTCTATCCTCTCAGGATGACAGCTGAGGTCAGTTGACCTGCAGTTCGTGACAGCTCAAGTGTCAACTCCTCTGGAGCTTTCCCTGCAGTATTATCATTTCCATTTTGCAGGTGAGAAAAGAGTCTCAGAAATTAAAGTCACAGAAAAGCCTGGTTTTCAAGACTGCAAATGCAGCGCTCTTTCCAATTCACCATACACATCCAAGTGACCCAACCGAGACTACCCTTGTTTTGCCGGTGGTCCCTTCGGGTGCAATTATTCTGATCTAACAGTTCCCCTGAATGGGGGCTTGGCCCCGTCTGGTGGAGGCGGAAGAGGTCAATGCGAGGAGGGGCACCCACGAAGACGTGCCCATCTCCGGGGCCAGCCCCAGGGCCCAGGTCAACGAAGCGCTCGTCGAAAATGGCAGCTTTCTGGGGCTCTGCGCATTCCATCCCTTTGCAAGGGTGTGACTCACCTGTTTTTTCGGTTATGTCTGAATCGGGAGTTCCCGGCCTGCTCCCTTTCCCCCCTTCCAGATCGTCATCTTCGATGATAGTGGACACGGGAGAAGGAGGCTCGGCCTTCGGAGGAGCGGGTGGAGGAGTGGGGGGCGGCGGCGGCGGCTGGGGGGCTGGCTCGGGCAGCTCCGGGATTTTATTCCTCTTCTCGAAGCGGAACCGGTCCAGATTGAAGAGGCTCATGGTGATGGAGAGCTACCGACCACCCTGCGGGAGCTGGCCCGGATGATCTACGGGGAACAAAACCACCACAACACAAAGAGAGGCCGTGAGACCCGGGGCCCGGAGGGCGGCCCTGCCATCCACCCCCGGGGCGCGGGACAATGGGCACCAGGTTGGGGGGGGGGAGGGGACGCGGGGCTGGGGCCGCCCCCGCGGCCTCGCGCCCGGGCCCGGGCTGGGGCCGGGGGAGCGAGGGAGGCCACGGGCACACCTCTTTTCGTCACCCTCCCCCGGCAGCACGCGCTCTCTGACCCCGGCGCACCTCCGGCCCCCGCGGGCTCCCGCCGCCGCGCTTCCCGCTCCAACTCCCGCCGCGCGCGCGGCCACCCCCGCCCTGGCCTCGCTCTGCTCCGCGCGGGACACGCCGGGCCCGCGCCGCCCGAGGCTGCGGGGACACAAAGGGGCTTCGGCCCGGCAGAAGCAGAGGCCCGGCGGCGGCGGCGGCTGGCGGGGACCCGCCCGGAAGTTGACGCAACGCAAACCCGGCCGAGAGGAAGCGGGCAGGGACGAGAAGACCTACATGAGGCTGGCCCGGGGAGGTCGGGGAACGGGTGAGGGAGGCACGGGGCCCGTGTCCTCCTTTTCGGACCGCACTACGTGGGGTCTCGGAGCCTCGAGAAGGAGGAAAGAAAGCTGAATGGGGAGATTAAAACACCGAAGGCGATGGGCGACGGCAGCCGGGAGGGGACCTAAAGAAACGGCGAAGGCGGCGAGGAGCTCCGCGTGCGCGTCCTGATGACGCAACGCGCCGGCCTTGCGTCCCTCTTCACCCGCGACCGCGAGCGGAAAGAGTCCGGAGCGCGCGCTGTTGCTATGACACTCTATTACCTCCCTCCCCCTCCCCGGCTCCGCGTCCCCCTTCCTCCCCTCACGCCCTACCCCACCCCCGCGGCGGTCAGCGCAGGCGCTGCTCCCTCCCGGACTATCGCTGCTCTGGGGGCGCCTTCGGGGACTCGCGCTGGCGGGGCGGGGGGATTTCCGCACCCGGGCCCCGCAGGAAGCCCTTGGGATAATACTCTTTGTTCGGAGCGATCGATCTCCTCCGTCCTGAGACTCGGGGGTGGGGAGGTGGGGGGAGCGCCAGGCGCGTGGACCCTTAGGCCCGAGCTTCCCTGAAGCTCAGCTTCCTCGTCTATAAAATGGAAACAATATAACACCACTGGCACCTGTCTCCCGGTCTAGGCCACTTCGGTTTACAATCCTGCTTCTTTTACCTTGAGGTCAACTCACTTAACTTTTTCATGCCCCCCCCCCCCAAAAAAAAACCACACACCCAACCACCACCAGAGGGTCACGTGCGCATCGGACGCCTAATGTTGGATCTCGGACAAATAAATCATTGAACGTCTATGGGATGAGCTTGAGCTCGCTACCTCCAAGGGCCCTTCCAGCTCGGCGCTGTTCCAAGTGCTGGGATACAAATGGAAAGAATGTAGTCGAGGCTACGTAGCATTTATTAAACGCCTGCAATGGGCCTGGCAATGTGCTAAGGGCTGTTGTGTGTTCTTCGTTCTGGAAGGGGACCGTGACACTGGGGTGATGTCACGATTTGCAATGAACTGGATTTAGGTGAGGCTGGGCAGTGCAAAGCCACCTGCCTCGCTCTTCCAGAGCCATCAGATAGAGATCTGGAAGACTGGAGATGGCCCTGAAGCTGTGGGAGACCTTGGCCTTTCACAGGTCACAGTTTGCCTGAGGCAATAACCTTTTAGGCTAGAAATGGAGGCAAAGAATGGCCTCTTTCACCTAGCCAAATAAATAAACAAGCAAGCCTGAGAGGGGAAGACCCTCCGGGTTTCAGGCCAAAACGGAAACAATTGCTATTTACACTCACTCTGACCTTATCTGGAGGCCAAACAATGACCAAATTTGGATTGGGCTAGCACCTATTATTGGCCAATCAATGAGAGTCTGGGTGATTTGGGTTTGATGCTTTGTCCTTAAAAAAGAAATCTAGCCAGTAAACCCCAAGACATCTGGTGAGGTTTCAGCAATCAAAATTTATATTCTTTTGGGCAGAGCACCGGCAGGAAAGGGTGGGATTCCCTATAAGGACAGAGGGAGAGGAGGAGGGGAGAGAGGGAGGAGCTGCGTTGCCCAACTGGAGCTTGCCAATTTCTTACAGCTATTACAGAATATTGTAACCAGATCTATATCTTGCTAAATGCCAAGGAATGTAAAGAAAGCAAAAGACAATCCCTGTCCTCAGGGAACCGACTCCCAAATGGGAAGGTCTAGATTTGGACAACTGCTGTGTATAACAAAGATAGTTACCTGATAAATTGGAGATAATCACTAGAGGAAAGGCTTCTGTGTGGTTTCTATTATCGGTTAGTAAGCACCCAAGAGAGGCCCAGGGGCTGTAGAGACAAAAGTGAAACAATGTTTCTCTGCCCCTCCTTCCCACGCAGTATAAGGGGGTGGGGTTGTTCTGTGGTTTCTGGGCATTTGACTCTGTGACCCCATTTGGGGTTTTCTTGGCAAAGATACTGGAGTGATTAATTTTATAGAAGAGGAAACTGAGGCAAAGGGTTAAGGGTTCAGTGACTTGTCCGGGATCACAGGGCTGGGAAGTACCTGATATCATATTGGAGCTCAGGTCTTCCCTACTCCAGGCCTTCTATCCACTTTACCACCTACCTAGCTAGCTGCCCATGTTCTATTGTTTTTGTTGTTCGGGCATTTTCAATTGTGTCCAACTCTTAGTGACTCAATTTGGGGTTTTCTTAGCAAAGATATTGGAGTGGTTTGCCATTACCTTTTCTACTTCATTTTATAGATGAGAAAATTGAAGTACACAGGGATAAGTGACTTGCCCAGGATCACACAGCTAGTAAGCATCTGAGGCCAGATTGGGACTAAAGACAATGAGTCTTCCTGACTCCAGACTAGCTAGTTGGCCACCTAGCTGCAGGGATGTTTTTTCTATGGGTATACAATTTTATTATTAATTATTATAAGATTTATCCATTTTAAATTACTATCAATTTATTGTTAAATATTAATATGGGTATACAATATTTGTATGTAATACAAACTAGATAAAAAGTGATTGGGAGTGGGGAAAATACTAGTTGTTGTGGGAATCCAGAAAGACTTCTTGTAGAAGGTAAATTATTCCTGGAACTGAACCTAGGAAAAAAAATAGGAATTCTAAGATAGTCAAACTGGGTGACTGCAAGGGTGATTGTGTTCTGAACTAAAATCAGTAAATTAGGAATGGAAGTGACTCTCCTCTCTAGGCTTATTTCTATCTGTCCAGTCACCAGATTCGCAATTTGGAGCCATTCTCCACTCTTCAGTAATCCTCATCTCTCATCACTGATTTTCAAACAATTTTCAAGTCTTGTCGATTCTTCCAAAACAATATTTTTTATTTCTACTTCCACATCTCTTGTATCAGAGCCCTTCTCTCCATTCATATGGCCACCACCAGTTTAGGTCCTCATTGTCTTCTGTTTGGTTTATTCCTGTAGCTTCCCTAAATTGATCTCCCTGTTGTATGAGATGATTACGGATTTGAGTCAGATTAAACTCTGAGGATGGGGTCTGGAAGGTACCCAGCCCTGCCCCAGTATAGTTAGTTTAGAAGTTTATTGCTTGTCAAATTCTCACTGTCTCCTTTAAATTTTATTGCCAATTAACAGTATTTTTACTTCTGCTCAGTCTCCCTACTTGTCAGCTACATATTAGTTTTGTCTGCAATCCATCATGTGTCAGAACCCCAGTCAGTGGGTCAGGGAGTTAGCCCACCAATTCAATACTCGGGACTCAAGAAGAAAGGACAGGGCTCGGCACAGGATGCAGCAATTAAGTTGAGACCAGATGTTAAGTGACATGTCTCTTTTTCTCAGAGCAGAATCCCCTTGGCCCTGGGGTCCCAACAATGGATTATTCTTTTCTTCCCAACATAGCCAAAGATAAATTTTAACCCTGTCATCCTTCTAGAATTAACACGACTACAGAACAATGCTGAAGCACCTGAGTGACTCTTCCTGTTATTCAGGTTGAATATCTTTAGAGACAGGGGCCAGGAGAGGGGAGTCGGTGGGAACTGTGAGATCTGAAACATCTGACTGTCACTCCCCTGTTTCCTCTTCCTTTGGTTTGACCTTGTTCCCCCTCCCCTTTTCCCCCTTGTTCCTGGAACACGTATGCATGTCTCCATACATTGATCATGAGCTGAACAAGAACCCTGGGTGAGACAGGATTGGATGTTAGATTGTGAGCTCGACCTAGTGTGCGTGGGGACTTACCCTCTGACCAACATTCTTATATAAGGTCAAGGCATGTATTAGCTGGCTCGGCTCAGGCATTGAGCTTGCCCATTCCTGTGGGAATGTAATAAATCTGTCTCTGCTTGACTTGGTGGTCTCCTCGAGTTATTTGGGTAAACTGAGGCAGTTTGCTCCATACACTGTCTTTAGCTTCTTCCCTCAAAGTAAGAATTTACTTCCCTCAAGTAAGTTCAAGAAACTAGGGTGCCTCAATAATAAAATGCACACTTCTGTTTGACATTTAAGCTCTAACTTGTTTTTTTCAGACATTAAACATTACTTCTCCCCTTCAAAAAGTCTGCATTCCAGCCACAATGGCCTACTAGTTGTTCCCTGTAGGATATTCTGTCTCCTGACTCCATGACTTTACACAGGCTGGCCATTCATTCCTGTAGTGCCCACTCCTCCACGCCACCCCCCCATTACCTTGTATTATGTGCTTTCTTCTGGTAGATGAGTGACTCATCTTCAACCCCTTTCTTAGATTTTGAGTCACTCAGCACCGGTTGTAGGTGACATTAAAAAAACAAAGACTAAGAATTAAAAAGAAGAATCACGTTGAGAAGAAAACAGAATTAAATCAATTGGAGAACTAAGGTAAAATGGGGCTGAGCAAAGTGAAATATTTTTAGAATCATTTAGGATTGTTTCATTCTCTCCTAATCTCTATGCCCTGGTCGAATCTTGAGGTTTTTGTCAGTGGATGGGCATGACTCCTTATTGCTGCTGAGAGGTCTGGGCATCAGTTGGGGGCGGACGGGGCAGGGTTACTCTCTGAAGTGGGCCTGGTGAATTTCAACAAAGCCTCGGGTATACTTCAATCATCATCGGATAGGGCTCCCAACTTGTGAACCCATTTTTCATGTCAGCAGGTAGCTATGTCTAAGGGGAATCAGATTATCAACTAGGCAGCCCAGAGAAATAAAGTTATCTTCAAGTTCCAAATACTTTGAGCTAGACCACCCTGAATCTGGAAGGCTTCACTAATCTTAGCCTTCTGGTTATTGTTTAGAAGTCAAATGATTGAGATGTAAATTCACATTTTACAGAATATATTTGATTTGAAATAGCAAACTTTTGTCTTTACCCTTTGCATAGCTTCTTCTTGCTTGCTAACTAATGTAACCTATCATTATTTTCTTTTGTTAAAAATATTTTATTCAAAACTGAATAAACACTAAATAAAATGAATATTTACAAATATAAAGTAGAACATAAGAAGTTTGTGCATAAAAATGTGAATATTATGTATAACTTGCTTTTCCCTTTTTAGTATGTAATATGTGTAACTTTCAAAACAGTTGTAATTGTGTCTGTTAATTTTGGTCCTTCTGTTACAGGGGAAATTGGTGGGAGTGTTGGAATGTGGGGGTCCTTTGGAATTCCTCTTTAAAGAATTACACCCTCAGGGGGAAGCTAGGCGGCACAGTAGATAAAGCACCGGCCCTGGATTCAGGAGGACCTGAGTTCAAATCCAGCCTCAGACACTTGACACTTTACTAGCTGTGTGACCCTGGGCCAGTCACTTAACCCTCGTTGCCCTGCAAAAACAAAACAAAAAAAAAGAATTACACCCTCTTGCAAACAAATCCAATTAGAATAAAATAATATTTTATTTAGGTGCTAGGGAAAGGAAACCAATAGGGAAGTCAAACTTCTCTCATGGAGAGATAGCTTGGCACAGAGATGAGGTTCTCTGAGATACCTATCTCCTCTAGCAGGAGAAAGGCAAATACTTTTATAGGGGACCAATGATGGAGGGACCTATGGGGTCATCCTCTGACTGTGGAAAATTCCCTTATTGGGGGTGATCACCCAAGGGTGAGATGCCTCTACTGGTGGTAGCTGGGGGAAGTTGGGTGAGAGGCAGTTCTCATCTCATTCAGGCAACAGCCACACCTTATTAGGGTTATCTCATTAGGGTGAGGGAGACTGGAATAGTAGTGGTAGTGGTAGTGGTCCTGGAGTTAACTCAGTCCCTGTGGGGTGCTGCTTATCTGTTTAGGTGTGTCTGTCCTTCTCTGAGTTCCCCCAGAAAACTTCTGAGATATTCCAGGCCCATAACATTTCCTTCTGTTCTCTTCTATACATTAAAAAATGTTTTAATGACCTGTGGCGTTGTTGTTGTTCTTCTTCTTGCAATTCTATCACTAGGTGTCTTCTCCCCACCCTCCAATTCATTTTCCCACAAACTAGCAGGAAATTAATAGAAATCTCCTGTTTAATGCTGAACCTAATATTTATGATCATAGGATCTTTAAAGCATTAAGAAAAAAAGTTATTTCTCTTCTCTTTTCCTTTCCCCCCTCCTGCTTTTTAGAGAAATTAATTTTCTCCAAGAATACCTATTCTTTTTTTCTTCCCCCCCCCCCTTTTTTAGGGAGGCAATTGGGGTTAAGTGACTTGCCCAGGGTCACATAGCTAGTAAGTGTTAAGTGTCTCAGGTCAGATTTGAACGCAGGTCCTCCTGACTCCAGGGCCAGTGCTCTATCCACTGCGCCACCTAGCTGCACTGTATTTTTTTTTCTTAGAAACTTAACTGCAGTTCTATCCAGGGGGATTTAATCCTCAACAAATAATTCTCGAGATATAACAAAGCATTTTTTTTCCTTTAAAAAAACCTCAACATCGATATGCCTAATTGTTGAGTATAAGGGTGCTTTTTGTTCTATGTACTTCAGTATCTAGAAAATCATTTCAGGCAAGACTTCTCATAGGGTCATCAGGATTCCAAAATAGATCATAAGGGCAAGAGTCATATCCTCAATAAAAATCAATAATTAGATTTGAAATTGCATTTTTAAAAAGCCCTCAAAATATCCACTGCCTTTAAATCAATCTCAAGTAGAGATTCCACTGCGATATCACAAGGAGGTAAAGGCAGAAAGATACCATTTACAATAAAATATTCAAAGCAGCATTTTTTTAAAGACAAAGATATTTTTATGAATTACTCTATGTACATGTATTACATCTAGTTTATGGCTTAAACAAAATAAACAGGGAGAGGGAGAGAGAGATGGGTAGATAGGAGGATAGATAGATAGAGGAATCAGCATTTTTTATTGTAGAAAATAACTGAAAAGATAGGTGCCAATCAAATGAGGATTAGTTAAACAAATTGTGACACATGAATGTAATGAAATTTTACTAGAGGAGGAATATCCATCAACAAGTATATATATAATTTATAATGTACCAGGCATTGTGCTAAGCACAGAGAGTACAAGAGCAATAATGAAAAAATGTCCTTGCCCTTAAGGAATTTACAGTCTAGGGGGAAAGATAATTTGCACATGAATAGATATATTTCAAACAAATACAATATAACTTTGAGAAAAAGACACTAGTAGCTAGGAGGACCTGGAAGGGCTTCATCCAAAAGATAGTATTCAGCTAAGTCTTGAAGGAAACCAGGGATTCTATTTTTTTTTAATTTTATTTATTTATTATCTTTTTGTGGGATAATGAGGGTTAAGTGAATTGCCCTAGGTCACACAGCTAGTGTCAAGTGTCTCAGGCTGGATTTGAACTCAGGTCCTCCTCAATCCAGGGTCTGTGCTTTATCTGCTGCGTCATCTAGCTGCCCCCAAAACCAGGGATTCTAAAGTGTAGAGATGAGGAGGGTGGGCATTACAAGAGTGGGTTGGAGTGCGTGATCTTTGTTTCTAGACTAGGATTTAAATGGTGTGGGTTTTTGACTAAGTTTATAAACTTCTTTATAACATTTTTACACATTTGGGAATTTTTTTTTAAACCCTTAAGATTTCTCCTAAAGATGATGTCAGATTGGAGCAGATGGGGCAGCAAGGTGGCGTTAAAACACTAGCCCTGGAATTAGGAGGGACCTGAATTCAAATCTCACCTCAGACACTTACTATCTGTGTGACCCTGGGCAAGTCACTTAACCCCAATTGTCTCACTAAATATATACATATATATAGTTATATATATATAGTTATATCTCAAGGAATAGTGAGGTTTGATGAGAAGAGAGACAGAATAAAGGCTAGTCAGTGGAGCAGTGAGAACACATACAACATTAAGCGATTAACTTTGCTGTCTTCTATGGACATGGTTCATGGTGCCCCAAAATAAATGCATCAAAGATCACTGATTACAGATCACCACAACAAATATTACAATAATAATAAGTTTGAAATATTGCAAGATTTACCCAAATATGTCACAGAAACACAATGTGAGCATATCCTGTTGGAAAAAAATAGTACAGAAAGACTTGATGCAGGGTTGTCTCAAACCTTCAATTTGTGTGTTTTTTTTTTTTAAAGCAATTTCTGTCAAGTGCAATAAAATGACACACAATCAAATGTAGTATGCCTGTAGTTTTGTTTTGGACATTTTGAATTTTAGCTACCTACAGGATATATAGTTCAAAATGTTAAATGAGTAGTAAATGAAGTGAGGCTGGTCTACCTCTGGGGAAAAAACGAAGGCTAGGTATATAGATCTGGAAGTCATCAGTCTTGAGATAGTAATTAAACTCTTTTAAGATAATGAGGTAAGAAGACAGCTCAGGACAGAGTCTTGTGGTTCATCCACAGTGGAACGTTCCATGGATGATAATCCAGCAAAGGGGACTGAAAAGGGCTCTTCAGACAGGTAGAAGGAGAACCAAAAGACAGAAGTGTCATAAAAACCCAGAGAAGGGAAGTATTCAGTATTGAGAGGGTGCTCACCTGTAGGGAAGTCAAGATTAATGAGGATTAGGAAGAAGCCATTTGATTTGGTAATTAAGAGATATGAAGAACTGGAAAAAACATGGTAAATCTTATATGGACTAATGTAGACTGAAGAAAGCAGAACCAGGAAGTAATATACAAAATGATAACAGCAACATGCATGGAAAAAAACATAAAACATAAGTGAATCTTTTATAATTAGTGAGTGTGGTCTAGGAAAAGAGTTAAGAAAATGCACCTCCCTTTGTTCATTGCAGAGGTGGAAGACTATGCATGTAGAATAAAGTATAGACTATCAGATATGATAGATTTGTCACTTGAGTTTGTTGAACTGTTATGTTTTTTTCTTTTAAAAAAAATAATTATTACAAGATTTGCTTGCTGTGTAAGGGATTTAGAGAGGTGTGTATTTGGCAATAATGTGATGGCAATAATGTGATGATCTTACCTCATAGACAAGTTTCTGTGCCCAGTACTAGGTAGTATATGTGTCTGCGAATGGCATATGGCTATGGCTATGGCCCTTATGCCTGTAAGCCCACCTAGGTAAATTTTACTATCCCCTGCAAAAGGATAGGATTATCAGGGTAGCCTGCACAGCATGGAGTGTGCTAAAAAGTGGTTGGAATACAGGAAAGAAATCAAGATACTGTGAGACAATATTCTTCACCCTTAACCATGTTTTCAAGATACCAACCTTGTGGTGACAAATACGTGAACGTCATGTCGTCTAGGATGACCCATCCAGAGAAAAATTCTCTTAGTGTTGATTTCTTTTCACACCATTGTGCTTTCTGTGCTTGATAAGATCCTAGTACACTTATTTAGAGTAAGAATTGCAGGCAGAACTTGGAATTGTCAATTGATCCAACCATTCTAGAGAACAGTTTAGAACTATGCCCCAAAGACTATCAAATTGTGAATACTCTTTGATCCAGCAATACCAGTACTAGGTCTGTATCCCAAAGAGATTTTAAAAGGGAGGGGGCAGAGAATCTAATTTTTCAAAAATATTTATAGTAATTCTTTTTGTGGTGGCTAAGAATTGGAAATTGAGGGGATGCCCATCAATTGGAGAGTGGCTGGATAAGTTGTAGTATATGGTTTTAATGGAATACTATTGTGCTTTAAGACATGATAAGCACGATGATTTCAGAAAAACCTGGAAAGACTTACATAAACTGATGCAAAGTGAAATGAATAGAACCAGGAAAACATTGTACACAGTAACAGAGATATTGTACAATGATCAACTGAATGACTTGTCTGTTCTCAGCCATACAATAAATAATCCAAGACAATTCCACAGGACTCATGATGAAAAATGCTATCCACCTCCAGAGAAAGAACTGATGTTGTCTGAATACAGACATACTATTTTTCTCTTTTCCTTCCTTCCCTCTTTTCTTAATTTCTTTCTTTTTCTTTCTTTTTTGTTCATTTTTAAAATTTTGCATAAAATTACCAATGTGGAAATGTTTTGCATGGTTGCATATATATAACCTATATTAGATTGTTTATCTTCTCAGGGAGGGGGGAAGGAAGGGAGGAAGGGATAGAATTTGGAACACAAATGTTAAAAATTATTTTACATGTAATTGGGGGAAAATTAAAATGTTATTTAAAAAAAGAATTGCAGGTAGAAATCCAAAGTACTTCCAAGGTAGGTCAGTGTTTATTGCAGTGGGTTCACAGATGGGTCAGACTCCTATATGAGTATTGCTTTGCCTGGTATATTCCTTGTAAAGTAAGCATTAGCTGTACATTGCCACAGTCTAATACTGATGGTACCACTTATCACCTTGGCAAATCCTCACAAGAATTATTTGTCTCCCTGTACATGGTTTTCCTGTAGATGACCATAGTTGGGGATGGTGTTCTATTGCATCTGATGCTTCCAGTTGGGGTGCAAATCTATGTCTTTAATCTGAGGCAATAAGGCATGGAAGGAATTCAAAGTATGCCACAACATCTCCTACCAGAAGAGCCACATGCTAGAGAAATCTGTTTCTAGGAGTTCTGCGTGTATTTGTAATAGTCATATTCTGTGGCAGCCTGTAATACTGGGAGTTAATCATTGAGTGATAAAACACCTAGACAGACTGTCTCTTCTGCTAAGAAAAGTTTTAACCACAGACACTGATTTACCTATGATATTATTACTGGTGTTAGTAACTCCAGATCAAAGGGAAAAGAAGAAAAGATCAAAGAGAAACGAAGGAATAAAATCAAGATAGTCTTTAATTTTTTAAATACAAGTTTATTTTCAGTTCTGAATTCTCTCCATCTACCCTGTCCCTTGTCCATTGAGAAGAAAAGCAAAACACATTGCAAATACATAGTTATGCAAAGCAAATTCCTTAATTAGCCATATCTCATTCACCCCGCCCCTAAAAGAGAATAAAATATGTTTTAATTTGTACTTTGTGTGTGTGTGTGTGTGTGTGTGTGTGTGTGGTTTTTGTTTGTTTGTTTTTGCAGGGCAATGAGGGTTAAGTGACTTGCCCAGGGTCACACAGCTAGTAAGTGTCAAGTGTTTAATTTGTATTTTGAGGCTATCATCTCACTATCTGGAGGTGGATTCTATATTTCATCATGAGCCCTTCAGAATTGTGATTGGACATCCTATTGATCAGTTACTAAATCTTTCAAAACTGATTATCTTCATGATATTGTTATTATTATATACAATTTTCTCCTGGTGCTGCTAACTTCACTTTGTACCAGTTCATACAAGTCTTCCCAGGTTTTTCTGAAACCATCCCCTTCATTGTTTTTTATGGCACAATAATATTCCATCATACTTTCATACCATAACTTGTTCAGCCATTCCCCAATTTATGGGCATCCCTTTAGTTTTCTATTCTTTGCCACTAAAAAAAAAAGAGCTGCTATAAATATTTTTGTGCATATTAATCCTTTACTCTGTCTTTGATCTCTTTGGGGTGTAGATCTTATATCAATATCTCTAGATAAAAGGGTATGCATAGTTTAATAGTTTGGGTTTTTTGGCCATAGTTCCAAATTGTTTCCAGAATGGTTGAACCAGTTCACAGCTCAACCAACAATGTATTAAAGTACCTGTTTTCCCACAGCCCCAACATTTGTCATTTTCCTTTTTCGTTCATTTTTGCCAATCTAATGGGTGTCAAGTGATACCTTAAAGTTGTTTTAATTTGCATTTCTTTTAGTGAATTAGAGCAGTGGTGTCAAATTCAAATAGAAAGAGGGACTGCTGAAACATATGTTAAGGTCCTAGAAAACAAGTTTTATCATTGTGTGTGAGGCAATTGGGGTTAAGTGACTTGCCCAGGGTCATACAGCTAGTAAGTGTTAAGTATCTGAGGTCGGATTTGAATTCAGGTCCTCCTGACTCCAGGGCCAGTGCTCTAATCTACTGCACCACCTAGCTGCCCCAGTTTTATCATTTTTTGTTTGGTTTTTTTGGGGGGGCAGGGCAGTGGGGGTTAAGTGACTTGCCCAGGGTCACACAGCTAGTAAGTGTCAAGTGTCTCACGTACTCCTGAATCCAGGGCCAGTGCTTTATCTACTGCGCCATCTAGCTGCCCCCTGTTTTATAATTTTTAATAATTCTGTTAAATATTTCCCAATTGAAGTATATTTAGTCTGGTTCAGACCACACTTGGGAGTGCTATAGGCCATGTGTTTGATGCTTCTAATTTAGAACATTTTTTTTCATATGCCTAGATGCCTTCCTCTGAAAACTGCCTATTCATATCCTTTGACATCAATTGAGAAATGGCTCTTATTCTTTTTGTTTGTTTGGTGAGGCAATTGGGGTTAAGTGACTTGCCCAGGGTCACACAGCTAGTAAGTGTCAAGTGTCTGAGGCCGGATTTGAACTCAGGTACTCCTGACTCCAGGGCCAGTGCTCTATCCACTGCACCACCTAGCTGCCCCTGGCTCTTATCCTTATAAACTTGAATCAGTTCTCATTAGAAATGAGACCCTTGGGGTAGCTAGATGGCTCAGTGGTAAAGCACCGGCCCTGGATTCAGGAGTACCTGAGTACAAATCCGGCCTCAGACACTTGACACTTACTAGCTGTGTGACCCTGGGCAAGTCACTTAACCCTCATTGCCCCACCAAAAAAAAAAAAGAAATGAGACCCTTATCAGAAAAAGTTGCTGCAAAGATTCCTCTCTCCCCAGTTTCCTGCTTCTCTTCTAAGTTTAGTCATATTGGTTTTGTTTTGCAAAGCCTTTTTAATTTTATGTAATCAAAATTGTCCATATTACCTGCTACTAACCTCTTTATATCTTGTTTGGTCTTCTTTCCATAGCTCTGATAAATAATTTGCTTTGGGTGTCATTCTTTATGTCCAGATTATGCACCCATTTTGACCTTATTTTGGTAGTGTGAAATGATGGTCTGCTCTCAAGGATCTCATACTACAAGTTTGCTACTTAGATACAGGAGGAAAAAAAATAAAGCTAAGCCTATCTTGATAGTTACAACTATCAAGTTGTTTTGTTTTTTGTTTTTTTGGGGGCAATGGGGATTAAGTGACTTGCCCAGGGTCACACAGCTAGTAAGTGTCAAGTGTCTGAGTCCAGTTGTTTGATAGTTATACTATAAAATAATGGGTTATTCAGATAACCTAAAACTGTCCTAAATAAGGACAGTGCTTCAAGTAGGTATACATAGAAACATTGGACAACCGAAACAAAGTGAATTCCATTTTACTCAGAAAAGTCAACCTAAATATGTGCAGTTCCTGCGTGTCTAAACATCGTTCATCTCTAATAAGACTAAAATAATTTAATTGGCTACTTTAAATAAGTAGCACTATAATTTCCCTTTTCCAAACTCCTGTGCTATTAGAGAATAGTTTCCTAGAAGTCAGGCATTTTGCTTATTTAAAAATGGGCTCTCTGTACATCTTTCTCCACACCTAAATTGTAACTGAAACCAATTTTTTTTTCTGATTTTACTTGCTTAAGTGGGCTATGATGACAGTTTCTTTATATTAGGATTATGAAAAAGAAACAAAAACGTGATATAAAAACAAAAGGAGCATTTTTAAGGGGTGCTTTGGTTGAGGTGCCTACTTATGGTTATTAGCACTTCAGGAAATACCGTTAGTGAAAAAATAACTGCTAGAATGCTCAACTATAGTAATAGATTTGGTGAGGAGAAGGAATTTTGTATATGTGTGCACTTTGTGATTTCAGAAAAATATTCTAATTAATTTTAAAAACCATGAGTCAATTCACTGGAGGTGGACAGTTCTTCCCATACTCCCATACATAGTTGATGTGCTATTATTGTGGGTGGAAAATAGCAAGATGGAAATTTTAAAATGTGTTTTGAAAATGGATCCCATAACTGCTTGATATTTTAGAAATATAATGTAATACAGCTCCTATGAGTCACAGAATGGAAAAGACCTAGAAACCATAAAACCAAAGTAAATACTATTTTCTTCCCTGGTTACCAAACATCAGACAAGCCAAATATAATTAATTTGCAAGTAAATACCAGTTTCCATAAAGGGGAATTCTGCCTGCATAACTCTGAAGGAACCCATACCTGTTCTATCAACATATTTTTCTTTCAAAACTGTCAAACTCATTGTCATTACTAGGAAAAAAAAATGTATTCAGGAATATTTTTTCTCTGTCTTGAAGCAATAATGCCTAACATATGTTCCTTAATTTTTTTTTAATTTTTTTTTTTAGTGAGGCAATTGGGGTTAAGTGACTTGCCCAGGGTCACACAGCTAGTAAGTGTTAAGTGTCTGAGGCTGGATCTGAACTCAGGTACTCCTTGCTGCCCCAATTTTTTTTTTCTAATAGCTACACAGACTTGTAATGGGACCGGATCAATAATATAGACTTCTTGCTTCCATTCATTTCCCTATACATGGGAGGGAATAGCTGGAACAGACTGCATCTTTAAGACTGACAAACAGGGACAGTCTCACCCTCTTTTTCCGGAGTGTTCTTTCCTGCTGTATCCAGAAGGTAAAGATTATATACAGTATAGGGTACATGAACTGAAGTGGGAAGGGGAGCTATCTCCACTCTCTTTTTAAGCTGCCAGGCTTGAGGGGGTTTGGTTTCTTTTCTGCTACATTTGTTCTTAGTTTTTAGGTATAGGCAGCAATCCCCACCAGACCTAGGAGTTTGAGCCATGGAGCCCTGGGAGCCAGGATCCTGGGTGGGTTGTTGAAGTTAGTCAGCTACCTGAAGAAACAAGGAACTCAAGCTCAAAGTCAATTTTGGACTCAGAACTTCAGACTCTGCTCTATGGGAACTGAGCTAAACAGGTGGTATGGGAGTTGGGAATTATGCCTCCCATGTGTTGTAGAGTATGTTTGTCTACTTGTTAATATGACTTTGAAGCTAATATTCCTTTGTAAAAGCTCATCTGTTAATGGCCAAATAGGTCCAGGGGACCCATAACCCTACAACTGGGGGAACACCATCAGTGGAGGTTAAAGCCTAAAACCTAGAGACCCTCCTTCCACCCTTTTTAAGAGTACTGGAGACCCTGGGAGAGAATATAACCTACCTCACCTCCACTGCCTGAAGGTTAGGGCAGTCAAGTATTACAGAAGAAAAGACAAAAGTTTCTGTTCTGTGCACTTTCTAATACATGTCTAAGCTTTTTGTCCATTGTCCAAGTATGCGTCCTTCATTATCTTTATGTAGAAACCCCTCAAAGCCCAGCTAAGAACTGGTAATGCTCTTTAGATCCCAGACCAAGGGTTTCTGCTTTTGCTGAAAAAGTGTAATACCACCTCAGAAACCCTAAAGAGGAATGGCCCTGTCCAATAAGAGACCAAAGAGACCAGGAAGATGAGTGGCCTGAACAGGGCAATCATCAGAAAAGCAAATGGGGTAAACTGTGCCCAAGGACAAAAAGACATCAAATTCATCAGGCCAGAGTTGATGAGAGGAGCCAAGATGGCAGAGAGAAGCCAGCAAATTGCCTGAGCTCTTCTGCAGTTCCCTCAAAAAGAACATTAAACCAAGCCTTTAAACGGATTCTGAAACCTACAAAAAGACAGAGAGAGACAATCTTCCAACTTCATCAGGCCAGAGTTGCAAATTACTTGACAAAATGTTTTCCCTACTTATGTTCCTCTCTCTATGATTCTATAAGTTTATGCCTACTATCTTCCCAAGAACACTGTGTGCATCAGTGGATGAATGTGTCCAGGATTATTGGTGAAATGTTATGTTTTTCTTTTTCTTGCTTTGTTTTCTGTTTTATAAATATTTCTGATCAGGAATTAATGTAGTTCATCTTATCTGACTTGTTAAGTGGGAAAACATACAGAGGGGGGTTCAGGAACTTGGGTTCCTTAGCAAAGTTACCTCCAAGAAAGTGAACTGTAGTCATGGTTGGCCCCTCTGGAAGCCCCATCTAGTAGAATGTAAGTGTAGGTTGGGATGAGTAAGCTAACATAGGAAACCTAGAGAAAAAGGGAATTGGTACTTCACCCCTGCTACACAAACATTTATTGAACATCTATTGTGTGCAGAACACTGCTAGATGTTGGGTGATGCACAGTGTTAAGGTGAAACAGTACCTGCCTTCATTGAACTTATAGTCACATTGGGAGATAAGACAAATGATTGTAATACACATTTTTATGGGATGAGAGAGAAAGAGATAGAGGGAGAGAAAGAGGGAGGGAAACAGAGAGACAGAGAGAGAGATTTACAATATCTCAGCCCCCTCACACACTTTAGATACTAGATCTCAAATTCAAACTACATGGTTCTAATACAGGATCAAAACCTCAACCACCAGGGAGGGTGAAAAAAAAAATCAACGACCTTATAGTTATCTATTATACTACATCTGGGGTTTGGGGCAGAGCTGGGACTGCTTATTGAACAGGATAAGAAAGTCTTATTACCTTATGGCTAGCCCATTCTCATTATCTTATCTTGTACATTTGTAATTCTGAGTTTAAGTCTTCAAGGATGAAAACTTCATTCCTCTGATACCATTTTCCATTTTCTTATCCCTATTCATCTCCATTAAAGAGTTTTGTATGTTAACTCATTGTAATTTTCTTTAATGAAATTATCTATTATTTTTATAATTTGTTCTTTGACCCATGAATTCTTTAGCAATGTTATTTAAGTTTAGATCTATTCATCAAAGAGTCTTTATTGATTATAACATTTTTTTGAATTGTGGTCAATAAAGTATGTGTTTAATATTTATGTTTTTCTGCATTTGTTTGTAAGGTTTATAGGCCTTAGCACACTATTGTTTTTTGTAATAATGCCACATATAGGTAGGAAATGTTAATATTTCCATTCATTATTTGCTAGAGATCTATTATAGCTCAGTTTTCTGAAGTTCCATTCAGGTCTTTAATTTCTTTTTTGTTTATTTTTGTTAACTTTGTGTGGTTCTGGAAGGGGCAAAATGTTTCTGTCCATTTTTCCCATTAATTAGTTGAATTTTTCCTTTAAGTACTTGGATGCTCTGCCACTGAATATGTATAAGTATTGATGTCATTTCATTGTCTATGGTGCCTTTAAGCAAAATGTAGCTTATCTCAGCATAAAAAATTATCTCTTGTAACCATGTCTGTTTTTACTATTGCTTTGTTTGAGGTCATGATTACTACTCCTGCTTTTTTTTAGTTCACCTTAAGAATATTAAATTTTGTAGGAGTGAGTTTATCCCATTTAGACTCATGGTTATGATTGTTAATTTTTTATTTCCCCACATCATCTTCTCTTACACTTTGTCTTTTCTTTACCCCCTTTCTCCCAATTTATAAAGAAGAAGATGATGAAAGAGAAGGAATGTGATTAACATGAATGATCCATAATTGTCGTGTTCTGCTTCTGCTCTATTGTTCTTCCTCTCTTCCCTTCACCCTGACCTAATTACAGGTTCTTGCTCTTTATTTCTTTTTAATCTCTGATTTATGATCTACTCCCCAAGGTTAAAGTTTGTTTTGCTTGTAACTATTCCTTCCCTCACTTTACCCTCCCTTTTAAATCTTTGTCTTAACTTTCCTTATCTTTGACTATTTTGTCATTGAATTTAATTATGTATATAATAATACCATGTTTTATGTGTTTCTCACTCTGTGTGTGTATGTGTGTTCAAACCCAGGCTTTCTTTGCCTAGAATGTCATAAATGTTTAATAAATGCTGGCTACCTGACTGACTGACTAGTTCTCCTTTGTCTATTTCAGGTAAGAATAAGGTTCATGTGACTCCAAATCCCCTACCCCTTCTTTTATTTTTGTATTCTAATCTTCTCGTTTACTACTTAAGTCCCGCTTCTTTTCTTACTCATTTCTTCCTTAGTGTATTCCTTTTTTCCCCTTCCCTTTTCTTTCCTCTTTTAAGCCCATCAAAACAATATAACCAGGGGCAGCTAGGTGGCACAGTGGATAAAGCACCACCCCTGGATTCAGGAGGACCTAAGTTCAAATCCAGACTCACACTAGCTGTGTGACCCTAGGCAAGTCACTTAACCCTCATTGCTCCAAAAAAACCCCAAACAAAACAAAAAAATCCAACCCCCCCCCCCCCACAATATAATCTGGGCTTGTCTGTGCATGCAGGGATCACCTAACATAGAGGTATCCTGAAGAGCCTTTGGAACGTGTACAGATTAACTAATATGGAGTCTTCTGCATCTCCTGATATGTGGGTGAACATAGCTTTCTTTGATTTGGAGGCTTCTGTATCTCCTGATATGTGGGTGGACATAACTTTCTTGATTGACTGTTTAACTGAACCAGGTGTCATCTTCAAAACTGGTGAGACTGAGATGATTTCTATCTTTATGCCACTTTTCTGTTGCATCCAGAGAATGAAGATCACAGTCCACCAACAGTTTAGGTTCTATGAACTGAACCAGTGAAAGGGAAAAGACCTTTCCCTGTTCCTTCTTTTACCTTGACTGAGAAATGGGCCCAGGGAATCTTTGTTTTATTCTGTATTGTTTATCTTCAGTTTCCAGTGCAGGTAGCAAAGACCACTCACTGATCCAAGGGGTTGGAGCCATGGCAACCTTGGAGATAGGATTGACAGCAGGATGATACAGCCAGCTACCCAGCAGGAAGCCAGGAGATCTTGGCTTATTCTCAAGCCCAAGGATGTTTTAGACTTGGAACTGGGATTGTGCTTTATAAGAACTGAGCTAAACTATGAAATTAACTCCCTTCCACTACTGAGGTGGGTGCAAGGGAGATTAAGCCTTATGTGTTGGGCGTTAAATTTGTATAGTTGTGATCATATCTTTTGAAATAAGTTTTTTTTTTTTTTTTTGTAAAAGCAAATCCAACTAGAACTTGGGTACAAGGGAAACACCTTTGGTAGGGACCATGGTAGTCAATATTACAAGGACAAAACTACCCCTAGTGCTTCTGCTTTTCTAATTTATTTTTTTCTATGACCCTTGAAGATATTAAGATTTGTTTGTTTTGTACTAAAATATTTTTTTTCCCCGGGGCTATGAGGGTTAAGTGACTTGCCCAGGGTCACACAGCTATTGCCAAGTGTCTGGGGCTGTATTTGGACTCAGGTCCTCCTGAATCCAGGGCCATTGCTTTATCCACTGCACCACCTAACTGCCCCTCTAGGTTTCTTTTGATTCCTGCATTTGGAATTCAGAATTTCAACTCAACTCTAATTGTTTCATCAGGAATGTTTGAAAGTGTCCTATGTCATTACATATCCATTTCCCCCCTTTAAGATTATATTCAGTCTTGCAAAGTAAGTTATTTTTTTTTATCGTAAGCATTTTTTTTGCCTTTTTGCAATATTGATTTCCAAGACTTTCTTTTATAAAAGTTGCAGTATATTGTATGATCATGGCTGCTTTCAGTAGTTTTTCTTTGACCTGGGGAGCTCTGGATTTTGGCCATGACATTCCTGGAATTTCTTTCAAGTAAGTACTGGGTTCCTTCTGTTTCCACTTTGCCTTCTGGTTAACTTTCTAATGGTTCTTGGCATTTTGTTTATGATTTCTTGAAATATTGCATTTAGGTCTTGGGGGGTTGTGTCATCAATCAAGCACCTATTAAATATCTCCTTTATCTTAGATTCTGAGGATACATTTCAAAGAATGAAACAATCTTTACTCTCCAGGAGTTTACATTGCTAACAGGGGAGAAAAGAAATCTAAACAAATATATATAGAATAAATATGAGATAATAGATACAAAGTAGTTTAATACAAGATAGTTTGAGAAGTAGAACACCAGCAGTTGAGGCAGTTAGGACATCTCTTAGAGTACAGTGGCAAAGCAGAAAGAAATGCAACAATGAAAGTCATATCTATTTCTGAAGGTGGCCAATTTGATAGAGCCAAGGACTTTGGGGGAGATAATTTTCCCCAGTCTTCAGTCACTATGGATGGTTGCAGTATCATAAGAAGCAGTTGCCAGATTGCATTTCACAGAGATTGCTTCTCTGGTTGATGACTCTGCTAGAAGCAAATCTGGTGATATGAAGGGCTCTTGGGCTCAGGGTCATGGACTATCTCATCAGGTTCTGAGGAGGTAGTGGGGATAGTAATTAGAATTATCTGGAAAACATGCTGCCTTCTCAGGGTGCTCCCCATCAGGGTGCCTTTATTGATTCCTTTAGGTTGGCTTTCTAGTTCCACAGGAATGCACGCAGAGACTGCCAGGCTTTGAGAAATTATAACACAGGAGAGGCATAAAGCACAACCTACATGGAGCTATGGTGAGAAATGATCTAGGCAATAAAGGACCTGGACAGTTTATACCTGAACCATAGTTCAGGTGACTGGGCCAGACCAGCAACCAGGAAGTGAGAGGTGCATCCATAGGAAAGGACAGGGGCAGCATGATGCCTAGGCAACTACAGCAAAAAGGTGTGTAATTTAAGATTCTAAATGTGGATTCTAATCTGTTCCCCCAGTTTTGGGGGAAACTGACTAAAATCACTGATAAAACGAGTTTAGGTTTTTAAGGGTTTATTGAAAAATAGAAAGAAAAAGATTGAGAACAGAATTCCAACAGCCTGGCATTCCTATCTTTCCTCAAATTTCCTGTGAAGTCCTCTGCCGCCACCACCACCATCAAGTCGGGCACACAAAAAAAAGCGAGAGCTCTCCGCGCAGGCCCTCTTTCCTCCTTCCTGTCTCCTCCCAGAAAATAGTAGGCTCCTCAAGTTGATTGGCTGGTAGCTTTGATAGACAGCACCCATGAGCAAATGTCACTTCCTGACACCAAGGAAAAGCCACATGGCCTTGCCCCCTGAGGCATTTTCCTCATGGCGGAGCTTTCCCACAGCAAGTCTCCAGTAGGTGGCATCTTTCCAATCATTACAAAGGCCACAGCAATATCTGGAAAGTGAAATACCTGGGGTGTTGCAGGAAGCTAGTGAGTGTAATAGAAGCTGAACATTTGAGAGCATGTGGTTGGGGTCTGTCAGAGTTAAAGCAATAGTTGGAACCAACTAGCTCTGGTCTGGGCAAGGGGGAAGAGACAGAGAAGGGACCTAAACCACTACTTAAGTATGATACCAAGAGACCGAGTTAGAACTCAGCAATTCCTGCAGAGGCAGAACCTAGTCTAGACTCCAGAACCAACAAGAGCCTGACGACTCTACCCAAAAAAATAAAAAAATGGGACGGAGCAGAGTTGGAAAAGTAGAGGCTGGAGTAAACATAAGAAAATGTAGAATGTAATGAAGAAATACCATAGATGGAGAGAGCACAAAAGGCAAGCTCCCAAAAAGAAAGCAATTTCATAAGTTCAAGTAGGACCTCAGAGTAAAGAAGAGCTTAGCCATGGGATGAGAAGAATATAAAAATGGTGGAAGATATACAAAATGTCATTTAAATGAAATGGGAGTCATGTTTTTTGTTATAACAAAAAAACATGGAAACAAAGGAGATTTCTATTAATTGAGGAATGGTGGCTATAGGATGCTATTGTACCATAAAAAATGCACAATAAGAAAAAAATGCGGGTTTAGAAAAGCTTGGGAAGACTTGCATAAACTGATGCAAACAGAAGTGAGCAGAAACAAAAGAACAATTTATATAACAAGGTTTTAAGTAGGTATAGATATTGGAAAGGCACTCACTTCTTTAAAACACAGTCCAGAAAAGGAAAGATCAAAGAATTATAGGTTTGGGGCTGGCATCTAAGTGATCCAATGTCAAAGCCCTTCATTTTACAGCTACATTTTTACCTCCTGAAAAAAACCTCCCAAATGAAAAAAAAATCCAGGAATGTCATAGCCAAAACCCAGAGCATGGTTACCAAGGAACCAGAATCTGGATTATGCAAGACTTGGCACCTACCAATATGAAGAAAAGAAAGTTTTTGAATGTAAAATTCCAAAATGAGGCTATTGCAACATTCTTGACAAGAGGTGATAAGAGCCTGAATTATAATGGTGGCTATATGAATAGAGAGAAGAAGATAGATGCAAGAGATGTTGTGAAGGTAGAATCAACAAGGCTTGGTAACTAATTGGATATCTGGAATAAGGGAAAGTGTGCAGTCTGGCATGATTTTGATTTTTTGAACCTAGGAAACTGAAAGTACCAAGATGCTATCAAGAGAAATAGTGAAGTTCAGGAAAGTAATGAGTATTGGAAGGAAGATGAGTTCTATTTTGGACATGTTGAGTTTGAGAATCCTAGGGAACAACTACTTTGAAATGTCCATTAGGCAACCGGTGATATGGAATTGGACTTCAGGAGAGAGACTAGTACTAGATATAAAAATGAGGAAGAGAGAAAGAAATAGAAAGGGGTAGAGGGTGGGGAGGGAGGGAGGGAGAGAGAGAGAGAGAGAGAGAATTATAGCCATGTTAGCTGATGGCTGATAAGCTCACTGGGAGAGAGTTTATATAGAGAAAAGTACCCAAGACAGAGCCTTCTAGAATTAGTGAGCAGAATATGTATGATGGTCTAGTAAAAGAGATTACAAGTAGGAGGACAAAGAGAAGTCAGTGTTGTGGATATATTGAGAGAAGATGGTCAAGGGGGTCGAGTGCTACAGAGATTAGGAATTTTAGGTATGTTGAATTGAAGGTATCAGTGGGTCAACCAGGCAGAAATATATGGAAGGCAGTTAGAAAACTAGAAGCTGAAAGGAGCTGATACATGGGTTAGATGTGTGTGTGTGTGTGTGTGTGTGTGTGTGCACATGCACATTTGGGAGTCATTTGTATAGAAGTAATTGTTGAATCCATGGGAGTGGAGAGGAGAGGAGAGCAAAGAATAGGGGCATTCACACCTAGAGGGAGGGAGAAGGAAGTTGAACTGCAGAAGGGGATCGATTAAGTAGATTGCAAATAGGTAAGACAACCTGGCATCAAGGAAGGAGAGAGTATTAAAGAGAATGTGTTAAATAAATAACATTAAACGTTGCTGAAAAAGGTGGAGGGTGAAGCCTGAAAAAAGCCCATGAGTTTGCCATTTAAAAGATGACTTTAGGGGTACAGCTAGGTGGTGCAGTGAATAAAGTGCTGGCCCTGGATTCAGGAGGACCTGAGTTCAAATCTAGCCTCAAACACTTGACACTTACTAGCTGTGTGACCTTGGGCAAAGTCATTTAACTCTCATTGCCCTGTCCAAAAAAAAAAAAAAAAGATGACTTTGGAAAGTCATAGGAAGGACATTGCTTGAGCCAGAGGAAGAAATGGTAAAAAGTAGAAACAATATGCCGTAAAAAGAGAGGACAGGGGCAGCTAGGTGGCACAGTGGATAGAGCACCGGCCCTGGAGTCAGGAGGACCTGAGTTCAAATCTGGCCTCAGACACTTGACACTCTTAACCCCAACTGCCTCACCAAGGGGGGGAAAAAGTCAAACATAAAAAAAGAGAGGACAATATTGGAAAAGAGATTAGTGGGATCAAGGGAAGGCTTTTTTTTTTTTTTTGGATAGAGGAAAATTGTCATCCAACCTTTGCTTGAAGATTTCCAGTGAAGGATTTCCAATGTGTGAACTTTCCTCAGTTTTCTTATCTGAAAAATGGAATCAGACTTGATGACTTCCGGCCTGGATCCCAGTCTGCCCTCTCAGGCCAAGCAGGATAGGCGTAATCCTTCTTCCACAGAACAGACCTTCCTTCAAATACTTGATAGCTATTACATAACTCCATCTTCCTTCACACACACACACACACACACACACACACACACACACACACACACACACACACACAAATTATCACTTCCTCAGACTATCCTTAGTTTCTTCCATTTATCTTCTCATGGCAAAATTGTGAGGCCCTTCACTGCCTTGGTTGGTATCTTCCTGTTTATTTACATTCACTGTGACTGTTTTTTTTTTTTTTTTTTAATTTGCAGGGCAATGGGGGTTAAGTGACTTGCCCAGGGTCACACAGCCAGTAAGTGTCAAGTGTCTGAGGCCGAATTTGAACTCAGGTCCTCCTGAATCCAAGGCCAGTGCTTTATCCACTGCTCCACCTAGCTGCCCCCACTGTGACTCTTAACTTGCTTATAGGCATGGGAAGGGAGCCAGTAGAGATGGAGAAACTGAAGCTTTTAATTAAGTGCAGAGATACTGGAAAGACACTTACCTCTTCAAAATCCTGTACAGAAAAGGAAGGATCACAGAATCATAGGCTTTGGGCTGGCATCTGAGTGATCCAATGTTTAAACCCCTCATTTTACAGTCAAGGAAACTGTGACTTAAACAAAGTCACACTGGTAAATATGCGGCAGTCAAAAGGATGTTCGATCTAAGTCTTCTGATTCCAAATCCGCTGCTACCTTCTATAATGTTCCTCCTATCTTTTTTCACTCTCTGTCCAATATTTTCTTCTGTACGTGTTCATATTCATAGGATTTACAGATGGAAGTAAATTTGGAGACCATCTAGTTCAGTACTCCTATTTTATTGAAACTGCTATCAAGAGTGATTAAGGTCAAATAGATACTGAGTTGCAGAGGTGAAGTTTTGACCTGGGTCTTCTGACTTCAAATCCATGGCTCTTTTTACTACATTAGGACAACTGCCCTTTTAACAATGGATTCCACCTCGTCACTGAAATTCTTAGGAGGAAAATATTAAGGAGTTAAAAATATAAATTAAAAATCACCATAAAAGAAATGGCCAAATTCTTAATATCATACTTAAAAATATGGGCAATGTATATACTAGCTTAATCCTACAAGCTATTTATTCAATGATCAGCCTAATGAAGTTAAGCTATTTAATTGTATTTATCCTTTTGATGAAGGTTTCCAACAGTGGAAAAATCATTATTTCAGCAACGACTTTGTCGTTACAGGTTTGAACAGCCAAAGGCAACAAACCACCCAAAGCTCAGAATGCATTGTGAGAAACAAACCAGGACAGGTCTTTACTATCCTTGACTTTAATGATGCTACAATTCCAGTTCCTAACCATGAAATTAAATTTGAAAATTTTAAATTGAGAGAATTACTTCTTCAAAGAAATCAGAGCGGAAACTACTACACATTTAAAGTGTTACCCAGAAGGATTGGTTTTTTTTTTTACAAGCTAAACTGTTTCATATTCCCCTTTCTTTCTTTCCATGAGATATGATATGTCTGTGAAAGTATTGGGTACTGAGCATGGAGTCAGGAAGATTGTGATTCAGATCCTTCCTTACTCACTTAGTATGTGACTCTGGACAAATTACTTGACCAACATGCCTCAAAAATCAATGTACCAACTCAACCTCTCTGGTTCTCAGTTTCTTTACCTGTAAAATGAGGGGACTGAATGAGATGACCAATAAGTTCTCTTCAAACTCTAAATCTATGATTTTATAATCTACAAAATCATAGATAAGTTGCATTCTGTGTTGATGGAAAGAGTTTCTATCACCAGGAGTTCCCGACACTGATTAAAACACAGACTCTGAATGTTTGCATATTTCCGTCTGATCTGCCTATTTGTTATAGTAGAAATAGAGATCTCTAGAATCTCTCTCTCTTTTTTTTTTTTTTTTGTGAGGCAATTGGGGTTAAGTGACTTGCTCAGGGTCACACAGCTAGTAAGTGTCAAGTGTCTGAGGTCAGATTTGAACTCAGGTCCTCCTGACTCCAGGGCTGGGGTTCTATCCACTGCACCACCTAGCTGCCCCGTAGAATCTCTTTTTCTTTTCTTTTCTTTTTTTTTGATGGGACAATGAGGGTTAAGTGACTTGCCCAGAGTCACACAGCTAGTAAGTGTCAAGTGTCTGAAGCCGAATTTGAACTCATTTCCTGAATCCAGGGCTGGTGATTTATCTACTGCACCACCAGCTGTCCCCCTAGAATCTCTTTTAAATCCCAGCACTGTGACCTTAGCTTTCCTAGGTCTCAGTTTCTTCATCTGAAAGATGCAAAGAATGTTGGACTAGAAGCCATCTGAGATCCCTTTGAATTCCAGGTCTTTGATTGTATAATCTTTGGCTTGGATGTTAGTCCAGCCTCTTAATTGCTGAATTTTAGTTTAATCATTTGTAATCTTAGAAGTATTGACTAGATGACCTCTGGGGTCCTGTTCATCTTCCCAAATTTTTTCCTAGTCTATGGCTATATAGACAACGCATAGATGTTACTAACTACATTTCCTTATGAAAATTTTGGCACTTATCTGTACCTCTATGTGCCTCATCACAAACAATATTCCTTTCCTTCCCATATTTTTCATATGCTTTCTCCTTCCCTCAAAGGAATGTTGTAGAAATTAATAAAATTAATTTTAGAAAAAAGCACTTTGAACTATTCAAAACGAAGATGCCTTAATATCACAAAATACCATTCAGTATCCCTGAATAACTAAGAAAAGAAAAAAAAAGCCACGGTGCTGTCCTCCAGCTTACAATCAGGGCTGTTTCTTTCAAACGATCATTTCTTTGGTCATTTGGCTATGACTGTTCTAAGTTGTTCAACTGACCAACCTATCAATCATCAAACATTTCTTAAACACCTGTTTTGTACAGGCTTCTGGGGATACACATACAATAGTGAGACAATCCTTGTCTGTGAGAAGCTGATGTTCTAAGATGGAATACAATACACATAGGGAAGGATGACAAAGGAAGAGAGTTCTCCTCTAGGCAGTCTAGGAGTGTAAGAGGAGCTGTGGAGTATTAGATTGCCACATCCTTTTTTTTCAGTGGCAGTTGCAGTAACAGTCTTTATTGTTTCAAGAGCAAGAGGTGGAAACTGTATGTCAGCATGGGGAGTACCCACATGAGAGAGTCGATGGCAAGATGCCCATGTAGTGTAGGCCCTACTATCCTGGTAGGTGGCTGAATGGGTTGAGTACTGACACTCATCACAATCTGTAGCATGTGAGAAAATTCGAGTTGGTTCCTGTTTGGAATAAACCTAGCCACAATGAAAGTATGAAATCTACCAGATCTTGGACAGAGATGTGCATAACACATATATGTCAGGGCCTGCTTAACACTAGAGCAAAGTATTTCTGGATTGTTATAAATTGTGGGCAACCAGATGCGTTGTCACGCACAAATGAGTTTGTACTTGATAGTTAAAAAAAGAGAAAGAAATCTATGAAATGTCTAAACTTGCCAACGGCCCCCCCTCCCCCAATCTGTGGTAGAGGATGAGAAGAGGGATGTAGATACTGCATGTTGTTGCTATAGTGACATCATCCCTTTGTGAGGAAAAGAGACTCAGGGCAGGGAAGTCTAAACTAAAGTTTGAAGATGCTGACCATGGGAGTTTGAACTGAAAATCAGCAAGGGTGCATTTTTGTTTTCAATTTCCCTTGTGGTTGGGAATAAGAGTCAAGAGAGATTGTGCTCAAGAGTGAGGAATAGGTGCTAGGTTTATATCCCAAAGACATCCCCAAAAAGAGTAAAAGATCTATTTGTACAAAAATATTTATAGCAGCTCTTTTTGTAGTGGCTAAAAATTTGAAATCAAAGGAATGCCTATCAATTGGGGAATGGCTAAACAAACTGTGATATATGATTGTAATGGAATATTATTATGCTTAAGAAATAACAAGCAGTAAGATTTCAGAAAGGCCTGGAAAGACTTGTATGAACCAATGTATAGTGAAGTGAGAAGAACCAAGAGAACATTGTGCACATTGCTATTTTTCACTTTTGAATCTGCAACCTTTCCCTATCTGCAGTCTTCAGAGAGAAAGGGTACTTAGCTAGAAGTGTATCTAACTGCTCCCTTTAATACTATTTGTCTGGCAGATATGATCCAATTCTGATTACTTTGTCATTTTGTGGGGAAGGAGGACCCCAAACTCTATATCCAGGGCTTGACCACTTTTCCACTGAGTATCAGTTGAACAGTTAATGATCATATTAAATATAAAAGAAAATCCATTTATCCAAATCATAGCAAAACAGAAACCAAGAAGGTATACACAGGAGAATATATACCAGAGAGAAAAAGCTCTTCCATTGAGAGTTAGATGACTCAGCTCTACCGAGAGAGGGTCCTGAATCTCATCTAAAGGGAAACTACCTGAAGTTTCTAGAATACCCAGATGGTTAGGGGGATATGACGGAGACTGACAGTGCTTCTCAAGGTTTCCTAGAGTCTTTTCCTTCAGCAACCTGAAATGGGGTTGATCTCTTCCATCTTCTTTCTCAAAGTTGGAAGCCAGGAGTCCCTAAAGCAACTTGATGCTTGAAGACTTGAAACTTGAAGAGTCCTACAGCATGCTGACCCTGAAGAGTCCTAAAGAGGGACTGACAAAGGCTGCTGACTTTGATTTGCCCCTAACACAGGGCAGGGCTTTCATCTCCACCAATAGAGAAAGAGTCCCATACTAATGGGCAGATACTTGGGAGGCTGAGGCTAGTGGATGTCTTGAGCATTGAATTTCTAACCTGCAATGGGCTATGTTGATCAAGTGTCTGAATTAAATTCAGTATTAATATAGTGACTCCCAGGAAAGCTAGCAGTATAACCAATTAGTCTAAAGAGGAATGGACCAGGGGGGCAGAGCCAAGATGGCAGAGCAAAGACATTAAATGCACAGAGCTGCTGACACAATTACCCCCAAAACAGCAATAAAACAAGCCCCAGAGCTGCAAAATCCACAAAAAGATGGGCTGAGATTATTTTCCAGATTAAAGGGGACTGTACTGGGCTGCGAGCAGAATCCAACCCTATGATTGTGCTGACACAGACTCCAGACAAACTGCACAAGAGGAACTTAGCCCCAAGCCTCTGAATCAGCTGTGACACTGGCGTCTTCTGGCACCAAGCTTACGGTATGGTGAGAGGGCTGAATGGATGGCTGGGGACTGGGAAAATATAGGGGTGTCTGTGAGATCTAAGGAGGAATTTGACTATCCCACCCCATCAGGGAACCAGGAAGAAATCCTGAGCTGCAGGAGGCCCAGGTGGGGGAGGGCGCAGGCTTGTCAAAGCTACAATCCACAGCACACATAGTTCTGTTGGCTGGTAAATTAACAAGTTGGCTTGAGGTTATTTTTGGACCAGAGAACAGACTAGGTAAGAGAAAAACCTGCTCTCCTTCAAACCAAAACACCTGGGACTCTGTGAAGCTTGGGACAATGTAGCTTGGAAGTAGGGCCCCACTGTAAGAAGGAGTTAAAAGTCAAATAAAAGATGGCAAGATGAGCAAGCAAAGAAAGTTGAGAATTATCGAAAGTTTCTTTAGAAACAAGGAAGATCGAGGAGAACCATCAGAAAAGGATAGCAACCTCAGGGCCCCTACATCCAAAGCTTCTAAGAAAAATATGAATTGATCTCAGGCCATGAAAGTGCTCAAAAGGGACTTTGAAGAGAAAGTAGGAGAGATAGAAGGAAGATTTAGAGAGATGGAGGAAAGAATGGAAAGAGAAGTGAGAGCAATGCAGGATAGTCATGAGAAAAAAGTCAACAGCTTGAAAAGTCAAATGGAAAAGGAGATAAAAAAGCTCTCTGAAGAAAATTATTGCCTAAAAATTAGAATTGAACAAATGGAAGCTAGTGACTTTATGAGAAACCAAGACACAGTAAAGTTAATCCAAATGGATAAAAAAATAGAGGGCAATATGAAATATCTCCTTGGAAAAATAGCTGACCTGGAAAATAGATCCAGGAGAGATAATTTGAAAATCACTGGACTACCTGAAAACCATGACCAGAACAAGAGCTTAGACAGCATCTTCCAAGAGATTGTAAGGGGAAATTGCCCTGATATTCTAGAAGCAGAAGGCAAAATAGAAACTGAAAGAATACACTGATCATCTCCTGAAAGAGATCCCAAAAGGAAAACCTCCAGGAATATTATAGCCAAATTCCAGAACTCCCAGGTCAAGGAGAAAATATTGCAAGCAGCTAGAAAAAAAGAATTCAAATACTGTGGAGCTACAATAAGGACAAAACAAGATCTAGCAGCATCTACATTAAAGGACTGGAGGGCATGGAATATGATATTCCAGAGGGCAAAGGAACTGGGACTACAGCCAAAAATCATGTACTTAGCAAAACAGTATAATCTTTCAGAGGAAAAAATGGGACTTCGATGAAAAAGAGGACTTTCAGGCATTTGTGATGAAAAGACCTGAACTGAATAGAAAATTTGACTTTCAAATATAAGACCCTGGAGAAGCATAAAAAGGTAAACAGGAAAAAAAATCATGAAAATTATTAAAAGATTAAACTGTTTATATTTCTACATGGGAAGATAATACTTCGAACTCATAAGAACTTTCCCAGTAAGGAATACACAGAAGACACAGATCTGAACTGAATATGAAGGGATGATCTGTAAAGCATTTATTTTTTGTTTATCCTTGTTCTTTGTGGGGCAAACAAGGTGGGGTGTCTTATGTCTGGGGCTGGATTTGGCTCGGGTCTCCTGGGCCCAGGGCTGATGCTTTGTCCGCTGCACCGTGTGAGGGCCAAATCTAATATATGGAAAGTTAATTGGGTGACTCGCTGAAATATTGGGGTCCCAGAAATAATGAAGGACCTTTAGGTTCAAAGCTCCCTCCCCTCTGAACTGCCCTTTTAGATATTTCTCCCAGGCCAATAAGAAAGGAGTCTTACAGCTTCTTTTTCCACAAAAAGATCAGATTTTATTATTTGGGAATTAATTAAACAACAAAGGTGAAATTAATAAAAATCAAAGATAAGGAAGTAGGGAAAAAGAAATACAGATAAATTCTCTTAACTCTAAACTAAGTCTATGCAATCCCCAGATCGTTTCCAATTAAGCTAATTCAAAGGAATGCAGGTTTTATTGTATTCACTCACCAAAACCTGGAAAGTCTGCTAGCTTTCTCGCATCACCAGGAAGAACAGAGAGAGAGAGAGAGAGAGAGAGAGAGAGAGAGAGAGAGAGAGAGAGAGAGAGAGAGAGAGTTCTCAAAGCGACTCTTCGCCTCCCCTCAACAAGCATTCAATCTCACTCCCCCAAAAGGGGAGGTCCTTCAAAAACTGCCTATGGAAAGTTCTCCTTCGGACCTCAGTAGCATAAGTAACTTCAGCATGGGCCAGGTGTGACCCCTCCCAAATGAGTCAGCTAAAACTCCAATAATTTTTACCACAAATAATTTTTACCACAGCCACTTAGCTAACCCATGATGACATCTTTAAAATAAAGTTAATGGGTTAGAGGAATAGACTGGGGGTAGTTTACATGAAGGCAACAAGAAAAAAAAACTTATGGAGGGGAAGGAAGGAGGGGGAAGGAATGGGGGAGTGAGTGAATGTTACTATCATCAGAATTGGCTCAAAGAGGGAATAACATACATATTCAAGTTGGTATAGTAATATATTTTTGCTTGAGGGAAAGTGGGAGGGGAAGAAAATTGTTTGGGGAGAAGAGGGGAAAGAGGGAAGGGCAGATTGGGGAAGGGAGCAGTAAAAAGTAAAACATTTTTGGGGCAGTTAGGTGGCGCAGTGGATAGAGCACCGGCCCTGGATTCAGGAGTACCTGAGTTCAAATCCAGCCTCAGACACTTAACACTAACTAGCTGTGTGACCCTGGGCAAGTCACTTAACCCCAATTGCCTCACTAAAAAAAAAAAAAAAGCAAAACATTTTCAAGGAAGGTGAAGATGTTCTGCATAACTGCACAAGTATGACATATTGAATTGCTTGATTTCATAGGGAGGGTTGAGGGAAGGAGGAAGAAAAATTTAGAACACAGAATTAGCTCAAAGACCTTAATCTCATCAGAGTGGGCTCAAGGAGGGAATAACATTCACACCCAATTGGGAGAAGTAATCTATTTAACCCTACCGGAAAGTAGGAGGGGAAGAGGATAAGGAGGGAAGGGTGAAAGATGAGAGGGCAGAGTGGGGGAGGGGGCAGTCAGAAGTAAAACACTTTTGAGGAGGAATAGGGTAAAAGAAGATAGAAAATAGAGTAAATATCATGTGAAGGGAATAGGATGGAGGGAAATAGTTATGATGATTGACTATAATGGCAAAACATATGGTACCTACTCTGCTGGGCTATTGTGAAGAAAATTTTCTGTCAAGTTCAAGGTACTATATAAAAGTTACAATGAAGAGGATGCTATCAGAAAAACCTGAAAAGACCTACATAAACTGAAGCAGAGTAAAATGTACTGTATACAAAATAACAGCAATAGTGTCAGATGATCTGTTGGGAAGCACGTGTTTATTTTCAGCAAGGCAATGATCCAATATAACTCTGAAGGACTTATGAAAATGGCAATCCATCTACAGAGAAAGAACTGATGGTATCTCAAAACAAAACAAAAATTACGAGTCAAATCTGAGCTAGATGTAAGAAACATTTTTCTAAACAATTAAAGCTAACCCCCCAAAATTAATCAATTAATTAAAAAAAAAAGAGGAATGGATGTCCCAGTCAAGGTCGTTCAGTCAGTCAGTCACCTTGATTTTTTTCAAGCTCCTACTATGTGCCAGGCATCGGGCTAAACACTGCAGATACAAAGAATGGCTTCTCCCTCAAGGGGCTCACAATCTAATGGGGGAAACTACATACAAATAAATGTACAAAAAAGATGCAATCTCAGAGAGAAGGCATTAAGATTAAGGAGGACTAAGAAAGGCTTCTTGTAGAAGGTGGGACTTTAGCTGAGACTTGAAGCAAGCCCAGGAAGGAGGAGGGAAGGAATTCCAGGCATGGGGGACAACCAGTGAAAACAATCTGAGTTGGGAATTAGAGTTGATGTAGGAGGTGAAAAAAGGGTTAATAGAAAAACCTAAGATCCAAGCTCTAATTCAGATATTAGCTCTAAAAGGGAGTTAGACACCAGTTAATGGATAACTTATGCTAGGTTATCCTACCCACAATGATCAGTACCCATAACGGGACCATAACAGGTCAGGTCAAATAACAATGATAAAATGACAAGGGTATAGAAATTCTAATGAAAAATGGAGATATTTTGAAACTAGCCATGGGAATCAGAAAGAGACATGTGCATAAAAGGCCAAATTTGTCCCCAGATTCATCTTATGACATGTAAACCCCCAAAACACACCTCCACTGAAAAAGGTATCCACCTTGGGGGCTGGTTTAGTACCCCAGGAACTCCAAATTAGGATAAGCCCTCCCTTGTACCTCCCCAAGGTGGAGATTATTATAATGAGACTGATAATCAATTTATCAATACTATAAATATAATTGTCTTTTCTTTCACTATTCGAGAGATACCTTTCCACTATTTTGGTTCTCTCCCTGTGGTCACTCACAGTATTGCAATAAAACTTGGGGAAACTGAGTCACTGAGTCTTGTAATTCTTTTGGGATGACTCACAATCAGTTTGACCCCAAATTCCATCCCACATCAGGATGACTTCAGAAAAGCCTGGAATGACTTACATGAACTGATACATAGTTAAGTGAACAGAAGCAGCAAAATCTTGTACACAGTAACAAAAATATTGTTCAATAAAGAATTGTGAATGTCTTAGCTATTCTCAGTAATACAACTGTTGTGGGAATGCAGTGGGACTCCAAGAAACCTAAAGATCTCAACTCCCAAGGAATCCTTAAAACTTTCTCAAGGAAAAAGTAGCTCTGTCTTCTCCCTCAGCCCCTACCAAGCATGACCCTGGTATGCTGATAAGCAATATCAATGTTTTCAAGATTATATGCAGGATATGAATGGATACTGCAACTCCTACTGATACCCCATTATTCAAAGATCCCCTCCCAGTTATCTTGTACTTCTTTCCCCTTTGTTTTGTAAAGATACAAAAGACCAGGTCTTCTCTTACTCCAGTGGGACAGTTCTCCATAGTCATCAGTTTCCTGGCCATATATTCCTCTCTCCTAATAAATCTTTTTATTTTACAAGATTTGTGGTGAGCCCCAAATTATTTGAGTGAGTTAGCCCCCTGAACTAGGTCACAAGTCCCCCCAACATTTTGGAGTTGAAACCCCAAGGAAAAGTCATCAGACAGGTAAAAAGGGGGCTGCTCATTTTGGCTCCTGGATTCCCTGTATGAGGTGCACACTGGGCTTCTCTACTCTGTCAGAAGCCTCAGTTTTGTTGGGCAGGCACCCAAAGTCTGTGGTCATAATAGCCAGTCTACTTCCAGATTCTCATTGGAAGACATCCTGACTTAGAGATAGCTCCTCAGGTTTTTGTTGGCACCCACTTGGAAGCAAGTGTGGTCTTTTGGTGCAGTCTAGCCCAACCCACCATGAAGGGACAAGAAGAGAGCATTCCCTGTGACCCTTCCCCCTCAGGTGTATCCTTAAAAATTTGGGAAAAAAATTATTGTAACACCAAATGGCTGTTATTTGCAGGAGAGAAGAGAATTAAGATAGACAGGTTTCGGGGGCAGCTAGGTGGCGTAGTGGATAGAACACCGGCCCTGGAATCAGGAGTACCTGAGTTCAAATCCGGCCTCAGACATTTAACACTTACTAGCTGTGTGACCCTGGGCAAGTCACTTAACCCCAATTGCCTCACTAAAAAAAAAAAAAAAGATAGACAGGTTTCTTGATCATCCCCTACCACACCCTGGAGTAGGCTAGACAGGAAGAAGTAACATCTCACAATTGTTGGTTTCTTTGTGTCTCTTATATGTGTTTTATGTGCATTTATGTGTCTGTCAAACATTGTAATTGTGTGTACAATCTGTGGAAATTTTTGATTGTAACTCATAAAGCTGATTCTAAACCCTGTCTCCTTCCTGAGCTGTGGCCAAACTGGGAAGGTGAAGAAAGGGCTGGATGTCTTTACATTGTGAACTATTCAGAGTTTAAATTTGGCAAATTCTCTGCTAAGCATTCATAACCTTGGCTAAACATTGTAAAAGCTGTTTTTTTTAAATCTAATTTTTGTTTTTGTTTTGTGGGGCAATTAGGTTTAAGTGACTTGCCCAGGGTCACACAGCTAGTGTCAAGTGTCTGAGGCTGAATTCAAACTCAAGTCCTCCTGAATCCAGGGCTGGTGCTTTTATCCACTGTACTACTAGCTGCCCCCTGTTTTGTTTTTTGTTTGTTTGTTTGTTTGTTTGAAGTAATTAATGGATCATTGTACCCATCAGAATTAGAAAGACTCCTTGAGCTAATCTGGGACTAAATCCCTTTGAACTCCTTTGAACCTTTTCTCTCCTAGAAACACATCCCTTTACTTAGTTTTCTAAACAACTTGGCCTGTGCCTTTCCTCAGGAGGGAGAGGGCTCAGAGCATTCTGATATAGGGATACATGAGGATCTATAAAACCCAAGGTACAGTGACCACAATTGATGTAGGAGTTGAGGCAGGAAGTGGTTAGGACCATGGACTTAAAAGCTTCCTCTGGAGACCATCCTGGTGCAAAAGAAGGGTATCTTTGCCTGAGATGCAGGGATGTCGTATAGTGGTTGACGTTGACAATTGAGTAACATTAGACCCTCATTCAGAATTGTCACAGGAGGGGGCAGCTAGATGGCACAGTGGTTAAAGCACCAGCCCTGAATTCAGGAGTACCTGAGTTCAAATCCGGCCTCAGACACTTGACACTTACTAGCCGTGTGACCCTGGGCAAGTCACTTAACCCCCATTGCCTGCAAAAACCAAAAAAACCAAACCAAACAAAAAAACAGAATTGTCACAGGAGACAAGCATACCAGGTCTGAGGGCTATGATAGGGTGTTCCCTTGAAACTACAGGAATATGGAAGCCAAAGCTAAGGCCAAGAGCTAGGGGCTGAAAGCTCGCTGTAGGTGTCTTTTACATTTCCAGCAGTCCAAAGGGTCTGCTTTAGCTACTATTTCTCCTAATTGAATTCAGGGTATTATCAATCCAGGTAGCAGAGAGTGCATAATTCAAAAGTTATGGAAGAGCCCAGAGGAGGGTGAGGGGAGTGGCCATGGGTGGGATGATTCAGTCCCTGAGGCAGCCGGTTAGGTAGAATAGGCACAAGGAGCAGAAGGGTCAAAAGTAAAAATAAGGAGGGTACAGAGAAAAGAGAAGGAATACTCATCCCAGGGTGTCTGTTGGTAGAAAAGAAACTTGAGATCCTCAACCACTTCACAGGAATATAGTCCTCCTTTTTTGCACTGTTTATTTGAGGGGGCAAAGGGTTAAATACCCCTTAAGCTTTATAGCTGTGGGTGTTGAGATGATGACTCAATGGGGATGCTCCCATAGAGGCACTAGTTGTATCTATCCCTCAGTTTTTCAAGTTTTCAGAAACGCTAGGTCCCCTGGCTAGGCTGGGTGTTGAAGTTCCTGCCAATGGAGTTTGTTTTGTATATGATTAATCTATTTCTTGTTCTACTATATTTCTTTTTTTTTAAATTAATTAATTAATTTATTTTTAGTGAGGCAGTTGGGGTTAAGTGACTTGCCCAGGGTCACACAGCTAGTAAGTGTTAAGTGTCTGAGGCCGGATTTGAACTCAGGTACTCCTGACTTCAGGGCCGGTGCTCTATCCACTGTGCCACCTAGCTGCCCCTCTACTATATTTCTTAACAACTTCTCTTCCCTCCCATTCCTTCCTGATTCCCTGTTGAGTTGGATATTTTTCTACAACAAATATTGTGTGTGTGTGTGTGTGTGATTGTAAGCAGGAAATCCTTTTTGGTTAAGATGAAAGGTCCATGTGTTGTCTGCTTCCCCGTATACTTTCTTCCATATTTGTAGAGTCTTTTACTTTTTCTCCCTTATTAAGCAAAATAGTAAGTTTGATTCTCTTTCTTCCTTAAAGTATTCCTTTGTTTTTGTTCACTTAGGATCACCAAAACATAACAAAACCATTTTGATCCTCAACAAAGTTAGGGTTTTGAGGAACTGATTTGTTTCTTTTTATTAGAATGTGGGGGGCAGCTAGATGGCGCAGTGGATAAAGCACTGGCCTTGGATTCAGGAGTACCTGAGTTCAAATCCAGCCTCAGACACTTGACACTAGCTGTGTGACCCTGGGCAAGTCACTTAACCCTCATTGCCTTGTTTAAAAAAAATAAATTAAAAAAAAAAAGAATGTGGATACTTTCTCATAATATAATTAATTACTATCCAACTGCTTAAATGAGTTTACCTTTCTAGGTTTTTCTTGACTCTTGTGTTTTCATTTCAGAGACTATTCAACTCTCACCTATTCATTGTTAATGCTTGGAAGTATTCTATTTCTTGGAATGTCTTTTTTTTATATTCTGTCTGGCTGGGTAAGTTATTTTGGGGTGTAAACTTTTATTTATCTTTTGTCTTTTCAAATATAATTTTTAAGTTTCTCCTCTCCTTTATCATGGTAGCAGCAAGTCTTGAGTGATTCTTACTGTGGCTCCTAAACATTCTTTATATTTTTTTTCTAGTTTTCATGGTCTTCTGGTAGTACATTGATTCTTAATTTTCCCTTGACCTTTTTTATAGGTTATTTTCAATATTTTTCCAGCTTTTATTTCTTGTTTTCTCTAAGAGTCATTTATTTCTATTTGGTTCATTTCATTACTTCCTGATGAATACAGGGAGAAGAAATGGAAGCAGTGTCAAATTTTATATTCTTGGGCTTAAAGATCACCACAGATGGCAACTGCAGCCATTTAATTAAAAGGCACTTGCTCCTCAGAAGGAAATCAATGGCAAGTCTGGACAGCATACTAACAAGCAGAGATATCACCTTGCCGACTGTGAGAAAATAATGGATTTTGGGACGCCCAGAGGCCCCAACTCAAGGGGATTATATTAAGATCGATTGGATTGAGTTTGCTGATTGACTCACTTGGAGTTAACTTGATTGGAACCACACCTATCTGAAGGCCTGGCCCTCAGGGGGGGTTTGTTCTCTGAACTCTGACCTTAATACCTTCTGCTCATGGACCACCCTCAATTTCAGTAAACCAATACACTTGAATGATGATAGCCAATTAGCTTTGAGCAATTTGGAAGGGCCACCTCTTCTCCAGACCCAGAGGGAGCTTCCATTCTCAGTTAGGCTCTCTTATGTGCTTGTGGAGGAGAACTCGGAGGAAGAAGCAGGCCAGGCTGAGCTCTGGGCTAGATAGGCCTTTTCTTAACTTTCTGAGCCAAGTGTTCTCTCTTTACTAATATTTGGTATGCTTTAATATAAATGCTTAATGCCCAAAACTGGTGCTAAAGTTTCTAATTTTTAAGTAACAAATATATTAGAAACCCCAGCTAATTTTCCCTAAACTTGGAACAGAAATAAGGCGACCACATCTAATTTTAAACACCACAGTTTTGGCTGACCATGAAGGGGGTGTTGAACCCCCAAATCTTCTGATTTTCTCTTCAAGCAAGTTGGGTAAGAAATTCTGTGTTTGTGCATTTCTCCTATTTTCACCGATTTTATGTGCCTGCCTCTCTAAATCACCACTTTCCTAAATGCCACTTTTCCTGTGGGTTTTTTCTTTCCTCAATCACCTTTTCTCAGGAAGAAAAGTTTTTTGAGACAATTTTAGGCTATAATTTCATAAGATCATGTTAATGCTTTGTTTTTGTAGATTTTCTATTTCTATTTTTAATTTTATTTATCTCCTGGCTCAAATAGTTTGCCTTTCATGTTATGGGAGAAATAAGTAGGGGTTTGGGACAAGGGTCTTTAGGAATTCCTCTTTAAAGAATTACACCCTCTTGCACCCAAATCCAATTAGAATAAAATAATAGTTTATTTAGGGTGCTAGGGAAAGGAAACCAAGAGAGAAGTCCTTGGACTTCTTCTCATGGCCCAGAGGCGTGGCTCTCTGGGAAACCTTTCTCCCCAAGCAGGAGACAGGCAGATACTTTTATAGAGGACTGATGGTGGTGTTCCGATGGGGTGATCATCCGACTGTGGAAAGTTCCCTTATTGGGTGATGGGTTGGAAGCAGTCTGGTGAGGGGTGGTTGTTCTGTCACCTTGAACCACTTTGGCAGCAGCCACACCTAATAGGGTGGAGGAGACTAGAATGAAGAGTGGTGGTCCTGG
This sequence comes from Dromiciops gliroides, assembly GCF_019393635.1. Classification (NCBI taxonomy): domain Eukaryota; kingdom Metazoa; phylum Chordata; class Mammalia; order Microbiotheria; family Microbiotheriidae; genus Dromiciops; species Dromiciops gliroides. The sequence goes on along the minus strand of NC_057866.1, from coordinate 237,771,998 downwards.
AGTTATCTCAGTCCAGATCTGGTACCACTTATCTCTTTCGGTATGTCTGTCCTTTGGTTTAGTTTCTCAAGGAGAAAGTTACTTGATTTCCCCCAGAAAACTTCTGAGGTGCCCAGATGGGTGAAAGAGAACCAGGCAGAGATCACATATCTTACCAGGCTTTCTTTCCCAGTGGCCAGGCTCAGGCTCTGAGGGTGAGGGGGCTCGCCACAGCCCCCAACAGGGCACAGACCTGGCATTTCATTTTTGGTATTGGCTTTTGAAGGATAGACTGGGTCCTATCATTTGTCAAGGCCTTTGGTGCCAGGGCCAATTCCATATTACAGGTCCTGTACTGTGGGAAGGGCAAATTGGAACTTTAAAGGGGAGACTCAATGACCCTTTTCATAAAGACTGTGTAGGAGGAAAACAATGTTTCTGAAAGGCTCCCAGGGAAGGTGAGGCAAGCTGCAAATCATCTACATATTGAAGTAAGGCAGATGCCTGGGGCAGATGCACATCTCTTAGATCTTTGACAAGAACTAGTGTAAACCTGTGGGAGATTCACAATAGCCCTGGGGTAGCCAAGTCCAAGTGTATGGTGTCCCTTCCAAGTGAAGACAAAGAGGTATTGTGTGTCTAGGTCAAACTAAACACTAAAATAAAGCTGCACACAAGTCAATAACAGAATAGGTAAGAAATGTTGGTGATAATAGAAACAGGATTTGGGACCACTGTAGGTTTCAGGATTATTGAATTATTGATAGTCCTCAGATCCTGAACAAAGTGGGATACAGGCAGTCCATCATCATCCACCTTGTTTTTCATCACTGACAGTGTGGGGGTATTTCAGGGTGATTAGCATGGTACTATAACATCAAAGTGGATGTAAGCATTGATGAGTTTTTTAATGGGTTCAACCACCTCCCAATTGATATATTGTTGTATACAAGGGAATGCTTAGTCCTTAGTCTTAATTCACACTGGTTCAGCTGATTTCATGAACCCCACTGGGTTCCATCCCCACAAAGTGGTGGGTAAATTTTGTAACAAGGAAGAGAAATCAGATATTAGGGGTCCCACAAACCTTTTGGGTTCCTTTAAAGTCATCTAGAAAGCCAAATTCTTTTGTTTTCTAACCTAATCCCTCCTTGATCACAATGAATAATGGCCGAATCCCTTCAACACAATGAGATAGGACAATTAGGCGTTAATAGAAATGAGTGAAAACATATAAAAGGTCCAATAGCAACTTTAAGTAGGGTATTTAAGACTTACAGCTCATTTTTCCCCAGGCATCTGTTATCTTTCCGTTTTTAATACTGGGAAGCCCTCTGAGGGACACAAACACCTAGAAAAACAGTCCTGTGTCCACCAAACAAATAAAAGGTTTCCTGTTAACAGTGATCCTGAGTAAGGGCTCCTTACTTGCACTGGTGTGCCCTTCAACATTCCCAAGAAATACCTCTAGTTTCTAACCACCTCACTCCTCCCATCATTTAGAATATTTGTCCCCAATTATCCCCAACAGGGTACAGATTATTAGATGTCCATGGTGATGGGGGGGGCACTAAGGTGAAAGTTGGGGAGGGGGGAGGTACTCCATATGGTAATTGATTTCTCCTGCCTCACTTTGGATAACTTGGAGTATGTCATTTTCTGCTGGAGACCTCATTCTACTGGTGTTACCAGCAATCCCTCTTTTTTTTTTGCAAGGCAATGAGGGGTTAAGTGACTTGCCCAGGGTCACACAGCTAGTAAGTGTCAAGTGTCTGAGGCCGGATTTGAACTCAGGTACTCCTGAATTCAGGGCTGATGCTTTATTCACTCTACCACCTATCTGCCCCATCAGCAATCCCTCTTAAAGCCCATCTCTTTTATAATAAAAGAGCATAGCCCCTCCCCCTCTGGGTTTTAAATTTCCCTTTCTGGTCCTTGTCCTCAATTTTCCTGAATCATCTCTTTCATGGCAGCCACCACAATTTCCCCTTCCTTAGCCTTACTTTCCTTCTGTTTTCTAAGGTCCTTCTCTTCCCACCCAATCACACACATATGATACAGTTCCCCCCAGTTCACTAATAGTTTTCCTACATCTGCCAGGGCAGAATTTATGGAAGTAATCTTGAATGTCTGCTGCCAGTTGATTAACATAAGTTGAAACAATGGCTTTTAGATCTCTCATTTACTGGGTCTAGCTGAGCAACTTTCTGGGTGACAGCACACCAATAGATACAGAAAGTATCTGGGTGTTTTTCAGAATTTTGTGTAGTTTCATGGAACTTTTCCCCAACCTATGGGTTGTACTGTTTGCTCTAGAGCTCCAGTCTCCCTCAGTTTTATAGTTCTAATCAGGAGCCATTCTGGATCATAAATTTTATAGCAGAGGGCAGAACCTTTGCCTTCCCATCCTTGGTGACATCATCAATATTTTCTCAAATGGGGTTATTGGCCCTTCTGATGGTCTTAATTTTCTTAATGATGGTGACTGGGTCCTGCTGCTATAATACAATGTCTCTTGGTAGAAAGGGGACATATATTCTTGTTTTTTTGTTTTGTTTTGTTTTGTTTTTTGGGTGAGGCAATTGGGGTTAAGTGACTTGCCCAGGGTCACATAGCTAGTAAGTGTCTGAGGCCGGATTTGAACTCAGGTGCTCCTGAATCCAGGGCCGGTGCTTATCCACTGAGCCATCTAGCTGCCCCCTATATTCTTGTTAATATGAATGTATGGATCACCTGGATTTGATGGAGGTGCCTTGTTATCCAAAAGTATTTTTTATAAAACCCTGGGTTAATAGGAGCAAAATGTCCTTCAAGTGAACTCCAAACTGAACCCAGATAGCTAGCAGATAAAAGTCCCTACTTGGTGACTTCTTTCCTCAAGATAGTAAGTCCCTATCTTATGGGGACATCTGGGCATCCTCATCCTTGCCAAACTCCTTTCTGGAATCCTATAATCTTATCATGATGCTTCTTTATTTCCTCCATACTTGTTATAACTGAAATTGTTAAAAACTACTTTGCAGGGGGCAGAGCCAAGATGGTGGAGGACAGACATTAAACGTACAGAGCTCCTGATACAATTACCCCAAAAACAGCAATAAAAGAACCCCTGGAGCAGAAAAACACACAAAAATACGCACTGAGATTATTCTCTAGCTATAGATAGAGTAAGTGAGTAAAGTCCAACCTCGCGATCGCGCCAACAGAGACCCCATCCACACCACCAGGGGAATTTACCCCAGAGCCTCTGAATCAGCTACAGCACCAGCGTCTTCTAGAACTCAGTTTATGGTTGGGTGAGAGGGCTGAACGGCTGGCCCAGGGGGAAGTGAAAGGGTGCCAGCAGGACATAGGGAGGAATTTGGCTGTCCCACCCCAGCAGGGAACCAGGAAGAAATCCTGAGCTGCAGGAGGCCCAGGTCAGGGAGGGGCACAGGCTCCTTGAAGCTAAGAACCATACCACAGAAAGCTTTGCTGGTTGGTTGTTTAGTAAGTAGGCTTGAGGTTATCTTTGGACCAGAGAACAGGCCAGGTGAGAGTAAAACCTGCCCTCCCTCAAACCAAAACACCTGGGACCCTCTGAAGCTGGGAACAGTAGTGGAACTGAAAAACAGGGCCCCCCAGTGGAAAGTTCAAAGTAAAGTAAAAGATGAGCAAGCAAAGAAAGTTCAGAATTATAGAAAGCTTCTTCAGTGACAAGGAAGATCAAGGGGCACCATCATATGAGGAAATCAACCATAGGGCCCCTACATCCAAAGCTTCCAAGAAAAATATGAACTGGTCTCAGGCCATGGAAGCTCTCAAAAGGGACTTTGAAGAGAAAGTAGGAGAGATAGAAGGAAGATATAGAGAGAGGGAGGAAAGAATGGAAAGAGAAAGGAGAGCGATGCAGGAAAGTCATGAGAAAAAAGTCAATAGCTTGAAAAGCCAAATGGAAAAGGAGATTAAAAAACTGTCTGATGAAAATAATTGCCTAAGAATTAGGATTGAACAAATGGAAGCTAGTGACTTTATGAGAAACCAAGACACACAGTAAAGCAAATCCAATTGAATGAAAAAATAGAGAGCAATATGAAATATCTCCTTGGAAAAACAGCTGACCTGGAAAATAAATCCAGGAGACATAATTTGAAAATCACTGGACTACCTGAAAACCATGAACAAAACAAGAGCTTAGACAACATCCTTCAAGAGATTGTGAGGGAAAATTTCCCTGATATTCTAGAAGCAGAAGTTAAAATAGAAACTGAAAGAATCCACCGATCACCTCCTGAAAGAGATCCCAAAAGGAAAATCTCCAGGAATATTATAATCAAATTCCAGAACTCCCAGGTCAAGGAAAAAATATTGCAAGCAGGTAGAAAAAAGGAATTCAAATACTGTGGAGCTCCAATAAAGACAAAACAAGATCTAGCAGCATCTACCTTAAAGGACTGAAGGGCATGGAATATGATATTCTGGAGGGCAAAGGAACTGGGACTACAGCCAAAAATCATGTACGCAACAAAACTGATTATAATCTTTCAGAGGAAAAAATGGAACTTCAGTGAAAAAGAGGACTTTCAGGTATTTGTGATGAAAAGACCTGAACTGAATAGAAAATTTGACTTTAAATACAAGACCCTGGAGAATCATAAAAAGGTAAACAGGGAAAAGAAATCATGAGGGACATTAAAAGGTTAAACCGTTTACAGTCATATATGAGAAAATAATACTTCCAACTCATAAGAACTTTTTCAGTAAGGAATAAACAGAGGACACAGGTCTGAACTGAATATGAAGGGATGGTATTTGTAAAGCATTTTTTGTGTATCCTTGTCCTTTGTGAAGCAAACAGGGTGGGTTGTCTGGTGTCTGGGGCTGGATTTAGGCTCTGGGCCTCCTGGGCCCAGGGCTATTGTTTTGTCCACTGTGCCACCTAGTTAACCCATGAAGATATCTTTAAAATAGGGGTGAGGGGTAGGAGGAATAGATGGGGAGAGGTGGACTGGGTAGAAGTAGCTCACATGAAGGAAACAAGAAAAAAGCCTATGGAGGGGAGGGGAAGAGGGGGAGTGAGTGAACCTCACTATCATCAGAATTGGCTCAAAGAAGGAATAATATACATACTCAAGTGGGTATAGTAATATATTTTTGCCCTGAGGAAAAGTGGGAGGAGGAGATGGGGGAGGTGAGGAAAAGAGGAGGGAAGGGAAGTTTGGGGGAGGGAGTGGTAAAAAGTAAAACACTTTTGAGGAAGGTGAAGATGTTCTGCATAACACTACATGTATGACATATGAATAAAATTGCTTGATTTCATAGGGAAAGTTGAGGAGGAAGGGAGGAAGAAAAGTTTAGAAAACAGAATTAGCTCAAAGGCCTTAACCTCATCAGAATGGTTTCAAGGAGGGAATAACACACACACCCAATTGGGAAGAGTAATCTATTTAACCCTATAGGAAAGTAGGAGGGAAAGAGGATAAGGAAGAAAGGGTGAATGTAAGGAGGGTAAATCAGGGGAGGGGGCAGTCAGTAGCAAAACACTTTTGAGGAGGATTAGGCAAAATAAGATAAACAACAGAGGAAATATCACTGGAAGGGAATGGGATGGAGGGAAATAGTTATGATGATTGACTACAATGTTAAAACATATAGTACCTACTCTGCGGGGATATTGTGAAGAAAATTCTGTCAAGTTCAAGGTACTATATAAAAATTATGATGAAGAGGATGCTATTAGAAAAACCTGGAAAGACCCACATGAACTGAAGCAGAGAGAAATGTACTATGTACAAAATAACCGCAGTAGTGTAAGATGATCTGGGAAGCACGTGGTTATTTTCAGCAAGGCAATGATCCCATATAACTCTGAAAAACTTAGGAAAATTGCAGTCCATCTACAGAGAAAGAACTGATGGTATCTGAAAACAGATTGAAACACATTTTTTTTGACAATTCCCTAATCTGAAGTTCTGTTTTTATCTGTTTTCTCTCACAGCCTAGATAATGTAGAATTGTTTTCCATGAAAAAAAACCAAACCAAACCAAATTACTTTGCATTACATCCATTCTTGTCATAGTATTTACTTTTGGGTTGATTTGTATCATGCTAATGAAACTGACAACCTCTCATAACAAGTGAACAAAAACCCCTTATATACCCTCAGAAAATAGGGAGTCTCTGAGCCCCCTTTGGAAGGGGTCTCCCCATGATCATGTTTCTTCTTGGCACAAATAAACTGGTACTATGTTTTTCCTGTCTGTCTGATATGGTTTTTAGACATGTTCTCTGATCTGTTTTTTTGGTAGGAGGGCAGGTATGGAAACAAATTGTAGGAGATATAAAATTAATTTCTCTGATCTGTTTATTATTTTTTTTTGTAGGAGACAGGCAAATAAAAACTATATTTCATTTTTGACACTCTCCTCTGATTATTTCCTACAAAAGTGGTTTCTAAGGATGCCACAGTCTTTGTTCCTGAAGAATCAGTTGAGGACATGGTATTGAGGGAATAGAAAGTTCCACCCCACAGTACCAGTCATCCTTTTGCCCAGGTTCTAGATCTTCAAGTCTGATTTTTTTAGCATGCACTGTTTACAATAATCAAAGGTCCTGTATCATCTGGCCAAATGTATTTGCACTAATTTGTTTCTCACTATTCTCCAAATACTGAGTCTAATCTGAACTGAACTCTGCATCTCAAGTTTTGGACATTCCAGGTTGAAGTGACAGTTTTCCCTTGGCCCAAGCTTTAAAGGCTTGCTTAATGGGGAATTGGCTGGAGGTTTACTCTGTCCTGATCCCAAAATGATACCACTATTCCCTTAACCTTTCTGTTCCTTGGCAAGATCAGTACTCTCACCACTGACTGCCCTTTTCTTTTGTACACATGATTTCTACAAAAGAGTCAATTTTTGGTTCAGGATCTGTCTCTCTTTATCCTTCTTGAGTTTGGGAACTTTAATTCTCCATTTACTTCACAGTTGATTAACTGCTGGAAGAGTCCACTATAATCTGATTGGACAAAGATCTACATGTGGGCTGCTCAACTGGTTGCTAGCAAACTCAGAGGGAAAGAAAGTATTTTATTTAGCACACAAAGGCAGCAAGCAGTTGGGTGTGGCAGGCCCCAAATTCAAACTGTGTGTTGCTTTTGTTTTTTTAAATGTTTAAGTATTTAATAAAGAGCATTAGGATCAGAGAGAAAGGTAAAAATCTATTTCTAAGAGACCCTATCATCCAACCCACCAAAAGAGCCTGTGTGCTGCTTTTGTAGACAGAAAAAAATAACTTCCATATAAGGGCAAAATAATCCTGACTGATACCATTTCCAATGAAGAGATGGGATTAGTGAGAACCACAATTATATTACCATAGGGACATGGTTGTGCATGTCTAAATGAGAATTAAACATGGGTGTTCCAGGAGTCAAGATGGTGGGGTTAGAAGGAAATTGCCTGAAATCTCCCATATTCATCTCCAAAGAACTATAAAGTGGCTCCCCAAAATGAATTCTGGAATAGGAGAACCAGGAAAAAAAAAGGTGAAACAATCTTCTAGCCCAAGAAAATTGGAAAGTCTGCAGGAAAAGGTCTTTCTTACTCAGTTAAAAGGGTCACACAGTCCAAGACAGGAAGCATCCCAGCAAGCCAGCGGCAGGCCCAGTGGAAGGCTTTGAGCCCCAGGGTAATGCTAGGCAAGCAGATAAATGTCAACACCAGAACCTTCAATGTACTCAGCATAGCCCCAGGTGAACCAGCAGATGCTAGCAGGAAGACCCCACCAGATGCCTTAGGGCAGTACTGGGTGAGTTGCCAGACCCCTGTAGCCTCCAGTAACACCAACCACCCATCACCTCACACTACAAGGATCCCTGTGGGCCTCAGGGCAACACTAGTGAAGCACTAGGCAAACAGCCAGGACCTGAAACCCCTGACATAAGAAGCTTGGGACAGTTCCCCTTCTACCTTAGGAGTAGAACTTAAATTTAAAAGTAAGGAAATAGGCTAGAAAAGATGAGCAAAAAACAAACAAAATAATCAAATGATAGAAAGTTACGGTGACAGGGAAGAGCAAGACACAAAATCAGAAGAGGACAACAATGTTAAAATACCTATGAGCAAAACCCATATGGGGAAAGAAAAATGGGAATTGGACTCAAGTCCAGAAAGAACTCATGGAAGAGCTCAAAAAGGAGTTTAAAACTCAAATAAGAGAGGTAGAAGAAAAATTGGGGAAAGAAATGAGTGATACAAGAGAATTATAAAAAAAAAGAGTCAACAGCTTAGAAAAATAAAATAACTTCTTAAAAAGTAGAATTGGCTAAATAGGAAAGGAGGTACAAAAATCCACTGAAGTAAACAACTCCTTAAAAAGTAGAATTGGGCAAGTGGAAGCTAATGACCCTATGAGACATAAAGAATCAATCAAAATCAAAAGCATGAAAAATTAGAAGAAAATATAAAATGCCTCATTGGCATTGGCAACAACTGACCTGGGAAATAGATCCAGGAGAGACAAAATCAAAAGGAGGACTGGGACATTGGACTTCAAGAAATTATCAAAGAAAACTTCCCTGATATCCTAGAACTGGAGGCTAAAATAAACATCAAAAGAATCCATTGATCACTTCTGGAAAGAGATACCAAAATGAAAATTTCTAGGAACATTATAGCCAAATTCCAAAACTCCCATGTTAAGGAAAAAAATATTGCAACAGCCAGAAAGAAACAATTCAAATATCAGGGAGCCACAGTGAGGAGTACACAGGACTTAGCAGCTTAGTAACTTAGCAACATTAAAGGATCAGAGGGTGTGGAACATGATGTTCTGGAAGGTAAAGGGCTAAGACTATAGCAATAACCCAGCCAACCTGAGCATAATCCTTCAGGGGAAAAATGTCATTCAATGAAATAGAACACTTTCAACCTTTCCTGAGAAAAGCAGAACTGAACAAAAAAATTGATTTTTCAATGTCAAGACTCAAGAGAAGCATAAAAAGGTAAAAAAGGAAAGAAAAAAATATAAGGGATTAAATAGGGCTAGACTGTTTGACATCCTTCCATGGGAAAGATGATATTTGTAATTCATAACTATCACTAATACTTTACTGTGCTAAGCACACCCACTGCCCACCCAACCCCCCTGGCTCCCAACATCATCCCACTTGATCTTCACAACAATCCTGGGATAAATGTACTATCCTTATCTTCATTTTACAATCAAAGAAACTGAAGCTGGCAAAGGTTAAATGACTTACACATTTGGATTTGAACTCAGGTCTTCCTGATTCTTATATTGACTCCCCCCCCCCCAATCGATAATTTAAAATAATGCCTCAAAGTGAACTTTAGAGCAGCAAAAATAAATAAAAGTTGGTTTAGAGCAATTGTCCAGCCTAAAACAACTTGGGAGCATATTAGGAAAGACCTGACCTCCTGGAGTGGTGGTCTGGCTTGATTGAAGTGCAGATACTTTGGGGCAGATACTGAATCAACAAACAACAAGCCCTGGGGGCAGCTGTGTTGGCAGCAGCTTTTTGTCCCAGGACATCAGTGGGCTCAGATGGAAGATCACACAGCTGACCTAGGGAAGGTAACAGGGCACTCTGCTGGCTGTCACTGGATGAATGCCCAGGTGTGCTGACCAGACATAGCCTTAGGCTTTGACTGTGGGCAAGGAGGAACACTTACTACACAATGGTAAGTGTGGTTTGAGAGGGGAAGGGCCCTGCTGTCTCTGGGCACTCACTGGAGAGTGGAGTCCCTGGTTTTGGTTCTAGAGCAGAGAGGTGAGCAGAAGTTTAAAGCTACAGGACTGTAGGGAGTAAGAGCCTTTGTGGTGACAGCATTGCTGAGGGACCTGAATATAGCTCAGGGGCAGAGAGGAGTACTTGAGGTCAGGGCCCCAGATGGAGCTCAGAAAACAACAGCACAAAAAACCTGAATCTTGAGACATTGTCCCTCATACTTTGGGACTAGAGCCTGACTCTAATATAAAGTTAACAGCCAAGAAATAAGCCCCTGAAAATGAGTAAGCAAAAGAAAAAGAAACCAACCATAGATAGCTACTATGTTGATAGAGAAGATCTGGGTTCAAACTCAGAAGAAGATGGTGATATCAAAACAGATACTTCTACTTCAGAGAAAAATATAAAATAGTTACAGTCCCAAAAAGAGTTCTGGAAGAGCTTAGAAAGGACTTTAAAAATAAAATGAGAGGTTGAGGAAAAATTAGGGGAAAAAGAGCAAGGCAAGAAAATCAAGAAAATTATGAAAATAATTTGAAAAAGAGATCCAAAAACTTACAGAAAAAAATAACTCCTTAAAAATTAGAATTGAGAAAGGAGAGGGCAGCTAGATGGCACAGTGGTAAAGCACCGGCCCTGGATTCAGGAGTACCTGAGTTCAAATCCGGCCTCAAACACTTGACACTTACTACCTGTGTGACCCTGGGCAAGTCACGTAAACCTTGTTGCCCTGCAAAAAACCAAAAACCAAAAACAACAACAAAATTCCCTCAAAAGAATTGAGAAAGGAGAAGCTAATAACTTCATAATAAGACAATAATTAGAAAAAAATAGAAGAGGATGTGAAACAGCTCATTAGAAAAATGACTAATCTGAAAAACAGATCAAAAAGAGACAATATAAGACTTGCTACACTACATGAAAAACATGATTTTAAAAAAAGAGTCTACACATTATACTTCAAGAAATTATTAGGGAAAATTGCCCCAAAGTTTTAGAACTAAAGGGTAAATTGAAATTGAAAGAATGCACTGATCACCACTTGAAAGAGATACCAGGAAGAAAATGCACAGAAGCATTATAGTTAAGTTTTGAAGTTCCCAGGTCAAGCAACTAGAAAGAAACAATTTAAATACTGTGATGGCACTGTCAAGATAACACAACATTTGGCAGCTTCAACATTAAAAGACTGAAGAGTATGGAACATGATTTTCCAAAGAGCCAAGAAGCTGTGTTTGCAACTAACAATAAATGAACAAAGTTGAGTGTAATCCTGAATGGAAAAAATTAGTTATTTAATGAATTAAAGGACTTTCAGGTATTTATGAGGAAAAGACCTGAACTGAACAGAAAATTTGACCACATAAGAAGGTAAACATGAAACACAAATTATGAGGGATTATAAGGTCAAGCTGTTTACTTCTTTTTTTTTTTTTTTGTGAGACAATTGGGGTTAAGTGACTTGCCCAGGGTCACACAGCTAGTTAAGTGTCAAGTGTCTGAGGCTGGATTTGAACTCAGGTCCTCCTGACTCCAGGGCCAGTGCTCTATCCACTGCACCACCTAGCTGCCCCTTTGTTTACTTCTTATATGGGAAAACATCTGTAACTTTTAAGACTCGCTACTATTATCATTACATAATTATCATTAGTAGGGTAGTTTGAAAGAGTATACATAGATAGAAGGCTAGGGGTTGAGTTGAATATGATGGGATTATCCTAAAAAATGAAATTGGGTAGGGAGAGGTAAAATGGAACAATTATCTTATACAGACAAAGTATGAATGGAAGATTTGTAACAGTGGAAGGCAACAGAGGGCAGAGGGCTGGTAATCCTAGAAGTTGTTCTCATCAGAACTAGGTTAAAGAGGGAATAGCATATTCATCTAGAAAGGTATAAAAGTCTTCTTAACTTACAGAGGAATAGGAAGGCAAGGGGATAGGATAAGGGAAGGACTCTTAGAAGGGTGTGCAGATTAAAAAATAGGGTAAAGGTGAGGGTAATGGAGGCATTCTTAGAAGAAGTGTGGATTAGGGAGGCAGTGGTCAGAAATAAACTAGATGTCTGAGGAGGGATAGGATAAAAAGAGAGGCTGAGAAGGATAATAGTGAGGAAAAATAGGATGGAGAGAAATATACAAATAATAATTATAACTTTGCGTGTGAATGGGATGAATTCACCCATAAAATGGCAACAACAGAATGGATTAAAAACCAGAATCCAGCAATATGTTGTTTATAAGAAACACATTTAAAAATGAGAGATGCACACTGAATTAAAATAAAGGGCTGGAATAGAATTTATTATGCTTTAACTTATGCAAAAAAAAAAGCAAGGGTAGCAATCATGATCTCAGACACAATTCAAGCTAAAATAGATTGAGATAAGCAGAGAAACTACATTATGACAAAAGGTGCCATAGATATGAAATAATATCAATACTAAATTTATATGCACAAAATACTGCAGCATCCAGATTTTTTTTTTTTTTGGTGTGGTAATGAGGGTTAAGTGATTTACCCAAGGTCACACAGCTAGTAAGTGTCAAGTGTCTGAGGCTGGATTTGAACTCAAGTCCTCCTGAATCTAGGGCTGGTGCTTTATCTACTGCACCACCTAGCTGCCCCCACAACAGCCAGATTTTAAAAATTACTGATGGAAAAAGATGGCAAAGAGTGGAGGTCTTCAAACTTCTGCTCTCAGAACTTCATATATCTATCCAAAAAATAAATAAGAAAGAAGTCAAGGAGATTAATAGAATCTTAGATAAGCTAGATATAATAGCTATCTGGAGAGAACTGAATGAGAATAAAAAGGAATATACCTTTTCCCAGTGATATGTGGTACCTTTACAAAATTTGACCATACATGATGGCAGAGAAAAGGCAGGGACTTGCCTAAGCTCTCCCCAGTTCCCCTCCAAACAACTTTAAATGACACGTTGAAACAAATGATGGAGTGGCAGAACCTAAAAAAGAATGGGGTGAAAAAATTGTCAAGCCCAAGACAACTTGTAATGTTGGCAGGAAAGGTCTATTATGCTGGGGTAAGAGTGGATCACAGGCTCTACCAGGGCAGTGGCCCCCAAAAGTAGGAGTGGACTCTGGAGGTGATTGAATCAGCAATAAATCCTTCCAGAGCTTTTAGCCCACAGATAGTGATGGGGGTCAGACAACTGGTCAGAAGGAGATTACAGGTGCAGAAATTATTTTGATTTGGGGACCCTACCTTTGGGCTGAGATTAGAAAGCCCCCCTCCACTTCAGCTGAGCCAAAAAGCCCCGTGGGCTGTACAAGATGCCAGGTCAGACAGCTGGAGGGAAAAGCCCCAGGTCCCTCCACCCTGAGAGGATCTATCTGAAAGATCCAGAGCTTGTCCAGGCTGGCCTTTGGTGTAGCCCGTGCAGAGGTCCCTGGGCGCAAAGCAAGGGCATGGGCCGCAGTCCTGGTGCGGCTGGGGGATTAGCTTGGTGTGTGGGGGGGGGCGTAGGAAGCCCCGAGATTTGAGTGGAGAGAAGGAAGATATATATACCAGGGAGTTAGACAGTTAAAAAAAAAAAAGCTATGAGGAAGGTAGAGACCAAAGGACTAGGAGGAAGGGAGAGGCCAGAAGGTTAAGAGGTTAGAAGGGAACAGAGAGAAGGATACAGGAGATTAAGAGGATGGGGGAAGGAGAAAAAGCTAAGAGCAAGAAAGGACAGAGGCCAATATGGAGCAGGGGAGCTTTTCAGTGAGGAGAATGTTAGAAGAAGGTCCGTCAGTATGCAGGAGGAGGCTAAAAAAGATTCCAGGTGCAGCAGGTGGAAAGAGACGTCCTGGAATGCAGTCAGGTTGTACATTTTATTTCCCTGTATTCTTAATTTTAAATTGTATCTCATAAATAAACTCTGCTTTGATTATTTAATTAAGAGGCTTCTTAATCTTTTGCTTATCAATTTTGGGAGTGGAGCAGTATGGTGGAACTTTTTAGTGAGGCAATTGGGGTTAAGTGACTTGCCCAGGGTCACACAGCTAGTAAGTGTGTAAAGTGTCTGAGGCCGGATTTGAACTCAGGTACTCCTGACTCCAGGGCTGGTGCTCTATCCACTACGCCACCTAGCTGCCCCCATGGTGGAACTTTTTAAAAGGCCCATAGGAAATTAATAGCAGTCAGCCAAACAGTCAACAGTCCCAGATTAAGTACCCCAGTCAGATTAGGCCCTCCAAATTAGCCAAGTTACTAAAAATATTCTAACACAGGGGTCCCTTTGCTGGCATTGGGTCTCAATCAAATTGTCTCAGATCCAGATCACAGTTTCAGGGTAAGGAGGAGCACCAGAACACCAGAGCTTATTTCCATAGGGGAGTGGGGACCATGGTCATAGTTCTAGGGCAGAAAAAAGTTCTTGTGGTCACTCACAGGCCAGGAGAGTAGTAGATAAACCTTTCCTCAGATCCTACCACCTTGGAAGAACTGAAAACTTACAGACTCACAGAACTAGATGTGAAAACAGCAGAAAAAACCAACGCCAACCCAAAAGAAAACCCTAAATCTTGAGACAGTGCCCCCCTTGACCCTAGGAGTAGAGCTCAACTTTAAAAATATAAAACTAGGGACAGCTAGGTGGCGCAGTGGATAAAGCACCGGCCCTGAATTCAGGAGTTCCTGAGTTCAAATCCGGCCTCAGACACTTGACACTTACTAGCTGTGTGACCCTGGGCAAGTCACTTAACCCTCATTGCCCAGCAAAAAAAAAAAAAAATATATATATATATATATATGTATATATATATATATATATATAAAACTAAAAGTCAAGTAATAACCTGGAAAAATGAGCAAACAACAAGAATAAAAAGATCCCAATCATAGAAAGTTGATATGATGACCAGGAAAAACAAAACACAAACTCAGAAAAAGATAACAAAGTAAAAACTGCTACATCCAAAGCCTCAAAGAAATATGTGAATTGGTGTGAAGTCATGGAAAAGCTCAAAAAAGATTCTTAAAATCAAATAAGAGAGATAGAGAAAAAATGGAGAAAATAAATGAGAGTGATCCAAGAAAATCATGAAAAAAAAAAAAAAGGTCAACAGCTTGGTGAAGGAAGCACAAAAAATGCTGAAGAAAATGACATCTTAAAAAACAGAATAGGCCAAAGAGTAAAAGAGGCACAAAAATCCAACATAGAGAAGAATGAGTTAAAAAGCAGAATTGGCCAAATAGAAAAAAGGTTTATAAAAATTCACTGAAGAACTCCTTAAAAATTAGAACTAGTCAAATGGAAAAAGAGGCACAGAAGCTAAATGAAGAAAATAATTCCTTAAAAATTAGAATTGGGCAAGTAGAAGCTAATGATGTCACAAGACATCAAGAAACAATAAAACAAAATCAAAAGAATGAAAAAAATAGAAAAAATGTGAAATATCTCATTGGAAAAACAACTGATCTGGAAAATAGATCCAGGAGAGATGAAGTAATCAAAGTTAACTACAGCTATATATGTATTTTTTTGTTTGTTTTTTTTTTGTGGGGCAATGAGGGTTAAGTGACTTGCCCAAGGTCACACAGCTGTTAAGTGTCAAGTATCTGAGGCCAGATTTGAACTCAGGACCTCCTGAATCTAGGGCTGGTGCTTTATCCACTGCACCATCTAGCTGCCCCCTTACAGCTATATTTTTAAAAAATGCTCTAAATTGGTTAGGAAAAAAATGTAAATTAAAATAATACTGAGGAACCACCTCATACTTATCAGATTGACTAATGTGACAAAAAAGGAAAATAACAAATGTTGCATGGGATGTGGAAAAATTGAGACATTAATGCACTGTTAGTAGAGTTGTGAACTGATCCAACCATTCTGGAGAGCAATTTGGAACTGTGCCCAAAGGGCTATAATACTGTGCATACTCTTTGACACAGCAATAGCCCTACTAGGTCTGTGTTCCAAAGAGATTAAAAAAAAAAGAAAATAAAAATGATCTATATGTACATAAATATTTATATTAGCTCTTTTCTGGTGGCAAAGAATTGAAAATTGAGAGGATGCCCATTAATAGGAATGACTAGGGGGCAGCTAGGTGGTGCAGTGGATAAAGCACTGGCCCTGGATTCAGGAGGGCCTGAGTTCAAATCTGGCCTCAGACATTTGACACTTACTAGCTGTGTGACCCTGGGCAAGTCACTTAACCCTCATTGCCCCGCCCCCCCAAATGATAAGCAGCATCTACATAAATAACCAACATTCATTATTTGTAATAGAAATGTTAGAAACCTTCCCTGTAACATCAGGAGTGAAACAAGGACGTCCATTATCCCCAATATTATTCAGTATTGTATTAGAAGTGCCAGCTGTGAAAGAAGAGAAAAAATGAAGGAATCAGAATGGGCAATGAGGTAATTAAACTCTTTTTTCAGAGGATATGATTACAGACTTGGAAAATCCTAAAGACTTAACCAAAACTAGTTGAAACAACTAATAATTTTTAATAATAATTTTTAACAAAGTAGCAGTATATAAAATAAACCCACACAAATCACCAGCATTTATACATATTACCAACAAAACCCTGCAAGAAGAGATAGTAAGAGATAGTACATTTAAAAGAACCATAGCTATCATAAAATGCCTAGGGGTATACCTTCTAAGACAAACCCAGGAACTACAGGAAGATAATTCTAAGACACTTTTTATACAAATAAATTCAGACTTATACAATTAGAGAAATGTTAATTGTCTATGGGTGGTGAAAGTCAATATAATAAAAATGACGATTGTTCCTAAACCAATCTAAAACAATTCAGTGCCATCCTATTTAAATTACCAAAACTATTTTATTAAGTTAGAAAAAATAATCACAATATTCATTTGGAAGAATAAAAGGTCAAGTATATAAAAGGAATCAATGGAAAAAGTATAAAGGAAGAACATTTAGTAGTACGAGATCCTAAACTGTATTATAAGGCAGTAACAATAAAAACTATCTGGTACTGGCTAAGAGACAGAAAAGTGGATCAGTGGAACAGACTAGACATATGATCCACAGTAGTAAATGATTATAGAAGCCTTATGTTTGAGGAATGTTAAAGATTTAAATTTGTAGGATAAGAATTTGGTAACAATTGTTGGGAAAACTGGAAAGCAGTCTGGCAGAAATTGATCATAGACCAATATCTTACACCATTTACCAAGATAAAGTCAAAATGGATACATGACCTAGATATAAAGCTCCCTTTCACAAGAAAATGAGAAGATCATGGAACATATTACCTATCAGTCTTATGGATAGATGAACAATTTATGAATAAACAAGAGATGTATAAAATGGATAATTTTGATTGCATTAAATTAAAAAGGGTTTGTACCAATAAAACTAATGTAGCCAAGATTAGAAGGAAAGCTGAAAATTGGAGAAATTTTTTTACAGAGCTTTTCAGATAAAGGTTTAATTTCTCAAATATATAGAGAACTTTGTCAAATTTATAAAGATATGAATCACTCTCCCACTGATAAATGATCAAATGATATGAAGAAGCAGTTTTCTGATTAAGAAATCAAAACAAGTTATAACTATATAAAATGCTCTAAATCATTATTGACTAGAGAAATGCAAGTTAAAATAAGCTTGAGATATCATTTTACACCTATCAGATTGGCTAAAATGATTGAAGGGGAAGTGACAAGAGTTGGAGGGGATTTGGAAAAATTGGGACACTAATACACTATTGGTGGAACTGTGAACTGATCCATTTTGAAGAGCAATCTGGAATTATGCCCAAAGAGTTTTTAAATTACCCATACCCTTTGGCCCAGCAATATCACTATTAGGACTACTTCCCAATATGATTAGGGAAAAATGAAAAGAACCTAGGTGTTCTAAAATATTTATAGCAGGCCTCTTTGTGCTGGCAAAGAACTGGAAAGAAGGTGGTATATGATCATGAGGGAATACTACTGTGCTATAAGGAAACAATGAGTTTATCGATTTCATAAAAATATGAGAAGACTTACATGAAATAAATGGCTGTGGTTTTATCAATTGAAACAAAAAGAAACAGGCTTAGGACAGAGCTGTGAAATACTACCATTCATGGGGCAGCTAGGTGGTGTAGCAGATAGAGCACTGGCTTGGGATTCAGGAGGACCTGAGTTCAAATCTGGCCTTAGACACTTGACACTTACTAGCTGTGTGACCCTGGGAAGGTCACTTAACCCCCATTGCCCCCCCCCCAAAAAAAAAAAAGAGATGGCTTGAAAAAAAATATGGCAATAAATCTTGAAAAACCATTGGGATTCTCACTAGCTCCATATAATTTTTCTAAGTAAATTTATTCTTTGGGTAACAAAGAATCCTATACCCTCAGGCTTCTGGGGATGTGATAACCAAGTTTGCATGCTATTTCTCCTTTTTTAGACAATCTGTATAATGAGAAGATATTAACAATAATTCTTTGATCCTTTGCTGGAAAGGATCTTCTCCTTCACTCCTAAAATGTAATCTCTTTTCAAACCAGTTTAAGTGTTTTACTCCACTGAATGGGAAGGAGTCATCTTCTCTTTTTTGACTCTTCTTAAATTAAATGCCTTGAGGAAAAAAACAACACCACACACACACAGAGGAGGTAGGGTGGAGATGGCAAGAACTAGGCCAAAAGGAGCTCACAAGCACATGCCTGTTCGAACCCCTTCTACTCAGAGCAGATTCTTGAGGGAGGGGTGGGGTCATCCTGGAAATGGTTGAAAAGGTTTGTGTCACTTACCAGCACTCTAGAGTTTTCAACAGGTGTCATTTTAATAAAGAGATTATTGTTCAGTAAAAGGAGGAGAGAAATAAAGATTGAGAAGTCCAGTCAAGGGGCTTGGAGGTGCCAGTGATTATTTAAGATTTTCAAGATAATTAATTTAATAGCTTGCTCAAACTTTAGCTGCTGCAATTTTCTACAAAAATTGACAGTGATTTATTTCAATGGACTGTAAGTGGTTCTTTGTTTTTACTTTCCTGGAAATAAAATTACTAAGACTGACTTTAGTGAGGCCTTCAGGGGTATCAGGAAAGAATGAAATGAAAAGAACTGACAGCATCCTTAGCTTTTATGTAATAGCAAGAGGGATCAGAGCTGGAAGGATCCTTAAAGATCATCAAGGCTTGGGGATCTTAACCATGGGCACATGAACTTGAGTTTTAAAAATATTTTGATAACTATATTTTAAAAGAATTGATTTCTTTTATAATCCTATATTTTTTTATTCATTTAAAAACATTACTCTGAGAAGGAATCCATGGGCTTCACCAGACTGCCAAAGAGGTCCATGACATACAAAAAAAAAAAAAGGATCTCTGATTTAGACCAAACTACTTTTTTTTTCTTTTTAACAGATGAGGGAACTAAGGCTCAGAGGAGGGCAATGACAGGCCTAATGTCATATAGGTAGATCCTAGATTCAAACCCAGGACCTTGGACTTTGAATTCACTGTACTGTCCATAATATTAGGCTCATACTGGGTGACCCAAAAGTCTTAGTGAAGTTGTAATTAAAACTATATGAGGGGGTGGCTAGGTGGCACAGTGGATAAAGCACCGGCCCTGGATTCAGGAGTACCTGAGTTCAAATCCAGCCTCAGACATTTGACACTTACTAGCTGTGTGACCCTGGGCAAGTCACTTAACCCCCATTGCCCCGCAAAAAACAAAAAACAAAAACACAAAACCAAAACTATATGAATTGGGGGCAGCTCGGTGGTGCAGTGGATAAAGCACCGGCCCTGGATTCAGGAGGACCTGAGTTCAAATCTGACCTCTGACACTTAACACTTACTAGCTGTGTGACCCTGGGCAAGTCACTTAATCCCCATTGCCCTGCAAAAAAACCAAACAAACCAAAAAAATGATATGAATTGGAGAGCCCTCTTTCTAGAGGTGACTTCACTTAGGACTTAACTTTGCTTGCATATATATGAGGATTGTTTGAAGGGGAAAAGAAGCCTTGGAGGCCCAGGGTATGTGTGTGGGTGACATAATAACTATAAGAGGGATTAGAGTAGTCTGCTTGGCCCCAGAGGTCAAAGCAAGGCATATTTAGGCATGAAGTAAGGAAAAATTTCCTAACAAATAGAGCTGGCTAAAAGTAGAGTGGGCTGCCTCAGGATGTGGAGGATTATCCTCCTTGCAGGCCTTCAAGTAATGGATGGGTAGATACTTGTCCAATATGTTGTAGTGGAGATTCCTTTTGAGGTATAGGTTGGACTATATGCCCATTGAGCTCCTTCTATCACTAAAATTCTATGATTTTATCACTAAAATTCTATGATAAAATTCTATCTGTATGATATAATTAAACCCTGTTTGTATATATCTAGAAAGAACTGTTGATCTCTAGCTTCTGCCTCCTAAATGACCAACTGTTGGTTGTCCAAGTGGATAAAGAAGTAACTACTATCAATCAATCAGTCAATCAATCAATAAACATTTATTAAGCACCTACTATGTGCCCTCCAGGAGCTCACAATCATAAGTGAGTCAGCTTATTTAGTGGAAAGATCATGGAGACCTTGTGGTATTCTCAACTCACATACCATCGAAAACCCCAAACTTCTCTTGACGCCTATAACAGCTAGTGCCCACCTTCCCCAACTATCTTATATTTATTGACTGTGTATTTACCTCTTTGTGTTGATTCTGTTTATACTTTCATATGTATTTGTCTGTATGCAAGCTTCTTGAGAGTTAGGTTTGTTTCATTCTTTTTAGCTGTATCCCCAGCATTTAGCATAGTGTCTGAAACACAGCAGGCACTTAATAAATGCTTTTACATTAATCAGCTGATTGTTCAAGATCTGACAGTCATTTATTAGCTATGTGGCTTTGGGCAAGTCACTTAAGGCATCTGCATTACCTGTCTGATGGAAGATTTTGAAGATCAAATGAAACTGTACATAAAACTCTTTGTAAAGTTTGTGAATTATTATCATTAAGTTATTTCTTGCAAGGGCCATCTGAAGATTCAAAATATTTCTTTACTAATTTTGGCAGCACATGCAAATTATTTCACTATATATTTTTTTGCCATTTTACTTACATAAGATTAGCATATGAATTCTGTGTCTAAAATTGTGTTTAAATCTCATCAAATATATATTTAAAATTTTGGTTTTTTGGGGGGACAATGGGGGTTGCCCAGGGTCACACAGCTAGTTAAGTGTCAAGTGTCTGAGGTCATATTTGAACTCAGGTCCTCCTGAATCCAGGACTGGTGCTTTATCCACTGCACCACCTAGTTGCCCCCTATTTAAAAAAAAAAAAATATATATATATTTTGTTTTTATTCCAACTTAATTTCTGGATTTGTCTCTCCTCCCTCTGTTAAACAGTAAACCATCCCTTGAAAGAAAGAATTAAAAAAAGAAAGAAAAAAAGGGTTTCAGTAAAACTAACATTTCAATAAAATCTGACAGCATATGTAGTGCTCTGCACCTATAGATCCCCCCCCCCCCCAAAGAAGAGAAAGAACGGCACATATTCATCATATTCATGCCTTCTTCAGGGACAAACTGTCACTAAATAGTTTAAAATTGTAAAATTGTCTAGATATTATCAAACTTTCAAACTTGGTGTTGTATAGCTATATCATCAGACTTTTTTCCCTTAGGAATTATGAGTGCCACTTTCAGTATGTTGGATAATAAAAAGTATCCTTCACCTGTTTTTGATAGGTTAAAATTTATAACTTTGCTCCAGTGGTGTAGATAAAAACGTAAGGTTAAAAGGGGACTATTCCATGATCTATGTGTCACTGGTTCAAAACAATTTCTAAATAATTTTTAGTAAAATTGTTTTTAAAGTATTTGTTTCTGTCAAAGATTATTACTTATTGTTGAAGACTAATTAATATCGGTATATATTCATTGTTTAATCCATAGCCATCCTATTACATTAGTTAATAAAAGAACCCAGGATACTTGAGTGTGTGAAGAAGCAGCCATTTTCACCTTGGCCATGACAGCTTTGGATTGTGAAATTGAACATTACCTAAAGGAAAATACCTGTAAGTGATTCTTTAAAGAAATGAATAGTGTCTTTCTGCTAAGTGGCCCTGGGAAGCTGGTGAGCATCATTAGAGGTGTAGAAAAATGAGTCAGATAAAAATCTTAGTGGAATTAGTATTGGGGTGATGCTTTTTAATGCAGGTGTTGGACCAAGTGACTCACATGGCCTTTTCCAATCCCTTCTGTTCACTGCCTGGGAAGTTCCGGCCCTTTCAGAATTTTAAGAGGGTGAAGAAAGAACAATGGTTGCTTGGGACTTTGTTTCCTTGTATGAAAGAAAACAACAGTTCATTTGTCTAAAAATTCACATCACCTATAAAATACTAAGCCGCTGGAATGGTTTCTATGGGTAAGCCTTGGGTCAATGGCTCTCTCCTGACACCCATTTCTGTACCCTTTAAGGGACTTTTCTCTTCTCTGGTTTGCTGCCCCCACCTGGATGAGCTGGGAATGGCCATATATGACACTACCCTCTCCTGCCCACCAACCTTCCTCCCGGTATAGTTATCAACTCCTTTTAAAAGTACAATATTCACAAAGCTTAAAATATGAATATATTTATTTAAAAGTAAATGGAGGGGGGGCAGCTAGGTGGCGCAGTGGATAGAGCACCAGCCCTGGGACCTGAGTTCAAATCCGGCCTCAGACACTTAACACTTACTAGCTGTGTGACCCTGGGCAAGTCACTTAACCCCAATTGCCTCACTAAAAAAAAAAAAAGGTAAATGGAGGGGCAGCTAGATGGCACAGTGGCACCTAGAGCACTGGCCCTGGAATCAGGAGTACCTGAGTTCAAATCTGGCCTCAGACACTTAACACTTACTAGCTGTGTGACCCTGGGCAAGTTACTTAACCCCAATTGCCTCACTAAAAAAAAAACCAAAAACAAAAGTAAATGGAGGGGCAGCTAGATGGCACAGTGGCACCTAGAGCACTGACCCTGGAGTCAGGAGTACCTGAGTTCAAATCTGGCCTCAGACACTTAACACTTACTAGCTGTGTGACCCTGGGCAAGTCACTTAACCCCAATTGCCTCACTAAAAAAAAAAAAAGAAAAGAAAAGTAAATGGAAGGGCAGTTAGGTGGTACAGTGAAGAAAGCACCGGCCCTGGATTCAGGAGGACCTAAGTTCAAATCCGGCCTCAGACACTTGACACTTATTGTGTGACCGTGGGCAAGTCACTTAACTCCAATTGCCTCACCAAAAACAAAAACAAAAAAGAGTAAATGGAAACCAGCTGGGCTGTGTCAGAGGACATAAAAATAGAGATGCCCACCAATTAAACAATCCTCCCCAGTAAAGGTCTCAAGGTCTGGGTAAAGATCCTCAAATGGGCTTCCCCTCCATTTTGGGGCTTCCTGGTGCAGTTTCTTTGACTGTCTTGCATTGCTCTGTAGCTTCACTTGCTGCAGTTTTGCTCAGTATCCATCAGATGATCATCATTAATTCATCCCAGGCCCTTTTCTTGATCCTTATTTTCTCTGCAGTTGATTTTCCTCTTTCTCCTCCCAAAGTTCTCTTCAAACCTGTAGAATATGGCACTCATCCCTTTCCCAGGAATTTGCTATTTTTTACCTGTTGGGAAAGAACACTCCATAGTCTTTATCACAGTAGAGTATATTTACAGCTTAAAATGCCCCCTATCCTTCTCTCATAATACCTTGGCAATTGTAGACACTCCCTATTTCCTGGCCTGAAATGCCTATGAAATGTTCTGTAACTAGTAAAAACTGGCTTCCCTTCTAGGGTCAGTGTTAATCAAAGACATGATTTTGATAGCATTCTACTCAAAGAGAGCCTAACAGGCAGAAATTGAGTCTTGCATTACACCTTCAAGAAAATCTGTGGCCTGGGCAATTTTGATTGCACATTCCCAAACATGCTAAAGACCCTGAGACCTTTGCATATGGCGGTTCTCACAGCCCAAGGCCTCAGAAAAAGAGGGGTCTCCTAGGATGCCTATGTCTTCTGATCCCAGATTCAGTCCTCTTTTCTACTACACCAAGAAAAGTTGAAACATATGTGGTCTGTAAGTCATCAGGGTGTGGCAGCTTGTATGGTAAGGGATTAGGTACCCATCAAGTCTGCCAGGAGTCGCTGGGATGGTTTATGCCCTTAGATGACTGGGAAGCTGTGTTATGGAAGATGAGGTCAATCAAAAAGGTCAATCAAAGCTGCCCCTGGGGGCATCTTTGTCTTCTTTCAGGAAAGCTTCTCCATGTTGCGAGTTGGAGGAAAGATGCTGCATCAGGGAAGTCCTGGTCCTATATAGCACCACTCCTTTGTGGTAAGGTCTTCTAGTGAACCTATTTAAATGCTAATAGGATTTCCCCTGGATTTTCTTTCCATCCTAGATAGTACTAAGTGGAAAAAAAGGAAAAGAAACAAAATGAAAACAAAACAAAAATGTAGAGAACAAAAGACAGAAATTCTAAGCCAATTTGGAAGGATCACATCATGGGTGATACCAAATCTTTGCAGTTCATGGTGGGTCTACTAGTACACGTTAGTGACAATGAACTAGAGCAACACCAAGAATATCAGAGCTCAGAGGAATGAGTAGAATCGTGGTTTTCTTCTTGTGGTAGGTAAGGCGGCAGTTTCCTGATGCTTCCTTACCCTGACACAGCTTCTCCTCCATCTCCTACAATTTCCTTTGGTCTAGTGGCTTCCCTGGTGAAGCCTCCTCTCCCTATTAAACCTGATTATTCCCAGCCTCTCTGATGCAGCTTCCTGGCCTAGGGCCAATAAAGAGGCCCAAGTCAAGTACACTCTGTGCTTCTCAGACTTGGTGGATGCCTGAAACTATGTACGTTTCCATACCTTGACCTGATGACTGACTGACAGGAGGCATTTCCAGATAGAGACGAGGAGAACCATGTCCAGAGAAGCTAAGGGCCACTGGATCCTTGTTGCATATCCTTGCTGTATTTGAGCAAAGTAAACATTTTTTTTGTTCAGTGACTCACATACTTCATTTCTTCCCAATATTGAAATTCAACTAAGAGAATGCTGGATTTAGAGCTGGTCCTTACATCACTTCTCCTGATGTGAGGTAAGGAAAATGAGCACAAACAGCTCCAGGAACATCAGGACCAGAGAAGCGATATGTCAACAATTCTTCATTATTCATGTAGTAAAATGACCAAGATGTCACAAGCCTCTTGCATGTAACCAACCTATCTTGGATCTAGGTTGATGAAGATAATCTTTTTGTTCTACCACCCACTCAGTTTTCTCTGGCCCACATACTAAGACCTCCCTCTTCCCAAGAGCTACAACAGGGAAAATGTCACAGGGTGATGGTGGTGGTGGTGGGGGGTCCTTAGGTATTCTTCTTCTTCTTTTTGGGGGGCAATGAGGATTAAGTGACTTGCCCAGGGTCACACAGCTAGTATCTGAGGTGAGATTTGAACTCAGGACCTCCTGAATCCAGGGCCAGTGCTTTATCCACTGCGCCACCTAGCTGCCCGGTTTCTTCTTTAAAGAATTACACCCTCTCACACAATTAGAATAAAATCATCTTTTATTTAGGCGCTAGAGAAGAGGAACCAAGAGAGAAGTCAAGGAAGGGGA
This sequence comes from Dromiciops gliroides, assembly GCF_019393635.1. Lineage (NCBI taxonomy): Eukaryota > Metazoa > Chordata > Mammalia > Microbiotheria > Microbiotheriidae > Dromiciops > Dromiciops gliroides. The sequence continues at coordinate 237,746,691 of NC_057866.1, read as the reverse complement.
GATGGTTCCAGAGATATGGTTCTCTGAGATACCTATCTCCTTAAACAGGAGAAAGGCTATAGATAGCTTTTATGGATGGTAGATGGGGTGACCGGATGGGGTCACCACTTGACAACGGAAAGTTCCCTTTGGCAGTGGGGGTGGGGTGGGGTGGGGAAAGCTTGAGTGAAGGCTTGAATGAGAGGACTTCTAGAATTATCTTTGTCCCTTGGTGCTGAATCAGGCAGCAGCTACGCTTATCTCTCTTCTCAAGATGTATTTAGCTAGTGGGCCAGTTTCTCAACTCCATAACAAATGATATAAAATCAGTACTCTGAAGGAGCTGGAAATCTCCCTGTCTTTCACCCACCACCTCAGAATTACCACCAAGTAAACTGATTCCCTTTTTTCCAGATACACTGTCTATAGTCATCTAGTAACAGTTTCATTTTCTCATGCTGTTAGATGTCAAGATACCCTTTTGGGGAAGGGGTTCCTTGAACCATCCTAGGAGTCTGTCATTTGAGAGGTACTTGAGCTATTTCTAACCCAAGCAAAATGTCAGTCACCTATCTCCGGGTGAGAGGTTTGCCCATACTGATCAACAGCTGCATTGTTATGCATCTGACTACTCAGTCAGGTTTCCAACCTCCCAGAAGCTGTGTCTATGACAAATCAATACTGCTCTGGGAAAGAGGAAGGGTAATCTGTTTCCAGGATTTTCTTTTATTCAATAGTTTAATCCATTCACATTTTTTTTTTTTTAAGTGAGGCAGTTGGGGTTAAGTGACTTGCTCAGGGTCACACAGCTAGTAAGTGTTAAGTGTCTGAGGCCGGATTTGAACTCAGGTACTCCTGACTCCAGGGCCAGTGCTCTATCCACTGCGCCACCTAGCTGCCCCAATCCATTCACATTTAAAGTTATAAGAGTTAGGTTTATATTTTCTTTCATTTGTCTATAGTATTGGTCTTTTAAAAGTTATTGTTTTCCCCTCTTTTGACCGTTAACACAGTATTATCTTCCTTAAATTACTTTAGCTTATGCTTAAATTTTTTTTTTAAAAAGGTAACCCTATTTTCAATAGCCCTCTTTGCCTTACCCTGCTTCCTTCCTTCCATTATTTTTGTTTTGTTTTGTTTTTTGGGGGGTAATGAGGGTTAAGTGACTTGCCCAGGGTCACACAGCTAGTAAGTGTCAAGTGTCTGATGTTGCATTTGAACTCAGGTCCTGCTAAATCCAGGGCAAGTGCTTTAGCTGCTGCGCCACCTAGCTGCCCCACCTTCCATTATTTACTCTTTTCCCTTTGAGGTTTGGTTATTAGTTCCTTTGCCTTTCCTACTTTTGTCCACTTGTATAATTCTCCCCTCTGCAGTTTCCCCCCCTCTCATTCAGTCAAGTAGATTGCCCCCTCCTCTCTTCCACTTGAACTAGTTCTTTTACTTAGCTTTTTGTTTCATTTTTTGCATTCCTTTCCAAAAAGTAAGATTTCTCTCACTATCTTTATTATTCATCCTCTCTTTCTGTGTACTTTAGATCCTTGTTTTCTGAGTCATGATCCCTGTATTTTTCTGGTCTTTCTCTTTTCTCTACATTTCTCATTCAAAGATTCTAAGGCATCCATTCTAGGCTCTCCCCTATAGATGGTTTCTGCCACTGTCTTGTAGAGCTTCCCTCACTCCCAGAACAATGGTAATTGTTGTGGTTGTCCCATGGTAGGGCCCTTCCCACCACATCCCTGATTATGCAGCCCACCATTGATCTATACTTTCTCCTTGTTACCTTTTTTTGGCCTCTAAATCTCCTCCCTGGGTCCATGCTCTCCCATTCTCTCAGGTGCCAGTTACTCCTGGTAGTTCCAACTCTTCCCATCACCCCTTTCCTGAGGTAGGATGAGAATACTTTTCAAGCATCAAATTTCCTATGTCACACCCAGCTCAAGGCTGCATCTCCCTTCACTGATCTTCTCTCTGTATTGGTGGAAACTCCTCCTGCTTCTGAAGCAAAGCTTCTCTTCTTTCCTGCTCACTAACTCTTTTATACTCCCATTCAGTTTCTTTTCTTGAGACCACCAAGGTCATCTTACTATCATTGCTAACTCTCAAACTGATCCATGTACATCATGCACTCTCCTCTATTTCCTGCTGTTCTCCTCCCCTTTCATTCACCTTGCCACCAACAGCACTGATTGACCTGTAGGTAGAGTGTGATGAGGTTATTATGCATTCACCTCTTTCCTTGAGAACTTTTAGAAAGAAGTCTCTTATTGGTCTCTCTGCTGTTGATTTGTTGCTGTTGCTTTTCTTGGCTGCTACACAGATTCAATACTCCTGTATTTCTGTTGTCTTTGGAGAAGCAAATAATCTCTTTAAGCCTATTTTTTTCTAAGAATGTTTCAAATACCTCCTTATTATTGAATGTCCGCCTTTTTTATTTATAATTAAACTCATATTTGCAAGGTAGGTCATCCTGGGTAGTATCCAGGGCTCTTCAGAACACATAAATTCTATTCCCTCTTGGATTTTCTGTTAGGTGCAGACGTGTTGCATTATTCAAATTTCCTTTCCTTTGTATTTGAAGGTCTTTTTCTTGATTGCTTGCAGAACTTTTTTCTGAAGTGAATTGTTAGATCTAACCATTATGTGTCTTAGAGTTTGCAGCTTTGGGTTGTTTTCTGGAGGGATCTGGGAATTCTTTCAATTGAAATTTCATTTCTAAGTTCAATAGTTCTAGGCATTTCTCTTTTATTATTTCTGATATTATGATTTAAGGGGTTTTTGTGTGTGTGTGTGTGTGATGTTCTTCTGGGAGACCTATGATACTTAGGCTGTTTCTATGCATCCTGTTTTTGAGCTCAGTATATTTTACTTACATAGTGAGCATATTTTCCTTTAATGTTATTGGGTTTTTGCTCCTTTTCTTCTACATTGTCCTTCACTTCTGGGCATTTACAGTCCTCATCTATTGTTTTATCTTTTGTATCTTTGGTGAGACTTGCCATTGCAGAGTCTAGGGTTGTTTTTTTTCCCCTCTACCTATTATTTTTGCTGTATTGGCCATAAATTTTGCTCTCATAATTTTCATTTCTCTTTTAAATCATTCAGAAACAGTGTATCGTGTGGTTCCACATTTTAAAAGTCCTTGGTATCTTCTTTCTCATCAAGTACTTGACAATTTTCCTTTATTTTAAGGTATTCAAGATCCCTGATCTCATTTACTAGACCTGGAGACCATATTTCTTTCTGCACTTCATATTTTCTTTGTTGAATTTTCTTATGTTCAAGGTCTTTGGATTTTCTTCTGCCTCAGATCTCTGGTAATTTTAGTTCTCTCCCCCCTCCCCACCCCTCCATTTACCCTTATTGATCACTTTCTGACTCCTTCCTCTTTGATTGGGGTTTCCTTGGGGGCGGAATCTCTCACTCTCTCTCTCTCTCTCTCTCTCTCTCTCTCTCTCTCTCTCTCTCTCTCTCTCTCTCTCTCTCTCTCTCTTTTCTCTGCAGGGCAATGAGGCTTAAATGACTTTCCCAGGGTCATATAGCTATTAAATGTCAAGAGTGAGGCCAGATTTGAACTTGGGTGCTCCTGAATCCAAGGCTGGTATTTTATCCACTGTATCACCTAGCTACCCCCAGGGGCTGAATCTCAAATCTTTTCAGCCTTCTCTTATACTAGGTAATTCACAGTATTCCAGCCCAGATCTCTGCCCCAAGTGGCTTTTTAGTGAACAGAACTGACTCTAGCTGGTTGCTGAATATTATTTCCTTAGGCTTAGTGGGGTGCTGTTCCTCCATCTCTTGCCCCATGCCTACTGCATCCTGTCCTGGTGTCATGATGGACTCCTTCTGATCCTCAGTTCTGTGTTCTGGGAAAGCTGCCATGCTGGTGCTGTGGGGTTAATTTTTTTTTCACTGAGGCAATTGGGGTTAAGTGACTTGCCCAGGGTCACACAGCTAGTAAGTGTTAAGTGTATGAGGCTGGATTTGAACTCAGGTACTCCTGACTCCAGGGCCAGTGCTCTATCTACTGCACCACCTAGTTGCCCTGTGGGGTTCATTTTTACAGTTTGAGTTTCTGAGCCTTTGGGAGGAAAGAGGAGAAGGGATGTGATATTATACTCTATTACCAACCCAGATGTGTTCTGCCTCTTTCTCTCTGTTTCTGGCTTTCTTGCAGAGATATTTTGCAGCACAGAATGCTGCAGTGATGCTGCTTGTGTAGATCCAGTGAGCTTTATAGTCTGCAATGCTTCTGAGGCTCATTAGTGATCTGTCCTGCCTGAGCAGACTTCCACAGCCTAGAGCTATCACTGAAAAGAGGGGAGACCTAGATGTAAACTGGTACGGGCAGCATCATTGCTGGTGATGTGGGGGTAGAGGTTCTGAGTGAACTCAGTGTAGACGTTTGTTTTTGTTTGACCTTCTTTTGGATTCTGGATGTACTAAAGCATGGAGTTAGATGAAATTTCACTGTCTTTGGTACATAATTTTTATTTTGGAGAGGTTTCAGAGGTCAAGGGAATCAGAGAAAATATCTTGTCCTCCATCTTGTTTATCAAGCTGTCACTTTTGATTTTTTGGGGGGGTGTTTGGTTGTTCTTTCCATTTTATGTTGTTGTAGTTATTGTGTATATTGTTTCTTGGCTCTTCTTACTTCATGCTACATCAATCATGTAATTTTACCATGGTTCTTTGTATTCATCACATCCATAATTTCCTATAGCACAATACTGTTCTATTACTTTATAGCACCACAATTTGTTCAGCTATTTCTTTATTTTCTTTTACTTCCAACTATTTCTTTTTTGGCATGGTAGGAGCAGGGAAATGAGGGTTAAGTGACTTTCCCAAGGTCACACAGCTAGTAAGTGTAAAGTGTCTGAGGCCAGATTTGAACTCAGGTACTCCTGAATCCAGGGCCGTTGCTTTATCCACTGTGACACCTAGCTGCCCCCTCAGATATTTCTTAACCTATGAGCAAGGAGATGTATTCTTTACCAAGCAAGAGATAGGGACAATTACAAAAGATAAAATAAATAACAATGATTACATGAAACTGAAAAGATTCTGCATGGACAAAATTAATGCACCTCAGATAACTAGGGAAATGGTCAAATAGGAAAAAAATCTTTGTATCAAATTTCTTTGATAAGAGCTTGGTATTCAAAGTATGGGGTAGCTAGGTAGTATAATGGATAGAGTGCTGGTTTTGCCCGGTCTTATTTGTTTCTTGGTTTTTTTGTAGGCAATGGGGGTTAAGTGACTTGCCCAGGGTCACAGAGCTAGTAAGTGTCAAGTGTCTGAGGCCGGATTTGAACTCAGGTACTCCTGAATCCAGGGCCTGTGCTTTATCCACTGCGCCACCTAGCCGCCCCCACCACCTAGCCGCCCCTGCCCGGTCTTACTCATCTTTTTGAGTTCAAATCTGGTTTTAGACATTTGATAGCTGTGTGACCCTGGACAAGTTTGCCTCAGTTTTTTGTCTATAAAATGAGCTAGAAAAGGAAATGGTGAACCACCCCAGTATCTTTGCCTAGAAAACCCCAAATTAGATCACAAAGAATTTAACACAACTGAAAAATGACTGAACAACATCCAAGGTATGTAAACAATATGTATGTATGTATATTTGTGGGGTTTTTTTTGTTTGTTTTTTGGTGAGGCAATTGGGGTTAAGTGACTTGCCCAGGGTCACACAGCTAGTAAGTGTCAATTATCTGAGGCCGGATTTGAACTCAGGTACTCCTGAATCCAGGGCTGGTGCTCTATCCACTGCGCCACCTAGCCGCCCCCTGAGGTCAGATTTGAACTCAGGTCCTCCTGACTCCAGGGCTGGTACTCTATCCACTGCACCACCTAGCTGCCCCTATACTTGTTATATATATGTATACACACATAGAACAAATAATCATTCCCCAATATATAAGCGGTCAAGAATAATTCAAAAGAATTGCAAAATATTCACAACCACATGAAAGAATGCTCCAAATTACTAATATAAGAGGAATGAAAATCAGAACACTCTTGTGGTTTTACTTCATACTTTGAAAATTGGCATAGTTGACAAAAATAGCAACAATCAGTATTGGAAGGATTGTGGAATGATAGGCATGCTAATTCATTTTGATGCAACTGTGAAATTTGGAATTATGCAAATAAAATGAATGAAAATATCCTTTGAACCAGATTTCATTACTGAAATTATACACCAAGAAAGTCCACATCTATGCCAAAATATTTATAGAAGCATTTTTTGTGTTATCAAAGAACCAGTAACAAATTGATGCTCCTAGATTGGGGAATGACTAAACAAACTGTGCTACATGAATGTAAATATAAATGATGCATATGATTAAGTCAGAGAGATATGGAAATAACTGCATAAACTAGTGCAGAATGGGAAGAATAACCGCATACCAAAAAAAAAAAATCAAAAGAAAATGTAACACAATTAAAAAGATGAAGTATGACTTGAATGAAGAGATAGGAGAAAACACACCCTCTACCCTAATCTATGCGAATTGTGGATACATATTATGTTACACATTGCAAATATTTATGGACTTTCCCCAATATATTGCTGAATTGTGTTAATTCCCCCTCCCCTTTAAAAATACAATTTGTTTTATGAGATGGCTCTTTGGGATAGGGAGGGGCAGGGATACTTGGGACAACTATGATGATGTAAAAAACAGAAGACATCAATAAAAACACATTTTTAAAAGCAGTTTAATCAGTAACAAAAAACTACACATAGTTGGATGACAGGAAAATGTAGAATAAAAAATGCCTACCAAGTTGATGGCATAGTTGAATAGAATTAATAGCAGTTAATGCCACTGTCGGAATATATACTGGCAGTCATAATGTACACTGTTTGGGGTTTTTTTTGGTAAATAATATTTTATTTTTTCCAATTATGTATAGAGATAGTTTTCAACATTTATTTTTTAATTAGATTTTGAGTTCTGAATTTTTTTACTTTCCTCCCTTTCCCCCTCCCCAAGCAATCTGATATAGATTATAATGTGCAAATCATGTTAAACATATTTCAAATGTGCAATGGTTTTAGAATCATAATGGAGATACTTGATTGGCCAAAAGAGGGAATCTCAATGGGAATAGCAAACATCAAATCTAAGACTTGGAAACAAATATTTATATGGAAGAATGAAGAGGGAACAAAAAACCCTTAAAGTGAAGATCATTTTAAAAATCCCTCCCAAACAAAAAATAAATCTAGCTAAAGGAAAAATCCTTAGACTTAAAAGAACCCACAAAACTTAAAAAATTCCAAGGATGAGCCTCCAAACAAAACGCTTTGACACAGATGGGAGTAGCATTACTCAGTAGCCCAAGGTGACTATTCAAAGTGATTACCTGGGTAAGCCACCAGGTGGTGCTCTAGGTCCAAACTGCTCTAGATTATAGGTTCTTATTATCCAGTCTTCAATGGTGTCCATCTCTTCCTGACCCTGTGGACCATAGCACGTCCATGCTTTCCATGGAGTTTTCTTGGTGAAGATATTGGAGTGATTTGCCATTTCCTTCTTCAGTGCATTAAGGCAAACAGAGGTTAAGCGACTTGCCCAGGGTCACATACCCAGTAAGTGTCTGAGGCTGGATTTGAATTCAGGTCTTTCTGACTCCATAGGATCATATATGAACATAAATTTAGAAGTGCAAGAGATCTTAAAAGTCAGATAGGGGCAGCTAGGTGGCCCAGTGGATAGAGCACCGGCCCTGGAGTCAGGAGTACCTGAGTTCAAATCCGGCCTCAGACTTACTAGCTGTGTGACCCTGGACAAGTCACTTAACCCCAATTGCCTCACTAAAAAAACAAAAAAAAAAGAGAGAAAAGTCAGATAATTCCACTCTCTCATTTAGTAAATGAGGAAACAAAAGCCCACAAGGTGAATTGACTTGCCACAGATCACACTACTTAAGTAGCAGAATCAGGATGTGATTCTAGTTCTTCTGACTCCAACCCAGAACTCTTCATTTTTTTACTCTGACCCTTTTCACTTATACTGTGCAGGTTTGTACAACACCTCAGTGATCCACGTGCTTAGTACCAACTAAGCATGCCTAGGCCATCCCTACCTCTATTTGTCTTGTCCTGCTTCAGTCTAAGGAATATGAAAATTCCTGTCATAATTTGTAACTAGTTTGGCATGTTTCTTCCAGTACCACAAGACTATAATCTCTACCGACTCCACATGACCCGAAAAGATTATACATTGACATGGAGATTAAAGAACATTCACTAAAGCAGAATCAAAATCAGCATAATTCAGGGCTAGCTTTCCAGAGCAGAGAGGCATCTACTGAGCAGATTCTGAAAACTCAGATCTTCCAGAAGCTTTGCTAGAGTGAAAATGAAATTAAGAATATCTGCTTTAAAATTATAAGCAACATGTTTCTTATCAATCTTATGAGGGCTAGGAATCTCAAGTGCCTTTATCCATTCCTTTGCAAAAGGTGATTCTCAGGAATGCCCAACTGTCATATTTGTAGATTTCCCCTTAAGGATTTAGGTCTTAAAAGTTAAGGGTAGGGGTGGCTAGGTGGCACAGTGGATAAAACACCAGCCCTGGAGTCAGGAGTACCTGAGTTCAAATCTGGCCTCAGACACTTGACACTTACTAGCTGTGTGACCCTGGGCAAGTCATTTAACCCCCATTGCCCTGCAAAAAAAAAAAAAAAAGTTCAGGGTGAGGGAGAGTTACCTTATCACATTTGTTTCCTATTTCCTATCTGTATCTATAGTGGTCACCATTCAATGTATTCAGAGGCTCTTCAATGACCTTCTCTTAGACAGCTAGACAAAGCTTGCTGGATATCTATCTGGTCATGGAGAGCAGCTCAAGCATCGTGGGAGGCACCTCAAGCTTCAAGACTGAAGGCGTTTCTCACATGTCTTCCCTTAGGATCTTCTTTTTAAAGTATGATTCCCTCTCCTTTCACATATCCCTTTCGTGCTGCAACATTAGATTAACCTTAGGTTTTTTCTTTACATTAAATGCCCTAAGCGAGTCTTTCCAAACTTTTTACTTTGAATGGAAGGAAAACCTATAGGGAAAAAATCCCGGCTAAGTTAAGGTTATATTTCAACAGAAAAGATCAAATTAAAGTAAATTACTTGAAGGTTATTGATGTAAAAAACAGGCCATTGTTTAGGGAGAGTCAGGCCCAAGTAGATTGTCTCTGAGATAAGGAAGTATGACTTAAGTATGACCTTGAGTATTTAAGTATAATTTAAGGGTGACCTTAAACATACACATAACACATAGATTCACACATATTATATATGTGTATATGTATTATGTACTGTGCAGATACATGCATGCATGTAGTAGGTAGCTAGGTGGTGCAGTGCTCGGCCTGGAGATAGGAAGACTCATCTTCCTGAGTTCAAATCTAGCCCCAGACACATACTAACTGTGTTATCCTGGGCAATTTACTTAATCCTGTTCACCTCAGTTTCCTCATCCATCAAATGAGCTGGAGAAGGAAATGGCAAACTACTCTAGTATTTCTCTTAAGAAAACCCCAAATGGGGGCAGCTAGATGGCGCAGTGGATAGAGCACCGGCCCTGGAGTCAGGAGGACCTGAGTTCAAATCCGACCTCAGACACTTGACACTTACTAGCTGTGTGACCCTGGGCAAGTAACTTAACCCCCATTGCCTACAAAAAAACAAAAAACAAACAAAAAACCCAACAACAACAAAAAAAGAAAACCCCAAATGGAGTCACAGAGTCAAACGTGACTGAAAAACTGAACAACAACAAAATGCAGGGAGGGAGGGAGGGAGAGACAGAGAGAGAGAGAGAGAGAGAGAGAGAGAGAGAGAGAGAGAGAGAGAGAGAGAATAAGAATACAATAAGAATAAAATGGTCTGGTTGTTCAGTGAGGTTGTCCATTGCTCTTCAGTGTTCTAGGTCAAGATACAGTTAGCACAGTGTTATGCTCAGTTATAGTAAAGGTGAAGGGGATGGAGGGGAAGGGAAGAGAAGAAAAAGGGAAATAGAATACGTACTTATTAATCACCTACTATGTGCTAGGTACTGTGCTAAGTGTTTTACAAACATCTCTTTTGATCCTTAAACTACTATTATCCTCACTTTACAGTTGAAGAAACTGAGGCAGTTAGAGGTTAAATGACTTGCCCAGGGTCACCCTGCTAGTGTCTGAGGTCCAGCTTTCTGTTCACTAATGAATTCTGTCTTTGACATGTTTCATTTGAGATGTCTCTGGGACATTTTGTTCAAAATGTTCACTAGATAATTGGTGACCAAGGACTGATGCTTAGGGGAGAGACTGAGGCTAGATATATAGATGTGAATCATCTGCGAAGAGATGCTAATTAAACCCACGGAAGCTGATAAGGCTACTGAGAGAATTATAGAAATGAGACGTAGTAAGAAAGAGCCTTGGGGAATGCCCATAGTTAAGGGGCACGATGTGGATGATGAGCCAGCAAAGGAGATGAAGAAAGAGTTCTTTAGATAAGAAGCAGGGAAGTCAGTAGAGAGCAGTGTCAAAACCAAAAATGCAGAGAGAAGGTTGTTTCCAGGAAGAGAGGGTGTTTGACAATGAAACATGTAGTATGTAGATCAAGAAGGATAAAGACAAAAAAAATCCCCATCAGATTTGGCAATTAAAATGTCATTGGCAACTTTGTGTTTTTAAATTAAAATACATTTAAAATGAAAATAAGTTTAATAAGTTTTATTGATTAAATTGATTGATTGATTGCATTAACATCATAGTTGTTTTTGTAAGCAACTCTTCCTACCTACTTCCATAAGTAAGAAGGAGGAGGAAGAGGAAGAGGAGAAGAAGCAGTAGCAGGAGGAGGAGGGGGAGAAGGAAGAGGAGGAGGAGGAGGAGGAGAAGAAGAAGAAGAAGAAGAAGAAGAAGGAGAAGGAGAAGGAGAAGGAGAAGGAGAAGGAGAAGGAGAAGGAGAAGGAGAAGGAGAAGGAGAAGGAGAAGGAGAAGGAGAAGGAGAAGGAGAAGGAGAAGGAGAAGGAGAAGGAGAAGGAGAAGGAGAAGGAGAAGGAGAAGGAGAAGGAGAAGGAAAAGGTGGTAGCTAGGCAAAACTAATCAGCATAGTAGCCACTATGTCTGACAGTACATATACCATTTCACACACATATCCCCCTATCTCTTTACCAAGGGGAGAAAGATATGGTTTCTTATCTCTTCTCTAGAGTCAACACTAATCTTTATATTTCAGAGTAGTAAAACCACCACCTTCAGTACTGCATAATTCCTTCAATGATTCCATCCATCTACTATTCTCCTAAATTTGGAACTATACTTGACTCCCCTGTCTCTTTCCCCTGATCTGGTGAATTACCAGGACTTTTCTATCTCCTTTCTAATGTTTCTCACTTCCATCCTTGCCACTGTTTGTACCACTGCTAGTGATGGCACCCTAGTTGGAGTCTTGTTACAAATCATTGGTAACTTTGGAGAGCACAGTTTCAGTTGAACAATGAAATCAGAAACCAGATGGCAAAGGATTGTGGACTGAGTGAACCAAGAAATGATGCTCATGAGTGTGGTAGCTTTTACTCATTGGTCACTGTGCTGGAACACAGAGGACCACAGAACCTCTGAGGCCATTTGGTAATCTGGAGGGAGGGGAGGGATATTCAGGACAGAAGGGAATTTTCTTAATAATACCTTCACAGGGGGCAGCTAGGTGGCACCGTGGATAAAGTGCCAGTCCTGGATTCAGGAGGACTTGAGTTAAAATCCTACCTCAGACACCTGACACTTACTAGCTGTGTGACCCTAGGTAAGTCACTTAACCCTTATTGCCCTGTAAATAATAATAAAAAATACAGCTTCACAGCTGTTATTTTGGGTACCCAGGTCATTATTGGAGAGGAGAATACCTTATGCAGAAGGGGGCTTGCAAAATTTCAGTGGGATAAGAATGGGAGCTTGCAAAATTGCAGGGAAGGAAAGTTGTTATTAGTCCTTTGAAGTTTCAACCTTGTCTTATTTCAATATATTCAGAGAAGACATCTTGTTGGAGGAGAGCCTTTTGCTCTGTTATCCTTCACAAACAATAGGCACCACTTGATTCACAATTTGTTATTACTTCATTTTAGTCAGATGCAGGATTATAATGGTGTAGTCTACTGTAGAATATCATTACAAATGTCTGCCCATTCCCTTCTTATACCTTTATCAAAGATGTCTTCAGGGTGTGTGTGCGTATAAATTAGTCTTAAAGATTTTATAGAGCTGGAAACATAGGCATATTAATCAGTATTTATCACTGTATTCTTAGTTCTCTCTTTTTTTTGGGGGGGTAGTAATTATAAAGTCCAGGATCTTTCTTTTTTTTTTAAACTTTAAAATGTTTTCTTTTAAAAATTGTAAACCTGAGTTTACAATTACAATTACAAGCTGAGTTCCTTTTCAAGTCTGTCTCTTGAACTTACTCTAACCGACTTTTTTTTGGGGGGGGGCAGGGCAATGAGGGTTAAGTGACTTGCCCAGGGTCACACAGCTAGTAGGTGTCAAGTGTCTGAGGGTAGATTTGAACTCAGGTCCTCCTGAATCCAGGACCAGTGCTCTATCCACTGCATCACCTAGCTGTCCCCTAACCGACTTCTAAAAAAATATATATTTTTTAATTTGCAAAAATCCACCTTCTTTCCTCCTAATGCTCCCCCTCCCCCGAAGTGAAAAAGAAAGAAAACCAAAACCCCTGTTGAAAACACATACAGTCAAGGAAAACAAATTTCTGAATTAGCTATGTCCAAAAAATAATGTCTCATTCTGCATTGAGTCCATTACTTATCTATCAGGAAGTAAGTAACACGTTTCATCAAGAGTCCTCTGAAATTTTAGTTGGTCATTTTATTGATCAGAGTTCCTAAGTCTTTCAAGGTTGTTTGTCTTTGTAATATTGTTATTATATAAACCATTCTCCTGGGCTTCATACAAATCTTCTTGGGTTTCTCTGAAGTCATCCACTTCATCATTTCTTATAGCACAATATCATTCCATCACATTTATATACTCTAAGTTATTTAACCATTCCTCAGTTGATGGGCACCCTCTCATTTTTTGTTTTTTTTGCCACTATTAAGAAATCTATAAATATTTTCATATATCCTTAGTTATATTTTTGTTAGGACTAATCTCGCCCTTAATCTATCTTTCCTCTTATTCTCCCTTATACTCTTTCTCTTATTTCCCTATTGAGTAAAATGTATGGGCATACATTTATATATTTTGTTATATTATCCAACTGAGTATGTGTATGAGTGTGTGTACACATCTGTGTATTCTTTTGCCTTTGACATTTCAGGTGAGAGTAAAATTAATGTCAGCTCCCTGCTCTTTTCTCCTTGTTTGTACTTACTTTTATTTTGCACCCCAATTATGAGGAGTAATTTTCCTTAATCTTCTTCCTCCCCGCAATCAGAAGATTATTCTTCTCTTCCTTTTCTTTAAGATCATCAAGAAATAACAGACCATTCAAAGACCTTCTGTCTAATTAGACTCCCTCTATAAACCTTGATGAAGATAGGGTTCACAGACACACACACATATCATCTTCCCAGTTTACCCTTTTTTAGTCTCTTATTATTGTTGCTCATGGTTGCCTTTTTATGTTTTACTTAATTCCTGTGTTTGAACTTCAAAATTTCTATGTAGTTCTGGTCTCTTCATCAGAAATATATATATGTCCATTATTTCATTAAAGATCCTTTTCCCCCTCTGTAGGACTATACTCAGTTTTTGCTAGGTAAGTCATTTTTAGTTGTAAGCTTACATATTTTGCCTTCTAGAATATTGTATCCAATTTTTTCCCATTCCCTTATGGTTGATAAATCTTGGGTGATTCTGAATGTGGCTTTTTGGTATTTGAATTCTTTCCTTTTGGTTACTTGTAGCAGTTTGCCTTTGACCAGGGAGTTCTAGATTGGCCGTCATATTCCTGGGAATTTTCATTTGGGTGTTTTTTTTTTCAGGAGCTAACTAATGGATTCTTTCTATTTCCACTTTGCCTTCTAAGAGAAGTTTTCTTGTATGATTAAAAAAAAATATGATTCTTAGCCTCCCCCCCCCTTTTTTTGGTCATGGCTTTCAGGTATTCCAATGCTTCTAAATCTCTTTTTGATCTGTTTTTGCTGAGATCCCCTACATTATTTTGTAAGTCTTTTGACTCTGTTTCAATATTTCTTGTTGACACATAGAGTCATTAGCTTCTATTTAAGTGGTCCATTCTAATTTTGGGGGAGTTTGTTGCTTAGAAAAGGTTTTTCACCTCTTGTGCAAAGCTGTTATTTTTCCAATTCTTTCTTCCCTAACTCTCATTTTTTTCCATTTTCTTATTTATTTACTTATTTCATTTATTATTTTTTTGATCTGTTATTGTAATCATTGCTTCTCCCATTTTAGAAATTCTTGTTGAACTAATTGAATTTGTGCCCATAGTGTGTTTTTCTTTATGGATTCGCTTGTCAATATTTGGGAACCATCCTTTTCTTCTGGTTTTGAGTCTTGAGCATCCTTGTCATCATAATAGCTATTAATGGTGGGATTCTTTTTTTGTTTGCTCATTCATGTACCTTAATTCCTAATTTTTGATGTGATGTTAGGGCTAGGCTCTGATACACTACTGGATGGAAGGTCTGGGTTAGTTCTGCTCTTGTTTTCTGGAAGTTTTGAATTTTGTGTTATATTATTAGCTCAGGCTGAGGACCTGAAAGCTTTCAGTGCTTCCAAAGGGGACTGCTCCAGGGTAAAGTCTGCTTGTTGTCTCTTTAGTCTGATCTCTTTAAGTTCCACACCTTAAGTCTGAATAGCACAACTGTGGAATTGCCCTGGTTTTTGGAGTTTCAGGAGATTTCTGCTGGAATCAGCCACCACAAGCCAGATGGAAAAGATTGTTGACTCAGTGACAAAACTGTAGGTTTCCCTTTGACGTCTGCTATTGCTATGTAAGATTTAGACAGTTGTATCTACTCTTCTTGCTTTTAGGTGAAGGAGATGGGCATTGACCATGACCTTGTGATCTTTCAAGAGTCATGAGAGTAAGGTCCCAAGGGGTCTGGGAGTGGAATCCATGCCACCGGGTTTTGTAGCCAGTAAGCATCAAAGCCCTGAAGAATGACCTTTGATTTTTGGGACCCAGCCAAGGGATAGCTGAGCTATGTACTTATCCAGTTGCTGTGCTGAATTTCAACTTAAACTTGTTGGGACCACTGCCATGAAAAAAACCTGTTTTCAGTCAGTGTAATGTTCTAAAGGTTTGAGATGTATAGGGGAGAGTATGCCCCCAAGCATTGAGGGAAAATTTGTAACTCCTGTACTTTTTGTATCTTTGAAGCAAAATATACCTTTGTAAAAACTTTTTTAAAAAAGCAGTGAGAAAACAGACAAAAACCCCCAAACAAACCCAAATCAATACCCAAACCAACAAACAAAACTACCTTCTCTAATCATCTTATGTTTTTATCTTGGGTCTCTTTTTCCCCCCATAACTTGAGGGTTTGTGTATTTCTCCTTAAGTTGTTCTAGGCTCTCAATATGTGTGAAAGACCAAAGTAAAGGATACATTTTGCTTTTACTTTATTAATCTATATTGAAGTTCTTTCTTTTACCTCTTGCTCTGGGAACTGCAACCTAGTTAGCACTACCATTGCCTCTGGAAATAGCAGATTGATTGACCATCTTATTTTGACTTTCCAGAACAAAACACTATTTCCTTCTCATCATTCCTCTCTCTGTGTTTTCTCCCCCCATCTAAATGGAAGCTCCTTCAGGTCAGACGCTATCTTACTTGTATATTTATATTTCCAGTGGTTAGTGTAGATTCTAGAACATAGTGGGTAAAATAGATTTTGTTCATTAATACATGGCCTGAATGCTGATGCTCACCGCCATGCCCTCACCTCCAAAAAAACCCCAAACAAACCAAAAAAACAACCCAACTCCAGTGGTTTCCTATTGCCTCCAGGGACAAATACAAAATACTCTGGTATTCACAAGCCCTTCACAAGCTAGACTCTTCTTACCTTTCCAGTTGTCTAATACCTTACTCCCTAACAAGTGCTCTTCATTTCAGTGACACTAGGCTCCTGCCTGTTCCATGAACAACACAATCTTTCTCTCAGTTCCAGGCATTCTCTCTGGCTGGCTCCCATGGCAGGAACACTTCCTTATCAGCTCCAAATACTGACTTCCTTGGCTTCCTTTAAATCCCAGCTAAAACCCCACCTTCTATAGGAAGACTTCCCTAACCCTTCTTAATTCCAGTGCCTTCTCTTTGTTAATTAATCTTTATGTATCCTATCATGATGTCATTTGTCCTATTTGAGTATGAAGGACAAGAACAACATGTAACTTATATAAAGCTTGCTTTGTATGTATTTGTTTATGTTGTCTCCCCTATTACATTGTAAGGTCTTTGAGGGCAGGGACTATCTTTGCCTCTTTTTATATCTTCAACATTTAGCACAGTACCTGGCACATAATAGGTACTTAATAATTTTTATTGATTGAATAAGAATTTATTAAGTGCCTACTATGTGCTGGGCTAAACCAGCTGCATTATTTGTATTGACTCATCTTTATCTTATATCACCAGGAAACACATGATCATAGAGAATGCATCAGCTTTATTACTCATATTTCCTTATTATTCTTAGTTGCCTCTATACCTTTGATTGGAGGGCAGGAGGGTACAGTGAAAAAACCCAACCAACCAAACAACAACCCCCCCCTCCAAAAAAAAACACCCTCCTTCCAAAGCCCCAATTTAAAGAGAACTCAGAAGCTCAGGCAACTCTTTATTTCACACCAGTTGCACTATTTAGACTCATCTCCACTATCATCATGTCCCCTACCTTTTCCCTTCTCACCTTCCTCTTCTTTTTTAGCCTTTTCTTTTTTTTTCTTTTGTGTGTTCCCTTCCTCTATTAGACTGTAAATTCCTTGAGGGCAGGGACTATTTTTCTTTTTATTATTTGAATCTCCAGCACTTACGAGAATTCCTGTCACATACATAGTAAGCATTTAACAAATGTTTATTGTATTGTATTGTATTGTATTGTATTGTATTGTATTGAGGATACAAATGATGAGACAGATGAAACAATCCCTATTTGAGAGGACGATTCCAATGGGGGCCAAGAGAAAGCTCTAAAACCCTAATTACTTAAGGGAAGTAGCTAAAGCTTGGCCCTCCAGTGGATTTGGGAACTGGGGGGAGAAGAGTTCATTTCCCCAAGGGCCATTTATGAATATTGGCATTTCATAGTTATTGTGGCTAACCAAGTCCTTTAATTGGGGCAGCTACGTGTTGTAGTGGATAGAGTGCTGTGCTTGGGGTCATGGAGTCAGGAAGACCATCTGTGTGACTCTAGGTAAGTCACTTAACCCTGTTTGCCTCAGTTTTCTCATCTGTAAAATGAGTTGGAGAAGGAAATGATATGCCACTCCAGAATCTCTACCAAGGAAATCCCAAATGGGGTCACAGAGTAAGATATGACTAAATAACGAACATGCCCTTTAATTAGAGAGAAAGTCAAATCACTTGCTTTCATCAAAGAACCAAATTGCCCAACAGTCTAAATTATTAGTCCAAAACAATGCGTGGAAGGCAATGAATTTTGTCTTGGGTTAAAAAAAATACCTAAGATGTAAAAACTACTATCTTCCTTTGCAAAGAAACAGAACTATGCTATTGTAAAACATAGGAAATTACCCAATTATGTATCAGACTGGACAAAGATTCTAAGTCCTTCAAAGTAGAGGGGAGGGAGGATGCTCAAAGATAACAAGATGGAAATGGATTATACTACATGTGATTATTTATCTGCCTCAAAAACAACAGGTTAGCAGATGTCTAAACAGGTTTTTTTTCCAGTATTTTCTTGTCATCAAAATTGGATAGTAACTTATATAGATTTAAAATTTACTAAGTGCTTTCTTCACAACATTCTGGGAAAATAGGTAGTGCAAATACTGGAGAAGCAGAAACTTTCACAGCAATCCCCACATCATGCTCTTTTTACTCTTCTCATTATTATCCTGATCATCAGATAGTATCTGAGGTGTGGGAGAGGGACTTCCTAGGATGTGAGGGTGTTACTGTTTAGCAGTTCCAAAGTGTAAAAGCAGAAATAAAAATCAAAGTAAAGCACTATGAGTCTGTGGGAGCCCATTTAGAACTCTGTGGGAAGAAGAATCATGTCCTTTATGTGTTTTTCTACATTTCCTATGGGGTGGAATAAAGGTCGTCCTTTGTCTTTTAAGTTCAGTTACCTTGAGTGCTTGCATGGGACAGAAACCCTGTTATCCATTAGACGTTAGATGGACACTAACACTTTTGGGAGATTTCCTAGAAAAAACACTGGATGGGGGTAATATAAGCCAAAAATGTTATGATATTTCTTGAGTCTACCCCCAAGATGAACCTGGACTGTGAAAGCTTAGAATTTGGGCATCGTAGGCACAGGTTACCATAGATTCACAGCATACTGAAAAGTCTTCTTAGAACAACTAAAAGTTAGAAAACTAAAATGTCAAACTCAGCTTTATAAACAAGTCAAGAATTTTCAGGGCAAACTTTCTGACCAACTTTCAGTTTTCTCACCTGCTACAACCATGCCCTGACCACTGGACTCTTTTTCATGTGAGATGAATTAATTTTTGATTTCAGTGCTCCTTGATTTCCACTAGGGGGACCAAGTTATGATACCATTCATTCTGTTGTGTCCACAAGTTGTAGAAACCAAAAGCCATTTCGATATTACCGTCTCAACATTACCTACTTTTCCTTCCACTTTCTATCTCTAAAACTCTTTTTAAAATTGCCAGGATACAAAAGTGAATCTAGAAAACCCTGTCGGCCTTTCTTAGTCTGAATGTTTATATAGAACGCATACCAAATTACATTAGGTTCCTTGGACACGCTATTGATGCAATGTAAAATGCTAAAAATCTTTTTGGAAACCTCCAACTTTTATTCCAGTGAGGAGTCAATGCATATTTAATCTTACTGTAAACAACTTAAAAGTCTGTGACCCAATGATGCAATCAATCCTGCATTTTGGAAATTTTTAAAATTTAAAATTATTATATTTAATTAAATTCATATATTTTCTAGGTTTAAGTTTTCAGAAAGTATTGCTGGGAACAATTTACCTTTGTAAGTTCCTTTTTTTTTTTTTTTGGTGAGGCAATTGGGGTTAAGTGACTTGCCTAGGGTCACACAGTTAGTAAGTGTTAAGTGTCTGAGGCCAAATTTGAACTCAGGTACTCCTGACTCCAGGGCCGGTGCTCTATCCACTGCACCACCTAGTTGCCCCAATATCAAATTTCCTATGGAAAAATGGCATCATCTTTTACTTAAAGCACCAAGTTGTATCTCTCTTGCAAATAAGAAAAATAAACAGGTGCTCCCTGGTCTCTGGGTCCCCTCCTCCCACATGCCTAGAGGAAAAGCTGCCATGTAGACATCAAGGGCTGCCTACAGGTGGGAGTTGGAAAGAAGGATGGCAGAGCAGGGGTCTGTCTATATGTAGGGGAGTTGCAGGGGTCAGGGTTCAGCAACACACTTTCTGTCCAGCCACACTTAGACTTGGCCCCATTCTGTAGCAGCTGCTTCCTCTGCCTGCCTTGATTATCTCAGCTCTGAATGGGTTCTTATAGGGTTCCTTTCTCCTTCCAGGTTCAAGCTTCTTCTGTTACTTCACCTGGAGGTGGCTTCCTCTTTGAATTTCTTTCCTCAATTTATCGGACTGACTTAAAAGGGTCACCCTGCATCTGGCCTATCCTCGGCTGTTTTTCCTAGCCTAACCCTTTCTGATTCATTCATGGAACCGATTTGCACCTCATAAAGGCATCACTTGTCTGTGGTTCCATCTTTTTCAGTTAAATTATCACTTCCTTGTGGTTTTGTATTTGATACTAGGTCCTGGGCTTTCAAAGACCAGACCTTTAACAACCTGCAGAATTACAAAGTGCTTTTCCTGAAGTGACCCTGTGACACTCAACTAAGTTTCCCCCCATAATTAATAGAAGGACTTGCTTTGCTGGAAGTTTTCTTTATTTTATTAAATAATTTTAATTCTTTTCTTCTAACAATTTATTTTCTTAGAGACCTATTTTTTATTACTTTTCTTAGTGTTGCAGGAATAACTAAAAGAGACCTTGATTTGGTTTTATTTTGCATTTGCAATATTTTGCATTACAACTTTATTTTTCTTAATCCTAGATCAAGAATTTTGAGGTCAGGGGGCAGCTAGGTGGTGCAGTGGATAAAGCACTGGCCCTGGATTCAGGAGTACCTGAGTTCAAATCTGGCCTCAGACACTTGACACTTACTAGCTGTGTGACCCTGGGCAAGTCACTTAACCCTCATTGCCCTGCAAAAAAAAAAAAGTATTTTGAGGTCAGACAGGATTTTAAACACACCATCATTTGACATTTCTTTGCCGATTATGAGCAAATCCTATTTTCGTACTAGCAGCTCCAATTTTAATCTTATTACATGTGGATAAAAATCACAGATTCATATACATTTAAAAATTTGCCTCCTTGATAAATGGAAACCACAGGGAATTGTTTGTGAATCTATCTTCTGCTACTCTGTACAGGTAAGTTAATGCAGGAGCTAAATGTCCACTAGATGCCACACTTCCTTTGCAGAGTAAAGCAGTCTGCACTTGGAGAGGCAGCCAAGGATATCCACAAACTGTCAAGAGCACTCCTTGCTGCTTCTTCCCCTTTATCCACTTTACTACTTCCAACTCCAAACAATACAATTGGGTCCCAAACCTCATGTCCTATCAAGGTTCTGTTGTATTAATTAATACCTTCAAGAAGCTTTTCTAAACCTCCCTTTGAAAGCCTTTCTTTGCTTGTGCATTAAAAGAAGCTATTTGCTGAGCTTTTAAAGAAGAAATTAAGGCTATGAAAATACCTTTTGGGACATGCATTGCTTTTATCTTTGGCAAATAAGGATATCTATCTCCTTCTTCAAAAGTCTACCTCAAGTCAACAAATATTTTTTGAGTGCCCACCATGTCATGTGCCAGGCACTGTGCTAAGTTTATTGATTTCATTTGTTTCTTATTCTTCTTTATCTATATGGTCTGTCCTACTTAATGACTTTTATATTTTAATTTATTTCTTAGTAAGAAATAGTTTTTGGCAATCCTTGTTTTATAGTACAATTTAAGGCTTGAAAAGCAGGCAGCTAGGGCAGCTAGGTGGCGCAGTAGATAAAGTACCCACCCTGGATTCAGGAGGACCTGAGTTCAAATTTGACCTCAGATGCTTAACACATACTAGCTATGTGACCCTGGGCAAGTCACTTAACCCTCATTGCCCTGGCTCCCCCCAAAAAAAAGAAAAGAAAAGAAAAGAAAAGAGGGCAGCTAGGTGGTGAATTGAATAGAGTGCCAAGACTGGAGTCAGAAGGACTCATCTTCCTGAGTTCAAATCTGGCCTCAGACACTTACTGGCTGTGTGGTTCTCAGCAAGTCATTTATTTATTTATTATTATTATTATTTTTTTGGTAAGGCAATTAGGGTTAAGTAACTTGCCCAGGGTCACACAGCTAGTAAGCGTCAAGTGTCTGAGGCCAGATTTGAACTCAGGTCCTCCTGAATCCAAGGCTGGTGCTCTATCTTGATATCTTATGTTTATGTCACATTTTCCCATTACAAAATACTTTGCTAAACTATATCTACTTGTATTTGTATTCCTAGCACAGTGCCTGTTATTGTTGTTTGTCCTTCATTCTCTCTCTCTCTCTCTTTCTCTCTCTCTCTTTTTGGTGAAGCAATTGGGGTTAAGTGACTTGCCCAGGGTAACACAGCTAGTAAGTGTTAAGTGTCTGAGGCTGGATTTGAACTCAGGTCCTCCTGACTCCAGGGCCGGTGCTCTATCCACTGTGTCACCCAGCTGCCTGTACTATCATGGAGTGACACTTAAATGCTTGTTGACTTGACTCCATTAACCTTCAAAGTGACCCCATGGAGATGGGCAGTGCAAACACTTACTACAAGTTGCAGTGGAGGAAACTGAGGTTTAAGTCACTTCCTAAGTTACTATGTGGCAGAGCTAGGTCTCAAACCTAGGCCTTCTGGCACTGGCACGTTTCTTACAAAACCATTGTGCCTTATACATGATATTGTCTTTTTTTTTTTTTTGGTGAGGCAATTGGGATTAAGTGACTTGCTCAGGGTCACACAGCTAGTAATTTGTCAAGTGTCTGAGGCTGGATTTGAACTCAGGTCCTCCTGAGTCCAGGGCTAGTGCTCTATCCGCTGTGCCACCTAGCTGCCCCCATGATATTGGTTTTTTTTTTTCAGGGCAATGGGGGTTAAGTGACTTGCCCTAGGTCACACAGCTAGTAAGTGTCTGAGGCCGGATTTGAACTCAGGTACTCCTGAATCCAGGGCCGGTGCTTTATCCACTGCGCCACCTAGCCGCCCCAATCTTGCTCTTCTTTAAGACAATATCATGGGGCAGCTTGGTAGCACAGTGGATAAAGCACCGGCCCTGGATTCAGGAGTACCTGAGTTCAAATCCGGCCTCAGACACTTGACACTTACTAGCTGTGTGACCCTGGGCAAGTCACTTAACCCCCATTGCCCTGCAAAAAAAAAAAAAAAAAAAGGAAGAGCAAGATTACCAAATGGTATGTGCCTTTCCCTTTTAAAATAATCCCATAAATGTCTTTGGTGTCGTTTTCATTTAATTATCATCAAGTTAATTCCCTATATTTTATTTTCATTTTATAGATTTTAAAAGAACTAATAAGGAAGGGCTTTTAGTTATCCTTTATTTAGGGATTCTAAAAGTAGAAGGGATCATGGCATAGTGAACAAAGGATAATAAGCCATTAAAATAAGTGTCTTACACTATGCTCTAAGATGTGCCCAGCTGAGCTACTGGGACTGTGAAGTATTCAATGAACCAATGAATTATTGAGTCAGAGCACACACAAAGAGAACTGAAGATCAGTGTTGTAGGGTAGAAAAAATATATAGCAATAATATATAATAATCATCTTATAGCATGGTGCCATTAACCTTTCTCTATAAATTGTCACGTGGAGAATTCTTATTTATAGCTTTATTATCATGTGCCTCACTGTCTTGCAAAACCTGGAGAGAAATTAGTTACAATCTCAATAAGGTATGTGTAGTTGTGTGTGTCCTCCCTTACTTGACCTGGCATTGTGCTAATATAGCTGAAGACCAGAAAAATTAGTAATTTGACTATTTGATCCGTGTAACTTCATTTCTAAATCAATTAGTTAGTTCTAAATTAGTTAATTAGAAAAATTTGTGATTTGACTATTTGATCTGTGCAACTTCATTTCTAAATGAGTAGAGTAATTATGCTAAGAGCTGACAACCCTTAAGAACCAAAATGTAACTTTAAGATTAAATTTTAAACAGTGTCTCATATATTAGGACTAGTGCCTCAGGCAAACAATGGAATACTCTCATTGAGAAAGCAGTAACTTTTGTCAATGCCAAGATTGCAGAGCAAAAAAGTTGCTATCTTTGGCCTTTCTCTGCCTTGCTAAGTAAAGCTAGAGGTGTTTTGTATGATATCAGGTAAGAATCAGAATTAGGATGGAAATTGAAAGGAGTTTTTGTACTCTAACTCAAAGAGCTAAGCCGGAAGAAAAATCAATTAAAAAACAGACTTAAAGCATAAAGTTTTTTTTATCCAGGTAGGTGTTTGTATCTGAAACACTAAAGAGTAAGAAATAGCCTTTGGGGCAAGAAGCTAAAATAGCCGAGACTCTCCTTGCTCCATAATGGTTGAAACTCAGGGAGGAATCAGAAGATAGCACTGAAGACTCAGATCCAGGCAATGGTAGCCCTGCAGAAAAAATAGACCACAAGTGGGCACTGGCAAATGGTCCCAGCAGAGAAAATGGTCTGCAGTCTAATTACATCACCAGAACAAGAGATGACACTATTGGAAAGTAAGGAAAACCAATGGATGCAGAGAGATGTTCCAATGAGTTACCCTGGAAATTTACATTCCCATTTCACATATATTCTTTTTTTTTTTTTAAAGTGAGGTGATTGGGGTTAAGTGACTTGCCCAGGGTCACACAGCTAGTAAGTGTTAATTGTCTGAGGCCAGATTTGAACTCAGGTACTCCTGACTCCAGGGCCTGTGCTCTATCCACTGCGCCACCTAGCTGCCCCATCACATATATTCTTTATGTATTCTCTCTCCTACTGCTGGAGTGATATTCTTTGAAAAAATCTGCTCCTATGTTTATGGAGGAAAAATTCCTTGTTATTTATTTTCCTATGATGCTTAAATATCTTCTGCTTTGAATGAAAGTGTCCTCAGTTTATTCCAGTAAAAGGAAAATGGATGGATGCTAATGGCTATGGTTTTGAGGGGATACTAACTTAAACATACCTTGAACCTGTGATAGTTTTCAGGGGTACCACAAATGAGAGATTCCTGAGCTAGAAATTAAGATGCAAAGGAATTTGTGAACTGGAAAAGATCCAGAGGCAATGTTTACTGCATTATTCTAAAGTAGATGACCATTCTAGCTGATTCAATTAAATAGAAACAGGGGCCACTAGGTGGCACAGAGGATAGAGCAAAGCTTCTTAAATTGTGGGTTGAAACCCCATATGGGGCTGCGTAACCAAATGTGGGGGTCGCAAAAAATTTTCCAACAGTAAAAGGTTATGTATACCTGTTTTATATACCTATATACCCAGGGTCGCATAAAAATTTCTAGGGTGAAAAGGAGTGATGAGTGGAAAAAGTTTAAGAATCCCTCTGACAGAGCAGCAGCTGTCTAGTCAGGAGAACCTGAGTTCAAATTATGTCCTCAGACACTTATTAGCTGCATGGCCCTGAACAAGTCATTTAACCCCTGATAGCCTCCCCCCTCCCCAAATTGGCTGCACTTGTTTAAACATGCACCTTTTTTTTGAGTGAGGCAATAGGGGTTAAGTGACTTGCCCAGGGTCACACAGCTAGTAAGTGTCAAGTGTCTTAGGCTGGATTTGAACTCAGGTCCTCCTGACTCCAGAGCCAGTACTCTATCCACTGTGCCACCTAGCTGCCAAACCTGCACCTTTTAAGTGTACTTTGGAAATAATCTTCCAGTAGCTAACAAAGACATAATAAATAAAATTATTTAAATATCTCTCTGTCTGTGTCTGACTGTTTGTGTTTTTCTGTCTCTTTAGCTATAAAACAAACAGAAAAGAGGTAGTTTCACATTAGGCTAAATATTTTAGTGTGGTCCTGACAAGAAAAAGGGAGATGAATGAACTTCTCAAGATTTTTTTATGCTCCATAATTCCATGTTAGCTCTGGTTCTTACTATGATATTTGAATCATGATAAAAATCTTAAAGATTTAATACTAGGATCTATTGATCTGGTAATCCTGCTGATATTCTTCCAGGATAAATTGATAGGACTAAAGAAGCTTCGCAGAGGGTCAGGGGAGCTGGTAAATGCTGAAAGCAGAAGGCTCTTTAATTTGGTATGTTTAGAGGAAGGCCCCCAAAGTGACTAAACTGGAGTCACTCAAGAGAGCAGGATGAAGGGACAATAAGGAGAGGGTCTTATTGAGCCCTTCATATTGGGGCTGTAAATGATATTTCCAAACTAAGGCAGTCTAATAACTCCTTTATACTGGGGAAGGAACTGACATCTAAAACAGGACTGAGAAAAGGCAGGGAATGATATAACTTGGATATCACCAGGAAGCCATTACTACAAAAGTCGTTAAGCCATGGAGGGAAGAGTCTCCCATGGTCTTATAAATGGCTGTCTTAGATTTGATGCATGGTTACATTAGCTCTTTCTGGGACTCTCGGGTCAGAGCAGTCAGGCAATTCAGGGGCTGATCAGAACCACCTATCAATTTTATAGTGTGGGGAAGAGTTCTGCTCAACTTTAATTTTCTGAAGTCATATCAGCTAAAAGGAGAGGGTGCTAAGAAGCAGGAGGGGGAATGGCTATAGCAGAGAAAGATGAGGCTAGAAAAGCAAGGGATTTTTTTGTTGTTGTTTTTTTAATCACAGCATAGCCTAAGCAGTCCAGTGTAAGGGGACTGGATTCTAGTTGATAAGGGACCTAAAGTCTATTTTTGATTGCCAAGGGAAATTTGTGAGTCATTCAGCCTTTCCTGCCTTTACTTCCTTTTTTGTTTTTGTTTGTTGGTTTGTTTGTTTTTTGCAGGGCAATGAGGGTTAAGTGACTTGCCCAGGGTCACACAGCTAGTAAGTGTCAAGTGTCTGAGACTGGATTTGAACTCAGGTCCTCCTGAATCCAGGGCTAGTGCTTTATCCACTGCACCATCTAGCTGTCCCCTGCCTTTACTTCTTATGAATGTAAGTGAAAGTTTCCCTGGAGTTTATATTTCAGCTTGTTAGATTTGAGAATACGAGGGTGTTTGCCTAGTTCATATGGGTTGTAGGATGGTGGAAGGTTGGGAGTGTAGAGGGCATGGGGGGCAGGGAGAGTAAAAGATCCCTGCTATTAAACAGTCAACAATTATTAATTACTCACTCTATTCTGGATACTACACTTAATACAAAACCCAAAACAAAACAGTTCCTGACCTCCACGAGTTTACATTTTAATGGCAAAGAGAACCTTGAATACTAAGAATCAACTAAAGGGGGCAGCTAGGTGGTGCAGTGGATAAAACACCGGTCCTGGATTCAGGAGTACCTGAGTTGAAATCCAGCCTCAGACACTTGACACTTACTAGCTGTGTGACCCTGGGCAAGTCACTTAACCCTCATTGTCCCACTAAAAAAAAAAAAAGAATCAACAAGAATGGAAGAGAGCTGATGTTATTTCTAGTGAGCTTTGCAGTTTTCAAGACCAAGAAAAATACTTTTTTAGTTGAGTACAAGCCAAGCCAAGCTGTGAGTTTTGGGGAGTTCCAAGTCCCCTTGCTATTTTCTATGGGTTAAAAGAAATATCCTGCCCTTATCCAGGAGTAGCAGAGGCCTTTCACCATTATATAATTTGTTCTTTTCTCTGAAGCTTTTAGACTTGAATCCAAATAGCTCTTAACTTGCTCACTGAGTTCTTCCTTGGTGTTTACATAAGAAACAAAAATCTTCCTATTTTGCACTGTTGGTGGATGAGATAAACAATGTACTTAAAGATTCTCATTTGGTGACATACTGCACGATATGTTGTTAAAACTGATGTTAGCGAAGATTTGTTGAATTGAAAAACCAATTGGGGACAATCTATTGGTCAGACTACAACCATTTGTGCCTCCTATGAGCCAGGCATAGTGCTAAGTTCTCAGGATACAAATACATGTCCAATGAAATGAAACTAATGAAACTCTATATTCAAGGAGCTTACACTCTAATGGGAGAAACAACAAGGATATGTCTATGTCTATGTCTATGTCTATGTCTATGTCTATGTCTATGTCTATGTCTATGTCTATGTCTATGTCTATGTCTATGTCTATATGTCTATGTCTATGTCTATATGTCTATGTCTATATGTCTATGTCTATATGTCTATGTCTATATGTCTATGTCTATATGTCTATATGTCTATGTCTATATGTCTATGTGTCTATGTCTATGTGTCTATGTCTATGTCTATATGTCTATGTCTATATGTCTATGTCTATGTCTATATGTCTATGTCTATATGTCTATGTCTATATGTCTATGTCTATATGTCTATGTCTATGTCTATGTCTATATGTCTATGTCTATATGTCTATGTCTATGTCTATGTCTATATGTCTATGTCTATATGTCTATATGTCTATGTCTATATGTCTATGTCTATATGTCTATGTCTATGTCTATATGTCTATATGTCTATGTCTATATGTCTATGTCTATGTCTATATGTCTATGTCTATGTCTATATGTCTATATGTCTATGTCTATGTCTATATGTCTATGTCTATGTCTATATGTCTATGTCTATGTCTATATGTCTATGTCTATGTCTATATGTCTATGTCTATATGTCTATGTCTATGTCTATGTCTATATGTCTATGTCTATATGTCTGTCTATATCTATCTATATCTATAGCCACAAACACTGATACACATATCTACATCTACATCTATATCATCTATACTTATATCTATATCCACACACACTTATACACACACACATATATATATATACATATGTGTGTACACATATATGCACAATACATACATATACAGATATGTGTGTGTATTGAAAAGAAAATTCATTTGGGCTTTCACCCTGATTAATGGGGCAAAACTCAGGACAAAGAAAATTAAACAGATTTAATTTTAAGTACATCAAGGTAGCAACACATTGATGGGCTGATCACTGAAGATCAACAATGGTTTCAAGGTGGAGACAACTTTTATAGGTAGCTTTCAGATAATCCAGATAAGTCCACCTCAGCAAAAGAGATCAGGCCCTTGAATCTACCTCCCCAAGGTAGTGAGAACTTGACAGTTTGCAGGTAGGGTGACAAAGAGCTGATGATATAAAAGCTACAGACTTGGTGTCTCCTTCCTGTCACAGAGCCTCCCCCAGTGCTGTTTGATAACCAGGGTTGGGAACAATGGGTAACTGAGTCAACATACCTTTCAACATATTAAGAGAATAGATACAAATAAACAAAAACTAGTTAAATATAAGGTAATTTGGGAGGGAAAACACTAGCTGGGGGTTCAAAAAAGGCTTCTACAGATGGAACTCCCACTGCATCTTGAAAGAAGAGAAGGGTCCTGTGAGGTAGAGGTGAGTAGGAAGTATTGAGGGCTGCCAGTGAAAAAGCATGGAGGTGGGAGATGGAATGTCATGTATGAAGAACAGAAGAGAAGGCCAGTCTGGTTAGATCACAGGGTAGACCTGAGAATAGAAAGATGGGTTGAGGCCAGGTTCTTAGGGGCTTAAAAGTTCAACAAAGGAGTTTATATTTGACCTTAGAATCAATGGGGGCAGCTAGGTGGCACAGTGTTTAGAGCACTAGCCCTGGATTTAGGAGGACATGAGTTCAAATCCGGCCTCAGACACTTGACACTTACTAGCTGTGTGACCCTGGGCAAGTCACTTCACCATCATTGCCCCGCAAAAAAACCCAAACCCAAACCCAAACCCAAAACCCAAACAAACCAAAACCCAAAACAACAACAACAACAACAAAACAATCAATATAAAGCCACAGGAGCTTGTTAGGTAAGAGAATCATATGATGAAAAAACAGGACCCTTAAGGAAGAACACTTGGGCAGCAGACGGATGACAAAATTGAGTCCCATCATGAAGAGATTTCAAGCAGGGAGACAAGTTAGGAAGTTGATGTAAACATCTAAGCAAGAGCTGATGAAGGGCCCTAAATAAAATAGTATCTGTGTGAGTAGAGATAAGAAGTCTGATTCCAGAGGTACTCTGGAGTGTTAGAAACAAAGATTTGAGGAATGATTGGATATGAGAGATGAGGGAAAGTGAGGAGTATTGCCAAGTTTGAAAACATGGTAGACTGAAAAATGGTGGTTCCTTTTTTTTTGGGGGGGGGCAATAAGGGTTAAATGAGTTGCCCAGGGTCACACAGCTAGTGTCAAGTGTCTGAGGCTGGATTTGAACTCAGGTCCTCCTGAATCTAGGGCCAGTGTTTTATCCACTGTGCCACCTAGCTGCCCCGAATGGTAGTTCTTTTGACAGAAATTGGGAAGTTTGGAAAAGGAGTAGCATTTGGAGAAAAGAAAATTAATTTGACTAAACAGATCATTGGTAACTTTGGGGAAAGTACTTTCAGGTGAATGATGAGATCAGAAGCCAAATTGAAAAGGAATAAAGTGAGGGGAGAGGAATTGGACACAAGGAGAGTTTATTGCTTAAGGAAAAGAAGTAATTAGTACACATATTAATATTAGTATTAATCTGAATAAGTTCATGTTATTTAAGAACTGTTTCCAAAAAAGGGTCCTTTATTTGTCTAAGTTCTTCCTAAAATATTATTTGTTGCTTTTTGTACTTTTGTCTTCAAAGCTACAATATATATTTTTTTATTGAATAGAATTTTATTTTCCAAAATATATGTAAAAACAAATTTTAACATCAATTTTTAAAAAATTTGTGTTCCGACACATTTTCTGAAGGCCAGTCTGTATCTTTTCTTACCAAACTTTGGGAGAGACTGAGGATGAGTTGGAAAAACAATCTGAGGAACTCACGGAGTTATGACTATGATTGGCAGACTAGAGGCTCTGGAAGTCAGTATTGGCAGCCACAGCAGGGATCAGACCCTAACACTGTGTATGTCAAGGGTGCCTGCAAAAATAATGGAAGAGAAGGTGCACGAGGAGGTATTGGTGTCTACTGGGGACCAGACCAAGATCTAAACATAAAGTGGTACACATCCTGGGCGACAGACAAACCAAAGAGCATCATTAGAAGCTGCTGCCAAAGGGATTGAGCAAGCAAAGGCCCAAAATATGGACAAACTCACTGTGTACACAGATAACCAACTTATCACCAAAGGTATGAATAAATGGATTAACAACTGGAAAGAAAATGGCTGGAGAACAAGTAAAAATTCCGATGTTGCCCACAAAGACCAATTCGTTAAGCTGGATAATATGACCCGGGACATGAATGTTGAGTGGAAGTATGTTCCTGCTCGGTCAAAAGGTGAAGGCAATGCTGAAGCTCAAAGATTAGCCAGAGAAGCAACTAGAAAGAAGTGAAAAGACTGGATCAGTACTTGAATGTCAGATATTTAAAGTGTCACTGTTTAACATACAATATAACCTCCAAATCATTTTCTCTTTACCTTTTTCCCCCTTGTGTTGGAGCTGTATTCATTCCATGGCTCTATTTGGCCATTTTTTTCCTTAATATGCTTTCTCAGTTTTTCAATGTGCTATTTTTAAATAATACAAACAAAAGAAATCATACTATAAATAACTGTAGAAATTGTTCATATGTACTAAAAAATAAGAAAAAGGCAGATATCCTTATCTATCAGATCCAACTGAATTTTGACTTGTTTAACTCTTGCCCCAGACCACCTAGGAACCAATCCAGACTACTTGACTGCTCACATGACTTGAGTTAATGGAAGTCACCAACTTTTCCTTCAGGTAAGATGGACTGTGAGATAAACCTGGCTATCTGCACTGACACTGCTTTCTAAGGACTTCCTGTATTTACCACTTGACTTGCCCTACAGTTTCCCACTATCCATCTGACCTACTGACCATCTAACATGCCTGTCTGGACCATGCAAAATGCCCCTCTGGTGCATTCTTTTGACCTTTAGGACTTAGAACATTTATAAGTCTTTTCGTTTACCCAGTAGCTGAACACTTAATATGTGGTCCTTCCCCCAAAAGTGTTAACTTTTGACCACAGACTGTCTTTCTCTAGTTGTTATCCCCCAGTGCTGAACATACCGCTTGCAATTTAGGAATAGGAGTTCAATAAATGGTTTTTTCATTTAAAAAAAAATTGTGTTCCAACTTCTCTTCCTCCTCCATTCTCACCCCCCACCCACTAGAACTCAAGCATTTCAAAATAAGTTATACATGAGTAGTCATGGAAAACATTCCCACATTAGCTAGGTTGTGAGAGAAAACAGTCAAAAAAACCCCCAAAACTTCAGATTGAGGAATGGTCAAAGAGAAAAAAAAATTTTTTAAAAAATGTGTTTCCAGGGACAGCTAGGTGGTGCAGTGGACAGAGCACTGGCCCTGGAATCAGGAGCACCCGAGCTCAAATCTGGCCTCAGACACTCAACACTCACCAGCTGTGTGATCCTGGGCAAGTCACCCAATCCCAATTGCCTCAATAAAATAAATAAATAAATAAAATGTGTTTCCATCTATTTTCAGATACTATCACTTCTTTCTCTGTAGATGGGTTGCCATTTTCATAAGTCCTTCAGGGTTATATTGGATCATTGCCTTGCTGAAAACAACCACATGCTTCCCAGCAGATCATCTTATACTATTGCTGTTATTTTGTATACAGTACATTTCACTCTGCTTCAGTTCATGTAGGTCTTTCCAGGTTTTTCTGATAGTATCCTGTTCATTATAACCTAAATAAAGTACCTTAAACTTGACAAAGAATTTTCTTCATATTAGCCCAGCAAGGTAGGTACCATACATTTTGCCATTATATTCAATTACAATATATTTTAAATAATAAACATATATATATATATATATATATATATATATATATATATATATATATATATATATATATTTGCAGGGCAATGAGGGTTAGGTGACTTGCCCAGGGTCACACAGCTAGTGTCAAGTGTCTGAGGCTGGATTTGAACTCAGGTCCTCCTGAATCCACAGCCGGTGCTTTATCTACTGTACCACCTAGCTGCCCCCTAATAATAAACGTTTTTATTTAAAGTTTTGAGTTCCAAATTCTATTCCTTTTTCTCTCCCTCCCCTACTCCCTCCCTGAGGCAGGTAGGTCATACATGTGTAATTACATAAAATGTTACCATATTAATCCTTTCTACAATATAAACATGATGAAACACATTGTGTTAAGATATTCATACTCAGGGCGTGCTAACATACTTTAAGTGTGTTTTTAAAAATTGGTTTGACTTTTTGGCCTGTTGTCATTAGTTAGTCATAATCTGTATCTCTTTTGGAAGTTAATAATTTTGTTGTCTTATTGGTAAAATTTCTCTCCACTAAATTTCTGCAATAAATTTGAATCACAATCTTAACTTAGATGACACAAAGCATATTACCCAAGTAGCCCTAGAGTTGCAAAATAATCTGTGGTGAAAACAACCTTAAGAGTTACATTTGTGTCATGGGTTCAAATCATGATTTTTTATTTCCTAGCTCTAAGACCTTGGGCAAGTCATTTACTTTTCAGAATCTATTTCCTCTTATCAAAAGAGATAATTGTCCTCTTAGTACTAGCTTTCTGGCATTGCTTTAAGTTTGAAGTGAGATGACAGACATGAAAACGCATGTGACCTTAGAAAACTACATTGTTGGCATGGGATTATAATAAAAGAATGAGGTTTAGGGGTAGCTAGGTGGCACAGTAGATAGAGCACTGGCCCTGGATTTAGGAGGACCTGAGTTCAAACCTGGCCTCAGACACTTGACACTAGCTGTGTGACCCTGGGCAAGTCACTTAACTCCAATTGCCCCCCCCCCAAGAATAAGGTTTGACATGCCTGTATTTTTCCAGATTAAAAACAAATTATTATCTCCTTGAAATCTGACTTTTCCCATACACACTCTCTTCTTTTCCTCACCAAGGCCTACCTCAGGTGCCACCATTTCCTTGAGGACATCGTTTCCTATTTCTCCAGTTGGAAGCAATCTCTTCTTCCTCAAACTTTCTTATAAAATTGTCTCAATTTGTCTGACTTTCACTCGTTCCCATTCTACCCAGTGTCATATCTATTTCTGTCCTTGTGTGATAACACAAGTGGTTTTCCTGACTGAGCTTCTCCTTCCTAACAACGCTTCCTCCCCTCATGCAAGCTGATTGTCTCCAGCTTCCCTGATGCACCTTCTTGTTGGGGGTGTGGAGGGAAGGGGTCCCAGCCACGTGTAAGTTGGTGCATTTCAGGCGTGGTGGGTGCCCAAGACCATGGGAATCATTATATCCTGAAGACTTCCTAGACCAGACACATTTCCAGATGGAGTTGAGGAAGGGCAATTCAGAGAAGTTAAGTGTTGCTGTATCCTTGTCATATATAATTGTTCTGAGAGTTTTGGTAGGTCTGAGGTTAACTGAAACACCTGAACATATTTTTGTTCTACTAACCATTAGGTAGGCGGGAGTAGTGACTCTATTCAGCTCAACATTTACAATTTTCTCCTGTTGTTATAGAAGAAAATGATAAGTAGTTTGCAATCTACTGATGGAGACCAGATACATGCATAGATAACTACAAGGTAGGGGACTATGTGAGGTTCATGCTATTCACATCAACCACTCAATAAAAATCCTGGCAGCTGTTGGCTATGGATCCCTAGGCTATTCCTCTTCCTTACTCATTTTTCTCTCCTTTGTAATTCCTCCCTTCATTCTAGGAGACTTCAACATACATATTGATTCTCTCTCAAATACCCATACCCATCAGTTCCTCAACCTATTCAACTCCCATGATCTAATCTTCTGTTCCACCTAAGCCACACACAAAGATAATCATACCTTTGATCTTAACATCACCTACAAATGTACCACCTCCGTGTTTAAGAATTCTGAAATCCCCTTATCCAACCATAATCTATTGGATTTTCACTTTTCTCTCTGCCTTCCCTTATATAGCCCTACTCTTCATCTGCTCCACAATCTCTTGACTCCTTAATTTTCTCTATTGCCCCTGCACGAACCACTCTCTTCTCCCTATCTTGATTTCTTGGTGAACCAATTCAACTCTATACTGTCCTGCTTTCTTGAATCCCTAGTACAAAAGCTTCAGCCTTGGATAATTCCCACCATTTGTTTCTTTTATGCCTATACATATGCTCCTGAATGAAGGTGGAGGAAATCACACAATTGTTCTGATGGGGTCCACTACAAATTTATGTTATGTAACTTCAACTAGGCTCTCACTCCCATCAGACAATCTTACTATATTGACTTAGTATTCTACTCTCTATAGTAGTTCTTTGAAATGTTTTCATCCCTTCTCAAACTTTCCATGGCTCTCCCTCCCTCCACTCTCTCAGCTGAAAAACTTTCCTCATATTTTATTTTATTTTATTTTTTGCATGGGGCAATGAGGGTTAAATGACTTGCCCAAGGTCACACAGCTAGTGTCAAGTGTCTGAGGTCGGATTTGGACTCAGATCCTCCTGAATCCAGGGCCAGTGCTTTATCCACTTCACCACCTAGCTGCACCTTGCCTCATATTTTATTAAAAAAAATTCAAGCCATTTGCATGAACTCCTTCTTCCCTCTTCCTCAACTTTTCTCACTCTAGTGCCTTCTGCCATTTTCTTCTCCTTCAACCTTGTCTCACATGATGTGGTGGCCTTATTCCTTACCCAGGCTAACTCATCTACTTATTCAAGTGACCCCATTTCATTCTGTCTCCTCCAGCAGATTTCCCCTTTTGTCATTCCACTCTTTGACTTATTTTCAATCTCTCTCTCTATTGGCCCATTTTCTACTGCCTAAAACATGCCCATGTCTCCCCTATCCTGAAAAAAAACACCCTTACCTGATCTTTCCATCTCCTCCAATTATAGATTTCTTATGTGTATAATGTATACATATACATAATATATACATATATAATTATGTATGTATACATACATAAGAGATATCTAATAATATATATCTCCCCATATCTCTTCTGCTTTTTGTATCTAAACTTCTTCAAAAGGCCATCTGAATAGGTGCCTCTACTTTATCTTCTCTCACTCTCTTTTTACTCCTTATAATCTAGCTTCTGATATTATCATTCTCTCAAAACAGCCTTCTCCAAAGTTACCAATGATCTCTTAGTTTCCATGTTGTCTCATCCATTAGACTATCTTTTGCTTCTTTTTGTATTCCCAGAACTTAGCACACAGTAGGCACTTAATAAATGTTTTTTGAATGATTGATAAAGCCAAAAAGCTATAAGAAAATTTGATGATAGTGTAGATTACTTTAAACTAGGACTATCAAGGAAAAATTCATAGTCAGACCTCAAAGGAAGAGAAAAAGTCAGCAGGTAGAAATTGGCAATACATGCCAGGCACACTAAGTCAAAAAAGGTGCAGGAAGCAACCGGGGGTCAGATAATAAATAGTCCAGTAGAGTAGGGTTGTAGAGGGCATGAAGGGAAGTAGTACCAGAAAGGTAGCTTGGAGCCAGATGTGGAGGGCTTTAAATGTCAAGCTAAATCCGTGAACTGCTTTTTTTTTTGGCTTCTTTGAGAGAAGACTTTGGGGCAACTAGGCTCTCACTCCCATCAGACAATCTTACTATAATAACTTAGTATTCTACTCTCTATAGTATAGTATAGAGAAGCGAGAGAAAAGGAAAGGATTTGAGTTAAATAATAATAAGAAAATTTGTGCAGGTGAATTGCCAGGATTTAGATCTGTGAAAGGCAGAGATGGCATTTGGGGAGGGCACATTTTTTTTTTTTTGAGGAATTAATGAAAAGTTAGAGGGAAGTAATCTGATCCAGATTCTATTTCTAGGTTGTGTGTGAGAGGTTACAGAAGGAAAGGAGAGGAGACAAGGCACTTGGGTTGAATTAAGGTGAAGGTGATTTTTGACATTAACTTTGAAGGGAGGAGAAATTTAGGTAAAATTGAGAATCAGCTGAAGGAGGATTGTACAGTAAGAATCAGAGAAGAAAAGAGAAGAGCGATGATTCCCTACTTAGGGATACTGAGGCAGTTTTTTGTCAGTTTGATAAAAAACAAGAGATTTCTTGTCTTCTGGAGGGCAAAGAACTCATCTCAAAGCCTCCATTTAAGGGGGTCTTCCAGCCTAGCCAACTCTTCATTTCCAACCAACTGAACTGTTTAGACTGGATTCCACCATGCATGCCTCTGATGCACCTTCTTCCTCCCACCTCCATTTTCCAACTTCTTTTTGTGGATTGTCTTCCCTCATTAGATTATAAGCTTCTTAAGGGAAGAGACTGTATTTTTGTTATTTATATCCCCAGTATTTACTAGGGGCAGCTAAGTGGGTCAATGGATACAGCACTGACCCTGGAGTCAGGAGGACCTGAGTTCAAATCTGACCTCAGACTCTTGACACTTAACAGTGTGATTCTGAACAAGTCAATTAACTACGATTGTTTCAAACATCCAGGGCTGTCTCCAATTATCCTTATGTATATCTTGCCACTGAACTTAAGAGAGTGAGGCTGGTGACTTTACACAGCCCTGCCTCACTTAAATCCAATGCACTGTAAGTCATGACACTACCTCTCGATGTCATGATTCTCTTCAAGAATGAAGGACAAATAACAACCACAACAACACACGTCTCACATGTAGTAGGCACCTAATAAATGTCTATTGACTGAATAACAGAGCATTTCCCAAGATTTTTCATGACAGATGACTACTACCCAATTCTAGTGATTCAAGTGGGCAATATTATACTGACCAAAAAACCCGAGAAAGTATTAGCAAAGACTTCAAAATCTTGAGCAAAAAATGGAAAGCTATAGGGACATACATTGTATTTTTTTTTCCCAGGGCAATGGGGGTTAAGTGACTTTCCCAGGGTCCCACAGCTAGTAAGTGTCAAGTGTCTGAGGCCAGATTTAAACTCAGGTACTCCTAAATCCAGGGCTGGTGCTTTATCCACTGGGCTACCTAGCTGCCCTGACATGCATTGTATTTTCCTCACTGCTAATCATTTAATGTAAGAGAAATAGAAGAGAAAAACTCATTTGATAGTTAGGAAGTGAACAATTGGCAAGGAAGATAGTGTCTGAAAAAGGGATTTTCATTTCTGAACTATGGCTTAAAATATAGAAGTTACAGTCCAGGGATGGAGTGAACCTAATAGAGGCTATTAAGAATTTATTTTGGGGGTGTCTTCTAAATCTAATCAAAAGGATTTTAAAATCAAAAGGACGAATAAGGGAAAAAAACTGCTTATATATGCTGTTAGATACATAGGGCATGGTTACAATGAAAGAGGAAATGAAGAAGTTCAGACACCCAGAAGGAGACAAAATCCAAGAAATGAGCCAATAATAAAACCAATGGCCTTTATTGTTCCAAATTTAGACAACAAGAAAGTTAAAGTAGAGGTTCTAATTCTAGAAGGCAATTTGATATCATTGAGACTTGATGGTATAAAGCCTATTACCAGTATATAACTTTGAGAGACCATACCTTATTCAGAACAATACCAAGCCTTAGAAAGTTGCCTGGAATCCAACCATTCTGGAGAGCAATTTGGAACTATGCCCCAAAGGCTACAGATTGTGCATACCCTTAGATCCAGTAATACCACTTCTAGGTTTATATCCCAAAGATATCCCCCCAAATAGAAAAAGACCTATTTGTACAAAAATATTTACAACAGCTCTTTTTGCGGTGGCTAAGAATTGGAAATCAAAGGAATGTCTATCAACTGGGGAATGGCTAAATAAACTGTGGCATATGATTTTGATGGAATATTATTGTGCTCTAAGAAATGACAAACAAGACAATTTCAGAAAGGCCTGTAAAGACTTGTATGAACTGATGATGTATAGCGAAGTGAGCAGAACCAAGAGAACATTATACACAGTGACAGCAATATTGTTTGATGAAGAACTGTGAATGACTTAACTATTCTCAACAATACAATGATCCAAGACAATCCCAAAGGACTAGTGATCAAACACAATATCCACTTCCAAAGAAAGAACTGATGTTGGTGGAATACAGACTGAGGAATGCTATTTTTTCACTCTTTCATTTTTTTCAAGTTTTCTTATATAAAATGAATAATATGGTAATGCCTTACATAATTGTACATGCATAACCGATATTTGTTTACTGTCTCAGGGAGGGGTGAGGGGAGGGAGGGAAAGAGGGATAAAAAATGGAACCCAAAACTAAATAAAAATGTTTATTACTTAAAAATAAAAAAATTTTAAAAAGTTGCCTGGAGAATTGTGAGGCTAAATGATTTGACCTGGATCACACAGCCAGTATATGCCAGAGGCAGGGCTTGAACCCAGGTCTTCCTAACTTTGAGGCCATCTCCTGATGACACTATCTTAAAGGGAAAGACTTACTGAACTCTACACATGAAGAGTTCAACTCTGTATGACTGATATGAATTCAAGAATATTAATATTTTAAATAGATAATATTTGGCAATCCAATCTTTATTGCATTTTAAAACTTGGATA
The DNA here is from genome assembly GCF_019393635.1 of Dromiciops gliroides. Taxonomy (NCBI): domain Eukaryota; kingdom Metazoa; phylum Chordata; class Mammalia; order Microbiotheria; family Microbiotheriidae; genus Dromiciops; species Dromiciops gliroides. The sequence goes on along the minus strand of NC_057866.1, from coordinate 237,707,854 downwards.
AAAACTTTAAAAGTGGGGAGGGAACCTTTCTCTGCTGAACATTCTGGTGTAGATCATTTATGCCACCAAGAGGAAATAGGTTAGGGAAAAAGAGCTAATAACAAAAAATAAAACCCGAAAAGGATAACATTAATGCTAGACTTTAAGTCCATGGTCAAAATAGAACTCCTGGGGGCAGCTAGGTGGCGCAGTGGATAAAGGCACTGGTCTTGGATTCAGGAGGACCTGAGTTCAAATCCAGCCTCAGACACTTGACACTTACCAGCTGTGTGACCCTAGACAAGTCACTTGCCCAGCAAAAAACAAAACAAAACAAAACAGAACTCCTTATTTTTCATCCTCCTTTCAGTAACCCAAGTTAGCAACTTGGGGTCATTTTCAATTCCTCACTCTCACTCATTCCATATATCCAATCAGTTGCTGATTCTTGTCATTTCTACCTTCCTAGCATTTCTAATATATGTCCCCTCTTCTTCTTTCACATAACCACTATCCTAGTTCAAGTCCTCACCACTTCTGTCCTGGATTCTTCTTCTTTTTTTTTTTTTTCCAGGCAATGGGGGTTAAGTGACTTGCCCAGGGTCACACAGCTAGTAAGTGTCAAGTGTCTGAGGCTGGATTTGAACTCAGGTACTCCTGAATTCAGGGTCGGTGCTCTATCCACTGCACCACCTAGCTGCACTCCCCCCCCCCTCCTGGATTCTTACAATAACCTCCTAATTGGTCTTCTTGTTTTAAGTCTCTTCCCACTCCACATCACCCTCTACCCAGCTACTAAAGTTATTTCCCTGAAGTTCAGGTCTCATTATGTCATCCTCCTACTCCGTAAACTCCAGCGGCTCTTTGTTACCTTCAGGTTGGCATTTAAAGCACTTCACAACCTGAAGCCTTCATCTCTTTCCAATATATTCCCATATTCCTCTCCTTTGTGTTCTTTATTGTCCAGAAATACTGACCTATTTGCTTATAACTCACATATGCTGCCACATTTCCCATTTCTGTGTTTTTGCATTAGCTGTCCCCCATACCTAGAATCCTTCCTCCTCACCTTTGCCTCCTAGAATCCTTGGATCAAATGCCACCTGGAGTGGGAAGTCTTTTCTGGTTCCACTCCCCTTCCCCCAATCCTCCTCCATGCTTTCCTCTCCAAAGTTACCTTGTATTTAATTTAGATAGGGATAAGGATAAGGATAGGGACTAGACCTTTAATTAACTGTTTCAGAGAACTCTTTTTACATAAGGATGATTTCACTGCTATGGGAAACTCCCCAGTGAGAAAGATCCCCCTACCAATGAAAATTGGCACTTTTTCTCTGCCATTTTTAGTTTAAGAGACTTTCTTGGACCACTGAGAAACTGAATGATGTGTTATTATTTTGAAAATTGCCTGGAAATATTCTATACTCAGATTATGAATATTAAATGCATAATGGAGGTAGTTAGGTCATACAGTGAATGGAGTATTGGACTTGAGTCAGGAAGATGGGGGAATCTAGGTGGCGCAGTGGATAAAGCACCAACCCTGGACTTAGGAGGACCTGAGTTCAAATCCGGTATCAGACACTTGACACTTACTAGCTGTGTGACCCTGGGCAAGTCACTTAACCCTCATTGCCCTGTGCAAAAAAAAAAAAAAGTCAGGAAGATGAATTCAAATCCTGCTTGAGATACTTACTAGGCCTATGACACAGGAGAAATCACTTAAGGTCTCCCAGTCTCAGTTTCTTCATCTGAAAAATGGGGATAATATCACCTAGGGTTGTTGTAAGGATCAAATAAGATGACAGAGGAAAATGCTTTGCAAACCATAAAGTAAATAAATATTAGCTATTATAGAACATGTAAATCAAAAACTAATTGAAATATATGAAGGTCTCTTTACATACCTGAAGGTATATTTTTTTGGTGAGGCAATTGGGGTTAAGTGACTTGCCTAGGGTCACACAGCTAGTAAGTGTCAAGTGTCTGAGGCCACATTTGAACTCAGGTCCTCCTGAATCCAGGGCTGGTGCCTTATTCACTGTGCCACCTAGCTGCCCCTGAAGGTATATTTTTGAACAGGATGTCCCATAGATATTTTGAACCCAATATATCCAAACAGAATTCATTGTCTTCCCTCGAGACCCATTCCTTTTCTAAGTTTCCCTATTATCATCAAGATTACCGACATGCTTTCACTGGCTCAGGTTCTCAGCTTCAATGTCATCCTCAAGTCCTCACTATCAATTTACATATGTGTGTGTATATATGTGTGTGTATATATATATATATATATATGTATGTGTGTGTATATATATATGTATGTGTGTGTATGTATGTGTATGTATGTTACAAAATCTTGTTGTGTCTACCTTTATTTACATAGTCCCTAGCATAGTTCAAGCTCTCACCACCACTCACTTATCCCTTGGACTGATTATAGTGCAGTAGCCTAAGTGGTCTCCCTACCTCTCAACTCCAATTCATCCACCACGGTCACCCAAGTGACATTGCAAAAGTAAAGGCGTGACCATGTCACTCCTCAATAAGCTTCTCTCTTTGGTCCTTAAAGTGCTTTAAACTGACTTGATACCACTTCTCCAGTATTATCACAAAATATTCCCTTCAATGTTGTCTATAGTAGTACCATACTGGTCTTCTTGCTCTTCCTCACCCATGACACTCCCATCTCCTGCTGGGTTTTAGCGCTGGATGTCCCCCATTGCCTGGGATACTCTCACTCCTCCCTTCTACTTCTGGGAATGCTGGGATTTCCTTGACTTAAGTACCACTTTCTGCATTAGGCCTTTCCCAGTCCCTGCAGCTTCTCAGAACTTCCTTCCCAAGGCCACCTTTTATCTGTTTTGTAAATGTCATGTTTCCTAGGTTAGAATGTGGGTAGAAGCCATTTTTGTCTTTACATCTCTCTCCATGCTGGGTAAATGTTTAGTGATTGTTGGAATCTGGCCTTAAGTGAACTAGTTCTGTTTTACTTCTGGGAGAAGATGGAGTAGAGCAGTATGAGTGAGGAGAACTTTAGTTCTAGGTCTGTCATTTTTCTGTGGAATCCGAAATTACCTAATCTTTTTGTGATGCAATTTGTTTTTATAGTTTTGTAAATATAAGAAATTCCATGTAGCTAATCAGTCCAATTTTGACCAACTTTTATATCACAAGGTAATTTTAAAATAAAAAGGGTCTTATACTAGAAATTATCTGCAAAATGAATTTATGTAACTGCATATTGATATACACAGTACAAAAACTTTGGCTCAATCAGATGATATCAGTTATGTTGAACTTACATAGAAATGTTAGTGCTCAATGAATGGCAGAGACTGATAAAGAAACAGAAGTGAATCCATTACATTGAGCCAGATTTAGACAGTAACAAAAACTTTGTTTTTAAAAAATATTTGTCCAATTAAAGCTAGCTCAAAAGTCAAATGATGTTAAAATATTCTAATGGAACTAAGCAAGCGGGATGCTGCAGTGTGGTATCCAAAGCCCATTCAGGTAAGCAAAAAGCACCAGCTGTAAACCCAGCTGCAGATGGAAGAAAGAACATAGCAGAAGAAGCATCTTGAAACTTCTCCGTACTGTAGTTTTTGTGAATGACCATTGTAGTGTCTCTGGTATGGGAGCACATTAAGAAGAAAAGACAAGATCACCACCGTGACCACACCACAAGCCTCAGGAAAGGCATTGTTAGCTTATTGTTGAAGGCACATTGTGTAGCATTTCACTGAAGAAAATGTCCCTTGGTATTCCAGGGGGCAAAGTTGCATCTCCAAAGCATGGTAAGCAGCCCATGAGCCTATAAGATAGGCATTTGGTTGAAATCATTAACATGTAGTATTGGGTTTGTTTTGAAAAGAATGCTAACCCTCTCAGAATATAATTTTGTGAAAGATGGCACATTTAGACGGCTATTACTTTTAATAAGTTTCAACAAAAAATACCTATTAAAAATTATGAAGCCAAGTTTTAATTAGAAGACAAATCTATTTTTTATTCTAAAATCAAGAATACTCCTCCCATTAATGCAGATAAGACTTAAAAGCAGTGACCAAACCCATAATTTTTTTTTTTAAAGTGAGGCAATTGGGGTTAAGTGACTTACCCAGGTCATAATTTATTTTTGCTTAAATATTTCTTTTTGAAAGTGAGAGGTTGTTTTGTTTTCCCTATTTATGTAAATGGAATTTGATGCTTTAAAGGTGTTTAAGTGTAGAGATAAGGTCTCTCTTTAACCCTATGATAGGTCCAAGGCACAATAGTAGCATTATTAGCTTCCCCTAAGCAGCCTCATCAGGGGGCTTTCATCTGGCCTTGGTGAGATGATAGTTCAAATTCCATTGCCCATTCAGCCTCCTGAGACTTCAAATGAGGGAACCAATTATGTTGGTGGATGTTGGGATGTAGACTTGTATTTCCAACTAATCAGACTGAGAGTACCATCAATTCATTTTACAAACACCACCAAGGGACAGTTAAGTGATGATGGCTTTCAGTCCCTACTCACATAGACTGGCTTTGAACTGATAATCTGAAGGTCAAAGTTTAGTTCAAGTCTCTCATTTTATTTAATTACCTCCCTTTGTATCCCTTTAGACTATTTGCCCAGCATCCAGTATTTGATTTTATATTGCTTTGTCTTCTATCTTTTAAATAAATTTAATCTTACATGATGGCAGCTATGAAATTCACAAATAGAATATGTCACCTGGGAAATTTAAGAAGATATAGCCAAGTAACAGAATATTTTCTTTTATGGAAAAAAAAGAATGTTCTTTAATCAAATGATAGGGGTATCTGAAAAGTCATTGTCAAATACTAAGACTAATTAATATTTTTGTGATGTAGTTAGAATATCACTGCAAAGAAATTTATTTACAAATTTCAATGATTCATATACAACCAAATCATGGAATATATTTGAAGCTTTTATTTCATTAAAGAAAATATCTTTATAGCTACTGAAAAAGTTATACTGTTTACTCGTTATTGCTGGAGTCAAGTGAACCATTATAACTTTTAACCAAAAGTCTTTTCTTACCTATATGAGGATGATTGAATGGATGACTCACTTTTAAAACATGCCCTCTTTTTTTCTAAGATTTTGAATATAGAAAGTTTCTTATATAATTCCATTCAGCAACATAGTAAATGATGCTTTGGTTCTTGAAATTGAAATTAAACTTTAAGAAAAAGAGAGTGTGATACATGGTTCAATTTATACTCAGTGGAATGTTTGAATTTCCTGTTTCGCCTTTTTTGAAATATGTTGAACAATTACAAAAGGCTATAGTAATTCCTTTTTTCTTTTTCTTTTTCCCTTTCCCCCTATAGTCTGTATATGTATTTTATACACTGATGACTCTTTTAATCCTGTAAGAATCACATCCAGGAATGAATCACATTCTTTGAGTCAATAATTCAGTCCTTGACGCCAACCTCTGAGGGAGAATATTGTGGTCATGCTGTCTGAACAGTGCCGTAGCTATGGCTACCTATATCATTCTCAGCAATGGAAAAAAAAGTGACAATGACATTAAATTTAATCCGGTTCCCCTTTTCTGTGGTTCCCACTGGGATGAGCCACTAGTGTCTTGCCTTAAATATTCAAAGCCTTCCTGAGTAGTTTGCATGTGTTCATATACTGGGACAATGTCCTGCTAATACAGAACAATAGATCTGTCATGTATTTCTCCTGTGAGTGGATGTGAGTCTGCAGCCAGTGAGTATAAGGGCTAGGAGCTGATTTTCCTTAGCAATTGTCTTTATGAGACACATTAACAGACGAATTGCAGTAAGGAAATGTCCATAGAGACTGAGTATTTATTATGAATTGGATTATCTGAGTTTACAAACCCAAATAGAACGAAGAACTAAGATCCTTTATATAAATACATATGGGTTGGAGGGGGGTAGGGAACCTAGCTTTATTTTCAGTCACACTTCACCAGATGTGAATGAAGCACTACAAAATATAACATGGTTGAATACATTTGGGAGACATGATTTAATATATATTGAGTGAAAGTAGCCTATATTCATTACCTTACTATTATCTAGAAAGCTCGGGCAAACATACAGTTTCCTTTCCAATCCTGTTTGAGGAATTACAAAAAGAAAAAGAGATTTATGTTGACTACCAATTGGGAAAATGTACACACCCAGTGAACAGTGAACACTTTTTAGACCCTATAATTGTAAAATTAAAAAGGGAAGTCCTTTATTTCTAAATAGTAAAGCATTTCTACACTTGCATTTGTGCCTGGGCATTTTAAATCCCTCTGATTCACTGATATTTTTGTTATTTAAGGACAGTCAAAAAGAGAGTTACAAACTCATTTTTTTCCTTTTAATAAAACTTAAGAGTAGTACATAAATTTTTCTCCTCATATAGAAAAGACCTTTCTTAAATTATATGTGTGATATGAATAACCAACCCTGCTAATCCATTTTCACAAATAAGATGAAATATGAAATATGAAAATTAAAAAATGTAAACAATAAAAAATTGCCCAAACGTAAATAAACCTAAACATTGAACTTTGTTGAAGTTCCCCTACTATTATTGCTCCTATTAATGTTACTAGAAATGCAAAGATAGAATCTTGTAAAGTGTGGTTATTTGTTGTCCATCTACCTTCTTGTCTCTTTTATTAAGTACCTTGGCTTCATGGTGTTCTATTGTCTGGTAGATATGCATGTGTAACTCCTGTTACTGTCACTAGCAGTCAAGCACATGCACTGAAAGAAGAATGGGCCCCTTAATAACTTTATGTTTCCCTTCAGTAGGTAGGAAATAGAAGATTCCCATCACCACAGCGTTTTTGATGTAAGGACCATAGACAAATATGTGATAAATTAAAAATAAGTTGTTTTTCTAATGACCCATTGTTGACTTTACATTTACAGTTATGGGATAATTCAAAGTCAACTAACAAGTAAGCAACTCGAAGTGGCCACCTAAATTTGGACTGACTGACATTTGGTTTCTGACTTGTCATTGTATATAATATAGAATGAAATACTACTATATTGTGGCTTTGTAATTCAAACTTGACAGATAAGGTATAGACTTTCTCTCTCTCTCTCTCTCTTTTTGGTGGGACAATGTGACTTGCCCAGGGTCACACAGCTGGTAAGTATCAAGTGTCTGAGGCCGAATTTGAACTCAGGTCCTCCTGAATCCAGGGCCAATGCTTCATCCACTGTGCCACCTAGCTGCCTCCTAGACTTTCTCTTCATACAGAAAACAGACTAATATTAAGGTGACAAAAGTTGTTAAGGACAAATAGTACTGTTGGATTTCAGTTAGTGGAGATAGAGGCCTATTTGAAAAAAAGTCTTTCCAAATTATCCCATTCTTAAACTTTTATACCCAGTCAGCTCACCTTTCATACTGTTAATCATCATGGAACTAGCGCAAAGGATTCTCAACCTATGCCCATACTGAGCTTTAAAGGGTGAAAGCTAATTTAACAGATAATGAAGGGGAGGAAAGACCTTGCAGACAAAAGGAATGAGCAAAAAGTGTATTAGAGATAGGAAGAGCGTCCTGCAAAATAATTTTTTGTGGCATAGCAGTAGTGGTTATAGAGTACTGTGTTAATTAAGGTCAGAACTTATCCTGAACTTATGTGAAAATAGCCACAGTTTATCTCTTAGGCTCTCATTTAACTCAAAAATCTGGCTCCTCTTTCAGAGGCACCTTTCTACTAAAGTGTTAGCTCAGTCTCTGCATTTCATGAAATAAATGAATTAATGAAAATTGCTCTGACTCCTCAAATCTGGAAACTACTTCTGGCAGGTACATGGTAGAGAAGGAAAAATACATCTTCATTGCTTGCCCCCTCCTTCAAAGAATCTATTTTTTTCTTAGGGTTCTGACCCAGGCTGAAGGAACAAGAGCCTTGGTGAACCCCTGGGGTACCCCTGACCTCCACTTTAACAATGGGACCAGTCATATGTGATCCCTAAGGGAATCAGTAAACTCTAATCCATTCAAGTTCCACACATTAAGACAACAGGTCTACTGAAAACAAAATGCAAAAAATTTATCATAAGTTCTTGATTTGGGCATTTTATCACTTCCCATTTTGCTGTATATCATATGGGATGAGAACTTTCAACAATCTTTTAGTCTACTGGATACTAGTGAACCCATGAACCTAAATTCTATGGGTATGCTCACCCAAGAGTTCAGCTATCATTTGTATGCAGATGAGTACCAAATTTATGGATCCAGCCCTGCTTTCTTTCCTGAGCTGCAGTACTGAATCACCAACTGTCAAATGAATAATTCTAGCTATTTCTAGAAAGCATCTTAAGCTCAACATGGCCAAAATAGAACTTATTATTTTCCCTTTGCTTAGTTTCCTAATTTCTATTGAGGGTATCACATTATCTTTCCTTTTTTTTTTTTTTGGTGAGGCAATTGGGGTTAAGTGATTTGCCCAGGGTCACACAGCTAGTGATTGTTAAGTGTCTGAGGCTGGATTTGAACTCAGGTCCTCCTGAATTCAGGGCCAGTGCTCTATCCACTGCGCCACCTAGCTGTCACTCACATTATCTTTCTAGATGCTCATTTTCACAAAGTTGGGCTCATCCTCTTCAATCTTCACATCCAGGCAATTACCAAGTTTTGTTGATTCTCCCTTCACCTCTCCCTCATCTCTCTATTTGACTCTTGGAATAGCCTTCTTGCTCCAGACTTTTCCACCTCTGGCCTATTCTCTATGAAGTTGCAAAATGCTATTCCTAAAGGACAATTCTGACCATATCACCCTTAACCTCCCTGCTCAAGAAATCCCAGTGGTTTTCAGTCGCCATTAGTATCAATGGGCTTTTTTTTTTTTTTTTTTTGGCGGGGCAATTGGGGTTAAGTGACTTGCCCAGGGTCACACAGCTAGTGATTGTTAAGTGTCTGAGGCCGGATTTGAACTCAGGTCCTCCTGAATTCAGGGTTGGTGCTCTATCCACTGCACCACCTAGCTGCCCCCTTTAATAAACATTTTTATTTAAAGTTTTGAGTTTTCCAAATTCTATCCCTACCTCCTTCCCTATCCTCCCCCCTCCCTGAGGTGTTGAGCAATCAGATATAGGTTTTGCATGTACAATTATGTAAAACATTTCCATATTAGTCATTTTGTATAAGAAGACTCCAATAAAAGATAAGAAAGTGAAAAATAGCATGTTTCAGTTGTGTTCTATCAATATCACTTCTTTCTTTGGAGGTGTATGGTATGCTTCATCATTAGTCCTTTGGGATTGTCTTGGATCATTGTATTGCTGAGAATAGTTAAGTCATTCACAGTTCTTCATCAATATTGTGTCACTGTGTACAATGTTCTGGTTCTGCTCACTTCACTATACATTAGTTCTTATAAGTCTTAAAAGGCCTTTCTGAAATCATCCTGCTTGTCATTTCTTATAGCACAATAATATTCCTTTTCGTTTTTGTTTGTTTTTGCAGGGCAATGAGGGTTAAGTGACTTGCCCAGGTTCACACAGCTTGTTAAGTGTCAAGTGTCTGAGGTTGCATTTGAACTTAGGTCCTCCTGAATCCAAGGCCAGTGCTTTATTCACTGTGCCACCTAGCTGCCCCCTCATATACCCTTTTTCTTTTTCTTTATCTTTTTTTTTTTTTTTTGGTGAGGCAATTGGGGTTAAGTGACTTGCCCAGGGTCACACAGTTAGTAAGTGTTAAGTGTCTGAGGTCGGATTTCATATACCCTTTTTAATATTTGTTTATCTGTATTCACATTGTCTTCCCCCCCAAAAGTTTTCTGAGGACAAGGACTGTTTTGTTTTTATATGTTGTTGTTGGTCTCGCAGCTAGATTTGAACTCAGGAAGATGAGCCTTCCAGACTCCAGGCTGGCGCACCATGTCATCTAGCTACCCTCCCCACCCTGGCATATAGTAAATGCTTGATAAGAACTTTGGGAATGAATGAAAAAAAGAATGGTCATTATACCGTCCTTTCCCCCATGCTTCAGTGCAGGTAGGATACCTAGCACAATATGTGTATTGTCAACCCAATGGAACTGGCCTCTAACCTGTGAATGGCCAGAGCTGAGCAGAGCAGGCTAGAGATAGGTGAGTCGGGCAATCAATAGAAGTTTTATTTTCAAAGTGAGGAAAACGGCCTGCAAAAGCAAGGACACATGTGCCCTCCTTTGCCTGGGAGGCCTGAGGCAGTGTGGGGAGAACTCAGTACTCATACTAGTGGCTGCACAGTGAGCAGTAGCTCTGACAATGAAGGGGAACAGCAAGAATGTGCCAAGTTTGATTCATTGCAGGACTTTGGGAGTTTGTCCTGTGCTTGTCCAGCTCAGACAACACCTGGTGAATTTTGTGATTTTGCAGAGGGTGAAATCATCCAGAGGGTGACTGCAAAGGATTGTTGTCTTGTCCTGTGCTCAGGGCAGAGTCTGTCCGCTGGGCCTTAGCTCTGGAAAACAGGAGGTGTCCTAATATTTTGTCAGGATATAGGCCCACCATTTATTATATATGATCTCTAAGTCATCACCCAAGGATTCTAGGCTCACACAGACAAGACATGGAAATCTGACCCCAAAGAATGGATTCTTTTAATCTGCCTTCTTGAAGCGAATCCCTACATCAGCAAAATAATGGCGCTATTTGACTACACTAGATCAGTAGATGAGGAGAATGCTAGATTTTAGCAGAGATTCATTGAAAGCTTCTTATAAAAATTATTGTTACATAAAGGGAAAATAATTTGGTAGTTATAGACATTTGGGGGTGTGGATCTGATAGTTTAATTTATCTGATCCAACTTGTATAATAAAACAAAGAGATTTTAAAAGAAAATTGACATATTTGAGTCACATTGATCTGATGCTTCTCTGACCATATCTACCTGCTTTTACTTTTACTTTATTTCACTGCTAACATGGAACACCAGAAGAATACTTTCATTGCCTTATTAGTTTAATGCAATAAACATTGATTAGGCATCTGCCATGCACAGACCATGGTTTCAGAATTGAAGGAGATACAAATTTTAGATAAGGCACAGTTCCTATCTTTAGTAGATTCCCATTCTGATAGGGAGACAACTAGAGTACAAGGTATTGCACGATAAAAGTGCTTTGTAAGGAGTGAGGGAAAAATAATTACTGAAGAGGATGGTGGAAATCAGCAAAAACAACAACAAAGAAAGTGAAAATAGTATGCTTTGATCTGTATTTAGACTCCATTAGTTCTTTCTTTGGATGTGGGTAGGATTTTCCATCATTAGTCTTTTGTAATTGTCTTGGATCATTGTATTTCTGAGAAGAGCCACGTCTATCACAGTTGATCACCACACAATGTTGCTGTTACTGTGTACAATGTTCTCCTGGTTCTGCTCACTTCACTCAGCATATTATAAGAGAAGAATCACAGCAAAAAGGAAAAACCTCAAAAAAGAAAAACAATAGCACTCAAAACAAAAGAAATAGTATGGTTCAATCTGTATCCATATTCCACAGTTCTTTTTTTTTCTGGATTTGGAGTGTCTTTTCCATCATGAGTCCTTTGGAACTGTCTTATTGTATTGCTGAGAAGAGTCAAGTCTATCACAGTTGATCAACAAACAATGTTGTTGATACTGTGTACAATGTTCTCCTGGTTCTGCTCATCTCACTCATCATCAGTTCATGCAAGTCCTTCCAGGTTTCTCTGAAATCTGCCTGCTCATCATTTCTTACAGCACAATAGAATTCCATTATATTCATATACCACAACTTATTCAGCCATTCCCCAATTGATGGACATCCCCTCAATTTCCAATTCCTTGCCACCACAAAAAAGAGCAGCTGTAAATATTTTTGTACATGTGGGTCTTTTTCCCTTTTTTATGATCTTTTTGGGAAAAAGACCCAAAAGTGGTATTGCTGGGTCAAAGGGTATGCACAGCTTTAAAACCCTTTGGGCATAATTCCAAATTGCTCTCCAGAATGGTTGGATCAGTTCACAGCTCCACCAACAATGCATTAGTGTTCAATTTTTCCACAGCTTCTCCAACATTTATTATTTTCCTTTTTTGTCATATTAGCCAATCTGATAGGTGTCAGGTGTTGCCTCAGAGTTGTTTTAACTTGCATTTTATGGAAGAAATTAGGCATAGACCAACATCTTACACCTTATACTAAAATAAGGTCAAAATGGGTATATGATTTAGACATAAAAGATGATACCGTAGCTAAATTAGGAGAGGAAGGAATAGTTTACCTTTCAGATCTCTGGAAAGGAGAACAGTTTATGACCAAACAAGAGATAGAGAATATTATGAAATGCAAAATGGATGTTTTTGATTACATGAAATTAAAAAGTTTTTGTACAAACAGAAGCAATACATCCAAAACTAGAAGGGAGGCAGAAAGCTGGGAAACAATTTTTATAGCCAGTATTTCTGATAAAGGCCTCATTTCTGTTTTGTTTTTGTTTTTATTTTGGTGAGGCAATTGGGGTTAAGAGACTTGCCCAGGGTCCCACAGCTAGTAAGTGTCAAGTGTCTGAGGCCGGATTTGAACTCAGGTCCTCCTGAATCCAGGGCCGATGCTCCATCCACTGCACCACCTAGCTACCCCTAAGGCCTCATTTCTAAAATATATCGGGAACTAAATCAAATTTATAAGAATCCAAGTCATTCTTGTTTAAGGGTTAAAATTCTAGCTAAACTGTCTAAAATATTTAATGAGTGGTCGCCAATAAATTATAAGCTTTAGCAAGAGTTAGACTTTTAAGCATTTATTAAGGAGAATAAGAATTTGGTAAAGAGAGAGAAAGGCCTAGATTCCTATCTATTAAAGGGAGAGCACATTTCTAGCTCCGCTCTCCACCAGAGTCCAGATGAAAAAGAGCGCGAGACTGAGCGCCAGTCTCTTCCTTCCTCCTCCCACTAGTCCGCGTCACTTCCTGACTCCTGAAGAAAAGACTCCTGGTCTTGCCCTCAAAGACCTTCCCTTCATGGGCAGAACTCTTCTACAGTAAGTATCCAGCAGGTGGCGTTATTCCAATCGTTACAGTCCCCCCTGTTGTTCCTCAAGAAACAAAATGTTTCCTTGACGGAACAGTAAAAAGAATATAATAACTATTGCTAACTAATAATATGTGAACAACAATATAGAAAAGGAAGAGAGGAAAGTTTTGTTCAGAGGGGCGATTTTTTTTTTTTGTCCTCATGAACCGACGCTTTGACATTAGTCTTGCAAAGGGAGGGCCTCTGCAGAGAATACATGTTACAGATGGTGTATATTATAACAGAAAGAGAAAAACAACAACAAAAACAACAAATCAAAACTGTTCATTTAAAGTCTCTGAAAGTCTTTTCTCAGATGTCCTCTAGGTGTAGTCGTGGAATGGAAGTCTTTTCAGGGGTTGAGGTATGGATGCTGGTAATCAGCCAGGAAAATTTCCTACAAAATTGAGCTTAACACAACTTTAAAATAGCTTTATCAATAATCAAATCAAACAATGAAAGTTCTCAAAAACATGTCTAAGGGAATTCAGAATCTTAGTTGTTACACATGAAACATATAATAAAACAAAATTGAAACATTCTTTAAAATTATAATATTACTGAGAAGACAATTGCTGTGATATTAATTTTTAAAAATAATTTTTATCTTTGTTTCATCACTTTTTGCATCATCTGCCTAATTATCTTCATGCCATTATGAGAAATTAGAAAATCTAATATAATTGGTAACAGGTGTCAAGGCCAAATTCAACACTGTATTTATCATGACACCTGAGATAATTATGGGAGTTACCATAAAAGAACAGAGAAATGATGGGATATGAGCATTCCCACACTTGAGCAATATGTACTGCCCATGCAGTATGCCAGGCTTAAAATAGGTGGATGGAATATATGTCCATGCCACCGAACATATTGGAGGAAACTGAGTCAGACTTAATCAGATGCATGGGATTGAGATGGTCCATGGCATCAGGCATATAGGAGGGAGCATAGAAGCCAGGTGTAGAAGTGAGATGGGTGGGATCAATACTTCCAGCCATCTGTACAATATTGTGGGGAAAAATAAAATAAAATATTAAACCAAGAGAATCCAACCTCAACATTAGTCAAAAGCCGTTCCCTCGGCCATACCTTGACTTCATGCATGTCTCCCCTCATGTGACAGTTCAGTGTCTGCTCTTGCATGTATTCCTCTTGTGATTGGATGGCATCTTGGCCAACTGGCATCTGATAACTCAGAATAAAGGCAATTAATGTCTTAAATGATAAGTTCCCATAATCCAAGTCTCATATGGATTTAAAAATTGAGGATAATAAATGATTGCAAAAAATGTGAATACATCTTGACTCAGAACACAATATATAATTATGCAACAATTTCAAATAATACCCCTTTTTTTAACTTAGTATACAATTACTTTTTTGAAAAATCTGAACATATTTAAATACAAGTTAAAGCACAACAGAATCTCAAAGAAAACTTTTTTTTTGAAAAAAGAAAACTTTTACAAATGTTCCCCTCTTTTTTTTTTTTTTTTTGGAATGTGCTTATCAAAAATAATACTTCTAGAATCAATTTACACTTGCCATGGCAACCAATTTGCCAAGGAAATGCTTTAAAGAGTTTGATCAAATAATCAGTTGAGAAAAAATAACAAAAACAAACAACTCAGAATATGGGAGCACAATACTCCTAGAATTAACATTGTATAATAAAATCAAAACCATCTTGCAATGTTTCAAAATTAGATAGACAAATGAATAGAAGAAAATACACATGGAACAATAAAATACAGTGAAATTCAAACTAAGGAAATCTAAATGAATATGAACTTAATATTAATAAGAGTATTACAAAATATAAACTTGATCACATGACTATAAAAAGCTTTTACAAATATTCTCCTTGTTTTAGAAACTAAGTATAAGACACAATCTCAAAAGCATTAAAATCTCTATGAAAATAAACCTATACCATTAATTTCAAAATGCATATGTAATAGCATAGAAATCCTATGTAACCTCTGAACTGATACTATTACTCTGAGTGAATTCAGAACACTTTTGATTCCGATATCTAAAATCCCCAATACTCATATCAATACCTTGCTGCTTACTTCTACATTTCTGTAAAATATGTACCCTTCCATGGCAAAAGAAGCAGAGTCTTGAACTATGTTGATGGTTGTCATTCTTATTCAGCTTAAGTTTTTCTTCTTTAACCCCTTTATATTGTCTGTCAGTCTTTTCACCATACAAATGCTTTATAAGATTACTAATTAAAGACAAAAGCAGGTTAGCAAAATTATGAACAAAACAAGCATATCTGGAATTTAAAGAGTTTTCTAAGATTGTCTCAAAAGCACAGCCAGGCCGGGGAAGGGCTGAGCCTGAAGCTGCAAATGCAGGTAGAAAAGGTTGAGCATGCGCATCAGATCTCTGGACTTCCCAGGCAGGGGAAGCTATGGGCTTGGCCATGGGGGGAGTAGAGGGTGGGGTCTGGAGAGGAGGGGAGGGACCAGCACAATTTGAATCAGACTTGATTTTGAACTCAGGCCTGGATTCCTCTTCCCCCACTTTGCCTCCAGGTGCTAGGGGATTAAAAACTTCTAGAGGGTGGGTCATTGCCTCCAGGCATGCAAAATTAGAGCAACAATTAGTGTTAGAATTGGGAAAAGCTGCAGGAATCTCTTCAGGTTTCTCTGAAAAAGCATGGTTGGGAGAGGGAGTGATATTTCCTTGTGTGAGTAAGTTGCTGGCTCTTTTAACAAAAATAAAAAGAAAAATAGAAAATCCACAAAAACAAAGCATTAACATGATCTTATCTCCCATTTGTCTGGTTAAACAGACTAAAATCAAAAATAGGATAATTAGGGAGTTTAAAAGGTCCATTCGAAAAAATTTAAAGGAAAACACAGCCAGTACACCAGTACTTAGCAGTTAAAGGGAGAGGGAGGGGAAATTTCTTACCCAACCAGCAGATCAGAAGAAGACTGAGGGTTAGCTTTCCTCTTCGTGGTCAGCCATCTGTTTAAGGGTTAAAATTCTAGCTAAACTGTCTAAAATATTTAATGAGTGGTCGCCAATAAATTATAAGCTTTAGCAAGAGTTAGACTTTTAAGCATTTATTAAGGAGAATAAGAATTTGGTAAAGAGAGAGAAAGGCCTAGATTCCTATCTATTAAAGGGAGAGCACATTTCTAGCTCCGCTCTCCACCAGAGTCCAGATGAAAAAGAGCGCGAGACTGAGCGCCAGTCTCTTCCTTCCTCCTCCCACTAGTCCGCGTCACTTCCTGACTCCTGAAGAAAAGACTCCTGGTCTTGCCCTCAAAGACCTTCCCTTCATGGGCAGAACTCTTCTACAGTAAGTATCCAGCAGGTGGCGTTATTCCAATCGTTACATTCTCCAATTGAGAAATGGTCAAAGGATATGAACAGGCAGTTTTCTGATTAAGAAATCAAAGCTATCTATTGCTATATGAAAAGCGCTACTCTTAAGAGAGAGAGCTAATCTGTAGAGAGGAGCAGGTCTAGGGAACCAAGCTGGGTGACCTTCCTGGCATAAAAGCCTAATGGCATCATGAACAAGGAAAGGACATTGGAGCTTTACAGTGCTGAAAGTGTTAGTTGTCTTAGATGCATGTGTTCCCTATGTGTACACCTCTCCTCCCCTGTACTCTACCTATATGCCCACTCTTTCTATTGATATTATATGTATTTATGGGAGAATATACCCCAGGTTATGGGGAATGTTTTGTAACTACTCTTCTTACTATGTCATTTTAATAAATGCCTTGGTTTTGAGCTAATTGTATTGACTAACTGACTATTAAATAGGGTTTATACGATAAAGTTTTAGTAATGGGGATGCATAGAATAATTTGGATGCTGAACACACAGCCTAGTATTGTGATTATAAGTTGTGGAGGTATCCTAGAAAGGCTGCTAAGCTGTATATGTTCATCTTGCTGATTAGAAATATAAACTCCTCAAGAGAACAGAGACTGTTTGGTTTTTGTCTTAGAAAACATACCTGACACATAGGAAGTGCTCATTGTGGCTTGGGAGGATAGCAAGAGAATCCACATTCCTGCCCCTTTATTTTATTTTATTTTTTTTTAGTGAGGCAATTGGGGTTAAGTGACTTGCCCAGGGTCACACAGCTAGTAAGTGTTAAGTGTCTGAGGCCAGATTTGAACTCAGGTACTCCTGACTCCAGGGCCGGTGCTCTATCCACTGCGCCACCTAGCTGCCCCTTTGCCCCTTTATTTTAAAACCTAAACTTGTGATTTGATTGGTATAAAGAACTCCTGGTGAGGAATCTCCTTTTACCAATGGAGTTCATACAGACAGAAAATACAAGGCTGCTATCAATGAATTCAAATCAAAGCTCTTTCCCAGGGCATGGAATGAACTGTCAGACTATTTACTGGGGAGTGGCTAAAGCAGTCAAGAGACCCTAGCTGGAAGCTGTCTCCTTTTAAAAGGTCCCCTGAGTGATTGGCTCTTCTGGCTTAGAAGCCAATTAAGGGATTCTTAGCGAGGAGTCCTACATAGCCAGAAGTCTGTGCCCCATCCTCTCTCAGTCTCATATGGTACACTGGAAGTAGGCAGAACATATTCTGTACAAACATGCTGCTCTCCTTAGGTCAACTAAATTAAAATATTGGACTCATCCCATGAATGTTCATTTATGTCATTCTATATTTTTGTTATTTTAGGTAATAAGTATTGTAATAGTACGCTTCCATTAAGCTTTGCTTATAGTTTAAAAAAAGTCTGGGCTGCTAAGAAGTTATGTGACTGGGGCAGCTAGGTGGCACAGAGGATAGAGCACTGGCCCTGGAGTCAGGAGTACCTGAATTCAAATCCGGCCTCAGACACTTAACACTTACTAGCTGTGTGACCCTGGACAAGTCACTTAACCCCAATTGCCTCACTAAAAAAAAAAGAAAAAAGAAAAAAAAAAGAAAAAAGAAGAAGTTATGTGACTTTGCCAGGGTCACAATCAGTAATTGTTGGAGAGGACTAGAAGACAGGATTCTGTGACTTTGTGGTCAGCTCTTTAGCCATTATGCCACTTTACCTCTCATAATATGTCATTTATTATCACGCCATAAACCCAAGAAATAGAACTAACAAAGGAATTAAAGAAAGTAAGCAATAGGGGTTCACCCTCATTTATTTTCAGAACTGTAAGATCAAATTGGTTAATTAAAAAACTTTTATTATACAAATATAAATTAAATTATGCTTGTCCACGTCCTTTTAAAAGTTTGGGAGTCTACCTAATGTTCTGGTGTGGGGAGCTGCTGCCTTTTTAAAAAACTATTATTACTATTATTATTATTTGTGGGGCAATGAGGGTTAAGTGACTTGCCCAGGGTCTCACAGCTAGTAAGTGTAAAGTGTCTGAGGCCAGATTTGAACTCAGGTCCTCCTGAATCCAGGGCTGTTGCTTTATTCACTGCGCCACCTAGCTGCCCCCCTGCCACATTTCTTTCTAATACAGCCACATCTATTGAACTATGCTCCCATATTAAAGTATGGCTTTTTCTACACAATGTCACCACATTCCTAGTAAGTAAAAACATTGATAAAAAGAAACTATTTTTAAGAGAGTGTTGAAAAAAGGAGCTAAATGAGAAATTTCTGAGTGAGCATATCAAAGGTAAACTATTTCTTCGGATTGCTTAAAGTAGACCCTGTTTCACTTGTTTTGTTGTTTCAGTCATGTCTGACTCTTTATGACTCCATTTAAGGTTTTCTTGGCAAAGATGATGGAGTAGTTTGCCATTTCCTTCTCCAGCTCATTTTACAGATGAGGAAACTGAGGCAAATAGGGTTAAGTGACTTGCCAAGGGTCACACAGCTATCAAGTGTCTGAGGCCAGATTTGAACTTGGGTGTTTCTGACTCAGTGCTCTATCCATTGTGCCACCTAGTTGCCCTACAGGGGCTTCCTGTAGATCTTTTAGGCATAAGAAATCAAATGAATATTCACAAGAGATAGCTTCCAGGGCTAATTTTTACTAGTACTCTTTAGATTGCTTTGTGAAAGGGCTTATCTAAATCCTAAGCCATATGGGGGCAAGTTTATGGTCCCCATGAAAGGAAGAGCCCTCACAGAGTCTATGTTGAAGACATTTCTATTGGAAATTTTTGTATTTTGTATTTTAGTCTATGAAACATGGTTGTGTAACATATAACTACTTATTACTTATAAGTATTTCTGGCTAATAGGAAAGAGTGGTGTCCCAAAAACCTAGATATTATCAAGGAGAAGAGGGTGACCCACAGTGTCAAAGACTTCAGAGAATTCAAGAAGAATGAAGATTAAGAAAAGGCCATTGGATCTGGCAATTAAAAGATCATTGGTGGGGCAGCTAGGTGGTACAGGGGAAAGAGCAAAGGTCCCAGAGTCAGAAGAACCTGAGTTCAAATCTGGCCTTAGACACTAGCTGTGTGACCCTGGGCAAGTCACTTAACCCTGATTGCCTTGAAAACTCAAAATAAAACAAAATACGAGAGAGAGAGAGAGAGAATTGGTAACTTTGGAGAGAGCAGTTTCAGTGGGAAGATAAGGTTGGAAGTCAATTGTAATGGGTAAAGAAGTGAACAGCTAGGGGCAGCGAGGTGGCACAGTGGATAGAACACGAGAAGATTTAAGTTCAAATCCAGCCTCAGATACTTACTAGCTCTGTGACTGTGGGCAAGTCAACTGTTTGTCAGTTTCCTCATCTATAAAATGAGCTAGAGAAAGAAATGGAAAACCACTACATTATCTTTGCCAAGAAAACCCTAAATGAGGTCATGAAAACATGACTGAAATGCCTGAACAACAGCAAGAAGTGAGAAGAGAGAAAGTGGAGGCATCTATTTTAGATGATCTTTTGGATGAGTTTGGCCATAAAGGACAGAAAAATATAGAACAATAGTTAGTAGAGATGGAAGCATCAAGTGAGGTTTTTTCAGAACAGGGGAGAAATGGACATGTTTGTAGGTAGAAGGGCAAGAGCCAGCAGTTGGGGAGAGATTGAAGGTAAGTGATAGAGTGGAGATATTAAGACGAAGCTATCTGTTTGAGGAGAAGGGCAGGAATGAGATTCTTTGTGCAGGTGGAAGGTGGGGCCCTACCTCTTCATGGGTGATGGGGAGGAGGCTATAGTGGCAGAAGCTTCTTGAGAGATATTGGATGAAGAAGAAGGGAAAGATGGATCTCATGATTAATGGCCTCAATTTTTTTTTCTGTAAAATATGAGGCAAGGTTCTCAGTTGAGAGGGTCAGAGGACTGGGTTCACAAAAGGTTTAATTTTCATCATTTTTGTTATAAATATAGTGTATTATTTTTATACAACAGGCAGTGTAGTATGGTCGATTTTTTGTTTTGTTTTGTTTGCGGGGCAATGAGGGTTAAATGACTTGCCCAGGGTCACACAGCTAGTGTCAAGTGTCTGAGGTTGGATTTGAACTCAGGTCCTCCTGAATCCAGGGCTGGTGCTTTATCCACTGTGCCACCTAGCTGCCCCCGATTTTTTTTTTCTTTTTTACAGGGCAATGAAGGTTAAGTGACTTGTCCAGGGTCACACAGCTAGTGTCAAGTGTCTGAGGCCGCCGATTTTTCTTAATGAATATCTCTTCTCTCCTCTGAGCACCCTTCCCCTGCTATGACCAAAGTAACCTCCTTTTGTTAGCTAATAGAAGGACTATGAGTATCTTATTTAAATCCAAATTCAGAGCCTGAGTTACCTCACAAGCCTGGTCAGACCTGGCAGTAGTCAAACAGCATTGAAGAGGAAGATGGGTGATATAATGGGAAATGAGACCTGGGTGGACCCCATTCTTCTAGTACAACCTCTGGAAATGGTAATAACTCACCAATATGAGGAATTATTGAGCAAACTATTTCTGGACAGTCAACAACTAGAGAATGATATGAATATGCCTGCCCCAAATATGAATATTGAAAGAAATTTTTGGTTGAATTAGTATAATTTTTTTTTTGGTGGGGGATATTTGAGGATAACAACAATCTCTATTTTGACCCTGGGCCTTCTGGTCTGGAAATTTAAGCTTTCTCCAAATTATATGAAGAGATTTCCTTAGATTTCAGTTTAACTTCAGAACATCAGAGAATGAATTTTTGTGATGGGAAGTTGTTTCCCCCCTCATATTGTTGTTGAGTTGTTTCAGTTGTGTACAGCTTTCCCTGACTCCATTTGGGGTTTTCTTAGCAAAGATACTGGAAAGGTTTGCCATTTCCTTCTCTACCTCATTTTACAGATGAGGAACTGAGGCAAACAGGGATAAGTGGCTTGGCCAGGGTTACACAGCTAGTAAGTGTCTGAGGTCAGATTTGAACTCAGATCCTTCTGACTCCATGCCCAATGCTCTATCCACTGCACCACCTAGCTGCACTTTTCCTTTCATAGAAAAGGACAAATGCTGAAGAATGAGATCTTACATTGCCTCACTGAAACCAGGACCAGAAAGGTTTGTATGACTTGCGGTAGAGTGACTTAATTGACTAGACGAAGCCTACTAAATGAAGATCTACTCTGAGCTGTGAGGAAGTATCTGTAATGTAAATATAATACCTATGTATCTTTTAGACCTTACTGTGAAATTTTATGCAAAGTAGTAAGTTTTTATTCCTTCCTATTTTTCACCATTATATTTCTTTTCTTTTCTTTCCTTACCTATCTTAAAACCAACAAAACTGAATAACCATACCCAGAGCCATGTGTTCATCTTATTTAATCCCCCTTTTTCTTTTGAAGACAGTGGGATTCTGAAGGATTCACAGTGGTAGTAGCATCCATCTGTCAGAGAGATCCAACCAGGGATCTGACAGTCTACGGGGGGATATGACACATACACAGATTGATAAGTATGACACAAAGTAGCATGAAATAGGAGCAAAGGAGAAATGGGAAAAATAAGAGAACTTTAGGACAATTTGAGGAGGGAGAGGAGAGATTCAGAAAGTTCTCCTAGTGGGGGTGGTATCAGAAATAAATCTTGAGGGAAGAGAAGGATTTTACTAGGTGGAGATGACAGAGGATGGCATTATTTCTAAATATTAGGAATGAGTTAGATAAATGTTTGGAGTCAACAGATGGCAAGCAGAATTTGAAGGACTACTAGTTAAGTCAGGCTGAGACATAGCGTACGTGAAGGGGAGTAAAATGAAATGAGGATGAAAAACTGCTTGGAGTCAAATTCTTGAGGATTTTTTTTGGCGGGGGGGGGGGGGCAGGGCAACTGGGTTAAGTGTCAAGTGTCTGAGGCTGGATTTGAATCCAGGGCCAGTGCTTTTATCCAATGCACCACCTAGCTGCCCCCTCTTGAGGAATTTAAATGTGAGTTTCAGGAGTTTGCCTTTTAATAAGCAATAGAGTCACTGAATGTGTTTTTTTGTTTGTTTGTTTGTTTGTTTGTTTTAGTGAGGCAAGTGGGGTTAAGTGACTTGCCCAGGGTCACACAGCTAGTAAGTGTCAAGTGTCTGAGGCTGGATTTGAACTCAGGTACTCCTGACTCCAGGGCCGCTGCTCTATCCACTGCACCACCTAGCTGCCTCACTGAATGTGTTTTGAAGAGTGGAGTAACACTGGTCAGATATGTGCATGAGAAAGATCATTTTGACTATCTGGGAAATAGTTTGGGATGGAGAAAGACAAATCTTGGTGACATCTTGGAGGCTAGACAACAGTCTACCTGATAAAAGCCCAAACTAGAGTGGTAACAGTCTGACTGGAAAGACTGGAGAGAATGGGCCAGATATTAGGTATGTTTTGGAGGCAGAATTGTTTCATTATTGTACACAGGAGGTAGGAAAAGGGGAAGAGTCAAAGATAATTTGGAAGTTTTGATCTCAAATGACTTAAGAAGATGGAGAAGACATCAACAGTAAAAAGGAATTTGGAAAGAGGGTTAGATTTAGGGAGAAATGGGATGAATACATTTTTGGGCATGCTGAGTTAGAAGTCATCAGATATCTAGTAGGAGATGAAGGATTAGAAATCAGGGGAGAGGCAGGCAGTAGGCACATAGATTTGGGAATCATCTACATATACATGATAAACACAGGAAGATCCCTAAGGGAAAGAATAAGAAAGAAAGAAGAGAAGAGGGCCTCAAGCATATCCTTAACATCTTTCTTCTCTTTATTTAATATTTCTGTCTTTCTGAATTTGATTGTGAGTTTTTAATTCTGTAATGCTTTGTCAATTTTTGTGTAGGTGCCATGTACCACTGAGAAAAAGGTATATTCCTTTCTATCCACTTTCAGTTTTCTCCAGAGGTCTATCATATTTCACTCTTCTAAAATTCTATTCAACTCCTTAACTACTTTCTTGTATATTTTTTGGGTAGATTTATCTAGTTCTGAGAGAGGAAATCTGAAGTTCCCAACTAGTATAGTTTTGTTGTCTATTTTTTCCTGAAACTCATTTAGCTTTTCCTTTAAACATTTGCATGCTATACTATTTTGGTGCATATATGTTTAGTATTGATATTATTTCATTGTCTATGGTATCTTTTTATCAAGATGTAGTTTCATTCCTTATCTCTTAATTAGATCAATTTTTTTTAGATTTGTCTGAGATCACAGTTGCTACCCTTGCTTTTAAAAAAAATTTCAACTGAAGCATAATAGATTCAGCTCTAGCCCCTTACCTTTACTCTGTGTGTTTCTTTGCTTCAAATGTGTTTTTTGTAAATAACATATTGTAGGATTCTGTTTTATAATCCACCCTGCTATCCACTTCCAATTTATGAGTGAGTACATCCAATTCACATTTATGATGACTGTGTATTTCCTCCATCCTATTCATCCTATTTTCTCTTCTTCTTCTTCTTCTTCTTCTTCTTCTTCTTCTTCTTCTTCTTCTTCTTCTTCTTCTTCTTCTTCTTCTTCTTCTTCTTCTTCTTCTTCTCCCTGTCCCTCAAAATCAATGTTTTTCTTTTGAATACCACCTCCCTTAATCTGCTTTGCCTTCTATCAACCCTCTCTACTTCTCTTATTACCCCTTCTACTTCCCTATATGGTAAGATATATTTATATACCCAACTGAGTGTGTATGTTATTCCCTCTTTGAGCCAATTCTGATGAGAGTTAGGTTCAAGTGATGCACACACTCCCACCATCTTTCCCTCTTTTCCACTGTAATAGGTTTTCTGTGCCTCTTCAAATGAGATAATTTACTCCTTTTTACCTCTCCCTTCCCTCTTCTCCTAATGCAATCCTCTTTCTTATCTCTTAATTTTAAAAAATATCAGCCCATCAAAATCAACTTATACCCACACGCTTTGTGTATGTATTCTCCTAACTGCCCTAATTGTGATAAAGTTCTTTTCTTTTCTTTTCTTCTTCTTCTTCTTTTTTTTTGTGTGAGGCAATTGGGGTTAAGTGACTTGCCTAGGGTCACACAGTTAGTAAGTGTCTGAGGTCAGATTTGAACTCAGGTCCTCCTGACTCCAGGGCTGGTGCTCTATCCACTGCACCACCTAGCTGCCCCCCTCCACGTCATCATTTTCTAATGTATATTAGTTATATGTATACATGTCTTATCCATGATATGTCTCTTATCCATACATCCTTTCCCCATTATTACTCATCTTGACTATGGCAATAGGTTCCTAACCTATTTTTCTACTTCCATCTTTTCCATGTCTGAAACATATCTCAACTCTGTAGAAAAAAAATTTAGTAATGGCTCACTATTACTTTCTAAGTAAAGTCCATTTTCCTTTGCCTCATATTCAAGTGTCTCCACAATCTGTGACCATACTCCCTTTACAATCTTTTCACTTATTATTACTCAGCTCACTGTGACATTACTGAAAGAGCAGTGTTGGCCTAGGGTATAACTACCTGTGTGACTTTGGGGCTAGTCTCTTAATCTTCCTTGACTTAATTTTTTTCAGCTGTAAAAAGAAGGGATTGGATTAGATGGCCTCTAAGGGCCTTTCTAGTTCCAGCACGATCATGCTATGACTTTACTGTGCCTACTCTTTGTCTCCTGACACTCCCTATGCTCTCTCACTTCTTCACTCACATTGCTCCCCATTCTTGGATTATCCTTCCTCCCCTTTTCACTTCTTTTTTTTTTTTTTGGTGAGGCATTTGGGGTTAAGTGACTTGCCCAGGGTCACACAGCTAGTAAGTGTCAAGTGTCTGAGGCTGGATTTGAACTCAGGTCCTTCTGAATTCAGGGCCAGTGCTCTATCCACTGCTCTACCTAGCTGCCCCCCTTTTCACTACTTAAAATTTTGCCATTCCTTTAAAAGCCAACTCAAATATCATGTCATCCATGAACATTTTTTTCTTGTCCCACCTGATGGAAGTGAATTTTTCTTCTTTAGATACTAAATTACATTTTGGAATATCATATTTCTATAATAATTATTTTGCAAAAGCCTCCTTTTTTGGGGTCTAGACACGTGATTTCATCAACATTGGGTATTCCTACTGTGGGAACTCCATTGGCCAAAATTACTCTAGGTATTGAAGGAGTTAAGTGCCTTGCTCATGATATGCTGGCCTTCTTGACTCCAAGATTGGTCCTCTATTCATTATGTCATGTTGCTTCTCTTGTACTAAAATATATTAAAGTTTTCTGTGTATATGTCATTCTCCCCTTCTAGAATCCATGCTTCATGAAGACAAGGACTACCTCAACAAAAAAAAATTATTGATGCTTTTTGTTTTTTTATACAGACATTTCTTAATCTTGCCCTCCCCAATAACATCTTCCTGTATCACAAAGAAAAAACTATTAAGAAAAACCAACTGACACCAAGATTGTTTCTCATTGTATATGCAATATTCTGCATTCATTTCCATCCTAGCAGAATGGAAATATAGTTCCTAGCCTATTATTTTCTGTGATCAGTATTGGCCATTGCTTTGAATCTGGGTTCAGTTGTTCTTTGATATTGTTTTCATTTGAATTTTTGCAGTCATTTTTTACATAAGTGTAGCACCTGGGGTTCCCCACCTCCAAGTTGCATGTAGGTAATCTTTTGAGTCTGCATTAATTCAAGACCATAGTTAATGAGACTTTACTAATGTATTTATTTTTACTAGTTAGCGGACAAAGTCAAGGAATTTTTAAAATAGCATAGTAAAAATATATTTCACCCATTAACCCAGGGAACATTCACCCATACCTGCCTATACTACTACTGTGTAAACCTAGGGAAAACATATGGGGGCCCTCGTGAATATGTATGTAGGGACGACTCACACCTATAATGCTGCAAGGCACTGAAGTGGTCTAGTAATATCACATTGCTATCACAGGGTCTGCCTACTCCTTGTTGCTCTGGGATGGTGTGTAGTCTCTGCCAGGTGTGTAGTATATGTGTCACTCCATGCTGGTCTAGTGAGGGTGCTGTTGGAGAGTATTCTGTTGATGCCTTGGTTGCTACCAGGTGTGGCTTTACTGGGTATGAAGCTATGGAACCTTTTGGGTTTTTTGCCTCCAGTTCCTCACTTCAACTGGAATCTTTAGCTAAGGAACTTCCTCTTCTCTGTCAGAGGAAGAGTGGGCTCTGTGATATCTTAGGCAAAGATCTCTCACACCCAGTATCAGTCATACTAGGGAAAAAACTTGTAATATGTGGTGCCCTTGTATATATTACTTATGCTGACTAGTAGATGGAAACATTAATTAGACATATTTTGTATTTTCTTTAATAAACATTTTTTTATTTAAAGTTTTGAGTTTTATATTCTATACCTCCCTCACCCCACCCTGAGACAGTAAGTAATCAGATATGGGTTATACATGTGCAATTATGTAAAACACTTCTATATTAGTTATTTTGTATAAGAAAATGAATAAAAAATGAAAGAGTGAAAAATAGCATGCTTCAATTTGTGTTCAATCATATCAGTTCTTTCTCTGGAGGTGGATAGTATGTTTCATTATTAGTTCTTTGTGATTGTCTTGGATCATTGTATTGCTGAGAATAGTTGTCATTCACAGTTCTTCACTGAACAATATTGCTGTCCGTGTGCATAACATTCTCCTGGTTCTGTTCATTTTATCAGTTACTTACATCAGTTCATGTAAGTCTTTCTAGGTTTTTCTAGTTTTTTTTAGGTTTTTCTAAGTTTTTCTAGGTTTTTCTGAAATCATCTTGCTTTTCATTTCTTATAGCACAATAATCATATACCATAGCTTGTTTAGCCATTCCCCAATTGATGAGCATCTCTTTGACTTCCAATTCTTAGCCACCACAAAAAGATCTGCTATAAATATTTTTGTACAAATAGGTTCTTTTTTCTTTTTTTTTTTTGGAAGACATGCTTCTTAACATATACAATCAAACTTTATTAATCAAAGGGTACAAACAAATCACCACTCTGACATTTTATCAATTCCAATTGGTTCCTTTATTTTCCTTTCAACAAACATTTATTTTATTTTCCATTTACATATAAGGGTAGTTTTCAACATTCATTTTCATAAGATTTAGAGTTCCAAATTTTTCTCCCTCCCTCCCTCCCTCCCTTTCCTCCCCCCTCCACAAGATCACAATCAAGTTATACATGTACAATCCACAAGTGTTCTTTTTATCAGTTCTTTCTATAGCAGTGCATAGTATGCTTCCTCATTAGTTCCTTGGGATTGTCTTGGATCATTGCACTGCTGAGAGTAGTTAAGTCATTCACAATTACTCATTGAACAATACTGCTGTCACTATGCACAATGTCCTCTCAGCTCTGCTCACTTGACTATACATTGATGTTCATTAGTCTTTTAAGGTTTTTTTGGGATCATCCTGTTTGTCATTTCCTGTAGCACAAGTCCATTCCACTACAATCATATAACACAGCTTTTTCCATCATTCCTCAATTGATGGACATTCCCTTGATTCTCAATTCTTAGCCTCCACCAAGAGTTGCTATAAATATTTTTTGTACAATTTTCCCCCCTTTTCTCTTTTTCATGATTACTATTGTTAACTGTTTCCCTTCCATCCTATTCCCTTCCCCATGATATTTATTCTATTATCCATCTTCTTTCATCCTATCACTCTTCAAAAGGGATTTGCTTCTGTCTGTCCCCTCCCCCACTCTGCCATTTCTTCTTTTGCCCCTCTCTCTTTATCCCTTTCCCCTCCTATTTTCCTGCAGGGTTATAGAGATTACTCCACCCAGTTGAGTGTGTACATTATTCCCTCCTTGAGCCAATTCTAATGAGATTGAGGTCTTTGAGCCAATTCTGATGAGTGTTAGGCTCATTTACTGCCCAGATTAAATAGATTCCTCCACCCAGTTGGGTGTGTCTATTAGTCCCTCCTTGAGGCAGCTCTGATGAGTTTAAGATCTTTGAGCCTTTTTTGATGAGTGTAAAATTCATTTACTGCCCTGCTCCTCTCCCATCTCTTCCCTCACTACATAAGCCTTTTCCTGTTACTTTCATGTAGGATTTTGCTTCTGCCCTTCCCCCTCCCCAATGAATTCTCTTCACCCCTCAATTTAACCCTAAAGATGTTATCATGTAGCTAAGTGACACAGTGGACGATTCATCACCCCTGGACCTAGGGGGGTCCCAGCCAAAACCTGGCCTCAGACACAAGACAGTCGCCCACTGTACGACCCCAAGTATGTCCCCCAGCTTCAATTTTTTTTTATGGTTCTCTAGGGTCTTGTATTTGAAAGTCAAATTTGCTATTCAGTTCAGGTCTTTTCATCACAAATATCTGAAAGTCTTCTTTTTCATTAAAGTCCCATTTTTTCTGCTGAAAGATAATGCTGAGTTTTGCTAGGTAGGTGATTCTTGGTTGTAATCCCATTTCCTTTGCCCTTTGGAATATCATATTCCATGCCCTCTTGTCCTTTAATGTAGAAGCTGCTAGATCTTGTGCTATCCTGACTGGGGCTCCACAGTACTTGAATTCTTTCTTTTTGGCAGCTTGCAATATTTTCTCCTTGACCTGAGAACTCTGGAATTTGGCTATAATATTCCTAGGAGTTTTCCTTTTGGGATCTCTTTCTGGAGGTGATTGGTGGATTCTTTCAATTTCTATTTTAGCAGCTTCTTCTAGAATTTCAGGGCAATTTTCCCTGAGAATATCTTAGAAGATGGTGTCTAAGCTCTTTCCTTGATCATGGTTTTCAGGTAGACCAATAATTTTTCAAATGATCTCTCCTGGACCTATTTTCCAGGTTGGCAGTTTTTCCCAGAAGATATTTCACATTGCCCTCTATTTTTTTTATTCATTTGGATTTGCTTTATTGTGTCTTGGTTTCTCATAAAGTCACTGGCTTCCATTTGTTCAATCCTAATTCTTAGGCAATTATTTTCATCAGAGAGCTTTTGTACCTCCTTTTCCATTTGACTTTTCAAGCTGTTGACTTTTTTCTCATGTCTTTCCTGCATCACCCTCATTTCTCTTTCCATTTTTTCTTCTACCTCTCTAATTTTATCTTCAAAGTCCTTTTTGAGCACCTCTATGGCCTGAGACCAGTTCGTCTTTTTCTTGGAAGCTTTAGATATAGGGGCCCTGATGTTGACATCTTCCTCTGAGGGTACCCCTTGGTCTTCCTTGTTACTGAAGAAACTTTCTATGGCCCTCACCTTTCTCTGTCTGCTCATCTTGCCTTTCTTTTACTAGACTTTTAGCTCCTTAAAGTGGGGCACTGTTTCCAGGCTGCAGTATCTCAAGCTTAAGAAGTCCCAGGTGGTATGATTTAAGGAGAATCAGGTTCTTCCCTTGCCCAGCCTGTTTCCTGGTCCTAGATGACCGCAGACCAACTTGCCAATCAACCAGCTTTGTGTGTTGTGGTTGTTAGCTCCGACGAGCTTGTGCCCCTCCTCCACCTGGGCCACTTCTACTCAAGCCTACCTCCTGGTTCTCAGTAGGGGTGTAAAATCCAAGTTCTGCCTTAGTACCAGCATAGACCCTTGTAGTCTCTCCCCTGCCCAGGGCTCAGCCCACTCACCAGACTGTGTGTGAGCTTAGTTCCAGACGACACTGGTGCTTCAGCTGATTCAGAGGCTCTGGGGATCTCCTTCTCTAGTGAGGCCTTCCTGAGACTGGATCTGTGTCAGGGTGACTGTGGGGTTGGGCCTGACTCCTGTATCAGCACAGGAGCTCCCTCCTTCTGACCTTCCAAGCTGTTCTTGGTTAGAAGATGATTTCAGCACATTCTTCTGTGAGTTTTGCTCAGTTCCTTTTTTACATACTCAACAACCTTCCCTCTCTGCTCAGTCAGAGGTCTTATATCTTGCTCCCAGATAGCCATCTAGTAAATTTCCATCAATTAGCCCTGCCCTTCAGTCAATATTGGCTGTTGGAGTCTTCTGTGTGAGGAATGCAGGAACCAGCCCAAGTCTTGACTCAGCAACAGGCTGATGGCAGGGACACCAGAAACAGTTTTAATACTTTTAGCTATGGGTATTCCTTGTGGTTGTTTACTATATAATTTGATTGGTAGTTTACTTCAAAATTACTGCTACATTTGGTTTGTTTTTGGTGAGGCAATTGGGGTTAAGTGACTTGCCCAGGGTCACACAGCTAGTAAGTGTCAAGTGTCTGAGGCCGGATTTGAACTCAGGTACTCCTGACTTCAGGGCCGGTGCTCTATCCACTGCGCCATCTAGCTGCCCCTACATTTGTTTTTAATACTTTTTCATTGGTAGTCTGTCTTATCAGAGGGTCCATATATATTTTATCAGTTATTTAATAATACTCTCACATTGTTTGCCACATCATACACACAGGTGCTTATCTTATATTTGAAAAATGACTAAGAAAACAGTTTACCCAAAACATCTCAGTCACAAAATGGAGGCTTAAAACAAAATAGAAACAGTTATACCAAGTTGTCAAATTGCCTCATTATGGTAATAGAACTTATTCTCACTACAAAATGCTCAGCTGTTTTTCTTTCTAGAAGAAAATCCATCATTTCTCAGGGTCTTGTCTATGATAGGTTTTTCTATGCCAAAAGAGCTTTGGTTCTAAGGCAAATGTTCTTAACCTGGGTCCATGAACTTGGATGGGTTAAAAAATTCCATCTTTATTACAATATAATAGCTTTCCCATGAAATTCCATGATTTTCTAAATGTTATACATTTAAAAATATCATTCTAAGAAGGGCTCCCTAGGCATTACAAGATTGTCAAATGGATCCAGTACGTTTTAAAAGGCTAAGAGCCTTTGCTTTAGGGGACCAAGCCAACCGATCATTAGCAGACATTCAGCTAAGTAGTATCCACTGGCTTTGCCTATTTTTCATTTTTTTTTTTTTTTTTTTTGCTGAGGCAATTGGGGTTAAGTGACTTGCCCAGGGTCACACAGCTAGTAAGTGTCAAGTGTCTGAGGCCGGGTTTGAACTCAGGAACTCCTGAATCCAGGGCCGGTGCTTTATCCACTGTGCCACCTAGCTGCCCCCAGCTTTGCCTATTTTTACCTCCAATCCAAGAGTAGAGACTGTCTTGAAACTCTAATTAACTGATAACTCCCATTCAATGTCTGATTGTCAAACTGTACTCATTTACCATATAATAGGACCTTGGAGCATATCCAGATCATCTTATATGAACGCACCTTGCTTTCCTGTGTTCTCCTACCATATGCGTAAGAGCAGCCTCCTTCAATTGCTTGTGTGGTGGGAAAACACTTTCTCTTGTGCATTCTCTCTTGCTGTGCCCAGAGGGTAAAGACTATACACAGTTCACACATAGCACCACCATGAATTGAACTGGGAAGGTGTCTTCCCTTGGCTTGGGGTATTTCTGTGTCTGATCTGTTTTGTTTGTCCTCCGTTTCAGGTGCATGCAAAATCTCCACTGGTCTGAGAGTTCAAGCCATGCTGACCTTAGATCTAGGATTCCAGGTAGGGTGTTGTAGCCAACCAGCCTGGCAGGAAAGCCCAGGTGCTGGGGACTTGAGCTCAAGTTGGGGCTTTTAACTCGGAACTGGGACTGTGCCATGTAAGAACTGAGCTAAGTTATGAACCTAATCCTCTTCCTCCCTTCAGAGATTGAGGTGGTTTGGGGGATGGGGATTATACTTCTCACATGTTGGGGGATTTTTGTATATTTGTGAATATACCTTTGTAAAAACTAATCTATAGTGGTTAAATAGAACCAGGGTGCAAAGGACCCCAGTACAATTGAGGGAACATTATTGGTGGGGGTAGAGCCATTGGAAAAGAATCTACACACCTCCAATCCCCCATAAAGATATTAGAGAACTCTGGGGAGAGTTGAAATATAACATAACCAGACTTTGGACAGATGAATGCCAGGGTATTAATTGTTATGAGTACTTTCTAGGGACTGTCTTCCAATAAACCACTAAGGATTGTCTGGGTTTTTCTCAAACTTGAAATCCTTTTTGCACTCAGACGAAATTGAAAAGACATAGGGAGAAAACCTTCCTAAGTGGAGGTACTGTAAGTTTTCACCCTGCATCTCAATTGCTTGCTTCTAATTCCCATCTTTATTTTGTATGTATAATCAGAAGTAAGGATTAGCGCCAGTTTTGAGCCCTTGCCCAATATAAACTTTTTATCTCTTTCATAACCTAGCACAATGCTCTGCACATACTCAACAACAATTTGTTGAACTGAATTGAATTGTGAGCTCTTTATATATTCACCACATAGTTCTTTGCTTTGAAAAGATTTAATACTTGTCTATTCTATTGAATTTTCCCCTGCAGCAGTTCCTCCCTCTTAAAGGGCATCATTATTCCCTTTTCCCCCTGGTTTCATATTCATTAGATTATATCACAGACATACATAGGGCATTTGCTATTTGCCCAAACAGTGCCTCCTCTTCTGGCTATCTGAAATTCTATTAATAGGAGGTAAGCTTTTCATTTCACAGTTAGAGATAATGCTTTAAAATTCTCTGGGGAGAGGAAACACACCAAAGTGGAGAAACATGGATACAGTAAAAATGTCAGGGTTCTAGTCCTTATTCTCCACTGACTCTTCCACCATCTAGACTTGGAAAAGTCTCAAGGTTCCTCATTTGTCAAATGTGGACTAGATGACTTCTAAATTGTCTCACTGCTCTCATATTGTTCATTTATTTTCAAAAATTGAATTAAATTTACAATTAACCCAAATCTTCTTTCTATCCCTACTTCTTCCACTGCTCCCCCAATGAAGAAGAAACAAAACCCTTGTAACTAATGTACATGGTCAAGCAAAATTAATTCCTGCATTGGCTATTTTTTTTTTTTAGTAAGGCAATTGGGGTTAAATGACTTGCCCAGGGTCACACAGCTAGTAAGTGTTAAGTGTCTGAGGCTGGATTTGAACTCAGGTACTCCTGAATCCAGGGCCAGTGCTCTATCCACTGCGCCATCTAGCTGCCCCTTGGCTATTTTTTTTTTAATTTTGTGGGGCAATGGGGGTTAAGTGACTTGCCCAAGGTCACACAGCTAGTGTCAAGTGTCTGAGGCCGGATTTGAACTCAGGTACTCCTGAATCCAGGGCCGGTGCTTTATCCACTGCACCATCTAGCTGCCCCTTGGCTATTTTTTTTAAAAGTCTTATTCCACACCCTGATTTAGGAGGTGGTTAAGTTTCATCTTGAGTCCTTTGGAATCATGGTTGGCCACTGAGTAGACTGGATTTTTCAAGTCTTTCAAAGTTGTCTGTCTTTACAATGTTGTTGTTATACAAATTGTTGTCTTGATTCAGCTAATTTCATTCTTCATCAGTTTACAGAACTTTCTCTTTCTCTGAAACTTCCCTTCATTATTTCTTACAGTCCAATAATATTCCATAACATTCATATACCATAATTTGTTCAGCCATTCCTTAATTTGATGTGCATTCATTTAGTTTCCAGTTCTTTACCACCACAAAAAGAGCTATTACAAATATTATCCCTTGCCTCTTTTTGGCCCAATAGCAACATATCTGGCCATGCACAGTTAGTAACTTTTTGAGCATACTTTGACATTTCTTTCTAGAATGAGTGGACCTGTTCACAGCTACAACAGTGTATTGATATACCTATTTTCTTACAACTCTACCAGTGCTTGTCATTTTCCTTTTTTGTCAACTTTGTCAATCTGATAGCTGTGAGGTAAAAACCTTAGAATTGCTTTAATTTGCATTTCTTTAAATATTAGTTATTTGTAGTATTTTTTTAATATGGCAACCATTAATTTGGATTTTTGCCTTTGAAAACTATCTTTTCTCATCCTTTGACTATTTATTAATTGGAGACAGGTTTTTAATCTTATTAATTTGAATTAGTTCCTCAGAAATATGACAGAAATAGAGAAAGTTTCAGCAAATATTCAACAAAATTTTATTGTCCCGGTTAGCATTTCTAGGCCTATATCAAACAGAAGTGTTAATAATGGACAGCCTTGATTCTTTATTAGAAAGACCTCTTGTTTATTCACATTTTGAATGTAACACACTCTGGTAATGGCTTGGTTGGTCATATATAACCTGGGATTTGTAGTTCTTGCTAGTTTGGGAATAAAGGAAACTAAGTGGAGATTAACCCTCTGATGGGAGGGTGGGAATTTTTCAAGTATGGATTATTGTGGGAGTTTTGGAAATCTACAGGAGAATAAAAGGGAGAAAGGAGAGGTGGTAGTTGTTTCATGTCAGGAATGTAATTTTGACAGTCATTGCTTACCACATTTGTAGTTCCTTACCTCAAGTCCATGAGAGATGCCTTCTAAATGAACAAGTGGGGAAGCTTGTAACTGTGTTTCTATATAATGGATGCTAATTCCATTAGCTGATCAAAACAAGGCTGCCAGAGGTGATCCTTTACTCTATTTCTGCCTTATCTCCACTTAGTAGTGGTATTTAAGAAAAATATATTTTTAAAAATTAATAAAGTGTTCTATTTTTTTCCCATTACATGTAAAGAAAATTCTCAACTTTTGTTTATACAAGCTTTACAATTTCAGATTTTTCTCCCTCCCTCCCCTCCCTCCCCCCTCCCCTAGACAGCAGGTAATCTGATATAGGTTTTATATATATACATAATAACATTAATCCTATTTCTGCATTAGTCATGTTATAAGAGAAAAATCAGAGCAATGATGAAAAATCTCAAAATAGAAAAAACAACAGCACCAAAAACAAAAGAAATAGTATGGTTCATTCAGCATCTATACTCCACAGTTTTTTTTTTTCTTGGATTTGGTGATCCTCTTCTATCATGAGTTCCCTGGAACTCTTCTGTACCATTGCATTGGTGAGAAGAATATAGTCCATCACAGTAGATCAACACTCAATGTTGATGATACTGTGTACAATGTTCTTCTGGTTCTGCTCATCTCACTCATCATCAGCCCACGCAAGACCCTCCAAGTTTCTCTGAACTCCCCCTGCTCATCGTTTCTTACAGCACAATATTCCATTGTATTCATATACCACAATTTGTCCAGCCATTCCCCAATTGATGGGCATCCCCTCAACTTCCAATTCCTTGACACCACATAAAGAACAGCTATAAATATTTTTGTACATGTGGGTCCCTTTCCCCAAGAAAAATCTTTTAAAAAACATATTTGCCAGATTTAACATTATTTCTCATGAATGTCTTTGGTCGACCCTGTTCTTATTACTGAACAGGGTACTATCACCCTCCGAATCACTCAGACTCACAAGCTAGGTGTCAACCCTAACTCCTCACTTTGTGAATATATCTTCCCCTTCTCATAAAGCATAGCTCTATATCTGCTGTTTAACTGTAGTATTTGTATTATACAGTTACCAAGGTGTCATTTGAAACCTCTCTCTCACCTTACTATATCCAATCAGTTGTCAAGTTCTGTCTTCTCTACCTTTATAACATCTCTCATATATAGTCCTTTCTCTTCTCTGATACTGCAACTGCTTGGTGTAAGTTTTCAGTACATCACACTTGGACTATTTCAATAATTTGCTGTTTGGTTTCTCTGTCTCAAGTCTCTCTCCCTACAGTTCATTCCTCACTCAGCTAGTTTAGGTCTGACCACATCACACTAATACCTTCTCCCCCACCCCCACCCCAAAACAAAACAAAACAAAACCTGCCTATGGCTCCCTACTACATACTCCAAAGATCAAATATAAAATCCTGTTTGGCCATTCAAAGTCCTTCATATCTTGACTCCTTCCTACCTTATACCTTACTCCCCATTTTGCCCTCTGAGATGTAGTGATACCGACGTCCTTGGTGTTCCTTGCTCACTCCATCTCCTGATTAAATATTTTCACTATCTCCAATGTTTGTAACACCTTATTCCTCCTCTGTCTCCTAGTTTCCCTAGTTTCCTTTCAGTATCAGCTAATGTCCCATCTTCTGCAAGAAGCCTTTTTTAGTCATTCTTATTCTTAGACTCTTCCCTCTGAGACTTCCCCCAATTTAACCTGTATAGCTCTTGTGTGTACATAATTGTTTGCCTATCATTTCCCTCATTAAATTCTGACCTCCCGGAGAGCAGGGACTGTTTCCCTCCCCTTCTCTCACACTTAGCAATGTGCTTGACATACAGATGCTTAATAAAAACTAGTAGACAGATTGACTAGTCATAGTGTATAATATTTGTAATATGTCACAATAGTGTCCTTGCTAATGTTTTATTTAAATATTTTTTACATAATGATTAGAATATTAGTTTATTGTTTTCTTTCTGTTTTGATTCTTTCTGGTTTAGGTATCATGACCTTATTTGTGTCAAAATAGGAATTGGTAGAACCCCTTCTTTTCTAATTTTTTCCAAATGACATGTAATTTTTAAATCAATGATTTTGTCAGGAGTGGTGGTTCTTCCCTGTAATCTCAGTTTACCAGGGAGGCTGAGGCTAGTAGATTTCTTGAGTTCAGGAGTTCTGATATGCAGTTGCCTCTGCTGATTGGTTGCACCAAAATTTGGCATTATTATAATAAGTGCCTAGGAACAGGGTTGCCTAAGGTGGGGCAAACCAGCCCAATTTGGAGGAGTAGGTCAAAGCATTATTATGAGTGGTACTTCTACTTTTGGCCTTTGTGAGTCTGAAAAAAATGAGGAAAAAAAAGAAATTAATTGTACTTTAAATATTTAATGGGATTCCCTCTGAAGTTATTTGGTCATAAGGCTTTTTTTCTTTGGCAACTCATGTATGGTTTGTTCATTTTATTTTTCTGAGATCTTAAAATCTTTGATTTCTTATTCTGTAAATCTAGGCATTTAATAATTGTGTAAATATTTATCACTTTTATTTAAATTATTAATTTTATTAGCATATATTTGAGCAAAATAATTTCTAAAATTTAAAAATGTCCTTATTTGTTGTGAATTTATCATTTTATTTTTTTCTACTGATAATTTGGTTTTCTTTTTAAAGTCAAATTCTACAATAGTTTATCTATTTTATTGTTTTTTTAAAACAGATCTGATTTTTATTTATTAATTCATTTTTTTGCTTTCAATTTTATTAATCATTTATTTGATTCTCAGGATTTGCAATTTGTATTTAATTATTAAACATATGTTGGCTTTCTAGTTGTTGTTTTGTTGTTGTTGTTGTTATTGCATAACTAAATCTTTCTCTCTCTTTTTCAAATGTAAGTTTTAGAGATATAAAATTTCCCCTAAGGACTACTTTGGCTTCATCCCCCAAATTTTGGTATGTTGTCTTATTGTTGTCATTATCTTTAATGAAATGATCTCTTATTTCTATGATTTAATCTTTAATCCACCCATTTTAAAAGATTATTTCTGCTCTAATAAATTTTAATAGTTTCCTCATTGTTCCTTTGTTGAATAATTTTCATCGTGGTCTGTAAAAGATAAATTTGATATTTCTACTTTGTACATTTGCTTGTGAGGATATTATACACTGATACATGGTTAAAGTGGCATGACCACTGATACAGTGGTCAAATTTTTGTGAAGGTGCCATTCATTCTTTTTTTTTTTTTTGCGGGGCAATGGGGGTTAAGTGACTTGCCCAGGATCACACAGCTGGTAAGTGTCAAGTGTCAAGTGTCAAGTGTCTGAGGCTGGATTTGAACTCAGGTACTCCTGAATCCAGGGCCGGTGCTTTATCTGCTGTGCCACCTAGCCTCTTGAGAATATATATACTTGGGCAGCTAGGTGGTGCAGTGGATAAAGTACCGGCCCTGGATTCAGGAGTACCTGAGTTCAAATCCGGCCTCAGACACTTGACACTTACCAGCTGTGTGACCCTGGGCAAGTCACTTAACCCCCACTGCCCCACAAAAAAACCCAAAGAAACAAACAAAAAAAGAGAATATATATACTCCTTTCTATTCCCATTCAATAATTTCCAGGATTCTCCCATATCCAGCTTTTCTAAAATTCCACTTATGTCTTTACACTGTTTCTTATTTATTTTTGGTTTGGTTTCTAGGACTGTAAGGGATGGCATTTTCCATCTTCTTTTGAAGTTGGAAGCCAGAAATGTCCAAAGCAACTTGAAACTTGAAGAAACTGAAGAGTTCTCTTTGTCTTATCCTGGCTCTTAGGCAAGGCAGAACATTCTTTTCCACCAGTAAGGAGAGATTCCCATACCAATGGGCTTTGGGAGTGGGTTATATTAATATTTCCTATTGTTTCATGGAGTCATTAACATTTATTTTATCCATTCTAATTTTCAAATATTCTGTTGTTTAAGGTTTTATACCTCTTGTGCCAAGCTGTTAATTCTATTTTCCATAGCTCTCATTTCTTTTCTAGTTCTTTCCTCTAGCATGCTCATTTCATTAATAAGTTGATGGTTAAGGTTGATAATCAACAACTCATTTATGAAGTAATTTAAAATTCTCCCCCAGGAATTCTAGTTGACCTTGTGTGAAATTTTAGTTTTTCTTTAAGGCTTTGATTATAGGTGTTTGGGAGTTATTCTTGTCCTTTGGGTTTGTGTTTAGAATGTTCCTGACACCGTAATAGCTCCTTTTGATATGATCCCTTAAAAAAAACGACACCTCATTCTTCCAGTTTGACTTTCTGATTTAAGACTTTACATTAGGGTAAGGCTCTGAGCACTTCTAAAAGGACTATTTGGGCCACCCATGTTCCTTTTTTGTGTCCTCTTGCTTTTTTTTTTTTTTTTTTTGGTTTAGTCATTTCAGTCATGTTTGACTCTTCATACCCTATTTGGGGTTTTCTCGGCAAGGATACTGGAGAGGTTTGCCATTTCTTTTTCCAGCCCATTTTACAGATGAGGAAAATAAGACAAGCAACATTAAGTGACTTGGCCAGGGTCACATAACTAATAAGTGTCTGAAACCAGATTTGAATTCAGGAAGATTATTCTTCCTGACTCCAGGCTCAGCATTCTACTCACTAGAGGTATCCTAGCTTCCCACTGCTGCTTACTCAGAGAATTGATTCTTTTGTTATTCCAGGACCTCATGGATAGCCCAGGCTGGAGACCTACACACTTTCAGTGTGCCCAGAGTAGTTTGATCTAGGAAAAAATAATCCAAGGGTAGCCTTCCTTGTCTGAGACCTGAAAATTCCTGACATGAGTTTGGCTCCAAGCAACATAACTGGGAGCTTGCCCCTGATTGGAACTCTAATAGATTACTGCTGTATTTAGCCACTGTCAACCAGTTCAAAAGCTCTGCAGGTTCAGAGCACCAGAACTGTAAGCTCCCCTTTCATCTGGGCTTCCTGCTCTGGTAATTCCTCTACAGGATTCAGACTGGGACTGGGACAAGAGCTGTGACCCTATTCTGCTCCTCAGGTCAGTTCAAAGGCATGGAAATAGGAGAGAGAGAGAGTTTGGTGAGTGAGGAATGAAGAGAAGGCCAGTTTGGCAGGATGGAAAATTGTGGGAGGTGGAGTCATATCCACTGAAGCTGGAAACATAGGTTGGGGCTGGGTTGAAGAGGGTTGTAAAGGCTAAGCAGAATAGTTTATATTTTGTTCTAGAGTTCATATAAAGCCACTGGAGTTTGATGAATAGGGGAATCACATGATAAGGTTCACACTTAGGGAAAATTATTTTGGCTGCAGTGTGTAGGATAGACTGGAATGGAGAGAAAGTTGAGGCAGGGAGACTAATTAAAAGTCTGTTGCAGTTGAAGACCTGAACTAAGATGGTAGCTATGTGAGTGGAGAGAAAGTATTAGGTGTAAGAGATGTGAAAGTAAAGACAACAAGATTTGGCAACTGATTAGCTCTGAAGGGTTCAGGGAGAGTGATAGGTCTAGAATAATGCTGAAGTTTCCTCTTGTTCTAAAATCTATGATTCTAAGTTGATATTCAAAGAACATTATAGAGCAACTAATTCCAGAAGAACTTTGAGTTGAAAGAATGACTAGTAAATCCATCATAAGTTTTAAAAAAGAAAAAAAGAAAGAAATCTATAAAATTTAGTAGAACTGTAAAAACAGCTTGTAAATTGTAACTCTTCAGAGAAGAATAGACAGTTGTTTCCATTTTGACAAACTTACAACAGCTATCTTTTATGAAGAAAGAAATGTTTTAAACCCCACAAATATGGATTTCCTATTGGAAAAGTAGTAGTATGATGTATTTTAATTTTCTTAATTCTATAAGGTTTTTCTTTGCTTTCTTCTTGGTGGGAGCATCTCTGCTTCAGCCAATGGTGACTTTTATTAAGACTTCATTCCCGAGGGCAAAGTGCTGGTTATGAGCACTAAGAAAAAATGTCAATGAGTTTTAGAAATGGTGATTCGCCTCTTGTTACAAATTCTCTTTTTAATAAAATGTCTTTTACTTAAAGAATCTTGTAAATCATGAGATATTTTATCCTAACATCAGCATACACTATACTCACCTAGTCCCTTATATCCTGTCTCTCTTTTGCCAGTAATCTTACATTTAAATGCACATTTGATGTTTTCCCCCATTTAATATAAGAAAGTTTCATTTCAGCTGCTCTCTTTGCAAAGCTACCAGTGAATCTTCTGGCTCTGTTTAGAAGACAATGATAAATGGTTCTCTTAAGAATTAGGTTCTAGTATTCCAATTCTTTGGCCACATGAATCTTCTCTCGGATGCAGAAGGAAGAACTAATGTGGGGAAAAGACATAGTTATCCCCAAGGGGCAATTTCTGACATTTAGAGCCATTACAATTAGTCAAGTGGGTACAATATATCAAAAACAAGTTTGGAACCAATTTAGAGTTAGATGAGTAGCCCCCTGGAGGTAAAAGTCTGCTGTAGGAAAACTGAACAAAAGGGAGAGATGCAGTCTATACCAAGAATGGAAATGGGCAAGGGACCCAGATAGTTAATAAAATCAGTCTTTCAACTTCTTTAGCTTGAGAAAGGTAATGTCCCAAATGATAAACAATAATCCCAGATTCCTTGCATATCAAGGCCTTTAAACAGCTTTAATTACATCTTCCCCAACTCCCATGATTATTGAGTTTATGTGTTTGTAAAACAGGCAAGGAGCTATGTTAATATGGGAAGTCTACCATGCTACTAACATTCCCTGTGCCTACCCAATACTGGAATTAAACTTAGCTTGGAATGCACTCTGAACTGCAGATCAAATGTTGGGTCTTCTTTATGCAAAATAAACTTTAACAGAAAGACTGACCTTTCAAATGATACTTCTATGCTTGCTACTTAGTCTTGCTTACTTAGCTAATTATAAAAAGTATAGGGACTAACAACCAGGAGACTGGCCTGAGTGAAAGCACCTGTCACCCGACCCTCTTCAAAGCTAATGGAAGAATATCAGTGTCCCCTTTGGGAGAAGAGACTGAGTGTGAATAATGATCTGCCTGCCTGGTTTTGGCTAGAGCTAGTAGGATTTTCCATAGTCTAATCACATTTTCTTTCATTTCATAACTTTCTCTCAACTCAAATGATATTTCTTCTTTTCGTATTTATTAATATATTTGTAAGTTTCTTATTATAAAATTTCATAAATTAATGTAATTACACATGCCCCACAATTTACCAGTAGATCATTAGCATTTTTTTTTACAGTTTATATTGCAAGATGAGCCCAACTTACTTAAGTAAATCATTTAGTTATTTAGGAATTACTGATGTTCAAAGGGAGCAAAAAAGCAATTTGTTCAAAGAGCAGGATGAATAAATAAAATGAAAAATTAGAAGAAATTTCCTGACCTTTATATTATATTTAACTGTTACATTAATTTCTTCCCTTGGGTTTATGTATTCCAAGTAAGGTTGAGGGGCTTGACATGACGGGGTTGGTCTTTACCATACAGGGTACAGGATTATTGAAGGAAAATAGTGCATAACTCAGTTCCAATGAGATAATATTTGTAATGCTCATTGAAAACCTCAAAGTATGATGTAAACAGCAGCTATTAGTATATACTTCATGAGTCATAGCATGGAGAATTTAATTTATTAATGCAATTGCAATTAAGAGAGTGTAAAAGCTGGCTAGAAGCATAACATTAAAAAAAAACAAAACCCTAAGCTCTTGGCAACTGGTCCTATCACTTCCTGGCAAATAGAGGGAGAAGAAATGGAAGCAGTGTCAGATTTTATATTCTTGGCCTCAA
This sequence comes from Dromiciops gliroides, assembly GCF_019393635.1. Lineage (NCBI taxonomy): Eukaryota > Metazoa > Chordata > Mammalia > Microbiotheria > Microbiotheriidae > Dromiciops > Dromiciops gliroides. The sequence goes on along the minus strand of NC_057866.1, from coordinate 237,665,398 downwards.
AGATCACTGCAGATGGTGACTGCAACTATGAAATTAAAAGATTCTTGCTCCTTGGAAGGGAAGCTATGGCAAATCTGGACAGCATACTAAAAAGCAGAGATAGCACTTTGCTGACAAAGGTCTGTATAGTCAAAGCCATTTTTTTCAGTAATAATGTATGGTTGAGAGTTGGACTGTAAGGAAAGCTGAGTGATGCAGAATTGATGCTTTCAAATTGTGGTGGTAGAAAAGAATTTTGAACGTCCCTTGGACAGCAAGGAGATCAAATCAGTCAATACTTAAAGAAATTAATTCAGATGAGAAGATGGGACTTACTGGAAACGACCCTGATTTTGAGAAAGATTAAAGGCAAAAGGCAAAGGGAGACAGCAGAGGATGAGATGGATAGATAGTGTTATAGAAACAATGAACGTGAACTTGGACAGATTTTGAGAGACAGTGGAGGGTAGAAGCACTTGGCGTGCTATGGTCCATAGGTCATGAGGGGTTGAACATGACTGAATGACCAAACATCAACAAATCAATGAACAGTTATTTAAGTATGATTTATACATTTTGAAGATTATCTTCTAATACTTAGAGCATCTATTCCACTCTTCCTGGGATCACTGATTTCAAAATAGGGCCAATCTAGAAAAGGATCAAATTTGGCCATGATATAGAGTGCATATCTATATGTATTTTTTTTCCTTTTTTTTTTGCAGGGCAATGAGGGTTAAGTGACTTGCCAAGGGTCACACACAGCTAGTAAGTGTCAAATGTCTGAGGCTGGATTTGAACTCAGGTACTCCTGAATCCAGGGCCGGTGCTTTATTCACTACACCACCTAGCTGCCCCCTATATGTTTTAACATATGTGTATGTGTGTTTGTGCATGTGTCTCTGACTATATTCTAGAGCCATATGGATTATTTTTGTTTCTTCTTCTCAATTATTAATGCCTCTTGTCTCTTATATAACTTCCTATACCTACCTTATATAGCTATATATATATTTCTACATATTCAAAGTAAGTTTCTATCGTTTTTGCTGTTTTGACTTAATATTCTAGAGATATGTTAATTGAACTTAGATATTACCATATAAGGTCAATTGCCTTTATTGATGGTTAGGAAAGATAATGTTGGGAAATGATTTCTCAGCACAAGTTGTCATATGATATTGTACAATATAGTCTCTTCAAAGGCAGGAGCTGATGTGTCTTTATCTTCATATTCCCAGTACCTACACAATGCCTTAAACTTAGTCGATGCTTAATAAACGTTTGTTGAACTGAACAGTATTGAAGAAAATTGCTTCAGCTCAAGGCTCATCTCTGAATCCTTTGAATGAACAAGATGAAGGGGAAGGGTGGATGGATGAGGCAGATGGAAGGGTTGAAGGACACCAGAACTTTTGGTAACTTTATTACATGATGAAGGAAGTATGCTGGACAGATGTGTAGAGCTCCTAGAGGAAACTGAGATCCTTCTTATGTTTTCATTGACTTTTGATCTGGATTGGAAACCAAGTACTCTAGGGCAAGGGTTCACAACTTTTTTTTTCTTTTTGGTCCCTGCTCCTTGGATTTTTTTTATACATTTTTCTTTTAAATGAGGCAATTGGGGTTAAGTGACTTTCCCAGGGTCACACAGCTAGTAAGTGTTAAGTGTCTGAGGCCGGATTTGAACTCAGGTACTCCTGACTCCAGGACCTGTGCTCTATCCACTGCGCCACCTAGCTGCCCCCTCCTTGGCTTTTTTTTTTTTTTTTTTTTTTAGTGAGGCATAGCCACTGCGCCACCTAGCTGCCCCCTCCTTGGCTTTTTTTTTTTTTTTTTTTTAGTGAGGCAATTGGGGTTAAGTGACTTGCACAGAGTCACACAGCTAGTAAGTGTTAAGTGTCTGAAGCCGGACCTGAACTCAGGTACTCCTGACTCCAGGGCCATTGCTCTATCCACTGCACCACTTAGCTGCCCCTCCTTGTCTTTTAATATACATTCTCATAAGTCCTAATCAACAACACTAAGGGCCAACTTTTCGAGTTCCACATGCATGTAAGAAATAAAATAGTTATTTGCCTGATATCCTCCCTACCCTCTTGGCAGTCTTCTCATATACCCTAGGGGTATAGATACTCCATGATGATCACCCTTGTCCGGTGAAAGCTGCATGCTGGGTTTTGGGTTTTCTTTTTTGGTTCTTTTGTTTTTCTTTCTTTGAGAGTTGATAACATTAACTGATCCCCACGTTTCAAAGCTATTTTTTTTGGTGAGGCAATTGGGGTTAAGTGACTTTCCCAGGGTCACACAGCTAGTGTTAAGTGTCTGAGGCCCGATTTGAACTCAGGTCCTCCTGAATCCAGGGTCGGTGCTCTATCCACTGTGCCACCTAGCTGCCCCTTATTTCTTGATTCAAATCAAACTTGTAAAGCCTTTTACAAATTTGCTCAGTCAATTAAGCAGCAAGTTTATGAAGTGCCACTGCATTCTAGAAACTGGGTTAGGCATTTGGCTTACAAACATTGAAACGAGACCTACTCTATCCTCAAGAAGCTTATATTATAGACATATGTTATATACACAGGTAAGTATATAGACAAGATTGCTGCTGTTTGTCCTTCATTTTGGAAGAGGACCATGACTTTGGGAAGTGATGTCATGACTTGCAGTGAATTGGATTTAAGTGAGAGAGGGCTGTGCAGTCACCAACTTTACTCTCTGCTCCAGAGCCATCTGGATCCAGTGGCAAGATATATATCAGGATCACTGGAGATGGCCCCAGATGTTTAAGGCAATTGGGGCTAAATGACTTGTCCAGGGTCACACAGCTAGTAAGTGTCTGAGGTCAGATTTGAACTAGGGTCCTCTCAACTTTAGGGCTAGTGCTCTATCCACTTTGCCACGGAGCTGCAACATACAGAATGAATATAAAACAATTTAGCAGGGGGCACTAAAATCCCCATGAATCAGCAAAGGAGATGATACTTAAGTTGAGGATTAAAGGGAGCTGTGAGGGTTCCAAGAAGTGGAGGTAAGGAGGGAGAGAATTCCAGTCTCGGAAGACAACGTATACCAAGGACAGTGGGAGGAGATGAAATGTCATATATATTTGGGCCAATTTATCTGGAACATAGAGTATTCCTGGCTTTGAAGCCAGTCCTCTCTGCCTGGGCTATTTTATACCTTTATTTCTCTTTTCTTTTTTCCAAAGGCTGGGTGCATATTATACTAAAACATTAGGATAAAAGTAAAAACACAGTTAATCATGTATGCTAACATCTAGATGGTTTAATTTTTCACTTTTTATCTCTAGGTACTTCAAGGAATTACATAATGTGTACAATTTTCCATAAATAATAGAAAAAGGGGCATGGATAGAAGAATGAAATAAAGAGGGAAAATAGAGAACAGCAATGTAGGAAAGGCATTCTGAATGCAGAAAAAAATATAGGTAGAAGATAGTCTCAGATCCACTTACTGTGATACTTTCATGAATCTATAATTTCAGTGGTGTGGATCCCTGGACATGTATCACAGCCCCTCCATACCTTCTCCTGTGCCATTCTTGTTTGGGGAATATCACATTTCCTTCCTCCTACAGCCCTTCTTCTGTTTCTTTTAATAACTTAGAGAACTGATGTCTGACTGATGTCTTTCATTCCTGCTATATGACTGATCCACCTCCATTTCCTAACCTACATCTGCTTCTAAATACAATAAGATCCAAATTACTGAAGTAATGATTAGTTAAAAATAAAATGAATGTTCCTAAATAAAATCCTTTTCATTCTAGTTATTGGAGGAATTCTAGGATGGGGAAAGAAAGGGAGGAGAACCAGATATAGAACCAGAACTGAAATGAACACAGGAAAATGGACCAAGGCAGTTTATCGTAATGTTTCAGCAGTAGGATAAAAATCTGCCACATTTCCTACCTTTTCTTTAATACTCTCTTACTTTTTTATTGTTGTTCAGTCATTTTAGTCATGTCTGACTCTTTCTGACCCCATTTGGGAGTGAAGATACTAGAATGATTTGTCAGTTCCTTCTCTAGTTCATTTTTACAGATGAGAAAACTGAGGCAAACAAGGTTGACCATTAAGTACCCAGGGTTCCATAGCTAGTAAGTATCTGAGGACAGATTTGAATTCAGGTTTTTCAGTCTCCAGGCCTGCTGCTCTATCTACTATTCCACCTGTTAAAACCTAGTATTTACTCTTTTTGAAAACCTAGTATTTAAATAATACTTATTCACTGCCCTCTGCAAAGAAGAGAGTATAGTTTCTCATCTCTTTTCTGGGGCCAAATTTGGACATTAAAATTACTCAATACTCAGTTTCTCTTTGTTTTTGTTTTTTTTCCTTTTTCCTCTTTCCATTTACATTGTTGTGATTGCATATATTTTTCTGGTCCTGTTCACTTTTTATCGATTCATATATCTTCCTTTGTTTCTTTGAATTTTTTAATAGTCATTTCTTACAACAGTACCTCAATTTGTTTAATCATTTACTTTGTTTCAAGTTCCTTGTTATTTACTACAAAGGTGCTGCTATGAATATTTTGGTGTCCATGAGAACATTTTTTCTGAGTTTGAATTCATGGAGTATGACTAGAATTAAGATCTCTTAAATGACTTCACCACTAACACCACCACCACCATCATTATTGCTTGCTATGATTAGTCTTCCTAATCTTTTCTGCCTTTTAAATAAAACAAGAATGTTAATCTATTAAAATGTCCCCACGGGGCAGCTAGGTGGCGCAGTGGATAGAGTACCGGCCCTGGATTCAGGAGTACCTGAGTTCAAATCCGGCCTCAGACACTTAACACTTACTAGCTGTGTGACCCTGGGCAAGTCACTTAACCCCAACTGCCTCACTAAAAAAAAAAAAAAAAAAGTCCCCACATTGTTCTATGTTGACTAGTCATCAGACTAGTGTGTTTTGTGCTTTCTATATTTATCCTTCCATGTCTAATGAATTGCTGGGTTAGCACAGGAAAAGAGCTTTGGATTGGACTTTGGAAGACCCAAATTTAAATTCTAGCTCTGATTCTTACTTTCTGTGTGATTTCAGTCAAGTCAGTTAACCCTTCAGGGTGTTGCTTTCCTCATCTCTAAAGTAAGGAAGAAGGAGATGGCAAACCACTCCAGTATCTTTACCAAGAAAACTCCAAATGGGGTCCCTGAAAGTAGGACATGACTGAAACACTTGAACTTTGTGCCATTTACTGTGCTAAGCACTGAGAGTACAAATAGAAGCAGTAAGAAAGATCTCTTGCCCTCAAGGAGCTTACATTTTAATAGGAAAGATAACATAAAAGGAAGCTGAAAGGTGGGATAGGGAAGGGAGCCAAGGTATCCACACAGGGCATGAAGAGTCTGGACCACAGCACAGAAAGGAATAAAGAAGGGGATATGGCTGGCCTGGATGCCTCCTTCAAATGGAAATTCAGTAGGAATGAACAAATTAGAGGAAGGGGGTGTGGGTTAAGGGATCTTTCAGGGTGACAAGGATACTGGGTCATGGAAGAAGGGGCAATGGGTACAGAATGTTGCACATACTATCAGATTCAGTTGATATGTTGGTTGGTTTTGTTGAACCGTTTTTTCTTTCCATTTGTAGGAGAGGGAGGAGAAGAATATTTGGAAATGAAAGTAAGTGAAAGGTATCAAGACATTTAAAAATACTGTTAATACTGTGCTATTAACAACCATTCCATTTGAATATCAACTTGCAGCAAGTATGTGTGGGAATAGTGGTAATGGTTGTTCCACTAACAAAGCCATTTGTCCTTTTTATTATCTGCCTATAAAAAAAGAATAGAAGGGGGAGAAGAGAATTTTTAGGAAAATAACTATAGTGTCCTGTCATTTTTTTTTTGGCCCCCAAATTCATGACTTTTTAAAGGTTTTTTGTTTTTTTCTTTTTAGTGAGACAATTGGGGTTAAGTGACTTGCCCAGGGTCACACGGCTAGTAAGTGTTAAGTGTCTGAGGCCGGATTTGAACTCAGGTACTCCTGACTCCAGAGCCAGTGCTCTATCCACTGCACCACTTAGCTGCCCCAAAAGGATTTTTTAAAGGAATAAAATGAGTCTTTTTCTAAATACCAAATGTCTTGATCCCTTTTGTCCTCACAGCTTGCTTACTCTCTTTTTCACTTGGTTATTCATCTTCTGAACAAATCTAAGTTATCTTTTCTCTTGTGGTCCAAGTATAGAATTGGAGGAATTTTTATGATTATTCCTTTCCTTTTAAGAGCCATTGGAGAAACTGAGGCACAAGTGTTCCATCTCTGGGCAACAGTGACAAATGGTCATTCTCAAAGCAAAGATCAAAAACTGACAGGATAAGTTCAGATGCTTTACGTGATACCTAAGGGACCTGAGAGTTCTCAACCTCACCAGCCAATGACAATGGGGCGACACAGAAGACCAATCATTAAGGTGCCATCCCTGGCACCTAAATGGGCCGTGGTAATTCCAGCACGGCCAAGTTATTTGAGATCTAATTGCCATTGTCTGATGAATCCCTTTGTTGCTTTCATGTGTTGGTTCACATAGGTATTCAAATCTGTCTAATTTGAAGCAGGTTGTAAAAATACAATAGTTCTATAAATTCTTATTTTTTCCAATTCTAAAGCAGTCTCATGAATTACTAAAGGACCTGCAGATAAAAATAGTCATCAATAATGCAAGAATTTCTGTGTCATTGAGTAGGAGGGGGGGGGGAAGGTAACCTCATGACATTGTTGAACAGGAGCTCCAGGGAAATAATGTCAGGCATATTAAACTCTCACCAAGGATCATTCCGGATCATTTGAAGCTTGAGAGTTTTTTGGTTGCTAGTATTTCTTTAATGCATTTTTTTTTCTTATTAGGTTTTCCTCGAACTTATTACCTTAAGTTTATTTTAAGATATGACTTTCTGCTTGGCTTTTCAAAGCTAGGTATCAGTGTACACAATGGCTACTGAAATAGCAAGACTAGATGATTTTCAGGGAAAGCTAAATGAGTCCCCTCAAATTAGTGAAGTAACAATAACTCCCAGAGGCATTTAGTTGGTCTTCCAAAGTGACCACCTTCATGTCCCTCCATTTGTTCCCTATAAAGTCTGCTGCCAAGGGCTCAGGGCTTTCTTTAGATGCACTGATTGACAGCCAAAGGCTTGCACGGTCACATTGTCATTTGAGAGACATTACACTTTTTTTTTTCCCAGGTTTTCTAAAGTCTTTCTGGTGTCACAAGGGGACAAACCCCTGTGGAATTGCCAGGCCCCTCTCTGTCAGAGGGCTAGGACCTGGACTAATTCATTGCAGTGAGGTTTAATTAAACTGCAACAAAGTTGTTTCCCTGGTAAAATAAGTGTGGGAAGAGAATGTGTGTCAAAAGGGACATGCCCCTCACTGTGTGTGCTTTATTGTTACACCACAGCTAATATATTGTGGGAATTCCCATGGAGTCAATGATAAACTGTATTATCGAGCACCATAAAACAGGCATTCTTGCAGTGCAGGTTACTGTAGCTAGCAATTTCATTAATCCTTCTAATTTATTATATTATAGCTGTATGTGAGGTCTCATAAATTCATTATACCCCTTTCATCTTAAAAAAAAGCTTGTTTCTACTCTCAAATAAAATCCCTTATTATTTGTTGTGTCTGTCTCTAAAAATGTAATAGCCACTTGTAAGAAAATATAATTACTGGCTGAAAAATGTAAACTGTATTTGACATGTCTTCTACCATAAAATTAAAGAATTTTATTAAAGCTTGCTGGATGAGTACAAATATTGGTATACGGTGCCCCATTGAATTTTTATTTACCTTTTGCTTTCCAACAATAAGTCCACATTCATGATACCTTTGTAATTCTTGTTGTTTCGATCCACTTGGTTATGAAAAAAGGAATTTACGTATTTTTTTCACATTGCTTCTATGAATACTTAATAGGCTAATATCTGCTATGGAGGGTTTTGTATTTATTTTAAGAGTAAAGCTTTGTTGTATAAATTATTCCTTTTTATTGTTAAATAAATTAATAACAATAGTTCACTATTAATGATCTACAATTACAATTTAGATTTAGGGTCAACTGCTTCTACTTCTAGGCTATCACATTTAAACGTATGTCTGAGAACATTTTAATTATAGCATTATATTCTTCGATGATGCTCATAGATGTTCATATCCACTCAGCTTTAGGTAAGCAATGTCCATTTTGGGGACTGAGAATAAGCTGAAGTCTCAGTGGGCTGGTCACAGCATGATAAGAAGAAATGTGATTTGAGCTGCCACACCTGTGCTGTTTGCAAAGGAGCTAGCCCCATGCTTCAGAACTTTTGAATTATATTGAAGCACTCTTGTCTGGCTAAGGTGAAAAGGGCAAAGACTAGAAGTCGCATAGGATGCTTATTTCCTTTAAGTTGCCAGTTCAAATTCCAGATAACTATGAGAATGACCCAAAGTCTTTTCAGCAGATATTGTTATTGAGCCCTTTGCAGGAAATGAGGTAGTGGTTAGTTTCAGTCTGAGCAGAAAGCAGCATGAAAGTAACCCAAAAGATTGCTCCTGTAGAGCATACTTGTTGGAGGCTTAAGCAGATAGCTTGAAGTGCAAAATGAAATTGTTCTCTGATCCTGGTAGTAGTGGTTACATTAACCTAAAGGGGTCATCCCATTGGAGCATGCTCCAGGTTTCCTTTCCTGATTCCTGTTCCATAGTCTATTTGTGCATGTGTGTGTGGGGGCAATTAGGGTTAAGTTACTTGCCCAGGGTCACACAGCTGGTAAGTGTCAAGTGTCTGAGGCTGGTTTTGAACTCAGGTCCTCCTGAATCCAGGGCTGGTGCTTCATCCACTGCACCACCTAGCTGCCCCCTCCATACTCTAGCTTTGGGGCTTGCTCTGTAATGTATACGAGTCACTGGCTAAAACTTTTGCAATGGCTGCAATTGGAAGGGTAGATGACTCAGTGGAGTCTTAAAGGAGAATGATTCCTTCCTCAATTCTTCTTTGCTGGCTGTGAATTTTGTTTGGACTGTTTTGAGCCATTTTCCAAGAGGGGAAAAGGGGAACAGGAAGCTTCCCCTGTATCTCACCATGTATCTATGAAGAAAGAAGAAATTTCAGATCAGAGGTTGGGAGTTAAAACCTTTGTCACACATATTTCTTACACGTGTACCTTGCTAATATTATTGTTTAAGTTTAAGCTTACTCCTTCCATGAGTGCTGTGTGTTTGTGAGAAAGAGCAAACCAGGTTTTAGGAGAACACTTTGTATTAACTGTTTTTACCATGTTACCTAAGCATAGGAGTAACTGCCCTCTGGGAACCCAACGTACCAATTCAAGTAGAAATTGAAATTCTATCTTCCTTCCTTCCTTCCTCCCTCCCTCCCTCCCTTCCTTCCTCCCTTCCTTCCTCCCTTCCTCCCCCTTCTTTCTCTCTCCTTTTTCTTCTTCTTCACCTAAAATTTTTTTTTTTTTGTGAGGCAATTAGGGTTAAGTGACTTGCCCAGGGTCACACAGCTGGTAAGTGTCAAGTGTCTGAGGCTGGTTTTGAACTCAGGTCCTCCTGAACCCAGGGCCGGTGCTTTATCCACTGCGCCACCTAGCTACCCCTTCACCTAGATTTTTAAAAGTTTTTATTTCTATTTATTGTTATTATTATTTTAAAAGCTGGGACAATTTACTATTTTTCCTGCATGGATTTCATTTATGATTTCTTGAAATATAGCTCTGAAAAAACAGACCTTAAAAAAAGCCAGTTAAGTTTCAAATGGAGGTACTTAACTAAACTTAAATCAGCCTGGCTGTCATTGAATCGCTACCAATATCCCCCACCTGAAGCCTTCGTGGTTCCTTGTTTAGCTTGTTTAGCTTAGAATGTTCTGGTCGTACTCTAAAGGTCTTCTCCTCCAAGATTGGTAGTTTTGTGATGGTAAATTGGGCCATTTTTTGTCTCAATTCTTACCTTTCCCTTAGGTATTGTCCTTCAGACAAACTGAGACCTGAGAAAGACCTTAATTGAGAAAGCCCAAGGTCACCCACTGCAACCTGGTCCATCCCCAGTCTTCTTGACTTTTGTCTTGCACTGGACTTCCATGACTATGGCGGAGGAGGTGAAGCTGATGACTTTGTACAGCTTTTCCTCACTTCAATCCAAGTCACATTAAAGTCAAGACATCATCCTAGTGATGCTATTGGTCAAGTGGTTGTATGATCTTTCTGATTTGGTTGTTACTTTTGATGATGGAGATTGTGGGCCTTTTCATAGATTGTCTCCCAGGCCTGGAAAGCCCCTCTTCTCACCACTGCTTTTTGAATCTCTCTTTTCTTTCAATGTTCAACTTAAATGCTACCTCATACAGGAGGCCTTTCCTGATCATCCCCTCAGCTACTAGTGTCTCACTTCTTCCTCCACAGTGTTGTATTTACTTCGTATGTATTTTGTGTTTACTTATATCTAATAATGATAATAATAACAACTGTAGTAGTGATAATAGCTTGCAATTATATAGCATCTACTTTTTGCCAGGCACTGTGGTAAGTGCTTTACAAGTATCTGATTTAATTCTCATAACTACCCTGGAGACAGGTGTTATTATCCCCATTTTGCAGTGGAGGAAATGGTGGCAAATAGAGGTTAAGTGACTTAGCCAGGGTCACATAGCTAGCAAGAATCTGAAGCTGATTTTTTTTCATTTTTTAAAAAATTAATAAAGTATTTTATTTTTTTCCCATTACATGTAAAGATAGTTCTCAACCTTTGTTTATACAAGCTTTACAATTTGAGATTTTTCTCCCTCCCTCCCCTCCCTCCCCTCCCTCCCCTCCCTCCCCTCCCTCCCTCCTCCCCTCCCTCCCCTCCCTCCCCTCCCTCCCCTCCCTCCCCCCCTCCCCTAGACAGCAGGTAATCTGATATAGGTTATATATATATATATATATATATATATATACACATAATAACATTAATCCTATTTCTGCATTAGTCATGTTATAAGAGAAAAAAAATCAGAGCAATAATGGAAAACCTCAAAATAGAAAAAAAAACAACAGCATCAAAAACAAAAGAAATAGCATGGTTCATTTAGCATCTATACTCCGCAGTTCTTTTTTTTTTTTTCCTGGATTTGGAGATCCTCTTCCATCACGAGTTCCCTGGAACTCTTCTGTGCCATTGCATTGGTGAGAAGAATATAGTCCATCACAGTAGATCAACACTCAATGTTGATGTTACTGTGTACAATGTTCTTCTGGTTCTGCTCATCTCACTCATCATCAGCCCACGCAAGACCCTCCAGGTTTCTCTGAACTCCTCGTGCTCATCGTTTCTTATAGCACAATAGTATTCCATTGTATTCATATACCACAACTTGTCCAGCCATTCCCCAATTGATGGGCACCCCCTCAACTTCCAATTCTTTGCCACCACATAAAGAGCAGCTATAAATATTTTTGTACATGTGGGTCCCTTTCCCCCTTCCATGATCTCTTTGGGGAAAAGACCCAAAAGTGGTATTGCTGGGTCAAAGGGTATGCACAGCTTTATTGCCCTTTGGGCATAATTCCAAATTGCTCTCCAGAATGGTTGGATCAGTTCACAGCTCCACCAACAATGGATTAGTGTTCCAATTTTCCCACAGTGAAGCTGATTTTGACCTCAGGTCTAACTGACCCCAGACCCCATGCCTTGTGCACTATGGTACCACTTTGCTAGCTATATTGATGTGTTGTTGTCTTGATAAAATATAAGCCCCCTGAGAGGAGTTCTTGTTTCATTTTTGTCTTTCTCTACTGCGTACTGCAGTTATTGGCACAAAGTCAATGACTTTAAATCCATCCATGCCTGCCTGCCCAGTCTGTGTAACTTTTGTCCATTTTTACCCATAAGGCAGCCTAAGGTCCACCTAATATTCTAGAGTCTTCTTTACTCTTCTGACATTGGGAAGAGACCAGGGAAACACTCAGGCTGTCCCCTGGTCATTCCTTACTCTACCCATATGACCAGACCATCTTTTTCCTTCATTATTTTTCTGATGATGTTCCATTCTTTGAAGTTCCCTATTTGTTTCCTGTTGCAATTATCATGTTTCAGATTATAGAGCAATGCATTAAGTTGCAAAATAAAATAATTGATTTAAAGGACAAAATAACAATCTTGCTAATAATTAACTATGTGTTCTTGAACAGGTGCTATTATTATACTCATCTTACAGATGAGAAAATAGGCTTAGAGGGTCACATAGCCAGTATTTCAGGCAGGCTTTGAACCATACCTGGTCTTTCAGACATCTAGTCCCAGTGTCTTTTGTTACAAAGTGTTTTATATACATTATTTCTGATTCTAATACCAACTCTATGAAGAATGTCATGAAAGTATTATTATTCTCATTTTTAGAGATAAGAAAACTGATTCTCAGAAAGGTTAAATAACTTTCCCAAAGTTATGTAGCAGGCATTACTAGCTATTGTAATACTAGCTACTAGGGAATACTAGCTTTTGTTTAAGACTGGTAGGAATTAGGGAGCTGTTTGGAAAGCCAACTGAACAGGAGACTAAATGGAGGTTGTGCACAAGACTGATTTCTTTCTATCACCATTAAAAGCATTTATGGAGGGGCAGCTAGGTGGCGCAGTGGATAGAGAACCGGCCCTGGAGTCAGGAGTACCTGAGTTCAAATCCAGCCTCAGACACTTAACACGTACTAGCTGTGTGACCCTGGGCAAGTCACTTAACCCCAATTGCCTCACTAAAAAAAAAAAAAAAAAGCATTTATGGAGAACTGGCAAGGGGCTAGGATGGTGTACATGATTGTGTCTGCAGTGATGTAAGACATATTTAGAGTGTGCTGACCAAGTAAGCAATAGAAAACTGCTAACTGAAAAAATAAGGAACAAAAATGTACAGATGAGTGGAAATTATACAAAAAATCACTTATGCACTAAGAAGGAAGGGGAAGGAGAAAAGAATTCCAATTGCCACTTTAAATCAAATAGTTCATTTTTAGTAATTTGAAAATTACTGGCATTATTATTATTTGCTCATTAACATTAACTGGGCACCTATTATGTGTAGAGACTATATCTGACAAAAGAATAGATGACTACTGTCCTTGAAGTAGTTGGAAAAACAACGTGCGTAAACAAAAAAGGCCATAACAAAACAAGTTCAGAAGTGTTTTTTAAAAGGGGAACAAAGTGGGGGGCAGCTAGGTGGCGCAGTGGATAAAGCACCGGCCCTGGATTCAGGAGGACCTGAGTTCAAAACCAGCCTCAGACACTTACTAGCTGTGTGACCCTGGGCAAGTCACTTAACCCCCATTGCCCCACAAAAAAAAGGGGGGGAACAAAGTAAAGGAGTATTTGCAGAATCATAGATTTAGAACTGGCAGGGCCCCGATAGTTCATTTAATCCAACTCCCTCATTTTACAGATGAGGAAGTTTGGTCCCCAAGAAGTTAAGTGACCTACTTGAGGCCAGGCCCTGTAGTGGGTGGAATAAAGTGTCTTTTAACCCCAGATTGTGCTAATTCTGCTACACTATATCATCGATCTTCAAAGGCTTGCATATCTGTATAATGATACACAAAACTTTAAGCAGTGTGACGTAAAGGCAAATTGTGTACACAGCAAGCTCAGACAAATGGACTCTTCTAGAGCAGCAGCTTCATATACTGGTAGAGTTCATTTTCAGATAGCCTAAGGTTGAAGAAAGGTTGATTCATTCCACAGGGCTATACACCTTATTTCCAAATCAATGGCTTACTCAGGCTAGTATTTGAATTTACATTATTTTGTTCACTAGGGAATGTATAAACTGACTTCCAAGCAATAATTCTTTTCCTCTCATCTCCTTTTTAAAGTCAGGTGGATATTTCTGAGCCCTATAATTATTTTTAAAGAAGCTGAAGCAGAAGATATGAATATACATTAATATTTTTTGGGGGGGCAGGGCAATGAGGGTTAAGTGACTTGCCCAGGGTCACACAGCTTTTAAGTGTCAAGTGTCTGAAGCTGGATTTGAACTCAGGTCCTCCTGAATCCAGGGCCAGTGCTTATCTACTATGCCACCTAGCTGCCCCTATACATTGATTTTTTTTTTTTTTTGGTGAGGCAATTGGGGTTAAGTGACTTGCCCAGGGTCACACAGCTAGTACATGTTAAGTGTCTGAGGCCGGATTTGAACTCAGGTCCTCCTGAATCCAGGGTCGGTGCTCTATCCACTGCGCCACTTAGCTGCCCCTATACTTTGATTTTTTCAACAAATTTGGTACTTTCAAAATATCAGCATGAGTAAAAAATATTTTGACTGGGCCTCCTCTCTATATATATTTGGTCTCCTTCAGGAGACTATTAGACAGCTTCCATATCTATATCTTCAGTGCTCGTTTCTCTCCTGGGTTTCAGGGCTATATTGCCAACTAATGCTAGACCTTTTCACATATATATCTTACCATATAAATGATTCTAAAAACATCGTTATCATTCCTATAAAGGGCCTTCCTCATCCCTTTCTGTTAATTATATAATCATTCTACCAAGCAACAAGTACTTATTGAGCAGATTCTGTAAATGCATGGATATAGAAGTATAGGGGGGGAGGCTAGGTGGCGCAGTGGATAGAGCACCGGCCCTGGATTCAGGAGGACCTGAGTTCAAATCAGGCCTCAGACACTTGACGTTTACTAGCTGTGTGACCCTGGGCAAGTCACTTAACCCCCATTGCCCCACAAAAAAACAAAAACAAAAAACAAAAAAAGAGAAGTATAGGGCTTAGAGCTTTGTATCCCAGGTTTCAGCCTTGTTTGGGAAACGAGATCAACACACATGTACATCAATGAACAATGCAAGATACCATGTAATTAATGAAGTTGTGTTATAGCTCATAATAGGATCATCAATCTAGAGCTGGAAGATATCTTAGAGTCTACCTAGTGCAACTCCTCAGATTCTTATGGATAAGGAAACTGAGGCCCATAGAAGTAATGCATGTTCCCCCCATCCCCCAAAAGGTCGGCCTCGAACAGAACTTAGAAGGATGAGAATTGAAATAGATAGAGGGCAAAGAGAAGGGCATTTCAGGCAGGACAATGGTGAAGTTGTGGGACAATGAGGAGACCATCTGACTAGAGCAAAGGATATATATTGGGGAGGGGGAATTGTCTGGAAAGGTTCAATGATTACTGAGCAATTTGAAAGCCAGCCAGAGGAGCTTAGACTGGATAATATAGGAGTCACTGAAGATTTTTGGTATAAAATAGATATGATGAAAATGGCATTAAAGCAAAACTAGTCTGTCAGCCCTATATAGGATGGATTTAAAGTCAGATCAGCTACAAAGATGGCTGTAACTCATGGAATGAAATCTTAAATTCATCTTCAATTCAACTTACTTCTTTGTCCTCAGAGAACAACCGACATGTGAATTCCAGCTTTGTCACTAGCTATATGAGCCTAGGGAACCAATTGAATGTTTCTGAGGTTCAATTTCATCATCTGCAAAATCAGGAAGGTAATATCTGCACTCCCAGGGATATTGTGAGGAAAATATTTTGTAAACCTAAAAGTTCTATAGAGATATGCATTATTATATTGGTATCTAGTCATCAAGCCCTGTTTATTCTTTGTTGAAAAGGTCTTTTACATCTTTTCCTTCCCAGGCTCACTGTCATCTTATTGCAGACCCTCGTCCCCTTGTACTCAGATTTCCCCAGTAACCTTGACTCTATGAATGAAACTAAAATTGGAGTATTCAATCATCACTAGACTTTACAGAGTTGAAAATTTTCAGTTGATTCTTTTTTTTTTTTTTTTTAGTGAGGCAATTGGGGTTAAGTGACTTGCCCAGGGTCACACAGCTAGTGAGTGTTAAGTGTCTGGGGCCGGATTTGAACTCAGGTACTCCTGACTCTAGGGCCGGTGCTCTATCCACTGCGCCATCTAGCTGCCCCTCAGTTGATTCTTTTTCAGAGGTCACAACCCATTAGCGTTATCTATGATAGGAATTTATCTATACTGAAAAAAGATAGGGAAGGGATAGAGTTTTCACAGAATCCCATATATTCAGTTAGAAGAGACTTCAATGCCTAACTAAGAAGCTCCTACTCTCCAACATCCCATCCTTGACAAATAATTACCCAATAATTACTCACCAGGGAAGCAAAAGAGGTTCTGTCCTTGATCTTTCCATGTTTAATATTTTTATTAATGATTTGGAAGAAGACTGACAGAATGGTTATCAAATTTATAGTTGAGGGGCAGCTAGGTGGTGCAGTGGATAGAGCACTGGCCCTGGAGTCAGGAGGACGGACCTGAGTTCAAATCCGACCTCAGACACTTGACACTAGCTGTGTGACCCTGGGCAAGTCACTTAACCCCAATTCCCTCAAAAAAAATAAATAACGAGCTAAATTTATAGTTGACGTAAATCTGGGAGGGATAGCTAATGTGGTGAGGATCAGAGTCACTTCAGTATTAGAGTCACTCAAAGAGGTCTTACTAAGTTGGAAAACTGAAATGAAACCAATAATATGAAATTGAACGGCAATGTATATATGTACATATATACATATACACACATACACACACATACATATATATCCATCTATCCATATATAGTATTAGCTATATATAGTTTGTGCAGCTGGTTTAAAAAAAGTCAGTTGCCCACATAGAAGATGTATGAGACCTGGCTGACAAATTTCAAGTTGATCTAGTAATTTGGTTTGACTGCTAGAAAAGCTTATAGTGTCAAGGAAGTAAGGAAAAAAAGTGAAAGTAATTATTAAGTGCTTAGTATGTGCCTGGTAATGGAATAAGCACTTTATAAATAACCCATTTGATCCTCACAACTCTGGGAGGTAGGTGCTCTTATTCCCATTTTATAGTTGAGAAAACTGAGGCAAAGAGAGTTTAAGTGACTTGCATAGTATCATATAGCTAGTACATATCTGGGGCAGGATTTAAACTTGGTTTCAGAGAGGCCAGGTCTATTGCTTTAACCACTATACCATCCAGCTGTCTTCAGGCAGAGATATATTACTGTACCCTACACTGGTAAGACCATAGAGGTAGTATTGGCTTCAAACTTGGACATCAATCCCCCCCTCCAGATTTTAGTTACCTTTATTTATTTATCTATTTTTTTTTTAATTTTGCAGGGCAATGAGAGTTAAATGACTTACTCAGGGTCACACAGCTAGTATCAAGTGTCTGAGGTCGGATTTGAACTCAGGTACTCCTGAATCCAGGGCCAGTGCTTTATCCACTGTGCCACCTAGCTGCCCCTACCTTTATTTTTATTTTAAATAGTATTTTATTTTTTTCCAATTACATGTAAAGATAATTTAAAACATTTTTTTAAAATAAAATTTTGATTTCCAAATTTTCTCCCTTCCTTCCATCCCTCCTCCCCAAGACAGTAGCAATTTGATATAGGTTATATATGTGCAATCATGTAAAATATATTTCATATTAGTCATGTTGTAAAAGAAGAAACAGAACAAAAGGAAAAAAGCCTACAAAAATAAAAGATAGTGAAAATAGTATGCTTTGATCTGCATTCAGACTCCATCAGTTCTTTATCTGGGTGTGGATAGCATTTTCCATCTTGAGTCTTTTGGAATTGTCTTGGATAATAAGAAGAGATAAGTCAATTATGGTTGATCATCACATAATGTTACTATTACTGTGTACAATGTTCTGGTCCTGCTCACTTCACTCAGCATTACTTTGTGTAAGTCTTTTCCTGTTTTTCTGAAATCTGCCTGCTCATTATTCCTTTTTTTTTTTTTTTTTTTTTTGTGGGGCAATGGGAGTTAAGTGACTTGCCCAGGGTCACACAGCTAGCATGCGTCAAGTGTCTGAGGTCAGATTTGAACTCAGGTTTTCCTGAATCCCAGGCTGGTGCTTTATCCACTGTGCCACCTAGCTGCCCCCTTATCACTCCTTATAGAAAAATATTTACATTTATTACATTTATATACACAGCTTATTCAGTTGGGTATCAAGTTTTAAGAAAAACAGTATTAACCTACAATGCATCCACAGAAAGGCAACTAGAAGGGTGACAGATGTAAAAACCATTGTATGAATAGTTAAGGGAACTAGAGATATTTAGACTGAAAGAGAGAACCCAGGGACACACAATAGCAATCTTCAATTGTTTGAAGGTCTGGGATTCAGAAGAGGGCAAATAATTCATCTCTCTCATCTAGCCACCAACTCTATCTTCATACCCTTCTCTTTGTACAGATGACCTAGAGGTCTCTTATGAAGATTGAGACCATCTGTCATGAGCTCTTTCATTCAAACGATGTAGTTCCTTATCAAGACTAATATTCCTTTCTGCCTTTGATTACATCTTTCCTCTCCATCCCACATTCTCTTCTGGAATCTTGTTCTAGTCAACCTTCCTGCTTTTTCCCTTATCTCCCTTTTCTCCCTCTCTCCTTACTTTTTCCTACCCACAAGCTCAGTTCTCTCCTATCCTAAAAAATCCCTGCCATCCCCTGCAGTCATTGTTCTTTATCTCTCCTACCTCCTTTCCACTTAACTTCAAGAAAGAGTAATCTATGAAGCAACTGCCAAGTGGCTCAGCCCACTTCTCATCAAGTCCTTAATTGTTATAAAATCCCAGAACCTGAGACTTGAAAGGGATATCAAAGTTGGGTCTCAAGGCCAAGTGATACCTGAGAATGAGTTCCCTCTACAACATGCCTGATCGGTGATCTTTTATTATTTGCTTGAAGAGCCAACTATTTCCTGACAGGCATTCTCTTTTGGTTACCCATGTTAGGATACTTTTCTTTATATCATATCTACATCTGCCTTTTTGTAACTTCTACCTGTCGTTCTTACTTCTGCCTTCTGAGGCCAAAGAGAAGAAACTGAATCCCTATTCTTTGTAGGAGCTTACTTGAAGACAGCTCTCATGAGTGCCTTCCATGAAATCTGTTCTCCCGGTTAAACATTCCCCCAAACATTTTTTTTTTTTTGGTGGGGCAATGAGGGTTAAGTGCTTTGCCCAGGGTCAACAGCTAGTGTCTGAGGCAAGATTTGAACTCAGGTCCTCATAAATCCAGGGCCAGTGCTCTTCTCCCAAACTTTCAAACCCTTGTTGGCTTCCTAGTGTTTAAAGGATACAATACCAACTCTTTGGCTTCTGACGTTCTGGCTCTAACCCAAGTTTCCACTGCCATAGACCATTATTCCCCATTCATATACTCTATCAGCTCAAACTGGAGACTACTTGATTGTTTCTGGATTCAACATGCATGCTGCCTCTTTGTATTTCTATAGACTTTCCTCATGCTTGGAATGAATTCCCTTCTCACAGCTACCTATCAAATCCTTCTCTTCCTTGAAAGCTCAGCTTATACGCCATCTCTTCTGTGAAACTTTCTGTGATGCCTCCAGGTGAAAGTATTGTTTTCCTTCTCAGACTGTCCTAGAGCACGTTGCTTTGGTGTCTCCTTGGTCTTTATGACATTGTCTTATATCATATTTGTGTACTTTTGCCTAGACAGTATGGAACAGTAGTTTGAGAGAAAGTCTTGGTATCAGGAAAACTTGGGTTCCAGGTCTGCCTCTGCTATCTCCTGCATGTGTGACCCCTGGGAGGTCACTTAACCTATCAGGGTCCCAAGGTAACTCTTTAAAACCATCTTCTGATAAGCATTTGCAGTAGGAGATCTTAAGCATTCACCAAGCGCAGGCTAGTCAGAAAAAGTATCCATGTCATGTCTCTCCTCACTCTCTTCCCCCAGACTCCAAGCTCTTGGAGGGAAGGAACTATTTAGACCTTTTCTCTGGATCAGGCTCAAGTGCGCAGCATATACTTTGATGAACTGCTTATGGTAGGGACTAAATAAATGTTTGTCAAATTGAATTGAACTGGAACTAGTATGTGGGAGTTATACCTCAACACACACACAGAGGAATATTTTTCTATCAGATAGGCCCAACCATGAAGCATGTTGCACCCTACAAACAGCGAGCTCTTTATCATTGGAAGAGTTCATAAAGAAGATGGATAGCCGTGTGACAGAGATATTGTGGAAGGGATTCTTGAATCAGTTGGGAAGTCTGACAGTGGCTACTGGAGACCATCCCAATTGTCTGGTTTTATGACTAGAAAAAGGTTAGAGAAAAAGATAAGATTATAGAGTACAATCAGGTTGAATAAATATATCCAATCTTCACCAGACTATAGAAGAGCATGAATGTATGTATCATGCATTGGAACAATGATTCAGCTAAAGAAGTTGTCATGAAATGAAACAAGCATTTCCATAACATAGTAAGTAAAAAAAGATGATTGTACATGAAACCACAAATTTACTATGCACAATTTGCTATATTCCTTTCAAATAAACCACAAAACTATCATGTAAATTTCTTTTTTTTCCCCCTCCCTTCACCCTGATCCTAGCAAGGCTCAAAAACAATTACTGAGCATATAACTTTACATGATGATTTCCCAAGAGAGGCGAAGGTACCCTATCTTGTTTCATTCCATAAATTAAAAAAAAGTATTTAGAAGAATTTAGGGGAGGGGATGTATGGAGAGCTTTGAAATTGTAGCTTAACTTGCTTTGATTAAAGCAACTTATTTTGTTGTGAATTGCCATGGTACGTGGTACAATTGAGAATCAGAGAGTGGTAGAGCCAAAGCAAGAGAAGATTTTTTTGAGGCCTTTCTAGAGTGAGGCACTCTTGGTGGCCTAAAGTAGTATAAGACAGAGATCCTGTGCTCAGCTCCTATCTGGAGCTAAGCAATACACTCATGAAAAGCCAACCCTAGCATGTGTTAAGTCTATACAGCTGGAGTAGTACTCAGTTCCCACGCTGTAGGAGTCTAGAAGAGATGAATGGAGAGAGGAGAGGCAGCAGAGGCAATGAGGGAGGTTTTCATTGAGAAGGTGAGACTTGACCTGGCCTTGATCGATAGGTTGGATTCTGAGAGGTGAGGAGAAGGAAGGAGGGAGTTCCAACATAGAGAATGGCATAAGCAAAGTCAGAGATGGAAGTTGTCAACAACTGTCCCCTTACATAGACAGAGATGGCTGTTTCTCAAACCTGAAACTGGTGTCCTTTGGGACAGAGGTTCTGAATTTGGGGTTCACTGATACCCAAGGGTATATTTTAGGGGATCTGTTAAACTTGGATTGGGGAAAAATGACATTTTTACCCAGTGTAATCAGTTTCCTTTGTAATCCTATGTACTTTATGCATTTGAAAACATTATTCTGAGGAGTCCACAGGCTTCACCAGGCTGCCAAAGCGTTCCATGCTACAAAAAAAGTTTGAAAAATCCCTGATTTAGGGAAAAGGGACAGGTCTTTCCTGAATAGAGAAAATTATCCCAGAAGAAATGGCCTTTGTGTCAACATAGGCAGTTTGATGATCCAATTGATAAAGCAGCAAGCATGGAGTCAGGAAGACGTGTTCAAATTAGACCTTAGACACTTAGCTGTGTGTCTCTGGGTAAGTCACTTACCCTCTGCCTCAGTTTCCCCAACTGAAGATGAAATAAGACAATATTTATAAAAGCACTTACCACAGTACCTGACATACAGTAGGTGCATATATAAATATTCCTTTCCTGTCCCCCAGTAGAATCTCCTTTCATTAGGAACAACAGTTCAGTTGAAGGGAAATAATCATAAAAGCAGCATGGAGAGGCTCAGAGCCTTGTTGGAGGGAAGGCAGCCCAAGATATAGGAACAAATAGATTTTGGAGATTAATTAGGGAAAAAGTATGGTAGGTATAGCAGACAGGGAGCTGGTCTCAAAGCCAGGGAGACCTAGGTTCATGTACTGCTCCTGATAAACACTGGCTGTATGGCCTTGAGTGACTTACTGAACTTTTAGAGTTCTAGCTAGGCCCTAGCTTCTTAAACTGTGGGTCACGACCCCACACAGAGTCGCATAACTGAATGCAGGGGTCATGAAAAATTTGGCAGCAGTAATAGGTTATGTATACCTATTTTATAGACCTATGTACCCGGGGCCATGTAAACATTTCTCAGGTGAAAAGGGGTCATGAGTGGGAAAAGTTTAAGAAGCCCTGCTGTAGCAGCTCTCCATTTATGAGAAGTGCTGATCTACATTGTAGAGGGAGTTTTACTCGCCAAGGAATTCCCTACAATAGCAAAATGATAATTCCAGTCCCTGTTCCCTAATTAGGGAAGCACTGATTTGAAAGCTTAGCTTAGAAGAAGAGTGGATTTGGGGGGATGGGAAAGAGCAGGGGATAAGTATATATACATATATATATATGTATTATATATATACACACACGCACACACACACACACATATATATATATAGTGCCTACTTTTTGCTGAGCACTTTTATTTTAAACATTTGATCCTCACAACAGCCCTGCAAGGTAAGTGCTATTATTATCCCAATTTAACAGTTGAAGAAACTGAGGCAAACAGAGATTATGTAACTTGCTTGGGGTTATACAGCTAATAAGCATATGAGGTCAGATTTAACTCAGAACTTCCTTTTTCCATGCCCAGTGCTCTATCCATTGTGTTACCACATGCCTCCAGAGAGAGAGAGAGAGACAGAGACAGAGAGACAGAGAGGCAGAGACAGAGACAAAGACAGAGAGACAGAGAGAGAGAATGAGTTCTGTTTTAGACATGTTAAGTCGGAGATGTCTTTAGGGTATCTAATTTGAAATGATCAGTAATCAGGTGGTGATGTGGGTTTAGAGCTAAGGAGAGAAACTAAATCTATAGTTATCCCTTCCACATTTCGACTTTCCCCATCCTAGTTTTAATATATGACAGGCTCACATAAGTAGTTAAATGGGAATTTTGGGGGAGTTTTGTGGAAGCCACAGATGACACAGAGCCTATGACCAAATACTTAACCCAAATTTTACAATAAAATAACATAAATACCCCATAAAAGAAAAAAAAATAAAGACTTTTTTCTGGGTATAAAGGGAGGGCCAAAAATTTTACAAGGATTTTCCAGATCCTTGGAGGGGTGGGGCACGGTCACCCCACCCTTAAGCCCCTGTGATGTGGAAGTGCTAACTGTATATATAGACATATAAATCATCTGCATAGAGTGAATAATTAAGCCCATGGGAGCTGATGAGATCACTAAGGAAAACAGCATAGAGAAACAAGGAAAGGCGGCCGAGGATAGAACTTTAGGTCCAATCCAAGTTGTGGTGTGTGCTATCAGGGATGATGCAGCAAAGGAAACTGAGAAGGGCTAAGGCACTTAGGAAGAGAATCAGGAGGGAGCAGGGTTACAAACACCCAGAGAGAGGCTTTTTAGGAGAAGGTGAACAGTGTCACATCCTGCAGAAGAGGTCAAGAAACAGGAGGATTATGAAGAAAAGGTCATTAGGTTTTGCTATTAAGAGATCTCAGTAAGTTATGAGGTTGGATCGTAAACTGAGAGAATGTGGGGAAGGGAGAAGTGGGAGGTTTAAGGAGAGAAGAGAAGGTTTGGAACAGCAGCTGTGGGCAAAAGCAGGGTTTAGGTGTTACCTTTGGCACATACTGCTGGGGTCACCGGGTCAGTTACTGAACTTTTCAAGCTCCCTAGCATACTCTTGGACTATCAATTCTAGAGCAGATGCTGAGATGCTTTGGTAGAGGGATTTTCTTCCCCAGGAACTTCTTATGCCCAGTGAAATCACAAGGATAGACAAAATAAACCAACATAAAAGATGGCATAGCGTAGTCTGTGAGACACATGCTCTATGTGAAATATGCTATATATGTGCTCTATTGCTTCTAAGGCAAGGAGAATCCCAGGGTATCACTTGTGGGCCCCTGCTATCTGAAATGGTATACCGGTTGGGTCACTGAAATGGATACTATTTCCCAGAGATCACCTCAATGATCTCCAGTAATACCTGCTCCTGGGACCAATGGATATCTCAACCAGATTGGCATCCTCACAGCTGTATTTTGTATCTTACCTGGGACCTCTGCTTCTTTTGCTGAATCCTTGTCACCAATTTCTAATTTTCTTTACTTACTTGAGATGGAATATTCCCCAAACCTGAAATGCTATGGAAGATACAAAGGAAAACTGTAATATTTGAAAAATGAATAATCTTTTAACTTTATTTTAAAATTCTGCTGAAATGTTTTTATTTTTGTTTTTTTTTGTTTGTTTTTTTTTTAGTGAGGCAATTGGGGTTAAGTGACTTGCCCAAGGTCACACAGCTAGTAAGTATTAAGTGTCTGAGGCCGGATTTGAATTCAGGTACTCCTGACTTCAAGGCCGGTGCTTTATCCACTACGCCACCTAGCCGCCCCTTATTTCTGTTTTTTCATTCAATTATTGTATTGTTTGTTCGTAGAGTTAATTTGATAATTTTTTAACTCGTCAAAATGTTACTCTGATAAAATTGTACAATGTAAGGTTAAGTTTCTCATCAACATGGTTTCTTTTAACATTTGACACCCGGGGCAGCTAGATGGTGCAGTGGATAGAGCACTGGCCCTGGATTCAGGAGTACCTGAGTTCGAATCCGGCCTCAGACACTTAACGCTTACTAGCTGTGTGACCCTGGGCAAGTCACTTAATCCCAACTGCCTCACAAAAAACCCCCAAAAACCCAAACCAAAACCCAAAACAAAACATATGACACCCAAACTACAGAAGCTAAGTACAGGATTACTGTGGTTGTCTTTTTCTATCATAGAATCATATACATGAAAACACTTTCATATTTTGATGATGGTAACTGATACCATCTCATCCAAAGGATTGCATTTCTGTCTGGGGAATTAATCATTTTATTCGCTATATGTCTGCAAACTGTCAGTGTGACATAGCAGATGGAGAGCTGGCTTTGGAGTCATCCAGTCCCATAACTGACATCTTCCTGTTAGTATATGCTCAAGGCAGAATTTGAACCCAGGACTCTTTATCTACTAGACAGTTACTGTTGCTGAGAACGTGGGTTCAAATTTCACTTTTGACACTTTCTGCCTGTGTGCCCCAGGCCAAGCCACAGAACCTCTCAGAGACCTAGGGTACTTTCTAAGACTAGAAGTGGCTAACATGAGCAGAGGGAATTTTCTCAGTGGCAATTCTTTATACCAGTGAAATCACAGATCTGAGCCAACACTTTATTTATTTATTTTGTTTGTTTGTTTTTTTGCAGGCAATGGGGGTTAAGTGACTTGCCCAGGGTCACACAACTAGTAAGTGTCAAGTGTCTGAGGCCGGATTTGAACTCAGGTACTCCTGAATTCAGGGCCAGTGCTTTAACCACTGCACCATCTAGCTGCCCCTGAGCCAACACTTTAAAATGCTTGTGAATATTATTTCAAAATTGGTGGTTAGTGGGGAGAATATGTACAGCCCTCAGCTTGTCCTTAGGAGAATCTCTTGGCTGGTCCAGGATGCTGCAGTGCCCTTCCCAACCACTTGTACATACCTTTGCCATTTTTTTTTTCTGGGGCAATGGGGGTTAAGTGACTTGCCCAGGGTCACACAGCTAGTAAGTGTCCAGTGTCTGAGGCAGGATTTGAACTCAGGTCCTCCTGAATCCAGGGCCAGTGCTTTATCCACTGCGCCACCTAGCTGCCCCATTTATTTTTTATTGTCACAATATGCTCCGTGCTGTTACATGGGAAACACTGAGCTTGCTGCTGGATACTCTTCATAAACTGGCAAACATCCTGAAGTGAATAAAGAAAATGGGGCCTGTATAAAGAAAATACAAAAATACCCCCCACCCAAACTTCTCTCCTGTTCTCCCTTTCATCAGAAATTAGAAGTTACAAAGCTGATGATCAAGATTCTTTCTTTTCTTTTCAAGAAATGAGTAAGGTACAGGGAAAAGAACATTGGAATGAGTGACAGAAGACCCAATGTTAAGCCTTGGCTATGCCACCTTTGTGTTTTTGGCCTTAGTTTTTTTATCTTTAAAATGAGGGCCCTCAAAGGTATTTTCCATCTACTTCCACCCCCTTGTACAAATGTTCAATGAAATTCCTGAAATGCAGATAGCAGGGCAGAGAACGGCCGGTTCAGTGCCCATGATGTGACGTCAGAGGCCCTGGGTCAGAATCCTGCCTCTCTGTCCTGCCCTTTGGTGAGTCTGTGACCCTCTTTCTTGACATCAGGTTTTTCATCCGTAAAAGCTGGAGATTGGACTGGATGATTTTTTATCCTTTCATCCCTTGATCTTATGGGTGTAAAAGAACAGAAACAAGGAGATTGAGTGCCTTAGAAATGGGACAAGCTGAAAGTGAGAATGGGTCCGTACACTTAGACAGTTGTATAACATCAAATTCGTTTTTTTTGGAGGATCTTCAGCATCAGTGAACAGAGGCCCAGAAGACCTGGATTCATACCCTAGCTATATGGCCTTGAGAGCAAGTGACTTAACTTCCCAGGCGACTCTGGTCTAGATCTCCATATCTACACCAATGAAAGTATGGAGTTGGTCTAAATAAATAAATAAATAGGAATTTCCCCAAAATTTTCTTAAGCACCATGTCTATAATTCAAAGTCTTGACAGAGTAACAAACTACCAGTAGGAGTAAAAGTAAATTGGTAAATTGCTAGAGACAAGGAAGAAAAAACTATGGAATTAAATAGCATTATCTATGATGAATAAAGGTCAGGATAAGAAAAAGGGACCCCCTACCCCAGGCCAGTAAAGAGCCTTCCCAGTGTAACAATTTCCATGGTGAAGGAGTTAAATATCTCTCATTTCCAAGAATACCATACTCTGGTGGGGAAGGGGAGAAGTAGGAACTCCCCCGCCAAATAACTCCCTGCAAAATTGGGCTCCATAAATAGGAAATAAACACAAAAAAGTCCTGAATTTTTCTCCCTAATTAATATTTTAAATTAATGAAGATAGTATTTCTGAAAATAAGTAAAGTAGGAAAAAATAAGTTAACCACCTTAATTCAAGGAAGGACTGAGAAAAGAAGTACATTTGTTGGAGAACCTTGAAATATTAACCCCTTGGAAACTGCAGATATCTATTTAGTAAGAGATGGAAAAGAGCTATCAGATCACCAAGCTGGGATCTCCTCTGGGAGCCTTAGGGATAGCATGTAGTCCCCAGACAGATAACACACTTGCTCCCAGCCAGGGGGCCATCATCCTAAGTATTCATTTGGCAGGCATCCTGGAAAATAGTAGTGTTATAAGGGTTAAGTTACTCTTCTCAGAGATCCTTATTGGGGATGATAAAGAAAAACAAAAAACCAAAAAACCTCCCAACAATTCCTCAAAGCACAAAGTGTATATATTGCTAATGTACATTTTAAAAGATGCACTATGTAGTATTTACATAGTGGGTCAGATTTGCATTCTGTGAGATTCAAAGGGAAGAAAAGGGCTCTGTGAGATGAGAATCCCGCTCATTGTCTTCTGTGATAGAGTTTGGAGACAAGCGATCCAATAGCCATTACTTTCGGAGATCGTGATTTTATAAGCAACAAGAGTTTCAGATGTCAGCTAGCCCATGTTGCACTGGTTTGAGTCCATTGTGTGCAGTAAGTTAGATGAAAAAACACAACAAACAAGCCTTCATCCCAGTTTATATGGAAGAATATTAGATGTGGGCACTGCTGCCTCAGTTAAAAGAGCAACCTGGAAGTAAAAGGTCTTAACTCCCCCAAGTTCACATTTGTCTTTAATGTTCATTAGTTTAGAGAGAGGAAAACACAAAATGAAATGCTAGTTTCTGTGAAATATGCAAGGGAAAGTCTTTAAATCTTTAAAGCAGACTCTTGCCCATTCAGCATGGATACTAATTAATTGTTTAAAAATATATTGTAAAAAAATAAAAATCAAGGTTGACCTTAAAATGGCAGGCCCATAAGTATACCATTAATTAATTTATTCTGGAATACTCATATCGTCACCACTCCCGTAACTCAACAGAGAAACAGTTGTATTTTTCATCCCAAATGAAAAGAAACATACCATTCCACACTTTTGACTATTGTAAGTACAACCTTTTTAAAAATCCTTTAGTGGAAATGCAAAAAAAGACCTTCCTGCTTCCTCTCTGAACTCCCCTTTTAAAATCTGACTCTAGAGCTAGGTTTACATTTTTGCTCTTAGAACATCCTTATTCTGGGACATAAGGATTTATTTCTATAACTGGAAAAGTATAACCTTAAATTAAAAATGTAAATTTTTTTCTGTAAGAAATGTTTGCCCAATGGAAAAACTGAGAACTGTGAGTCACTTTTATAGATCATCTCTCTCTTAACCTCTGTTGAATATGCTTCTTAAATTTGGTGGTCAAAGGTCAGATGGAGCCAGCTCAAAAATTGTGACTGGCTCTTGTTGTTGGAAGCCTCTTGGTCTGCTCTGAATCATGAGTCAGAGCAAGAGGTCACTCAGAGGAGACTCTTTGCCTTCTAGATGGGGGGGGGGAGAAGGGGGAAGCATCTGCTCTGAGGTCCCCTGCCTGCTATGTCAAGATGCAGAAATATAGTGGCTGTAACTTATGATCTGACTGGGGATACTAGAAATTGAACTTCACACATGATCAGTACTGAGCTGAACTTCTCTGTTCCCAACTCTGGGGTTGTATTTGAGTGGTGGTCAAATTACTTTGTCATTTAGAGTGTCCAAAGGTTTGCCCAACAAACAAATAAACAATTTATTTCAAAGTGAAGCTATGAAGTCAAGTAAAAATTCCATTGTACTTTAATCTGTAGCATAGGGGTTCACTATGGACAGATTTCAGGGGTTCAGTGAATTTGGATGGGAAAATACATCTTTATTTCAATATAATTAATTTCCTTTATAATTCTAGGTATTTTCCTTTCTGCATTTAAAAACATCATCCTGAGAAGGGGTTCCTAGACTTTCCCAGATTGCCAAAGCAGTCCATGACACAGAAAAGGGTAAGAATCTAGAATCAGGATAACATTTTTCCAGCTTCCAGCTTCCAAAGGAAGTGTGAATTTTTTTGTCTTTTTTTTTTTTTTTTTTGGTGGGGCAATGAGGGTTAAGTGACTTGCCCAGGGTCACATAGCTAGTATGTGTCAAGTGTCTGAAGCTGGATTTGAACTCAGGTACTCCTGAATCCAGGGCCAGTGCTCTATCCACTGCGCCACCTAGCTGCCCTAAAGAATTTTTTTTTTTTTACAATAGGAGAAAAATGACAACTAGCTGTGATATTGCTCTATGGGAACACTTCAGAATATGAATCATGTTCACTGATTAAAAAAACAAAAATCAACTTAGTGAGAAAATACCTGTAATAGTCATAGTTTCTTTTGTTTGCTCATATTATGAAAACAAAGTCAAATGTCCCTCCAACCATCTCCCCTCTGCTCCCTACTCTAAACCACTCAAAGCTTCCACAAACTGAATTATTTTAACAGCAAGTATGTCCATGAGTGTAGGGGCAGCAATTGCTATGTTAAGTATAGGGTAAGTACAAAAACCTACTTTTCTTCTGACCTTTCCATATTTGCCTCTTTAGTCAGTTTTAATTGGTGTAAAAAACTCTTTGTTATATGAAATGAAAGAATCATTTATAGTTATATACATCTCCAAGGAAAGGGAGAAATATAGATTTAATCAATTCTGCTAGATGGAGTTGATTATATATTGATGATACAGGGTGGGCCAAAATTTACACATGTTTAATAACTCCTTTATTTCTTGTTTTTAACTTACAGTACCATAGCATCATATACAGTATATATAAGAAATGAATTTGCATTATATTTGAAAAATAAAATCTCATAAATGGCAAAAAAAATAAGGAAAATAATTTTCAAAAAGTTATTAAAATGTAAGACCCCTTTGTGATGTTTGGCCCACCTTTTATGTAAATAAAATCCAATAATTACAGCTTCTAATTGTTTAGCTTTGGTCCCTTTAAGAATACAAAGTAACAGTGGTTTCTAATTCATATAAGACTATATTTTGAAACGGTAGAAAGAGGCTAATTCACTATTAGCAAAATGCTAAGTACTATGATGTAGTCTGAACAGATGATTTGTTCCTGATCATTAAGACATCCCTTAGATTTGAGCTTTTCCTCAGAGAGAAGAATTTTTTTAAAAGTTCCCTGAGGAAGCTATGCAAATTAGGGCAAGCTCAAAAGGCCAAAGAGAAGGCTAGGACTGAAAAAAAATAGATTAGAGAGAAGACCTGGGCCAGTAGCTAACTATGTGATGGCAGGCAAGTCATTTTTGCTCTCCAAGACTCATTTCCTCATCAACTATAGGGGTCAGACTAGCTGACTTCCAAGATGTTGATGACTGGAAAGTTCTATGAATCTATAAATTGTTAGCAACTGGGAAAGTTACTAAGCATTTGAAAGCACACTTACAGGGAAGCTGGAGGAGCCATGGGAGGGACAGTAAAAGAATCTTTAATACCAGAATGGCCAAGAACAGGGGGTTTGTTTTTAAAAATTTTATTGGTGTGCTTTGTTTTCACTTTGCAAACATTTGCAGATTACTCTCACTTTGTGAGAGTTCTGAAAGTGGAGGTAAGATTTCACACTTATTATATCCCATTTACTTTCCTATTAAAAAAAGAAAGAGAACAAATCTATTTTCTCGCCCTCTCACCCCCTGGGAAAAAAACCAAAAAATACCAAAACTATTTTCTTGTAACAAACATGCATAGTCAAGCAAGACAATTCCCCAAACGACATATTCAAAAACATGTATCATTCTGGATCCTAAATCATTCATGCTCTGTAATAGATAGCCTATTTCATCATTGGCCCTCTGGAATAATCAATAGTCATTCGAATGATCAGAGTTCTTATAACTTTCAAAGTTTTTGTTTTAATAGTGTTGTTGTTATTGCATTTTTCATCCATTTATGAAAGTCCTTAACATTGTTCATTTTTATAGTAGACTATAAATTATATATTTGTATATAAACTATAGTATATATAGTATAATATACTATAAATTGCATATGTATATAATTGTATATATTTATAATATACTATAAATTGTCCTTCTGGTTCTGCTCCCTTCACTTAGCATCAGTCCATACAAGTCTTTCCATGTCTCTTTGAAAGCATCTATTTCTTCCTTTCTTTTTTTTTAATCATAGAAGTATTATATTTTCCAGTTACATGTATAGTTTTCAACATTTGTTGTTATAAGATTTCTAGTTTCAAATTTTTCTCTCTCCCTCCCTTTCCTCCCCCTCCCCAAAACAGCAAGCAATCTGATATAGGTTTTATATGTACAGTTGCATTAAACATATTTCTGCATTAGTCATGTTGTGAAAGAAGAATCAGAACAAAAGGGAAAAACCTCAAAAAAGAAAAAAAAAAGTAGAAACAGTATGGTTCAATCTGCATCCAGATTCCATGGTTCTTTTTTTTCTGGATGTGGAGAACATTTTCCATTATGGGTCCTTTGGAATATTTCTTCCTTTTTTATTCCATCACATTCATATACCACAATTTATTCAGCTGCTCCTCAATTGATGGATATCCCCCTTAAGTTTTTAGTAAGAGATCTCTTCAGGAAGCACCCATATGCCTGATTTCTACAAGTACCCAACTACCTCTGGTCTGGTTTCTTATGGCATTTAGGAGGTATATAATGTTAGAGATATTAATACCCATAATGCATATGCATACAGGAACAGGCAAAACAGATATACCCGTAATTCTAAGATGGGAAGAGGGTGGGGAACTAGCTACCTTGTTTTATAATTGAACACTTATGTTAGCAATACTCAAGCTGGTTATCATGAGACACAAAAATGATGATATAAGACCAAATTTGAATAGAAAAGATAGAGTGCAGTGGGAGAAAAGGTCTTCAGGAAGGATTGTTTTAAGATTTACAGAGGAAAATGCTTTCTTTTTGTAAGTAAACATCTAGTTGAAATATCCGAACCAGCCTGCTACCCAAAAGAAACAATTCAGAATAACTGCTTATATAAGAAAA
The DNA here is from genome assembly GCF_019393635.1 of Dromiciops gliroides. NCBI lineage: Eukaryota > Metazoa > Chordata > Mammalia > Microbiotheria > Microbiotheriidae > Dromiciops > Dromiciops gliroides. The sequence continues at coordinate 237,633,501 of NC_057866.1, read as the reverse complement.
CCAATGATATATTAGAGCTACTTGTTTTGTGACATAAACACAATTTAATCAAGTATTACTAGAATGTGGGTGGGCTGGAGATACAAATTAACAATCCACGGGAACAGAACACAACTTTTAGAGGTAGAGCACATTTTGGAAGGGAAGTAAAATCACCCAGTTTAGATAATGTACTGGTGAAAAGCCTTCAATCTATTTCATAAAGAATGGTTTTGAAAAGTCAAATGGCAGAACAATAAGCAATTTATTATCCTTGTTGATTCTAATCAAACATAAGACAGAGATATGGTGGAGGCTTCTGCCTCTCTCCAACCCCACCCCCTAAAAGTGGGTAAGCATATTTCAACATTTATCCTTATTAGGCATTTAAAGAAAGTGATGTTTTTTTTTCAGGCCAATGAGGGTTAGAGTCACACAGCTAGTAAGTGTCTGAGGCCAAATTTGAACTCAGGTCCTCCTGAATCTAGGGGCGATGCTTTATCCACTGTGCTACCTAGCTACCCCCTCATTTTAAAAAAAATATTAGACCTGTGAATTCATTAATGTGAAATTCCCAAGGAACTCCATCTGCCAATGTATACCCTTATTTTTTTTTAAATTTTTTTTGAGGGGGAGGGGCAATGAGGGTTAAGTGACTTGCCCAGAGTCACACAGCTAGTAAGTGTCAAGTGTCTGAGGCCAGATTTGAACTCAGGTTCTCCTGAATCCAGGGCCGGTGCTCTATCCACTGTGCCACCTGGCTGCCCCCCAATGTATACTCTTAGAGAGATGCTTGGGGCAGCACAATTAGTCTATGGGGCACACAGCTTCTGGCTAAGCTAGAAGTGAGACTTGAACCCAGGTTTTCCCATCTCCAGGCCCAGACCTATATCCATTACTCCATACTGCCTCTCAGCATATTCTTAGTCCTATTGATCCTAAATGTATTCATAGACAAAGAGATAGTTTCTGTAGGAATCCAAAGGATAAAAATGAGCATACCAGTAGGAAAATGATACTGGGAAAGGAAACAGGATTTAAAAATAACTGCTTTAGCTTCTCTAAGCTATTATCAGTTAAAAGGGTGTTCCTTTCACAAGACACCATTGCCCAAAGCCCCCAGCTTGCCTATCACCATCAGTTAACATCTACATATTACTGGGTGCTAGATGTTGTTCTGAATGCTAGTATTGACCTTAAAATATGTGTTTTTCCTCTGGATTATGTTGGCTTGCTTATATCACTAACAGGGTTCTCCTGTAATGGGTAGTTGACAAAAGTCAGTAGGAAAAGAAGATAATTCCAGGCCAGTGTCAAAAAAATTGGTTATAGAACAGATAAATTAAAAAACCCACCTGAAGCAAAGGCAGAGCCATCAGCTAAATGCAGTGCTTTAAAATCTAAAGAACCCATACATGTGGCTCTTCAGGGCTTACACAGCATTGAATAGTAGGGTGGAGAATTAGAGAATTATTCATACATATCACTTTTACTCTGAACTTTGTTTTATTCTAGCAACAAAAAAGACTGAATTCATGATTGATCATTTATACATGTTTACGCAGGGGTCAGCTCTGATTTCTTGTAGAAGTTTTCCCTTTATTGAATGAAATCATTACAAGAAAAAAAAGACACATGACACACACCCCTCATGAAAACATTGTTGGTGTTTTTCACATATACTCAGACTCCGAAAAGAATCTGGAGTATACCTGTTACAGACACCTTGCATTTTCCCATTGAAGGAAACAGTCTTTTGTGTCTTGCTATCATGCACAAAGTTCTCTTTCCCTTGTCCTTCTGCACTCCAACCTCTTCTCTCCCCAATATGAAACCAACCCACAACAACAGCCACAGATCCCCTCTCTGTAAATGTTATTCTCACGTTGTCTCCACCCTGCTGCCAGGGCTGGTATGAGCCTTCCAGGGGGTGGTGACAGCTCTCTAGAAAAAAGCAGCCCATGAAAGAAGTACATGACAGAGGCTTCTGTCTGACGTGGTCCTTAGCAGCATGGGATGGGCTGACAGAACGGTTGGGGCAGTGAGCGCGGCCTGGCAGGGGGACCGGGACAGGCCACATTAATTCTCACTAGCAGACAGAATCTTCTACTAGCAGAAGGAATAAAAATGAAATATGGAGTATATGTTTAATTATCAGAAAGACTTAGGGAGTGAAGAAGCAAAGCTAATGAGCAATAATTCCATTCATGTGGGAGAGCCTAGTAAAGCTGGGGGTGGGGGGGGAAGTGAGAAGATGGACATATCATTTACTACCAAGGCTTAATTTTTCTTTGAAGGCATATATAAAGAAAACAAAACAACAACACTGATATTAATGTTGCACTTTAAAGTTTCCATAAATTATCATTTCGGACAAGAACATTGTCTTCCAGTCCCTAGTTATGCTATACCACTTGTTGTTTAAGCCTGGGTAAGAGAGCAGCAGCAATCTCCAGTGAAGATGAAGAGACCCTGTGAGACCCAAGGCTGACAGGAGCTGAGTGACTGTCTCCCTTTGTGGAGCCAAATTGTTTCAGTGGGAATCAGCTTTCAAGTGTATAAATTTCAGTGTGGGCATCATTTTATATAAGATTTGCTTTCAGAGTTTTCAATGATTCTGTCCAAAGGTAATTAGTTGAATAAATCCACCAAGAAACACAAAACTTTCCTGCAAAATAATATGATAATTTGTTTGGAAAATGTGACCGAGTTTTGAGACAGAAGACATAAAAGCAAGAAAAAATTGTAAAGCCAAAGAATCCATAGAGTAGTTAGTCCAAAATATGAATTCAAAAATTCTTCACTGTCATATTAAGAAAAAAAATTACTTCTACCTTCCCCATACAGGCTGTTCCCACTTATAATCACTACTGATTTCCTCATTATTAAGGCATTTTGCTCATTTAATATGGAATTCCATCATGTGATGGAAAGGTAGCATGGTGGATTTGAAGTCATATGGCTTGGCTCTGAATCCCGATCCTGCTACTTACTGTAATGTCCAATAACTATGGGTCTCAGTTTCCTCATGTGGAAAATGAGGCACAGGGATCAGATGATTCCTAGTAGTCCTTTTCCTAAGCCCTATGCCATAACATTGTGGGTAAAATGTAGTTGATTAGCCTTCAGGATATAGAACAAATCTCTTCATTTTTTGCTTAACATTTGGTCTATGAAATATCATTGTTATATTAACAATCTCTTAATAATTTGTCAAGGTAAAGGAAAATGCAGGCATGGTGGTTTGTTTCTGTTTCTGTTTCTGTCTGTCTTTCTGTCTGTTTCTTTCCCCTCCTTACGTCCAAATTTCCCCCCCCTCCCCCCCCCTATCTCTCTCCCCCCATCCCCCAATTACAACCCCAGTCAACAAAGCATTTATTAAGTGCCTGTTCTGTCAGATGCTGAACTAGGTACTGAGGGATACATAAACAAAAATAAAAGAGTTTTAACTTTAATTACATTCTATTGGGGGAATTAATACATACATGTAGTGAGTACTCTGGTCTCAGTATTCTAGAGCCAGGCTGGCTAAATCTCACCCTCAAGATTCTAGGATATTTTTGAGAGGTTGGGGGTATTTTTCCTCTTATACTATCAGCTTGAGCCCCTATTCCAACATGGTCTCCCATACTGTGAGTCACTAGTGACTAGTACTCCAGTTTTATTTGGCCAATTAATATCACTTAGCTTTTATAATGGTATACTTACTTTGAAGATATATTAAGAACATAAGTACAAACATTCCTACTCCCCTCTTCCCCAATATCCAAGGGACATACTCTCCCTTATACTACCTGAGTCTCTGGGAAGAGTAGACTTGGATTTTCTATACAGTATCGGTCCCACAAAGTTCACAACCTCATGGGGCATACTGATGGATAAGACCCTGGGCTGGGTCCTAAAGTTCCCTCCTCACTCTTTTGGCCTCAGTGCTAGGCTGGTTGTGAAACTTTGCAGAGACTCAAATACTGGACCTCCTGGTGGGTTACTCTCCTGACCCTTTGAAACTCTCAAGGACAGAGCCTCGAATCCCCTCACCTAAAACGAAAGAACAAATGCCAAGGAAAAGAACTAAGGTCTGGATCCATGGACAATATGTCAGTTGTGGATGGGGAAAGTCCAAGTACTTTCTCTGCATAGCATTGTCTCACTGCAATGACCACAGACTGGAAGAAACAAAACCAAGACAAGAGTCAGGGCTCTGGTCAGCTAGAGATTTTTGAATGATGTCATCAGTTTTAGTTATGCAGCCAATCAAAAGGCCCCTCTTTATCACATAGTAAGTCCATCAGAACCAGTTAGAGAATGCATACACATGCTTCAAAGTCTCTCCAAGGCATTCCCATTATACTTCATTTTGAGTTTCTAGAAATAGGCTCTCCAAGCTTTTCTATATTAAATATTATATCAGAGACATTCTGCATATGCTCATAAGGACTGGGCTCACTGGTCAGCCTTCCATTACTAACATATATAAATGAATGAGGGGATTGGCCAATGAGGGCCCAGTCCTTAGAGTATGCTCGGATTTGCCATTCTTGATAGATCACATAAGGCATGCACGGATACTTTTTGCATGCTATTAATCCACCAGATAGAACTTAAGAAGTTGGTTTCAGTCATGATGACTGAAGGTTAGTCTTATGGGATGATCAAAAGCTTATTTGGTTTCAAAGATAAAAGAACTGATGACTTAGGAAAGGCTAAGCTGGAACTACGTGCATAGAAAATGCTTGAGTAGATTCTCAGTCTCTTTCCTAGTGGCTTTAGAGTGAGGAAGACTACTGTGAGCTTCTGGGTAGGGGAGGGAATCTGTCTACTTTCCCTCCCTTACCCAGTCACCATGTGTCCTTGAACATATAGTAGTTTTGCTTCTTTTGTGTCTATTATTCCCCGATCTTAGGTGAATGAACATCTTGAGATGGGAATGCTCAAGTAACCAGTGAGATAAGAAATATATACTGATATATCAATACCATCAGAGGTCACAATGGCAACTGGAGTTGGTAGCAGAAACAATGACAACCAGTAGTAGAATCAGCTCAGTTTGCTAAAGAGTCAGTACAGCAACTGAAACAATTTATTTGAACTAGCACAGCAATAGACTGAGCAGCCCAGATGAGTAAGAGAATGCCACATTCATCTATCCCTGATGCCCTACCCTATTCTCTCCTTACAAAGAAGAGGGTGGTGAGAGATGTGTGCTTAGCACAAATGCTCAATACACTCTCTGAGTTAAAACTTGTTTTCCTCCTTGAGTCTGCCTTCCCTCTTATTTCCCATTCCCCTTTCTCTCCATTCCTTCCTTTTGCCCTGTTGAGTTAAATATCCACAAATCTTTGCATTAGGGCTTTAACATAGAATTAAAAGACAAGTAATAGGCCAGAAAAATAAGCAAATAGCAACAACAAAAAGAACTTGTCCATACAAAGTTGCTATGGTGATAGAGAAAATAAAAACACAAATTCAGAATAAGGCAACAAAGGCAAAACTGCTGTATCTAAAGTCTGAAAGGAAAATGTGAATTGATGTCAGATCCAAAAAGAATTCCCAGATGAGCTCAAAAAGGATTTAAAGCATCAAATAAGAGAGGTAAAGAAAAAAATTGGGGAAAGAAATGATAGTGATGCAAGAAAATCATGAAAAAAGAATCAATAGCTTGATAAACAGGCACAAAAACAAAACTGAAGAAAATAACATCTTAAAAATAGAATAAACTAAATGGTAAAAGAGACATGAAAATCCACTTAAGAACTCCTAAAAAGCAGAATTGTCTCAGTAGAAAAAGATGTGCAAAAATTTGCTGAAGAGAACTCCTTAAAAAGCAGAATTGACCAAATTGAAAAAAGATGAACAAAAATTCACTGAAGAAAAGAACTCCTTAAAAAATAGAATTGGACAAGTGGATGTTAATGACTCCATGAGAAAATAAGAATAAAACAAAATCATAAGAATGAAAAATTAGAAGAAAATGTGAAATCTCATTGAAAAAAACAACTGACCTAGAAAATACATCCAAGAGAGAAAATTTAAGAATTATTAGGCTACTTAAAAGCCAAAAAAAGTTTTTGAAAGAGAGCCTAGACATCATCTTTCAAGAAATCGTCAAGGAAAACTGTCCCTGACATTCTAGAACCATAGGGTAAAATTGAAATTGAAAGAAAGCACTGATCACCTCCTGAAAGAGATCACAAAATGAAAACTCTCAGGATTAATATAGCCAAGTTTCAGAACTCCCAGGCTAAGGAGAAAATATTGCAAGCAGTCAGAAAACAACAATTCAAATATTTTGATGCCACAGTCAAGATAACACAGGATTTAGCAGCTTCTCCATTAAAGTATCAGAGGACTAGGAATGTAATATTCTGTATGGCAAAGGGGCTAGAATTACAACCAAGAATCACCTACCCTGCAAAACTGAGTATAATCCTTCAGGGTGGGGGAAATGGATATTCTATGAAATGGAAGACTTTCAAGCATTCTTGATGAAAAGAGAAAATTTGACTTTCAAATACAAGAACCAAGAGAAGTATAAAAAGGTAAATAGAAAAGAGAAATCATAAGTGATAGGAATGATTTATTATACCTCTACTTTACTCCAAATAGTATTAATCAATTTAGTGTGATCCCACAGAGGTAGTGATTATAGTGATATGCTTATCTATTAAAATACATTTAGTCAGTATAGTCAACTAATATTAATATAGGAGTTACATACATTAATACATATTTTACATGTATTAAAGAGAAAATTACATACAATTCTTTCTTTTAATAAGTACAAGTTATAAGTTCAATAACCTTTTATAAATGTTCCAAGGTTTATTTGCCTAACCATAAGAATGCTGACTAAGGACCTCTACCTTCTTTTTCTTAATCACCATGTCTTGACATCATATGGAAATTCCCTCATCTTATTTTTGTACCTCTGGACCACCCTCTCTTGCTCAACATGAGGAGGGACCCAATCTTATGACCACTTAGTCAGTGAAGATGACCCTTGCCTTGCTCATCCTGTGACAACCCATACTGATGTATCATTTCTGGCCCTCCTGGAGGGTCAAGAGCAAGATCTATCAACCAATCATACTCTCTATTTTACTTTTTTCTCTCATGTATCCCTGGGTATCATGCACTATAAAACTAGGGCCCTGGAGACAGGGAGCATCTCAGATAATGAGGAAGATCTGAGGTTCCACTTTTGAGGATGAACAGGGTAAAAGGTGATAGTAGGATAAAGCAGGAGGGTGGGGGAGAGGGAAATAGGATAGAGGGAAAGACATAGTAATCCTAACTGTGAAAAAAATTTTAAACGGCAGTTGTTTTTATAAAGATCTCATTTCTCAGACATATAGAAAATTTAGTCAAACATAAAAATAAGATTCATTTCCCAAATGATTAATGGTCAAAGGATATGAACAGGCAGTTTTCAGATAAAGTAATCAAAAATCTATAGTCATATGAAAAAATGCTCTAAATCATTATTGATTAGAGAAATGAAAATTTAAAAAATTCTGAGGTACCATCCCACACCTATCAGATTGGCTAATATGACAGAAAAGGAAAATGACAAATATTGGAGGGCATATGGGAACATTGAGACACTAATGCATTGTAGGTGGAATTGTGAACTGATTCAACCATTCTGGAAAGCAGTTTGGAAATATGCCCAACTGGCTATAAAAGCTTTGACCCAACAATACCACTACTAGGTCTGTATCCCAAAGAGACAAAAAACAAAAAGGAAAAGGACCTATATATACATAAGTATTTATGGCAGCTCTTTTAGTGGTGACTAAAATTGGAAATTGAGGGGATGCCCATCAATTGGAGAATGGTGAACAAGTTGTGATGTATGATTGTGATGGAATACTATTGTGCTAAAAGAAATAATGAACAGGGTCTTCTCAGAAAAGGAAAGGCTTACATGAAATGATGCAAAATGAAATGAGCAAAACCAAGACAACATCGTACACAGTAACAACAATATTGTACAATAAAGAACTGTGAATGACTTGGTTATTCTCAGCAATACAATGATCCAAGAAAATTCTGAATGACTTATGATGAAAAATTCTATCTCCAGAGAAAGAACTGATGGAGTTTGAATGCAGATCAAAATGTGCTTTTTAGGGACAGCTAGGTGGCGTAGTGGATAAAGCACTGGACCCTGGATTCAGGAGGACCTGAGTTCAGGTCCAGCCTCGGACACTTGACACTTACTGGCTATGTGACCCTGGGCAAGTCACTTAACCCCAATTGCCTCACCAAAAAATGTGCTTTTTAAAAAAACTTAATTTTTCTTATTTTTTTGAGGGGGGGGGTTGTGGTTTTTTTTACATGACTAATCTGGAAATATGTTTTTCATGACTGTACATGTATAACCTGTATCAAGTTGGGAGGAGGGAAGGAGAGAGAGGGAAGAGAATTTGGAAGTCAAAATTTAAAAGAAAATCAAAGTTAAAAATTATTTTTACGTGTAATTTGGGAAAAATAAAATATATTATAAATATATTTTTAGAAAGAATGTAAAAAAAGAAGTTGGTGTGATAAGATTATTTATAGGAAAGAATTAAATAGCAGGCTGAGGGGTAGCCCACATAGAACAGGGGTGGCCCACCTGTAGAACTCTTTTACATTGGGGTAGAGAGGATGAGGTGTCCTCTTAGTCTTGCTATATGTTAAAAAATACTTAAAAAAAATAATACATTTTCACCATCAAGGGCAGACAGTAAGGCTTTGGATTTAATATCATAGTTCCATTTGTACTTATGTTGGAAGAAGAAATTGCAAACCACCACCACCACTACTGCCACCACCACCACCACCACCACCACCACCACCACCACACCACCACCACCACTACTACTACCACCACCACCACCACCACCACTACTACTATAAGAATGGGAGGAAACATCTAGATTAGACCTAGTATGTATAAAACTGATCCATGCTGAAAGTGACATAATGATGAGTCCTGAAGAACCAATTCAAAATACATCTAAAGACATGAAAGATTCCAAAGATATGGAAAAATATTAGACTTTAATATAAAAAAGGTTACCAAGAGAACACCACCAACTTCCAAATTATATGCCTACTTTTTTATTTTCAGAACAGCTAAAAATTCTTTGAGACTCATCTACTCATATGTAAAGGGCATCTTAGTGAGGATATTGATGGAGAACTTAGTTGGCTTTTGTAAGAGATATTCTGCAGTGCTCCATTTTTTTTTCTCCACTTCAAAGTGATTTTCATAAAGGGCAGATCTGACCATATTACTCCCTGTCTTAGCCTCTGGTGGCTTCCTTTTATTTCCAGAATGTAATATAAATGTCTCTTTTTGGCATCTAAAGCTTTTCTTAAGGAAAGAAAGGAAAAGGAAGACTTGTCCTGTATTTCCAGGCATCTTACACATTACTTCCTTCTGTGAGCTTGATAGCTCCATATTACTTGCTGTTCTTCACTCATGTCTCTATGCCTTTATATTAATTGTTCCCCATATTTGGAATGCTTTTCTACCTTATCTCATAAAATACCATCTTTAGATCTGTCACAATCTCCCTAGTTGTTAGTGCCTTTGCCTAAAATATACATTCAATATATTTTGTATATCCTTATTTATATGCATTTCATTTCCCTCATTAGAATATAAGCTTTGTGGATTTTTCTTTTTATTTCTAGTCCTCAGTGCAGTTTCTAGGACACAGTAAACACTTAGAAATGCTTATTCATTATTTGATGTTCACCATTAACAGATTTTTGAAAATACAAGATCCTATTGTGAATATTGTTTGTTGATTAAAAAAAAATTGATTTGGTGTAAAAAACACCACGTCAACTGCTCTTTTCTATCAACATGTTACTTTTATTTATTTATTTATTTTGGCAGGGCAATGAGTGACTTGCCCAGCAACTGCTCTTTTCTATCAACATGTTACTTTTATTTATTTTTTTTTTTGGCAGGGCAATGAGTGACTTGCCCAGTAACTGCTCTTTTCTAATAAGTTATCTCCTATCCATACATAAAAATCAAGCAAGATCCCTTGGAAAATATAACAACAAAAATAACTTTCCTCAGTGGCTTGAATGATAAATCAGTCCTTCAACAAGAATGTATTTAAGCATCTACAATGTGTCATGTACTGTGCTAGGCACTGGAAGTACAAGACAAAAATGAGACATCCTTGACCTCAAAGGGAAACAGCAAGTATAGATACACACATATACACATATATGTCTCTCTGTGTGTATGTATGTACAAAATAAATATGAGGCAAATGGAGAAAGGGAAGGAGTGAAAGCTTTAAAAGCTGAGAGCATCAGGAAAAGCTTCATGTAGATGGTGGTATTTGAGCTGAATCTTGAAGGAGACCAAGAATTCTTTTTTTTTTTTTTTTTTGTGGGGCAATGAGGGTTAAGTGACTTGCCCAGGGTCACACAGCTAGTGTCAAGTGTTTGAGGCTAGATTTGAACTCAGGTCTTCTTGAATTCAGGGCTGGTGCTTTATCCATTGCGCCACCTGGCTGTCCCCTGAGACCAAGAATTCTAAGAGGTGCAGGTGAGGAGGAAATGCATTCCTGACTTGAGGGAAGGAGTCAGTGGAAAGCCATGGTGATTGGAGATAGAATGAAAGGAACAGAAAGAAAACCAATTTGACTGAATTTTGAGGGGAATTACACAAAAGAGAATAAACATGAGAGGTATAAAACAGGAAGATGTATGCTTGCCAAAGTTGTTCACGACAGTAATGACGGCTATCTAACACAGAGTCTAACTAGAAGAGGCATTCCCTATGATTGCTGAGACTGTCTAGTTTTGGCAGGACATTGTGTTGGTGGCATCAAGTCTCATAACATTGCAGAGCCTCCCAGAAAGAGATCCATAAGCATTCGAAAGAATTAGCCTGATCATACACACTAGAAACACTATGTGAATAAAGAATTTATTAGTAAACCTATATAATAGGGGGCAGCTAGGTAGCACGGTGGATAAAGCACCGGCCCTGGATTCAGGAGTACCTGAGTTCAAATCCCGCCTCAGACACTTGACACTTACTAGCTGTGTGACCCTGGGCAAGTCCCTTAATCCCCATAGCCCCGAGGGTGTGAAAAACCTATATAATAATAACCTATTGCCCAGGTTATGACACACAGGGACAGAGTTTGGTAGACAAAGAATTCTCCACACCTCTACGAATCATTTATGGCTTGCTTGATACTTCTGAGATTGGGTTAACATCTTTATATATGATTTTGTTAAGATAAGTACATCATATATTTTTTTTTGTTTTTGTTTTTTAGGCAATGGGGTTTAAGTGACTTACCCAGTGTCACACAGCTAGTAAGTGTCAAGTGTCTGAGGTCGGATTTGAACTCAGGTACTCCTGAATCCAGGGCCGGTGCTTTAACCACTGTGCCATCTAGCTGCCCCAGTACTTTTGAATATTTTTAGTATTTTATTATTTATTTATTTTATATATTATTTATTTAGTAGTATTTTTGAAGATACTCATCCACAATTTTGAATTCTCAATTTTACTAATACTATATGTAATGTAGAAGATTCTTAGAAATTATTTCTTCTGTTTTATTTTGGAATTCACCTTTTTATTTTGGCAATTTGATTTCCCTCTCTGTTCAGTTTAACTAGTATTTCAAGGGACAATTTCATCAGTCTATAAAAAAATCTTAGTTTTGCTTATCATTTCTGTAATCTCTTTTTAAGTTTCATTTAATTTTCAAGATTTGAAAAAAATTGATAATGTATTTATTTTCTAGATCTCTTAACTGTATGCTCAGTCCATCATTCATCTCTTTTTCCATTTTGCTAATATGTTGTCAGAGGTATATTCATCTTCTAATTTTAATGACATTCATTTGTAATTCTGCATTCCATGAAATAGTTTCTATTTATCCCTTTTCCTTACTCTTTTCTATTGTGTTCTAGAACAGAATCTTTCACTTTGTACTTACATGTTTTTTGTTGTTTGCAGTCTTGACATTGGTTGAGGCTTTTGAATAACATAAGCTTCATTCTTGCTTTTAACTAGATCTTCCTTTTCTCTCTTGTCACCTCCTCACTCCTACTTTCTCTCACCCCAAGGCTAGGAGAGAAACTGGAAATTTGTTATCCACATCTCATCTTGGGTCCTGATCTATCTTTTGGACTCCAGTTTGATATCTCCCTTCTCCCTACCCAAGAAGCATTCTTCTGTGCTAACCTATTTCTAATAATATTGTTTTATTGATGAGGGAACTAACATTTCTTTTTTGGCTCCCAAACATTAACTCATATCTTTCTCCTCTCCTTATCCTCTCCCCCACCCCCCCCGCCCAGGGTCACACAACTAGTAAGTGTTAAGTGTTTGAGACCGGATTTGAACTCAGGTCCTCCTGAATCCAGGGCTGGTGCTTTATCCACTGTGCCACCTAGCTGCCCCCAACTCTAGATTCTTTTGTGTTTAGATACTCTCTTTTTGTTTTCTGAATTTTGATTAATGTCCTTGCTATACTGATACTTTTTACCATTTAATTCCTTTGCTTTCATAATGACCTCTGTACCACCTCCCCTTTCCCCAGGAGGAAAGGAAGAAAGAAAAAAAGAAAAACCCCAAACCCTGAAGCCTATTGGCGAGATCCATGGCCCTCAGTGGGTAAAGATAATTAGTTGGGTAACTGCTGTAATGGCCTTTTCCAAATCCATTTTCCTATGTTCTATGATACCCTCATTTTAGAAGTCAATACTCTTTCTTCCCAACTCCTAACATTGCCTCCTTGTATCCATAAAGGGGTGGGAGGGATACACTAGGATTGTCCTAGGGGAAAGGCTTCTCAGAGTTTCTTCTTCATTTTTCCCTCTCAATCTTCTTGTCAGTTCTGGCCTGTCCTATTCCTGTATTATAGTAGAGGAAGAGTGTTACATTATATCTTATTGGCAATATTTTATAGCCTTTTTTCTTTTCATCCTGACCTGTGATTCCATTAGCGAAGAAACTCTACCTTGATTTTTAATTCTTCTGCCATTGTAGTATTCCATGATTCATAGTCAAGTGACTAGTGCTATCAATGCACAATAATGCTCCATTTCAATTAGTTTTAAATGAAACTCAGAGAGTTTAACACAGGCTTGCAGATTTCTTTTTTTCTCTTTAAAGTCCAAGTCTTGTGGTCTCATATGTTTATCTTTTGTCTTTCAGTCCTTTGTGGCCTACTCCTGTTGAGCAAACATTTGCTCAGAATGCAATACAAGTCATCTTATCTTTATCTGGAGACAAAACCCTTGATAAAAATAGGGACAACAAATAAACAAAGTTCAGAAAGAGGAGGAAGCTCTATTGATTCAATAGGCAGTGAAAAGGCAGAGGAACAGGAGGAGGAGGAAGTGGAAAGTGGATAGATTCAGAGACTCTTAAGTAGGCAGGTGGCCATATTCAGCCAAAAGCAAGCTCTTTCCAAGCAGGTCATGAGGCTTTGCTTGTGACTACGGACAATTTGGAGTAGCAACCGGCACCCTTCACTTGCAATCAGCTTCCAATAATGGTGGATTCATCCTCTAGGGTCTAGCTTCTTAAACTGTCAGTTGTGACCCCATATGGGGTTACATCACTGAATGTGAGGGTCATGAAAAGTTTGGCAACAGTAAAAGGTTATGTGTACCTATTTTATATACCTGAGGTCACGTAAAAATTTCTCAAGCAAAAAGGGCTGTGAGTGGAAAAATTTAAGAAACCATGCCCTAGGGTTCTCTCATTTTTTTGGGGGGGGGGGCAGTCCCATCTCTTTTAGTCTTCTCTTCCATTAGATATAGGGGTTACATATTCATTTCTGTCAAAGTGATGATAAAGCCCTGTAGTACTCAGTGAAATTAATAATGGCAAAGCTGTGTAAGAATGGAGGATTGTGTAAGACCTCCCTCCTGTTTGGTCTTGGGGAAGACATCAGATATGATACTGAGCATTGTCTATGTTTTATGCCTCAAATAATGTTGACGTTTAGTTGATTGGAAGGATACCCCATCTGTTTGTCTCTGTCATTACATCTTTTATGGTTTTCACATGATTAGGAGACACCTTGTTTAATGACAGTCTTTATAAGTACATTTTGTTCTATTAAATCATTTATTTAAAAAAATAATCTAGGGGAAAGTTAGGTGGCTCAGTGGATAAAGCACTGCCCTGGATTCAGGAATATCTGAGTTCAAATCCGGCCTCAGACACTTGACACTTACTAGCTGTATGACCCTGGGCAAGTCACTTAACCCCCATTGCCCCACAAAAAAAAATAATCTAACAATAGGCTCTATATTGTACTTTCAGTAGGAAATTATAGGAAGAACTTATGATTTTTCTTCTCATGCTTTCATCAAGAATATCCTTGATGTTTGCTTAGAGCACTCTCATTAAGACTTTATAAACACAAGAATGGAGAGACAGTATGGTATAGTTGGCCTCAGTGTCAGGAAGGACTGAGTTCAAATTTACCTCACCCTTGGTGGCTTGTGTGGCACTGGCCAAGTAACAATCTGTCAGTAGTTAGTCTAGACAACACTCTTAAGACTGTAAGTTACAGAGAAGTTGTCAATTTGCATATGTAGAAGAAATTTCCTCAAGTAGTTGCCTATATCAATGAAATCCTGGGTTTAGCTCCTCTTTCTAAAGATTAAAAAAAAATGGATATATAGATCAGTAGTTGCTGTTTTTTTTCCCTCTAGCTTCTCTCCTCTATCTTTTAAAAATAGTAACATCGGGGGCAGCTAGATGGCGCAGTGGTTAAAGCACTGGCCCTGGATTCAGGAGTACCTGAGTTCAAATCCGGCCTCAGACACTTGACACTTACTAGCTGTGTGACCCTGAGCAAGTCACTTAACCCCCATTGCCTACAAAAAACAAAACAAAACAAAACAAAAATAGTAACATCTGTGAAGTTTTCAATTCTTTTGAAATCTCCACTTTGAAAACTGATAGATGAGGACCTTTAAAATTATATTACCTCTAGTGGGAATTGCTCTTGTACATAGTTGGTAAGTCTCAGCAATTCTTCCTGACGTTGTGTCATTTCCAGTCACCACACTACATCAAGAAGAGAAAAAGACAAGAAGAAATGTGATGGTTCCATTATTATTGGTGATAAAAATAGATCATCACAGACAAGCCAGCAGATATGCTTTATTTTGCATCTTTTTGTTATTAATAATAACAGGATGATTATGCCAAGCTTTAAGTAGTTTCATTTTCCCCTCAACTAATTTTTATTTTGTGGTTAAGATGACACTGCTCAGAAGCTCCTGTTGTCCTTCACCATATTTTGCACCTGAGCTTGTATTCTCTAAATCAGCATTGCCCAGTATTTGCCACGTCCCTCTGTTTGACAAAGAGATCAATTGCATGTTGGTCAGCATCGAATCTTTTGATTTCCTGGTTGTGATCATATTGCCTGTGTTTCCATAAGACATGGTGATAACATTCATAGCTTTTACTTTTACCCATTTCATATTTTTCAGGGTCTACACCTTGCTTAAAAAGTAAGTTAGAACTTCTGTAATCACAGGGCTTTTTTTTTTCCTCCAATTTTTCTTTCTTCTAATATAGTAATTACTATAGAACCTTTCCTCTGAGAAGCACCTACAAGCAGTCATCTGATCTAGAAGTGACTGTATTTTAATCTGTAACTCGTTATTTTGGTCTGTTAATACTAATTTTCATTTTTAAAATCATGCCTTCTGATTCTCATCTTGAATAAATTATTCAGAGTAAACCATTGTGAGTCTTCTGGGATAGTCTTCAAGTCCTTGGTGTCAACCCTATAGCTAGGGAGCAATATGA
Organism: Dromiciops gliroides; assembly: GCF_019393635.1. Classification (NCBI taxonomy): domain Eukaryota; kingdom Metazoa; phylum Chordata; class Mammalia; order Microbiotheria; family Microbiotheriidae; genus Dromiciops; species Dromiciops gliroides. Next base: position 237,617,696 of record NC_057866.1, on the reverse strand, counting down.
ATAAGAAAAGCAGCAGGAGAGTGCGACTGCACTATGCTGTGATACTATCATAGACAAAGAAGTAGCATTAGTCCCGGCCTATATGTGACACTTTTCCAGCTTATGCTATTTGGAATAACCTTCAAGAACCAGCATTACCTAATGCCATCTTTAGGCGTTAGGGGAGGATGTACATGTTACACAAATACATAATAAAATTCGTGCTTTCAATAGTTGTAGACAGCTCCCTGCCTAGAAAACTCCCTCCAGTAATCAGATGAACAACCTTACTGTAACTCAGACCTTAAATTCTTGCTCAAAATGAACCATCAAAAAAAAAAAATTGGTTAGTCACATGGCAAGAGGGACTATATTTTCCACTGGTATGCTTGGGATAGGGAGAAATGGAGGATAGAAATTGAGCACATTGGGTAAAACTTCATTACAAATTTTTGGGAGAATATGGAATATTATTTTAGAATACTTAGTGTTAGTATATCTATTTAGCCTCATAAATTTACCAGTAGTAGCTCCAGGAACTTTACTCACTAAATCGGTAATAAGTGTGTTCATTTAACCATCTGAATAATGTGTCTTCCTCAGTTATAAGTGAAGAGTAAGGATGTTTTATCATCTATTCTCCTAGACCTAACCAGCCATTTGTAAAGGCTGAGTAGGTATTATATATAATGTAAGTTTTATGATGCCTTTGAAGTTTCTGACAAATTTCTTCTATTATCCTTGGCCAATTGGTCAAATTAATAGAGCCAGAAAAGCTCACCCTTAGCAGATTTTTTTTCTTTTACCAGATTGGTTCCTTGGTTAGCCTATGTGGGCAAGGACCATTACTATGCTTTGAATCTTTCCCGGTAAACTTTAAGGCTGCAATAAAACACTGAATGAACTTATATATTACATACTATATCTATTGTTATTCTATATATCAAAGAACCACAGCAAGACCTAGAATTCTCAAAAGATCAGGCAGATAGAGGTGTTGGAGTTAGGGTTAGGATGACAATTATTATTATTATTTATTAATATGCTTACTTTTATTCATTTAGAATTTCCCCCAAGTTACATGTAAAAAACAAATTTTTAATATTGATTTTTTAAAACTTTGTGTTCCAAATTTTCTTCGTCCCTCCCTCCCTGCCCCTCCCTAAGAAATCAAATAATTAAATATAAGTTATATATGTGCAGTCATGCAAAACATCTCCACATTAGTCAGGTTGTGAAAGAAAACAGACAAAATAACTTTAGAAAGAGGGACTAACAAAAAAATATACTTCAATCTGTATTCAGATACTATCAGTTCTTTCTCTGTAGATACATTGCATTTTACATAAGTCCTTCTGAGAGCATCCTGTTCATCTTTTCTTTCACAGTTACTGTTCCTAACTATATTACCCTTATGGTAAAATCATTTATGGTATAGATTAATGTCGCAAATTTTTAGCTGAATCATGCACATGCTACTGAGCAGCTTTTGAAGGACCTCCCCTTTGGGGGAGGTAAAATTGAATGCCACTGGAAGGGAGGCAGCTTCTGGTAGGCAGGGCATGTTCAAAAGTTCACTCTCTTTTTGGCCTGGCGAGCAGTCTGGTGGCGTACTGGATCTGGCGTTGGCGTGTGTTTTGCTCTGTTTCGGGTGACTGTTGTTTTGACAAGTAACTGTAGACTGACTGGGGTTGGTGAGTTTAATTACGGAAAATGCTAAATTCATTTGAACTAGCTTAATTGTGAATGCTCTGGGATTGCATAGGCTAAGCTTAGAGTTAAGACTATCTGTATTTCTACTTCCTTATTTCCTTAATTGGTTTCACCTTTTTGGTTTAATTAATTCTCAAGTAATAAAAGCTGATCCTTTATGAACTAAAGCTCAGAGGCTTCTTTTCTTATTGGCCTTGGAAGAACATATAAAAAAGGAAAATTCAAAGGGGAAATTAAACCTAAAAGAGTCTTTCATATTTCCAGGACCCCAATATTAAGGCGAGTCACCCAAATAACGCTTTGTATATCAAATTTTGGCCCTCACACCCTCCATCCTATTCCCTACCCTTGATATATACTCTATTTTCTATCTTCTTTCACCCTATCCCTCCTCAATAGTATTTTGCTTTTTACTGCCCCTCCCCAAATCTGCCCTTTATTCACCTCTCCCCTTTTATCCCTTTCCCCTCCCAATGGCAATTATTATTGATCAGCCCTCTTGTTGAAGTTGTAGTAGTGAGAATAGTAATTTAGAGGTACAGGTGCCAGAAGATGACTCATCCTGACTTCACTGAAATCTTAGCACTGGGAAGCAGGTACAGAGGCTTGATCCAAAAGGACTGTCCAACCATGAGGGCAGTTGTGCTGGGGGAGGAGATGGTCCTCTACAGAGTTGGGTCAGTTTCTCCAGAAAGTGTTTCAAGGGAAAGGTATGTTATAAAAGGAGTATCATGGGAATGGGACAGTAGTGTACTAAGAACAGTTGTGCTTGTGGCCAAAGACTGTTAAAGCAAAAGGACAATGGTGACAACATTGGGATATAATGTCATCCCAGGGAGAAAATGCATCCCCTCAGTGCTAGTGCCCTAGAAAAAACTCTACTTGTTCCATGTTAGGCAAAAAAAAAATATTATGAGCTTGACAAACCTCAATAAACATGATAGTTTCTATATTCAAAGAACAAAAAAGGGATTTTATAGGAATATATAGATGTAATTTGCATACATGTATGTAGATAATACACACATATCTATATGTGATTTCCTGTTACATATACCTTGGTTTTTAAAAGTAATTCTTTTTTTTTTTTCTTAAAGTGAGGCAATCGCGGTTAAGTGACTTGCCCAGGGTCACACAGCTAGTAAGTGTTAAGTGTTTGAGGCTGGATTTGAACTCAGGTTCTCCTGACTCCAGGGCCAGTGCTCTATCCACTGCGCCACCTAGCTGCCCCTTAAAATAATTCTAAAATGGTTTTGCTTTCTCTCTGTTTCCCGAAAATATTTTTGTTCACTTTTGTACATTGTATCTAGAACAGTGACAGTTATCCAATCAGTTTTTAGGCCATTTAATTGTTTTATTATCTAACTCATATCTATCTTCCCCAAAAGAATAGTATGAGATACTTTATCTAAATCTTTGCTAATGCTGAGGAAAATATATCCACAACATTGCCTAATCTCCTAGTATAATAAGGCTTTCAAAAAGGAAATGGGGTAAGTCTGGAACAAATTCCTCTTGATAAAGCCACAGTGGCTTCTTGTTATCACTAGTATGCTTTCTAGAATTCACCAACCATCTCTTTAATGATTTGTTTTAGAATTTTCCACCGATGTGGTCCTGTTCACTGGCTTTAGTTTGCATCCATTATTTTTTGAAAATGAGCACATTTGGCAGGCATGGTGGCCTGTGCTTGTAATCCATTCTACCAGAGAGGCTGAAACTAACTAGTGTATCACTTGATCCAGTTATGAATTGCATTTGACTAAGCTGATTGGGTGTCTGAACTAAGACTGATATCTATATAGTGAACCCCTAGGAAGGTCACCAAGTTACCAAGGAGGGGAAAACCAATTTAGATCAGAAACAGTGGGTCAAAGTTCTTATGTTATTCATGGTGGGATCACGACTGTGAGAGTTCACTGTATTTCCATCTTGGGTAAGATAGGGAGACCTAGTCTGTGTTTTTTTTTTTTTTTTTTTGCAGGGCAATTGGGGTTAAGTGACTTGCCCAGGGTCACACAGCTAGTAAGTGTCAAGTGTCTGAGGCCAGATTTGAACTCAGGTACTCCTGAATCCAGGGTCGGCGCTCTATCCACTACGCCACCTAGCTGCCCCTGACCTAGTCTGTTAAAAAAAAGAAAAGAAAAGAAAAGAAAAGGAAAGGAAAGAAAGAAGAATGAAAATGTTTGTCCTTTTTCAATTTTTTGACACTTCTTCAATTTTCCATTTTCCATTTTAGCTTCTGTCAGAACCTGAAGATGCAAGTTATCTAAGCCAGGCAATAGCTTGGTGTTCTTTTATATCTCTTTACTTATCTTGAATATTGCTTCCCTGCTAGTCATCCCCCCATTTAATATTTTATTTCCCTCAAATTACATATAAAAATAATTTTAACATTTATTTTAAAAAATTTTGAGTTCCAAATTCCCTCCCTCCTTTTCCTCCCCCACCCTCCTCAAGAAGGTGAGCAATTTGATATAAGGTAAACATGTGCAGTCATGTGAAACATATTTCCATATTAGTCAGGTGGTGAAAGATCCCCCCTCCCCCCCCAAAAGATCAAGAAAAACAAAGTGAAAAAATTGCTTCGATCTTCATTCAGGCTCCATCAGTTCTTTCTCTGGAAGTGGATAGCATTTTTCATCCTAAGTTCTTTGGAATTGTCTTAAATCATTTTATTGCTGAGAATAGCCAAGTCATTCACAGTTATTTATCCTACAATATTGCTGTTACTATGTACAACATTCTTATGTTTCTGCTCATTTCACTTTGCATCAGTTCATGTAAGTCTTTCCAGGTTTTTCTGAGAGCTTATTATTTCTTTTTTTGTTTGTTTGTTTGTTTTGGTTTTTTGCTGGGCAATGGGGGTTAAGTGACTTGCCCAGGGTCACACAGCTAGTAAGTGTCAAGCGTCTGAGGCTGGATTTGAACTCAGGTACTCCTGAATCCAGGGCCGGTGCTTTATCCACTGCGCCACCTAGCCGCCCCTGAGCTTATTATTTCTTAAAGTACTATAGTATTGCGTTACAGTCATATACCACAACTTCTTCAATCATTCCCTAATTATTGGGCATCCTCTCAATTTCTAATTCTTTGCTACCACTAAAAGAAGTGCTATACATATTTGTGCCCTTTTCCTTTTTGGTTTTTATGTGTTTGGGATACAGACCTATTAGTGATATTGCTGGGTCGAAAAGTATGTATGGTTTCATAGCCCTTTAGACATAGTTTTAAATCGCTTTCCAGAATGAATCAATCCACAACTCCACCAACAGTGCATTAGTGTCCAAAATTTCCCACAGCCACTCCAACATTTTTCATTTTCCTTTTCTGTCATAATAGCCAATCTAATAGGTATGGGGAGGTACCTCAGAATGTTTAAAATTTGCATTTCTCTAACCAATAATGATTTAGATTTTTTTTTATTTGACAATAGATACTTAGATTACTTTGTCTGAAAACTGCCTGCTTATTTCCTTTGCAATTTATCAATTGGGGAATGACCTGTATTCTTATAAATTTGACTCAGTTTTCTATATTCCAGAAATGAGGCTTTTATCATAGAAATTTGCTGTAAAATTTTTTCACATTTATGATTATTTTGTATTTCCCTCTATCCTATTTCCCCTCCTTTTTATCATACTCTCTCTTTTTAACCTTCTATCCTAAAAAGTGTTTTGCTTCTGACTACTGCCTCTCTCAATCTTCACTCCTTTTTATCAGAATCCCGTTCTCCTCCTACTTTCCTGTAGAATAAGAAATACTTCTAGACTAAACTGAGTGTATATGTTATTCCTCCTTTAAGCCAATTCTGATGAGAGTAAGGTTAAAGTGCTCCCTCCACTGCACCTCCCTTATCTTCCCTTTCACTGTAAAAGTTCTTTTGCACTTCTTTTGTGAGATAATTTACTTCATTCTACCTCTCCATTTTCTCTTCAAGTTGCTTTCCTTTTTCTCATCCATTGATTTTATTTTTTAGACATCATCCCATCATGTCCAACTCAAACCTGTTCCCTTTCTCTATGTATATACTCTTTTAGTGAGGCAATTGGGGTTAAGTGACTTGCTCAGGGTCACACAGCTAGTAAGTATAAAGTGTCTGAGGCTGGATTTGAACTCAGGTACTCCTGACTCCAGGGCCAGTGCTCTATCCACTGCGCCACCTAGCTGCCCCTATGTATACTCTTTTAACAGCCCTAAGAATGATAAGATTCTTAGGAGTTACAAGTATGATCTTCCCATGTATGAATGTAAACAGTTTAACCTTATTGAATCTCTTATGATTTCTCTTTCCTGTTTACCTTTTTATGCTTCTCTCAAGTCTTATATTTGAAAGTCAAATTTTCTATACATCTCTAGTCTTTTCACCAGGAATGCTTGAAAGTCCTCTATTTCATTGAATATACATTTTCCCCCTGAAGGAGTATATTATTTTGCTGGGTGATTCTTGATTGTAAAATTAGCTTCTTTGCCCTCTGGAATGTCATATTCCAAGCCTTCCAGTCCTTTAATATTGAAACTGCTAAATCTTGTGTTATCCTGACTATAGTACCATAATAATTTGAATTGTCTTCTGGATTCTTGCAATACTTTCTCCTCAGCTTGGGAGTTATAGAATTTTGCTATAATATTCCTGTGAATTTTTGTTTTGGGATCTCTTTTGGAAAGTGATCAGTGGATTCTTTCAATTTCTATTTTGCTCTCTGTTTCTAGAATATCAAGGCAGTTTTCCTTGATCATTTCTTGACATATGATGTGTAGGCTCTTTTTTAAAAAAATCATGGCGTTCTAGTAGCTTAGTAACTTTTAAATCATCTCTCCATCTGTTTTCCAGGTCAGTTTTTCCAATGAAATATTTCACATTTTCTTCTTTTTTTTCATTCTTTTGATTTTGTTTTATTGTTTCTTCATGTCTCAATTCTAGTTTTTTAAAGTGGGACAATGAGGGTCAAGTGACTTGCCCTGGGTCACACAGTAGGTGAAAAGTGTCTGAGGTCATATTTGAACTCAGGTCCTCCTGAATCCAAAGTTGGTGCTTTATTCACTGTGCCACCTATCTGCCCCTAGAAATTATTTTCTTCAGTGAGTTTTTGTACCTCCTTTTCCATTTAGATAATTCTACTTCTTCCCAGGTTTCTTTTTTTAATTTTTTTTTAGGTTATATAACACAGACATATTAAATATATTTCTATATTAGTCATGTTGTGAAAGAAGAGTCAGAACAAAAGAGAAAAGTCACAAGAAAGAAGAAACAAAAAAGAGAACTACACAAAAGTGAAATTATCATTCAGAGTCCATACTTCTTTTTCTGGATGTGGAGAGCATTTTCCATCATGAGTCTTTTGGAATTGTCTTGGATCATTATATTGCTGAGAAGAGCTGTCTATTACAGTTGATCATTGCACAATGTTGCTGTTACTGTGTACAATGTTCTCTTGGTTCTGTTTACTTCACTCAGCAGCAGTTCATCAAGATTTTTCTGAAATCTGCCTGCTCATCATTTCTTACAGCAGAATAGTATCTCATTACATTCATATACCACAGCTTGTTCAGTGATTCCCCAATTAATTATACTTTTTAAGGGAGAGAGAGAGAGAGAGAGAGAGAGAGAGAGAGAGAGAGAGAGAGAGAGTGAGAGAGAGAGAGAGAGAGAGAGAGAGGAGGGAGGGAGAGAGAGGGGGGAGGAAAAAAAAGAGAGAAGGAGGGAGAGAGACAGAGTTCTGACATATGTCAAGATAATTGAATTTCTCCATTCATACTCTATCAAGCCTCCGTGCGCAGCTTGTGTTTTGTTCCCTAAACTCCTCATATATTTCTCTTCTTTTCTTTTTTTGCGGGGTAATGAGGGTTAAGTGACTTGCCCAGTGTCACACAGCTAGTGTCAAGTGTCTGAGGCCAGATTTGAACTCAGGTCCTCCTGAATTCAGGGCCGGTGCTTTATCCACTGCACCATCTAGCCGCCCCCACTCCTCATATATTTCTTTCACTTTCAGATGGTCTGAAGTATACTCAGTTGACAAAATCACTTCTGTTTCTCTTTCATTTTACCTTCATCCTGATACTTTACCCCTCTATCTCTTGGATTTCCTCACCTGAATATAGCTTTTTAATATATAGTCCTACCTCCTAGTCCCTCTGGCCAATTCCCATTTATATATTTTGTTTCTTTTGAATAAAGTCTATTCATCCAGACCCATAATCTAGTTATACATTTCACCCCAGTAAATCTCAGCAATACCTATGATGTCAAAATTGTCCTTTGCATTAGGATTTCAGGTCAAAGTAGTCACCTCCTCATAGGGTCAAAGAAAGGAGAGTGATTTCTATGTATGTCCAGTTATAGCTCAGGTTACGTGGATTGAAACCTGGCAGTGAATATTTGTACAAGCTTCGAATCCTTGTCTTCACAGGTCTGTTCACCAAAAGTTCATTAGGAAGGACACTGATAAACTCAACAGCACACAGAAAGAAGGTATGGGGTCGGGGCAGCCAGGTGGCGCAGTGCACTGACCCTGGAGTCAGGAGGACCTAAGTTCAAATCCGGCCTCAGACACTTAACACTTACTTAGCTGTGTGACCCTGGGCAAGTCACTTAACCCCAATTGCCTCACTAAAAAAAAAAAAAAAGAAAACAAACAAAAAAAGAAGGTATGGGGTCCCAGTAATGTGGCTGTAATTGTCATCCCCACTTTTGAAGCCATAAGTAGGATGCATCAATCAGCAGGGGATCTGGAATTTTCTAGTTTTGAAGGTTCCAAATAGAAGATTCAAGAGATGAGTGGTTCCAAAACTGAAAAGGGCAGAGACAATTTGTTGAAGAGAGAATGACCAGGTAAAAAAGGTAGGCATTCTCCAGAACTACAATGTCTCTGTTGAGTTTGAGATGCTGGCAGGACTCTTAGCACTCATCAGGCAATTGTTAATTCAGGACTGGAGTTCAGGAGACATTATGCTTGGATATATAGATGTGTGAATTATCTGAATAAAGGATGTATTTAAACTCATTGGAGTTTATAAGGTCACCTAGAGAAGGTAGAGACAGAAGAGAGTTGAGGAAGGATGTTTGGAGGATACCCAAAGTTAATCAATGCTAGATAACTCAGGAAAAGAGACTAAAAAGGAGCTGTCAGGAGAACAAAGCCTGAATGATGTCATAGAATAAAAGGAAGGAGGAGAGAATGATTGTTGATGTCAAAAACTGAAAAGAAGAAAAGTAGAGTGAAGAATGAGAAACGCGAGTATTTAGCAGTCAACAGACAGTTTTTAAGCTTGGAAAGAGCAATTTCTATCAATTGATGGGATCATGATCCTCCCAAGTTGGCACCTATACTTTGTTAAGTTCTCCCTTTCTGAGGCTGCTGGGTTCTCTATGAACAGTTGTACTTTTTATATTGATTGGGTATCAATTTTAGTGATCAAGTCTTTGTTTTTTGTTTATTTAATTACATATTTTGGTTAATTGTTGTTACTTTTATGAGACTTTTTTTTTTTTTGCGGGGCAGTGGGGGTTAAGTGACTTGCCCAAGGTCACACAGCTAGTAAGTGTCAAGTGTCTGAGGCCGGATTTGAACTCAGGTCCTCCTGAATCCACGGCCGGTGCTTTATCCACTGCACAACCCAGCTGCCCCTGAGACATTTTGAAAAGAAAATCATGCAACCATGCTGATTAGGACCATTTAAAATTCATGATATAGGATATCAGCTGGACTCTCAATTTTTCCCCCTTTTCACTTTTTTTCTCTGCCTCTGATACATATTGGCTGTGTGATCCTGGGCAAGTTACTCAACCTCTCACTGCTCAAGGCAACTCTCGAGAGTTTATATAGTTTATAGTTTACAAGTCTTTAAAGACTCAAGTTGCAGAGAAGATTCTGAACTGCATTAGTTCTTTGAATTTCCTTAGCTGGGGGTTCACTATAACTCATATCCTAAGTTCTGTTCATAACTCTTACATCTTATTATTATATTATCTTTGGCAGCAGTTTCAAATATTTCCTACTTTCCTTGAGTCCCCAGTTCCATTCTATTCCCATTGTTTGGACTACATTATTGAGAAAACCAAAGCAATATCCCTTGAACCTCCTCACCTTCCCACAAAGTTTCTCTGTATTCTCACCCATTCTCTGCTCTTTTCTGTCTAAAAGGAAAAAGGCATCCTTCCTTTTGACCTCCTCTCACCTCTCCACTGGTTATCTTTATCTTTTAAATTCCTACTTCTTTTGAGACTTTGTTCTAATAAAAATCCCATCTTTCTTTCACCTTCATTGTCCTCTCCACTAGTTCTTTCCTCTTGAGCATATACAGGATTTCCTTTTGCTAAAAACAAATAACACTATTTTTCTACTTTCTCTAGTTTTTTTCTTCATTTCAAAGTGTAGTCTGTATTTGTTGCTTCCATTTACTTTATATACGCTTCCTTTTAATTCCGTTATAACTTGGTTTATCTCTCTGCCCCTGCTTTCTTGAAATTGCTTTCTGAAAAGTCATCACTGACCACCTAATTGACAAATCCAATGTACTTTTCTGTCCTCATCCTCCTTGTTCTCTCAGGAATATTTGATTCTGCTGGCCACATTTTCCTTAAAATTCTCTGCTCCCTAGATTTCCATGAAATCTCATTATGGGTAACTTTTCTTAACTTTTTGATTACTTTTTTCTCTTTCCCATTTTGATTCTTTTTTCCTGCCTCTGGTCTCTTTTCTCCTCTGTTATTTCCTAAGATTCCCAGGGCCTTACTTTTTTTTTTTTTGTGAGGCAATTGGGGTTAAGTGACTTGCCCAGGGTCACACAGCTAGTAAGTGTTAAGTGTCTGAGGCCAGATTTGAACTCAGGTCCTCATGAATCCAGGGCCGGTGCTCTATCCACTGCGACACCTAGCTGCCCTGCCTTACATTTTTTTACTGGCTAAAAGGAACCTCAGATGTTAGTGTAATTCCTTCATTCATAAGAAAATAAAGACCCTGAGAAATTCTGCCTTGCCCAAGGTCACACAGAGATTAAGAATCATAAACAATATTCAAACTCAGTTTATTTGATTCCAGAACTAGTGAAGTTTTTCTTTTCCAGGAATACACTCAACTTACAATGGGAAGATAACTCCTTCTGCAGTCAAAAGACCTGAGTTCAAATCCCACCTATGTGATCTTAGGCAAGTCACTCAATTTTCTTGGAATTAAGTTGTCTCATCTGTAAAATGAGGATATTGGACTAATTGGAATCTGAGGTTCCTTCCTATTCTATGATTATGTGAATATTGATTGAGTTTCCATGCAACTGACTTTCAAATCTTCAAAAGTCATTGATTAGTCTTACTTTTTGATCCCTTTTCCCTGGAGTAAAATAGCAATAACAACTGCAAATTGGAGCAGGTGAGTATGACTAAGCCAGGGTGTTTTCTACAAAGCACTGGCCTTTCTTTTTTTGTCCAGAGCTAATTTTACCAATGGGAGACATTCCAGATATGAACATTGTAACATAGTCCTAGGGAGTTTTCTGGGAAACTGCGAGGTTAAGTAGTGGTTCAGGGTCCAGTATAAGTCACGAACCTGGATCTACTTGACTCCAAGGCTTTCCACTCTGTCTCTGGTGTGAGATTATGGCTTTTCTAATTGAGAGTTGTTGGAGAAGCAGGTACAGCAGATCGCTAAGTCAAACTCAGAGCAACAGAACTAGAATTGAATTAATTTGAAAGTGAAGCATAGAGAACAGGTTAATCAGGAAGGGTTCAAGAGTAGGTCAACTCTTAAGAGTAGGGTCTAAGGTGATGGAGAAATGTGTTTAATGTGATTGTACATATATAACCTATATCAGATTGCTTGCTGTCTTGGGGAGGGAGGGAGAAGAATTTGAAACTAGAAATCTTATAAAAACAAATGTTGAAAACTATCTCTACATGTAACTGGAAAATAATAATAGGGTCTAAGTGGCCAACCAACTACAAGTTGGTGAAAATCCTTTCTCTTTTCCATCTGTTAACTGATCTTCCTCTGCTTTCTCCTCCTTCCCCTTGTATGCTATCTTTGTAGTGCTTTGTAGACAATAACCCTTTCAAAACCTAAAACTTTGAGACATCCGAGAACAGAGGACTCTAGGCCTCCCCCTTCCCATATATGGTAGGTGGTAGGGAGCTGAGGAGAGCTAGGGGAAGCGATGGTGACAATCTACTAGATGCTGGTGTCTGGCTGGCTGGTACAGAAAGAGTGATGAGAGATGAGGTGTTGGCAAAAGTATGGTGTGGGTGTGTTGATCCACACTCTGTGCATATCTATGGGCAATGGAGGTGGCCATTATCCAGCCTATTATCCATTTTTAGTGCTTGGATGTAAGAGCAGAAGAGGGCATGTAACCTACAAGGTCTGGGAGGCTACCATCTTCCCAAAGAACTCTTCCCTAACCCTTGGTTAGGTGGCAAGCATTTTTTCCCTTCTCTGCTGCTTGAAAATATCTCTCTTGTTTTTGTCTGTTTGTTTTTGGAATAGATTTGTGATGTGATTGATATAGGGGCCACTCCGTGAGAAAGTTTGCAGTACCAATGCAAACTGGCCCCTGCTCCTCAACTTTTTTTTTTTTTTTTTTTTTTTTGCGGGGCAATGGGGGTTACGTGACCTGCCCAGGGTCACACAGCTAGTAAGTGTCAAGTGTCTGAGGCCGGATTTGAACCCGGATACTCCTGAATCCAAGGCTGGTGCTTTATCCACTGCGCCACCTATCTGCCCCCATGCTCCACAACTTTTAACCTCAGAGTCCGATGGCCCTGAGAGGTTTAATGACTTATGCAGGATCATACAATCAGTGTATGTCAGAGGTAGGATTTGAATCTAGGTCTTCCCGACTCCCAGACCTGTTCTATATCAACTGTACCATGTGGCCTCTCATTTTCTATTATACTGTGTTTATTTGTGCACATTTCCCACTCCCCCAAATTGATAGTGATCTCATTCAGGGCAGGAATTATGTCTTATTTATCCTCATTTCTCTGACAGTTACTAGCATAGTAGCTTGCACACAGTACGAATTCAGTTATTATTTATTGAACTAGAAAAATATTAGCTTATTTTGCTTCCTATGTAAAATGAAAGTCTTTTTCTTAAGAGAAAAGAAAAGGCAAATGGTTATGAGAAAGTCATGGAGCATCGATTCAAATCACTTCAGTTGTAACTCTAAATAGTATCAGTTTAGAAAAAAAAAATACTTGCTGTACCTTTTGCTTCCTTGGGTCCTCAGCCTGCTTGGGGCTGCCAAACATCTGTAACTTTAAAAGCATTTCAAAGGAGAAAAAGCAGAAAAGAAAATCCACTTAAAATATTTCAGCCTGCCTCCCGCTGCATTGAACAGGGTTTGAATGTGATTTGGATGCCAACACTCCTGACTAATCTTTGTGCGAGGAAGTGAATGTTAGATTGAAATGGGAAACTGAAGCAGGTCATTCCCCTTTTGTTGAGCTTCTCCTTCTTGTCAAACCACTGGGTGCACGTTGTATTTCTTGTTTGTCACTGATAGCCTATCACAATACCCCTTCTGTTAGGATGCTGGACCTGAAACTCCCACTAGCCAACAGAGCATAAACACTAAGGTAGAACTACCTTCCAAAAAGCTCTCCCATACAATGGCTGCTGCTGTCACAGCAGGACAATCAAATGGATCTTATGGTACTCGATTTTTTCCCATCATATGCATGACAGAAAGTCTAATGGACCTTGTGAGTTTCTTTAGTAGCTTTTAAGGCCCTATAAAATGACCTGTTATCAGTTCCATCTGTGTTCCCAAGATGTCTACCTGGATGTCAGAGATCACTGGCATTGGCTATGTTTTTATTCCTTCAATGAGCATGGTGAAGATAAGAAACCAGAGAGGGAAACTATTAGTAATGCAAAAGGAAAAAAAATCCTGTTTATGAAGAATTAAAATTTCTCCCTCATCTTGTCACAGGTGTTTCACAAAATTCAGAATTTGCAAGGCAAAAAGGAATGTATTATTTTAGACTGGCCATTATTTACTATGCAGATTATGAATGAATTTGGATCAGTGTGTTAAGGATTTTGAAGTATTTTCCCTGTGTGGTAGATAGTAACATCAACAACAACAATAGAAGAATAATAACAATAACAAAACAATAACAGAACAATAACAATAACAAAATTTTCCATTTTACAGAGGAAGAAACTGAGGCTCAGAAGGGTTGAAAAATATGCTCACGACTCACACAACTATTAAAGGTAAGAAATTTAAGATCTCCTGAGATGAGATCAAGCACTCTTTCCACTACACCATGTTCCCTGCTTCCCTTTCTTATATTTTATTGGAAGTTCATGAGTCATTTTGTAACCTTTCTACTCTGTAATACAAGAAAATGAATTTAGCAAACAGAGTTTTAGCAAACGTCTGCAGTTATAAAAATTCCCTGACGTTGTTCCCAATATTTGACCTAAGTTAAAGAGAAAACTGAGGTATGTTCACATTTAGGGGCCAGGCAAAAGTTGAAAACTCAGCAAAGTAGACAAAAGAGAGGTAGACAGAAAGGAAGGGGAGACCCTAGTGTCATGGAAATGAAGGAATGAGAAAGTATTGATTAGGAGAAGGAAAACAACAGGCTCAAATGCTATTACAGCAACACAAATCTCAGAAGTTTGGAGTTGGAGGGACCCAGTTGCTATCTGGTCCATCCATCACATGCTGAAAAGGAATCCCCACTTTAATAGGTGACCCAAAAGATCATCATGTTCGATGACATCCAATGGAGGGAGAGCTGCCTCTCAAGGGACCTTGTCCATTTTCCATTTTGGTACATCTGTTTCCCTGATATTGATTCTAATTTGCCTCTTTACAATTTCCACTAAATGCTCATTTCTATTAAGCAGGATCCGTCTCATACTTGAAGATACTTTTCATGTCGCTGAGTCTTCATTTTTCTGGGTAAAACATTCCCAGTTCCTTCAAACGAATTTCATATGATGCAGATTCAAGGTCCTTGATTTTGCTGGTTGCTCCCTTTTGGTTTATTGATGTCCCCCCTCCACTGTGGTACCCCAAACTTGACATAATATTCTAGATGTCATCTCAGCAAAGCAGAGCGAAAGGGGCTGATCACTGTTCCAACAGCTTAGCCATTCATTAGTTTTTTTGACTCTATCTCTGTACCCTTTCTTAGCCACATCACGTTGACTCATGAGTTCACAGTTCACAAAAAATCTCAAGACTTTTTCAGACAAAATCCCATGCAATTCTGTTTTCTCTTACTTGTGAAGTTGATTTTTTGAATCCAAGGACAAGGCTTCACATTGGTCCTTGTTGGATGTCATCTGATTCAATTTACCCCAATGTTCACGTTGTTGAGCTCTTTTTAGATCATGTCTCTGTCATCTAGTGTGTTGACTGGCTAAGAGGGTGGCAATAAGGGAGGGAGGGGGCATGAAAACTGGGAAACTCACACATACTCAATTCTTCCCAATTCAAACATCATCAGTGGAGCTGAGAGTGGTGTCTTCCTGTATTCTGAGAAGCTCTTCTATCCTGTCCCTCAGACGCTAGTGCCCTTGGGTCTGCTACTGCCCTTGGGTCTACTGCTTCCCTGGGGTCTTCCCTGATTCACTACTGCAGGGCCACAGTTCAGCTTTTTATTCCTCCCCTGCTGAGACCAGGGCAAAGCCTCTATTGTTTGACTACGTCTGATACCAAAGCTTTGAATACTGTCTGCCTCACATATCTCACTTCTCACCTCTAGCTAATGCCCTAAACCTGACCCTCAGACACCAGGTTCCTGACCTACAGGATCCAGTGGAGAACCAAAGGTCCTTCCAAGACCTTAGCTATAGTAAAGGCCAATAGCACCAAGCATGATTTTCATTCTTTCCTAGGACTTGGAAGAAAACTAACTCTGCCCTCAACCATTCATAGAACTCTTTAAGGTGGGGGCACCAGTCAAAAGGCCCATCTTCATCTTCTGGCTAACAAACTTCCACCTCTTACTCTTCAAATTCCAACGATGCTGAATTCCTGTTAACTAAGCAAAAATTGCTCCCTTTTCCTGCCTCATCCACCTCAAATCTCCCCCAAACCAGCCCAGCTCTTCTCATCTCTTCCTCATTGGCCTCTGGAATCCCTGGGAAGTTAATAAACTTCCCATGATCTAAAAACTCTTTCTCTCTTGCTCAATTGCTCTTTTGCATTTCCTGGTTCATGGAGACCTGGCTTCCCTTCAAGACATGGCATCACCTGTTACTATCTCTACTACTGAATACATATTCTCTAATGATCCACAACACAGTTGTCCAGGAGGAAGAGCAAGCAAACTCCTTGTCCCCATGGCCACTTGAAAATTGTTCCTCTGCCACTATCACTCACTCAGTAATCTCCTTCTTTCTAGTTTACTCTGTACACATATATCACTCTAGACAGATACTTGTGATAGTAACTTATAGGTCTTTCTCCCTTTTTTCTCAAAGAGTTTAATACCTACTCCATGGTCTTCCTTTCTATCCCAATTCCTTTCTTTATACTAGTGATCTTCAGCATACATAATGATAGATCCAGACACCCTAACCTCTCAATTCTTCAGTGTCCCATGACTTATACTTTTACTTTATCTGAACAAGGAAGAGGTGGTTATGCCTTTGATTTTATCATAATAACTCACAGATATTTTAATATACAGTCAAGAGTTTGGAAATTCCTCTATCTGATTACATTCTATCATTCCATTGGGAGCAGCTAGGTGGTGCAGTGGATGGAGCACCAGGCTTGGAGTCAGGAAGATCTAAGTTCAAATCCAGGCTTAGATACTTACTAGCTGTGTGATCCTGGGTAAGTCACTTAATCCCTTTTTCCCCCATTTCCTCATCTGTCCAATGAGACACAATGGAAAAGGAAATGGTAAACCACTCTAATATCTTTGCAAGATGTCCATGGGGCCACATAGAGTTAGACATAACTGAATGACTGAACAAGAAGAAGAAGAAGGAATCTGCTCTTGCTTATAGCAAATGTAGGCTCCTGGGGTACAGATTTGTTTTTTTTTTAAATAACTTTTCAGGCTCTCTTATACAACATAACAACAAATCAACAGCATGTGGCCCCATGGATGTTATCCATGGGGTTTGCTTGGCAAAGATATTGGAGTGCTTTACTATTTCCTTCTTATTTATGTCCCTATTTTGCAGATGAAGAAATGAGGCAAATAGGGGTTGAGTAATTCAAGCAGGATCACATAGCTAGTAAGTGTCTAAGACTGGATTTGAACTCAGATCCCCCTGATTCCAAGCTGGTTGTACCACCTTGCTGCTCCAGATGGGAGGATAGAAGAATATAATCAAATAGAGAAACTTCCAAATTCTTGATCATATTTAAAATATTTGTGAGCTATCATGATGAGGTTAAGTGCATGACCACCTCCATACACAACACAGCAGCAGAATTCTGTGGCAGCTTAGGGTGAATAAATAAAGCATTTCACAGGAGATGGGTGAGGGGTCAAAGAAGAAGCAGATCAACCAAGGGAGAAAATGGGAGTATTTGGAAAATAATTGGTAGGATTTATTAACAGAATAAGAAAACACTCCCTGTTCAAGGGCAAGATACAAGGGGAAGAGACCAAATGCCTTTGTAATTGGAAAAGTCAAAACTGCAGTGTGTCTTTTCCAAGGACAGTAAGTGTGTAGTTGTTACAAGTGGTGGATGAGAGGCAGCTAGGTGGTGCAGTGGATAGAGCACCAGCCCTGGACTCAGGAGTACCTGAGTTCAAATCCAGCCTCAGACACTTAACACTTACTAGCTGTGTGACCCTCGGCAAGTCACTTAACCCCAATTGCCTCACTTAAAAACAAACAAACAAACAAAAACAAGTGGTGGATGAGACCGTCCACTTTACGGTGTCCTTGCATAGGAGTTGGGGGGTTTCTAACATTATATCACCAGATGGTTGGGGATTTCTTTTTTTGTTTTTTTTTTTGCGGGGCAATGGGGGTTAAGTGACTTGCCCAGGGTCACAGGGCTAATAAGTGTCAAGTATCTGAGGCCGGATTTGAACTCAGGTCCTCCTGAATCCAGGGCCGCTGCTTTATTCACTGCGCCACCCAGCTGCCCCTGGGGATTTCTACATAGTTAGTCTATCAAGATGTCACAAAAATGATTGTGGCTTCTCTTTCCCCTCCACACGATCGACCCTGCTTTGGCTTCACTTTACCCTATAGACACACCTTAAACTTACTTGAGGATCTGGTGTAGATGGAATAAGGATGTGCCCTAGGCCATCTCTGTTGAGGATAGCTCTATCCTTCCATTCCCTTGGGTTTTCAGCCTCATAGACAATTTTGGCTTCTCTGTTGTATTCCAGTATCTGACCAGTTGTTAGGTCTTATTGATGCTATCTCCTGCCTGTCTCTTGACTTTAGTCACCTTTCTCCGCATGACCATCCTCCACTTTAATTTAGGCCCTCACCACCTCTCGCCCAAACTATTCCAGTGGCCCCAAGGATCTGTATCCCAGCCACCAATCTCTCCCCTCTCCAGTCCACCTTCCATACAACTATCAAAATGATCTCCCCAAAGCACAGGGCTGAACAGCCCACTCCTCTTCTCAATATACTCTACTGATTTCCCTCTTTCCTCTAGGATCAAACACTCTTTTCTTAGGTGTTTAAAGCCCCTCACAGTCAGACTCCAGTCTACTTCCCCCAAATTTATCGGATATATTCCCATTCCTGTATTCAAAATTCCAAATGTCCAACCAAAATGGCCTATTGGCTTTTCTTCATATACAGCATCCCATCTCCCATTTCTGGGCCTGTGCACAGTCTGACTTGAATAGCTAGAGTCTATTTCTTCCTCACCTCTGCCTCTTCAAATTCTGACCTTTAATTTGGGTTTCAAGAAATCAACTGTACCACTGAGGAATGGGAAACACATAGCTAGAAAGCAATTCAATTGTCACCTCCTACCCGAAGCCTTTTCTCCTTCTCACAGGTACTCTGAGTGCCTCCCCCTGAAATTGCCTTTTATTTACTTATGTGTAAATGCTGTTATTGTCTCTTAAATGTAAGCCCATTGAGGGAAAGGGCTATTTTGATTTAGTCCTCATATTCTTTAGTCCACCCCATTCACCCAATCAGTGCCAATATACCCAGTGTCAGCAAGAGGTTCCCTGTATTCTCTTTCTGACCAGTTGTCCAACCTCCTTATCATTTCGGGTCTGAGACCTCCAGAAGCCGCTGCTGCTGCTACTGCTGCCACAATCTCTGCTGTCTTCAAGGTCCGCTGTTGGTGTTGCTGTTGTACTCGGTGTCACCTCCCACCCCAATGTCACAGACACCTCCTGCAGACCTCCTAAGTTGTCATAGGCTGGGAAAATGCCTGATTCTGACCTTTTGTTGTCTCTGCCACTCCAAAATTTTGAGAAGTTATTTTAAAGTTCAGCTGGGTTGCTGCCTCTAACTCTGCCATCTTGACTCTGACCTTGAAATGCCAAATCTTAATCACCAAATGGCCTCTTCTCAGTTTTAACCCTTCTTGAATTCTCTACAGCATTTGACACTGTTGACCACCCTCTTCTCTTGGATACTTTGTCTACTCTGGGCTTTTCTGACATTGCTCTCACTTGGTCCTCTTATCTATATGACTATTTCTCCTCAGTCTCCTTTGCTGGATCACCACCCATATCACGCCCCCAGTAGAGAATGTACCCCAAGATCCTGTCGTAGGCTCTCTTCTCTTTATGCACTTTCTCACTTGGTGACTTAATTATTATTTTAAATTGATTTAAATATTATTTATTTATTATTTAAAATTATTTAAATATTATCAATTAAATTATCATTATCTCTAGGCATACAGCTCTCCGATCTATATATCTAGCTCTAGTTCCTCTTCTGAGTTCCAAGCTCACATCACCAACTACTATTAGGCTTTTGAACTGGATGTCCTATACATACTTCAAACTCAACATATCCAAAATAGAACTCATTATCACCACTCCAACACTTCTCTTCCAAACTTCAATAGTTTTTCTTTTTTTCTTTCTTTCTTTTTTTTTTTTAGTGAGGCAATTGGGGTTAAGTGACTTGCCCAGGGTCACACAGCTAGTAAGTGTTAAGTGTCTGAGGCCGGATTTGAACTCAGGTACTCCTGACTCCAGGGACGGTGCTCTATTCACTGCGCCATCTAGCTGCCCCCAGAGTGTTTTCTTAATGGTTGGTTTTGACTGTCATTCTTTCTCAAAAACTCAAACATTTCCCTATTACCTGTAGGATTAAGCATAATCTCTTCTACTAGCATTTAAAGTCCTTTCCAAAGTGGCCCCAATCAATCTTTCTAGTTTTATTAAACATTCTTCTCCATGCCCTCTATAATCTACTCAAATAGGTCTTCAAAACAGGTTTGATGTCCCAGATTTCAGGGTCTTCTATTTTTTCCATGACCCCAATCCCCCCATTACCTTTTAGCTCTATTATATAAACCTATATATGTGCATACTGTTTTCCCTGATAGAATATAAGCTACAGGACAGTAGATCCTATAGTTATTTTGTCTTTGTATCCCTGTTATTTGGCATAGTGCTTGTTTCATAGTAAGCTATAGGACAGTAGATCCTATTGTATCCCTGTTGTCTTGCATAGTTCTTATTTCATAGTAAATGCTTATTGTTTGATTGATTTGATTTTAAAAATATGTTCTTCCTCTTCTCTCCTTTTCATTTTAGAGTCCTTTTTATTAGATTTCTTAGAAGCCAACCAATTACATTTTTATCAGCCTTTGTTGAGTGGAGATCTCTACCTACAGTTCCTGTATTTTAAGTTGCGGTTCAGAACATTCTTTTCCTTTTCTTACTTATACTTTTAAAATTCCTGATAAAGATCGAATTTTTCTTCTGCTGTTTCAAAAACTTTTTTTTCACACTGAAGCCCACTTTCATTTTTTTTTTTAAAGGAACACGTCTTTGTTCCTGATAACCTAACACACAGTTAGGCATTCCTAGAGGTCCCTTGTCTTCTTTCCTCTGGGGGCATTCTGATCAGGCAGAAATGTGAACATCACACACTCAGAGCAAGTCTGATCAATGTTTCTTGCTTTTCATGCTAACTAAGATTGTCCACCTTATATCCTGAATTATTCTGGCTCCTTCTATATTACTTTCTCCCAATGATGCTTTGGAAAGATTAACAAGAACAAGAAATGAAAACACCCAAAATATGATGAAATGATAGGTAGAGTTCTAGACAAAACTTCAGGGGACTTGAACTACTTGAATGATGTTAGACATTTCAATTTACTCTTATCTTTCCAAGTTTCCACATTTGATGTTAAGACCTATTCCCTACTTACTTTATTAGGGATGACAGGAGTGGATGTTCAGAGCCAGAAAAGACTGTAGTCATCTAGCTCATCCATTTTATTTTATTTTACATCTTTAAAAACTTTTAATATGTACTATGTCCTCTTTTTGCTACCATCTCTTTTTTTTTTTTTTTTTTTGCGGGGCAATGGGGGTTAAGTGACTTGCCCAGGGTCACACAGCTAGTAAGTGTCAAGTGTCTGAGGCCGGATTTGAACTTAGGTACTCCGAAATCCAGGGCCGGTGCTTTATCCACTGCATCACCCAGCCGCCCCTCTACCATCTCATTTTACATAATTTGACATTGAGTTCATAAGATACTGAGATATATCCTTCAATTCTTTATCCTAAAACCATACTTCACTGAATGTAAAGCATCACTGATAATCCATTTAAAAAATTCTAACCTTCATTTATGTCCATAGTTTTCCTTTCTTTTAAAAAATTCTTTATACACACACATAAAAATTTTAATTTATGGAATAAAACAAACATTTCCATAATATACTGTGATAAAAAAGATGATTGCACATGAAATTACAAATCTATTATGTACAACTTGCTATTCCTTTTAAATATGTTATCATGTAAATTTCATTTTTTGTCTTCCCTATCTTCAACCCTGCCCTAGAGATGGCTACCATTAGACACAAATAGGCATACATATATACATATATGTAATATATACATACATACACACATTCATACACACACACATATATATGCGCATATATGTGTAGTAGATAGAGCACTGGCCATGCAGTCAGGAGGACATGAATTCAAATTTGGTCTCAGACACTTGACACTTACCAGCTGTATGACCCTGGGCAAGTCACTTAACCCTAATTGCCTTAAATATCTGGGCCATCTCCAGTCATCCTGATTTATATCTTTCTACTGGTTCCAAATGGCTCTGGAGGAGAATGAGGTTTGTGACTTTGCATAGATAGCCCTGCCTCACTTAAATCCAATTCACTGAGTCATGACAACTGTCATGGTCCTTTTCGAGAACAAAGGACAGACAACAACACATACACATATATGTAAAATTCTTCTATACATACTTCTATTTATCTGTTATTTCTCTGGATGCAGAGAGTGTATTTCTTTATATTTCCTCTCTAGTCAATTTGGGTAGCTATAATAGTCAAAATGACTTATTTGTTCAAAGCTGTTTTTAAAGCAGATGAGAAAACCAGCAACCAAAGAGGTGAAAGGTCATATGGGTTATGAGTTAAAGCCAAGATTTCATCCTAGGTTCTCTGACAAACCAGAGATCTTTCTCCTCCACAAACCACTCCTGGATATAATACTGTTTATACTGTTTAGTTAGAATAAAGAGGTAACGAAATCAAGGCCATAGATTTTAGCATCATTTGGTTAGCATTTTCATAGATACAAAATATACTGGTTCTGACTTATTTGTCACTGGTCACCAGAAAAGAATATCAGTGTTATCAACACAAACCCTTCACCTCTATTAGAAACACAAACAGATATTTCAACAATGCCTTTCAATTCCTGTTCATCCTAGGAAGACAATATGATTACCTTAAGGGAAAAAAAAAACCTATAAAGTGGTTTCAGAGTGTACTTTTAACAGTTTAAGCCATGCTAATTTTATATATAAGGAAATAGCCATTAAGACATGGAGTAAATTAATGACTATCACAGGGTAATTTATCATGTGGGATTTGAATTTAAAGGTCTGAGAGAAAAGGAAGTAGAACTAAGAAAACAATACACACAATGACTAAACAAAATAGATAGAACAAAGAAAACCCCCCACAAAAAACCAAACCCTAAAACTGAATGCTTTATAATTGTACAAACAAGGTAGAGCCTAGAGAATTGAGAAAATGTACTCCTTCCTTCTTTACATAGGTGGGGGACTGTAGATGTGGAATGCTCCGTACAGGACCTAATGACCCATGCACTAGTTGATTAGACTTTTTTTCATTTTCTTTTTTCTTTCCTTTTTTTTCCACTCAGTTTGCTGAGTAGGGGAGGGTGAAGAGATATTCAAAAGACAAATAATATTAAAATAAGGAAAAACTAGAAAAAATTAAGAATGTAAGGACTTTTCTTTTTATATTAATCTCATCCGTAAAAGCAAAAGAGCACAATAGCACCAATCCACTAATTAATGTGTTTAAATAATAGTTATTGAGCAAATAGCATTTGGAAAATACCAGGAACTTTATCTGTGGGGTATATTTCAGTGCCTGGAAGACAGACCAGCATCTTGGAGCATGGGTGTAGCATTGTGGTACCACCTGAGCCCAGCGATTGAGCAGATTCTCCTGTTATTGTCATCATTTTTGATTTGTGAACAACTTCAACCCATAGTCATTCAACCCTTCTTGCTGATACGCACACCTGAAGATAAACTGTTTCTCTGTCTCATTCATGCGGAATTTTTTTTCTACAAGGACTCAGCACTTTTAATCAAATCATTTAAACCATATAGGCTAAAAAATGAAGGGATGGGGAGAGAGAGAGAGAGAGAGAGAGAGAGAGAGAGAGAGAGAGAGAGAGAGAGAGAGAGAGAGAGAGAGAGAGAGAGAGAAAGGAGGGTCAGGGAAAGGGACAGGGAAAGAGAGGGAAAAAAAGAGGGAGAGGGAGAAGGAAAGAGAGGGAGAGGGAGAGAATATTAGGAGCAAAGGATTTCATTGTTCAGACTGTTTTAAAAAAAATAATGGGAATGTCATAGTGAAAAGAATGTGAACACCCTGGATTCCAGATTTGGTTTTGCTACTAACTGGAAGTTCTTTCTTTCACCTCTCTAAGTCTCAATTTTCTCATACTAAAGTGAAGAGTAATTTTGGGGGTGTTTTCTAGGTCTTGGCCTTAATAACCCTTTCATCAGTGGTCCACAGAAAGTCTATATTCCATAGCATTCCACGAAGAGGCTAAGCTAAATGCATTTAGACTTTGGATGATACACTAGTGTTTGCTACGAGTTTGGTTCCTCCCTTGAAATGGGAGCCTAGAGCAGCCTGATTCTGTCCTTGTACCCTGAAATGAGGAATATGTAAACACTTTGTATATTTTCCCTTGGTTTTGAGACAGATACGATGTATAGGTCAACGAAGTCAACAGCATTTTAATTGCTAAAAGATTTTTTCAGAGTCTTCTGGGAATGGTTAAACAGGATACTGTCTTTTGTTCTCATTTCCCTTCATGAAATGTACTCTTTTCTTTGTCAGTATACATGATAGTTGTGGTGCATACAGATAGAGTCTTAACAATGCTGGTCTGACATTTAAGCATTTCAACTTCGATGTGGTCCAGCCTGTTTGTCCTTTTAAACTTGACTACCCAGCCAAATGCAAAGGAAGCACTGTGTGACTTGCAGCTTATCTTCTGTCCCCAAGCCTCTAAAGTTAGTGCTTACGTGTGTCAGGTATCACCTAGGGACTGAAGATTGAGCCTTTCTGCCATTAACCCAATCCTGTGATCTGTGCTGCTTTTGATTTGAAGGCAGTTTCATTAACTACCAAGACTGCCTATTCCATTAATTGGAATTAAGTTCACCTGAAATGTAGCACACAATAATTCCCATTTTGCCTCATAATGGTTTTTGGTATATTTCATTACACCCCAGTGTAAGCATGACAATTAATGGGAAGCTGGGAAGATTTCTTTCTTGTATTTTCTTTCTTAAATTTCCTTACTTTAATAGATTCATAATACTGAAGAAACATAGTATTTAATGTAGTTTATGCTCAGTCTAGAGATCACTCCTGCCCTAGCTTTTGAACAGGATTTTATATAAATCATCCAAAATAGATTTTCATAAAGGTGAAGACTTGAATGCTCCTAAAGCCACTTACAATGCTTTCAAAACCAATAGAATAAATATAGTAAATCCAGAAGCTGCTTAATCATTTTATCTTATACTTTATGTAAAGCAAAGTCTCGTTTTACTCTTTATAAATAAATCCTGTGTGAGGAGGGGAGGTCATCTGCAGGGCTCTGCAGATGATTTAAATCCATGATGCATTCTAACAAACCAGAAAGCTTTCAAAAGGAAAGATAAACTTCTCCATTGAGTGCCCAACAGGGAGCTACAGAAAACATAATTTAAGAACATATTTAAGAACAATGGCACTTTCCTTACAGGGTTATCAGAAAAGTTCTGACCTAAAGGGATTACAGAAATGTCTTTTCACTAGGGCAGAACTTCCACTCATTATCCTATATCCATCCTGAAGATAGAAAGAGGCTGAATTAACATACTTCCCTGAATATTTTAGGTACTTAACAAGTGTTTACTTAATTGAAGTAGTGCAGAAGGGATTCCTGTTTTCAAAGTATTCAACAATCACATTTTTCATTTTTTGGTGAGGCAATTGGGGTTAAGTGACTTGCCCAGGGTCACACAGCTAGTAAGTGTCAAGTGTCTGAGGCCAGATTTGAACTCAGGTCCTCCTGAATTCAGGGCCGGTGCTCTATCCACTGCGCTGCCCAGCTGCCCTTCAACAATCACTTTTATTTCCATGGGTCAATTTCACTTTCAAATACACACCACAATTTTTCGATACTGTTATGAGATCATTGAGAGGCAGCATAGGGTATAGTATAACTAGGTTAAACAGCCAGGGTTCAAATTTTGCCTCAGATACTTACTAGCTGTGCAGCCTTGAAAAAGTCATTTATTTCTCTGTACTTAAGTTTTCTCATCTTTAAAATAAGGGAGTTGGATTTGTTGTTCAGTTGTTTCAGTTGCGTCTGACTCTTTGTGACCTCATTTGGGCTTTGCTTAGCAAAGATACTGGAGTGGTTTGCCATTTCCTTCTCTAGCTCATTTTACAGATGAGGAAACTGGGGCAAACAGGGTTAAGTGACTTGCTCCGGGTCACAAAGCTAGTAGGTGTCTGAGGCCAGATTTGAACTCAGGAAGATGAGTCTTCCTGACTCCAGGCCCAACTCTCTATGCACTATGGTGTAACCTAGCTGCCCCAAACTGAGGCTTAGAGAGGTTCAAACACATAGAAAAGCCAAGGCCAAAGTTATCTGGGTGTGGTACAAATTAAATTCATAATCTGAAATGGGGAAGTAAGTGAGGATGTTGACTCTGCATTACAAAGGAAACCCTGGGTTCAAATCTGAATCTGACATTTACTACTTCGGTGACTATGCACAAGGCACTTATAACCCTTCTCCACTTAGTTTCCTCATAAAAATGAGGATGAGACCTTGTTATGAGGATTAAATTATACATATATATATATATACACATATGTACATATATATACATAAAGAAACACAAATAAATAAACAAAATGAATGAATGAATGAACAGATAAATAAATAGCACTTTGCCAACCTTAGTGCTCGATAATGTTAGCTATCATTAACCTGCTAAGACCCCAATTTTCACATCTGTCAAGTGTAAGCCCAACCCTGCTAAATGATCTTGGAGGCATCTTCCTATTCTTATGAGGAAGGGAATGATCATACCCACAGCCATGAGACTCAACAACATGAAATAATGCCAAAGGGCTGGTTGATAAGAACTGGGGGAAAAGAAAAGGGATTTCCCAATTACAGACCAAGCAGGCAATATTAGCTGGAAATTATTTGTTTAAACCAGGAATTAATAGGAAAATATACATATCTGAGGACTTTTAGATCCTTCAAGATCCAGTTCAAATGTGACCTCCATGAAATCTTTGGTGATGTCCGTAATAGAAAATGGTTCTCTCTACAAAACTCTTGTGACATTTTTTTGCACCTCTTCTACATTTTATTTTATTTTTTAATCCTAAGTATTAAAACTTATATATATGTATATTAAAATACATGCGGTATCTGCCTTCATTTAGACTTGACTTTTTGGAAGGCAGGCACTTATTTATCCTTGAGTGCCTCCTGTGGTATGACAGTGCTTCCAGCTATGCTTATTACAGCCTATCCGTGAGTATCCATCTTGTGTGACTGTTGTCCACTTCTCCATAGGGGACCTCCTTTACTTTCTCTTGACTTCTCAAAGATACTGCTGGAACACCTGTACCGGCCTAGCTTCTTTTCTTTTCCGAATTTCCCTGATGGGATTTTTAATTCCTGTTCTTCAAAGCTCCTCGAGTGTTATGTGTGGCGGCCTGTTCACTGTCTCTGCCTCCCCTTCTATGTCATATTCAATTCTTCAAAGACTACCCTGCTATCATAGAGGCTCTCTCACAAGTAGGCACTTGATAACTATTTGAATAAAGGGGTGGACCCCACAATGTGGTGTTCAAGATTCATTGTGGATTCAACCCTTTTAGAAATATTCAAATTTCTCTTTATTTCCAGGTAAAAATAGAAGACAAAAATGAAGTTTGACTCATACAAATGTGGATCGATGCTGGTGCTTTCAGTGTGGTCATATGTCAGTCATGTATCATATATGTATGATATACCATGTAGCCTTAAAGAAATGTGGGAAGTTTCACCATAAAGATGGGTTGACAGTGATCGACAATGCACTTGCTTTCAGTGTATTATAATGCATTGCTATTCCTATGACCCTGGTTAAGTGGATTTATGGATTATATTATATAATGTTGGCCAAAATAACCCTCTCAAAAGATTCCCTTAAAGAAACCACAGATTGGAGATGATGCCAATAATATGAGCCCAAATGAACAATAAGAAAACAAAAGAGCTGACAATTTCCTTACTTCTAGTATGAGTTTTCTTAAGCCACGTTATAAGGCAAAACCAATGGTGACTTCATCACATTTTTTTTTCTTTTTTTTTTTAAGTGAGGCAATTGGGGTTAAGTGACTTTCCCAGGGTCACACAGCTAGTAAGTATTAAGTGTCTGAGGCCAGATTTGAACTCAGGTACTCCTGAATCCAGGGCTGGTGCTCTATCCACTGTGCCACCTTGCTGCTCCCCCAAAGCATTTTAATAATTCCTTTTATTTCTTCATTTGTTATGAAGTCTTTCATTTTCATTTTGGTAATTTTGTTTCTATTTCTTTAAAAATCAGATTAGCTAATTATAATATTTTCTTTTTTGCTTTCAATTTTTTAATCTTTTTTATTTTCAGATTTATTTATTTTCAGATTTCTATTTTTGTGTTTGGTTGGGATTATTTTAATTTTGTTGTTTTTCTAGTTTTTTTATTTGCCTGCCTAATTCATTGATTAGTTCTATCTTTTGTTTTATCTTTTCTATTAGTTCTATCTTTTGTTAATCAAAGTTATTTAAAGATATAATATTCTTTTTTTTTTTGTGGGACAACGAGGGTTAAGTGACTTGCCCAGGGTCACACAGCTAGGAAGTGTCAAGTGTCTGAGGCTGGGATTTGAACTCAGGTCCTCCTGAATCCAGGGCTGGTGCTTTATCCACTGCGCCATCTGGCTGCCCATAGATACAATATTCTTTAGGGAAAAATAGAAAAGCAAATATTTGAGAAAGGGTTGGCCACTGTTTCTATTTGAGCCACATAATAAAAAATTATAATATTAATGTATAAAGTTAGTTTTATACCAACAACACTACCAAGGGATTCGTTTAACTAGGCAAAATAATAATCAAATTCATCTGGAATTGGTCCATAAGTCAACAAGCATTTATTAAGTTCTTACTAATGTGCTAGGCACTGTGCTTAGTGCCTGAAGATAGTTAAAAAGGATCTTACAATTCCAATGGGGGAGACAAATATGAAAATCTAGGCACATGCAAGACATACTCCAAGTATATGAAACACAGCTTTAAAGGGGAAGGTTTTCACTTCAGGGAGACCAAGAAAGGCCTCCTAAAGATGCTAGGTTTTGTTTAAAGAAAGCCAGGGGAGGGGGGCAGCTAGATGGTGCAGTGGTTAAAGCGCTGGCCCTGGATTCAGGAGTACCTGAGTTCAAATCCAGCCTCAGACACTTAACACTTACTAGCTGTGTGACCCTGGGCAAGTCACTTAACCCCCATTGCCCCGCCAAAAAAAAAAAAAAAAAAAAAAAAAGAAAGCCAGGGGATCTAAGTTGCAGAGGTGAGGAAGGGTAGATACCAAGGAAAACCAGTTAAAAAGTAATGAAGGTTGGGGGCAGCTAGGTGGCGCAGTGGATAAAGCACTGGCCCTGGATTCAGGAGGACCTGAGTTCAAATCCCACCTCAGACACTTGACACTTACTAGCTGTGTGACCCTGGGCAAGTCACTTAACCCTTGTTGCCCTGCAAAAAAAAAAAAAAGTAATGAAGGTAAAGTATCCTGTTAAATACACAGAAAATATGCCACTGTTGCTGAATAGTAAAATTTGTGGAGGGATGTAAAGTATAAAAAGAATGGAAAATTAGGAAGGGGCAAAGTTCTAAAGAGCTTTAAATGCTAAGTAGATGACTTTTTATTTTATCTTGGAGGTAATAGGCACCCATTAGAGTTTATTGAGGCCAGTGTAACATGGTCAAACCTGGAGTGAAGAGTGAAATGAGACAAGGAGACCAATTATAAGGCTACTGTAATAGTCCAGGGAAAAGGTGATGGAAGACCTGAAATTGGGGCTATCTATGCAGATGGAGAGAAAGGATAGAATATAGGAAATAGTGTGAAGGTTGAGTCAGCAGGACTTGGTAACTGGTTGGATACGAGGGATGAGTGTGAGTGAGGAATTGAGGATGACATTGAGGTCATGAGCCTGTCAGTATAGGGAAATTCAGAAGATAGGGTTTGGGGAGAAAGATAATGAGTTCTGTCTGGGACATGTTGAATTTGAGATGCCTATGGGACATCCCGTTTTAGATGTTACAGACAATGCAGGCTCAGGAGAGACAATAGAGCTGGATATATTAATCTGGGAATCATATGCAGAAAAATCACCATGTGCGATAATATAAAAAGAAAAAAGAAGAGAGCGTGGGATAGAGCCCTGAAGGATACCCACCCATGCTTAGTGGGTGAAGTGGGACTTAGCTGAAGATCCAACAAGGGAGGTGGCCGAGAGATGAGATAGGAGAAGAACCAATGAAGAAGAGCATCATGAAATCCCGTAGAGAAAAGAGGATCCATGAGGAGGTGTCAAAGGCTACAGATATCAAGAAGGATGAATGGGATAAGGCCATTTGAATTTGGCAATTAAGAAACCATTGGTAGCTGGAGAGGAGTGGCTCACTTTAGTTTTTATGGTATGTGATACAGTAGGAAGGTTCTGGAGTCAGAGGACCTGGGTTCATAGCTCACCATTGACGTTTACTTTCTGTTTGACCCTTCACCTCCCTGGCCTTTATCTTTCTTATCTCATGAGGAAGGGGTTGGAGTAGATGACCTCTGAGGAACCTTCCAGCGTGACCCAGTGAAAGGCTGCCTGACTTGATCGAGCTTAATGAACTGTGCAGGCTGATGGCTGCTTCAGTGGAAAGTTGTATTTTCATTTTGGAGGGTGGCAATAGATTTGACAAAGGAACAAAACAAACCATTATTTAAATGATTCTGTTAAATTTCTGCCCGGAATCAAACACAGCCATTGTAAAGGTAAATTACTAATGCTCTTGGCCCGTACTCCCATGTGCAGAATTGCTGCTGGAGGCCTCTAATTTCTGAGCTTGAAGGTAGGGTTAAACTCTAAGACAAGGTCTTTTGATAGTTTTGTTTGTTCATCAAAGATGATTTGCTCTCATAAACTTGTCCTTGAGTTTTCCACAATATTGTTGTTGTTGTGTATTTTTTTTGAAGTGATATAGCAGAGGGCCTCCTGGAACATAATGAAAAAGAGATTAACAACAAAATCAACAATTTTAGAGAGAAGAAAAACATCTGACAGTGTTCTCTCTGCCTACAGGTTATCACTTCATAGAACAAGCACTGAGATTGCATGTAAAGTCCCCCCTTTCAGCTTCAGAACAAAGAATAAGAATTTAAAAAGGTAAAAATGAAAATATGCCCTGTTCTGTGGCCGTGTAGCTGGAGAGTTACAAAAGGTTCTTTGAGCAATATTGAGTTTGTGGTAGGACAATCACATCACAGAAGATTTACCTTCACTCTGCAAACTCAATATAGGGCAATAACAGTCTATTACAAGCACAGCAATACAACATCAAAGGAATGTTTAAAAGAACTAGACAGAACCTTTAAATCAACACAATTGAGTTATCCTTCCCCAAAGGAAGCACCCCTGGGAGAACTCACAGCAAGGTTTTTCAAGAGGTGTTACTAATTTACCATAAGTTATATTTAATATGCTTTAAAAACATTGTTTGCAATCTCTATCCACTTTTTAGAACACAGAACAATAAATTAAAAAGGAAATAATCCCCAAAGAGTAAGAGACCAGAAAAAATGACAATAGTTTTGTGTCATTTGGGTTAACACTTTAAGCAATGCTCCAGGACTGTGTTCTAACCTTAGGACATACTTTCTTTTTCTATTTTCTTAAGTTCATTTCAGGAGAGGAACAAAATATTAGATCAGTGTACATATCTGATTAAGTGGCTTACACACTGAGTTATAATGGCCACTATCACTAGTGCATTAAAAGAAACATACTCTATTTTTTTGAACATAGCAATTCTCACAAACTATCTACTGGCTTTATGACCTGTAACAGTGAAGGGAATATCTGAGCCACCAAAAGTACCAGATTATCCAAGTTCTCCCGCGCTAAGACAAGACGATATTCATTGTGCCTTTCTATGAACTGTTTTGGAATACTTTTTAGGCTCCTCTATGTCAAATGCAGAACTGAAATTTCAGTTGCTTGGCTATAGTATTTTGCTTTAATTTTCCTCTAGCCGCTTATAATTATTCCATTAATTCTAATTTAAAATGTAGTTGTATTAATTAGTCTCAATAATACTGAAATATTCCTATTCTTGTATTCTAGAGAATTTTGATCAAGTTCCTCTTTCACTATTTCAAATCAATCATTCTATCAATAAACAATTGTTTAATGCCTTTCATATACTTAGCATTGTGCTAAGCATAAGACGGAGAAAGACAAAAATGAAAGTCTCTGTTTTTAAGTATTGGGGGAGATAAGATGTATGCACATAATTATGAGACTTACTACCCTGGCCTCCACTCCCCAGAAAGCCACATTGTGAAAGGCCTGAAGGCCATTTCTCCCCTCTCTCCGCTTCTCTAATATCTTTAAGGGGGTTTATGGGGTACCTATGATTCTCTGCCAATGGTTCCAGCCCCCATCCATGGTGTTCCTCAAAGTGTAGGGATGGGTCCCCTGCACCTGAATTCCATTTAGTCACCAACAGTTGGATTAGCTGTAGTGCCTGATGCTTTGTGACTGCATCTGGGGGTTTCTTGGCAAAGACACTGGAGTGGTTTGCCATTTCCTTCTCCAGTTCATTCACATATGAGGAAATTGAGGCGAACATGGATAAGTGAATTGCCCAAGGTTACATAGCTAGTAAGTGAACTCAGGTTTTCCTGACTCTAGGCTGGGCACTATATCCACCTAACCACCTAGCTGTTTTTACAAAGGAATATTTGCTTTAATAGGTATAATCATCAAACTTATTCTCTAGCATGTGGGAGGTTCACGAATTTTCTCAGTTCCTATAGAGAACATAATCCTAGTTCCAAGTCCCAAACCCCCTCAGCCTTTAGTCCCAGCCTTTAGACCCTGACTTCTTTGGGCTTCCCTCCTGGAGTTGTGACTCTAAGGTCTTCAAGGCTAGGGGTTCACCCCCTGAACCTGAAACTGAGAAGGACAAACAAAACAGCAACAACACCCCTCTTCCCTGCCCCCTCCCCCCATTACTTAGAGCTCAGCTCCTGAAGAGTAAACTGCTCTTCACCCTTTGGGAATAGTTGAAAAAAGTCTGAAGCCAGAAAGAGCAGAGGCAGAAAGAGCCAATTTAAAAAATGTCACCCATTCCTGTTACGAAGTCAATCAAAGGAGGCTACACTCACCTACGTGGTAGGGGATGAAGAATACCTCCACTTTAGGAGATCTAGACGTGCCCAGAGAAGCCCAGGTTACACATGTATGTACAGATACAAGTACATTTGTGGCCAGGGGAGGTATCAGTAGCTAGAGGGATCAAAGATCATCAATGTAGAACTGGAAACCCCCCCCGGGACTATCTAACCTAACACCTTCTTTTTTTATAGATGAG
This sequence comes from Dromiciops gliroides, assembly GCF_019393635.1. NCBI lineage: Eukaryota > Metazoa > Chordata > Mammalia > Microbiotheria > Microbiotheriidae > Dromiciops > Dromiciops gliroides. The sequence goes on along the minus strand of NC_057866.1, from coordinate 237,584,626 downwards.
GGCTAGGAACAGTGGCCTGTGGCAGAGATAGGATATGAACTCAGGTTATCTGACTCTTGTGTCATGTTGATCAAAAAGAATCTACTGTAGGAGATGATTTTAAGAATCATTTGTGCTGTGCTTGGAAGGAAGTTGGAGATTCTAAGAACCAGAGGTGATGAGGGGTAGGTGCATTCCTGGTGTGAAGAAGGGATAAGGGTGAAGAAATACCATTATTTAAAAACAAATAGCTCAGGGGGAAACTAGATGGCACACTGGATAAAGCACTGGCCTTGGATTCAGGAGGACCTGAGTTCAAATCTGACCTCAAACACTTGACACTTACTTGATTTTCATTATATAGAACTGGTACATATAAAATAATAGATTTTCAGTGTGATCGAAGGTCAGCACCTTAGCCACCAGTCTGTCTTTAACTGTTTTGTTTTTCCTGTTGGCTGTTTCTTGTTTCTTGTTATACTTGCACATATGACTAATCATCAAAGGGCTCTTGGGTATCTAAGTTCACATTATCAACAAGAATTTTTAGTACATGAGTCTTTGGAACTGGTGATGAAAACCCTCCCACAGCAGGTGCATGGAACTGCCTGTTTACACATGACATTGGGTGTGTGGGGGAGTCCTAGAGTTTATCCATATTGATAGAGAATTATTTTATTGGTGTCATATTGCAAAGTTTTGTCATAAATCCGATTGTTCCTGGATTTATGATTTTGTATTTGTGGTCAGGGCACATTTTTTTTTGTTGTTGTTGATTTTCATCTTCAATCTGGGTTTCTAAATTCCTTTTCTTTGGGGGTGTGGGTGTTATTTATTCTTTTAAAAATGCTTATATATTTTTTCTTATTTTTCTTTCTACTAGTTTTTACATGGTTTTACTGTATGGTTTCATTCTAAAAGTATTCCTTCATACTTTTCAAGCTAGAGAGCCATTCCTTGGAACAACAAATTTTTTTTGAAAAGATTTGAAAAAAATCAGTTTAGACATACTATGTCTGATCATGTCTGCCAGCATATTTGACTGTATATGCAACATTCCATAGCCATTGTCCCCCTAAATTCCTTTTCAATTTGTTCTTTTGACAAGACTATTACATTTGAAATCGAGTTTTGTGATCGGGTTTGGCTATCTTGCTTTTATTTGTGACTGTCTTGTTTGAAACATTTTGAACTACTATTTTGGTTTTGTGACCATCTTTACACAAAAAAATTTTTGATATGGAAGAATTCAAAAGATAGGGTGCTGATTTATATGTAGTATACTTTTTTAGCTCTAAAATAGTCTTTATTAATTATCACATTCTTACTGGTATACTAACACTGCATGCTCCCTGTAGTATCTTTGTCTATTGTAATTACTATGTAGTTTATATACATCCTTACTGTTTAATGATCATTCTTTAAAACCTTTTTACAGAATTATTTTTTACCAATTAAAAATATACATGCAGGGGCAGCTAGATGGCACAGTGGTTGAAGCACCGGCCCTGGATTCAGGAGTACCTGAGTTCAAATCCAACCTCAGACACTTGACACTTATTAGCTGTGTGACCCTGGGCAAGTCACTTAACCCCCATTGCCTGCAAAACCAAAACCAAAACCAAACCAAACCAAACAAAAAAATATACATGCAGATGATTTTTAATGTTTTAACACCTTGTTTTCAGAGAATTCTGAGGTTTCACAGCTGGAGATTCTCAGCCATTTTGCCTTTGATGAGAGAGAGAGAGAGAGAGAGAGAGAGAGAGAGAGAGAGAGAGAGAGAGAGAGAGAGAGAGAAGGAGGGAGGAAAGAAAGAAAGAAGGAAGGAAGGAGAAGGAAGAAAGATATGGCTAAGGAGGGGTATAATGTTGAATAGCTGCTCACACCCTTGTGTTTAGGTCTAGTCTCAAAGGACCAACAGGACACCAAAGGTTGCTCACTTTGGTGTTGTAATTGTTTCACAAATATACAAACAGGAAATGGTATAAGACCTTCTGACCCTCAAAGTTTTAGGGGCATGAAGAGGGTACATCCAACAAAGGCACTTCTTGGCAGAACTGTAAAACAAAAGAGGAATGTTTGCTTTTGGGCCAACAGAGATTATATAACCAACACCTGTTACCTGACAGTTTAATGGGAGTTATACCAAATAACACTGAATGAGTAACCACATTAAACAGCTATCACCGTTGAAAGACAATTAATCTTTTAGTCTAGACCTGCTTCAATATTTAAGGGCTTGTGTTCCTTTCTGGAGTCATCATCTGTTAATTATAATGGCTATCCAGGAAAGAGCAATAAAGTTTAATGTCAGTTTTTATCTTTTCTGGAATGCCATCACCTGCTGGTCTGAAGACCAGTCCTTCTCCTGGTTTTTGGTTAGTGCTGGTAGGACATTTCAGTTACCAATACTTACCAGTATTTTAGTAGACAGGAATCTAGTCCCCTCTTTTCTGACTTCTGAAATTTCTACTGAAGGTAAAACTTTACTTCACTGAAAATCTAGTAATGGGTAAGTGCCAATTCATGAGATTTTTTAAAAAGGGGATACATGATAAAGTGGAAAGCATGGAATAAAGGAAATGGACAAGGAATAATAAAAACGATAGCAAACATTTATATAGCATTTTGGGGTTTGTAGACCACTATACAAATGTTATCTCATTTAATGATCACAACAACCTTGTAAGGTTGATACCATTATTAGCCCCAACTTTTACAGATGAGAAAACTAAAGCTAGGTGACTTGCCCAAGGCCACTAGCTAGTTAATGTCTGAGACATTATTTGAACTCAGTCTTCCTGACTCCAAGTCCAGAATTCTATCTACTGTACACTACCTACAAAATTTGAGTCCATGATATGGCTCTGACTCATACTATGTATGACTCCCAAGCAACTCACTTAAACTCTTTGAACCTCAGTTTCCTCATCTGGAAAACAGGGATTGAAATATTTACATACTGGAGAAATAGACCTTTGGCTTCAGAGTGAGGAAGATGGGCTCAAATTCAACTTTTAATATAAACTAGCCTAACTAGTTAACTAAGCTTAACTAAATAGCTAACTAGCTAGTATTAACTAACTAGCTAGTATTAACTAGCATGCTAATATTAACATGGGTAAGTCATTATGTTGCTGTTGTTTGTCCTTCATTCTGGAAGAGGACCATGACATTGGGGAGGTGATGTCATTTATGTGAAGCAGGGCTGTGCAAAGTCACCAGCTTCACTCTCCTTTGGAGCCATCTGAGTCCAGTGGCAAGATATACATCAGGATAACCAGAGAACAGTTGCAGAGAACAAAAGAAGGGGAAGGCAGAACAGGGAATAAATATTTATTAAACATCTATTATGGGCAGCTAGGTGGCTCAGTGGATAAAGCACTGGCCTTGGATTCAGGAGGACCTGAGTTCAAATCCAGCCTCAGACTTGACACTTAACTAGCTGTGTGACCCTGGGCAAGTCACTTAACCCTCACTGCCCTGCAAAACAACAACAACAACAACAACAACAACAATAAAACATCTATTATGTGCCAGACCCATAGCTAAATACTTTATAAATATTATCTCATTTGATTTTCACAAACCACCCTGTGAGATAGGTGCTATTCTTCTTCTTCCCATTGAAACTAAGGTAGAGGTTAAGTGACTTGTCCAATGACACACAACTAATAAGTCTATTTGAACACAGGACTTCCTGAATCCGGGAAGTCTACACTCTACACCCTACACCACACCATCTAGCTTTCTAGAGAAGTGCTGGTGTGTATTGGTAAGAGAATTTCCTGACTAGGAGTTTCCTATCCCAATGAAATCACAGGTTGGAGGTACCCTCCAAACAAACAAACAAACAAAAACCCTGTAGCTGACTCCTTTGTCCTTCATGCCCTGAAATAGCAGCCCCACTGTGAGTCCAGCACACTGTCAGTCTTAAAGACTACATGACTAGTACATGTTTATGCACTGGACTTTTATCAGAATGGGGCCAATTACAATAATATCAGCCAATATTAGGATTTCTTTTTAATTTCCAGGAAAGATCCTTGATACGGCATCAAAAAACCTGCAAGATTCAAGGCCTGGTTCTGCATACTCTTCACCATGTGACATTGGACAAGTTACCTGACATCTCTGAATTTGCTTCTTCATGTATAAAATGAGGAAATAGCTGTCAGTATCTATGTCACAGAATCGTGTTGAGAATCAGAGGTGATATATGTAAATTGCTTTAAGAACTTATCAGAAACCCAATAATTCAGCTTGCTTTGTAGCTATTTACACAAAAACGAATGGAGTTCAATTCAATTCAGTAAATGTTGATTGAGTTAAATTTAAAGAATTTCAATACATAAAATGCCATAACTTTGAGATACATTTAAGTCTTTCTCAACCCATTAACCAACAAGCATTAAGTGCCTACTATGTGCTGGGCTTTGGGGATAGGAATACAAAAGTGAGAAAGTCTTTGATCTTCAGGAGCTTACATTATACTAGAATTCACCAAAATTGTTCATCTATTCATTCCCCTATATTTTTCTTCTTACATGGTTGTGGTTAGTGAATATGCTCTGGTACTGAGACCAAATAGAAATCAATGACTCCATGAAGACAGTGAGAATCATTAGAGGAAAATAAAAGGACTAAAAAAATGGAAGAAAATGTAAAATATCAAAAATAACTGATCTGCATTTGAATCTAGGTCTTCCTGGTTTAGAGATCTTCTCTCTGTCTACTCCATGTTGCCTCTTCCTCTTTAATTTCATCTTTCACTACTTGCCAAAGATATATCTTATCTAACTTTTTTAATATTCTATTTCGATATTTAATTTCTTGTTTTTTTTCCCGTTAGTCTGAAAAAGGCACATTGAAGTTCCCACAGATACTTGTTTTACTGTCAAGTTCAAATGCAAATGGGGTGAAGGAACTTGACACAGAGAGGAGAGAAAAGGTTACAGGTGCAATGTCTATTTTAAGCTTTGCAAATGGGGTCCAGGGCATGAACAACACTGGAGACAAGAAGAATATGTTGGTAATGAGACTTCAGTGAGATCTAAGAAATAGGACTCCACAGGTTCATGAAGAATCAGACATGACTCAACAACAAAAAAAAAACAAACAACATGTCTATGTTTAGTTGTCAGGAAGTAAAGACTGGATTACACCTTTCCAGAAATATTGTGGCGATATTTCTGTTTCAGGCATTTGTTGAAGGACTAGATCAGTCTTGTCTGGGTCTTTCAGTCAATCTTCCATAAAGGGTCCTATTCCTTTAAAAAAGTGAGTCAGAGGAAAGATAGATGTGGATCTCATTTTCAGAAGCTCTAAGGGAAAAGATGGACTGGAGGAATGGGAGAAGCTCAAAATGAAATTCTGATAGCATAATTACAAATGGTAAGAAAAAAGAAAAGTAAGGACTATTTAAGGGGCTCTCTGCTAAACAGAATTTAACATGACAGGTACAAAGGGTGAATCAATCAATCAACAGGCATTTATACTGATAAATAGAAGTATGTATAGAATATTTTTATATATACACATACATACATACACACATATGTACGTGTATGTATATGTGTGTGTGTGTACACACATATCTATTTGTGTCTAATGGTAGCCATTTCTAGGGTGGGGGGAGGGAAAAAATAGATCAATCAATAATTAAGGACACAACATGCAGAAACAAACAGACCTAGTAATCTAGTGTTATATAAATTCAAAGACTCCAAGATGTAGACTCATTATTTGATTAAAAAGTACTGAGAAAATTGGATAGCAATGTGACAGAAATTGTTTGTCAAATACTTCATACTTTATACCAAGAAAATATCTATATAAATTTCATATAAGTATAGAAATCAATATCACTTTTTTCTTCTCCCTTCTCTCTCTCTTCTCTCTTCTCTCTCTTCTCTCTCTCTTTCTCTCTCTGTCTCTCTCTCCCCCTGCTCCCTCCCTTTGTCTCTCTCTGTCTGTCTCTCTGTCTCCCCGTGTCTCTCTCACTCCCTCTTGCTCTTTTCTCTCTCTCCCTGCAAGTCCCCCTCCCCTTCTTCATCAATAGTTCATTTGTTTAGGCCAGGCTGAAACTGTTGCAATTCTATACAGTGTTTTTTTCTTATAGTTGTCCAACTCTTTATAACCCTTTTTGGGGTTTTCTTGACAAAGACATTGGAATGGTTTACCATTTCCTCCTTCAGCTCATTTTATAGATGAGAAAAGTGAGAAAAATAGGGTTAAGTGACTGACCCAGGGTCACACAAGTGTCTGAGGACAGATTTGAACTCAGGTTTTTCTGACTCCAGGTCCAGTGATCTATCCACTAATTTGATGTTGATTTCCATATTTTCTCTAACAATTTGATGGTCTGGCTCTATAGAGACAGTTGATGTAAGTTGAATAAGGAGAAAGAAATTATGAAAGTGATTTGGAGAAACTTTGACTTATGAAGAATTTAAAAAGGATAAAATTGGGAGATTTTGAAGGGAAAAATATCCTGAAGGAAAAATATGATGAATTTATATAGGGGAAGGGTTCAATCTGAAGGAGTATTCATTTTGAAAGAAGAAAAGGATGGACAAAGAATCTGAAGAGAAGGACTCAAGGAGAGCCAAGATGATGGAGTAGGAGGAAGCAAGTTATGGGATATACAATTAATCCACATGAATCATCAGCGTTTCTGTATAACACCAATGAAACCCAGCAGGAAGAGATAGAGAAATTCTACCTAAAATAACTTCAGAATGCATAAATTACTAGTCTACCTGCCATGACATAAACAAAAACTATGCAAAAAACCCTATAAAATCACTATTTTTAGAAGTAAATATTGACATCAGCTTTCTTTGTGGTGGCAAAGAACTAGAAACTGTGGGGATGCCCATCATTTGTGGAATGGCTGAACGAGTTGTGATACATGATTGTGATTGACTATTACTGTGCTATAAGAAATGATGAGCTCAATGATCTTAGAAAAACATGGAAAGATTTGCATGAAATAATGAAAAGTGAAATGAGCAGAACTAAGAGAACATTGTATATGGCAAAAGCAATATTATTTTAAGAATGACTTTAAGCAAATAAGTAATTTTGACTACTATAAATATTTAAATTAACTATTTAAAGGACATATGAAGAAAGACACTATCTGCATCCAGAGAAAGAACTGATAAATAGATGTATAGAATGATTTTGCACATATGTACACCAATTTGTGTCTGGTGGTAGTCATCTCTAGGGTGGGGGTGGGAGAAGAAAAAATAAGAAAACAGGAGAAATTTACATGATAACTTTATTACATATTTAAAAGGAATAGTAAGTTGTACATAATAGATTTGCCGTTCTGTGTTCAGTGATCTTTTTATTGTGCTATGTTGTGGAAATGTTTGTTTATTCCATAAATGAAAAATAAAATAAAAAAATAAATATTGACCTAAATAATTGGAGAAATAGAAATTGTTCATGGGTAGGCCAAGTCAATATAATAAAAATGCCCAAATTGCCTTCATTAATTCACTTATTTAGTCCCATACTAATTATACTACCAAAGAATTGCTTTATGGAACTAGAAAAAAATTTATCTGGAGGTACAAAAACTCAAGAATCTCAAGAGAAATAATGAAAAAAGCAGAAAGGAAGGTGATCATCAGCACCAGATTTGAAAATGTTAAAAAGTAGTGATTCTTTAAGCAATTTGGTGCTGGTTAAAAAAAAAAGATCAATCAGGGCAGCTAGGTGGCACAGTGGATAAAGCATGGGTCCTGGATTCAGGAGGACCTGAGTTCAAATCTGACCTCAGACACTTGACACTTACTAGCTGTGTGACCCTGGGCAAGTCACTTAACCCTCATTGTCCTGCAAAAAAAAAAAATAGATCAATCAATAATTAAGGACACAACATGCGGAAGCAAACAGACCTAGTAATCTAGTGTTATATAAATTCAAAGACTCCAAGATGTAGACTCATTATTTGATTAAAAAGTACTGAGAAGGGGTGGCTAGGTGGCGCAGTGGATAAAGCACCGGCCCTGGATTCAGGAGGACCTGAGTTCAAATCCGGCCTCAGACACTTAACACTTACTAGCTGTGTGACCCTGGGCAAGTCACTTAACCCCCATTCCCCTGCAAACAAAACAAAAACAAAAACAAAACAAAACAAAACAAAAGTACTGAGAAAATTGGATAGCAATATGACAGAAATTAAGTTTGTCAAATACTTCATACTTTATACCAAGAAAATATCTATATAAATACATGACCTAAATAAATATTAAAGGTCACATCATAAATCAGAGAAGCAAGAAATTATCTTTTTTATGGAAAGAAGGAAGGAAGGAAGACAGAAAATGAGTATTAATTAAAAGAGTCTCCTATTAATTGTTCCAGGAACTGTGCTAAGCACTTTATTATCTAATTTGATCCTCACAGAGTCCTGTGATATAGGTGCTATTATTATCCTATTTTACATTTGAGGAAATTGGGGCAGACAAAGGTTAAGTGATTTGCTCAGGGTCACACAGATAGAAGATATCTGAGACTGATGCTAGGTCCAGTGCTGTATTCACTACTCTATCCATTGTATCACTTACATGGATAAGGGAAAAGTTTGTAACCAAACTAAGGAGAGAAAAAGGGTCATGGAAAATAAAATGGGTAATTTTTATCACATAAAATATTTTTTTTGCATAAACAAATCCAATACAGCTAAGATTAGAAGAAAAAGAGCTAACTCTGAAAAAAAACTTTGCTGCAAAGTTCTCTGATAAACGTCTCATTTCCAAGATCTTTAAGGAACTGATTTAAATTTATAAGAATAAGAGTCACTCACCAATGGGTACATTGTCAAAAAATATGAACAGGAAGTTCTCAAAGGCAGGAACTCAGAATACCTATAGACATATGAAACAGTTCTCCAAGTCACTTAATAATGAGAACAATCAAATGAAAACTACTCTGAGGTTCCATCTCATACTCATCAAATTGGCAAAACTGACAACAAAAAAGGAAGAAAATGATACATGTTGGAGGGAATGTGGGTGGAGATATGAATTGGTCTATTCTGGAAAGCAGTTTGGAATTATGCCTCCAAATGGTGCATGTTCTTTGACCCAGAAATACCACAACTAGGCACATACCCCTAAAAAGATAAAAGAAAGAGGAAATTGTCTTATACATACAAAAATATTTGAGCAGCTCCATTTTTTTTTTTGTGAGGCAATTGGGGTTAAGTGACTTGCCCAGGGTCACACAGCTAGTAAGTGTCAAGTGTCTGAGGCCGGATTTGAACTCAGGTACTCCTGAATCCAGGGCCGGTGCTTTATCCACTGCACCATCTAGCTGCCCCTTGAGCAGCTCTTTTTGTGGAACTGGAAAGTAATGTGGGAGCATCAACTGGGAAATGGCCATACAAATTATGATATGCAAATGTAATCGAATACTTTTGTGCTATAAGCAATGAAGAGATGATTTCAGAGAGGCCTGAGAAGACTTGTGTGAACTGATACAGAGTGAAGTGACCAGAACTAGGAGAATAATGTATATTATAATATCAACACTGTAAAAATAACAATTCTGAAAGACTTAAGAACTACGATCAATGAAATGTTCAAACATTATTCCAGAGGACTGATGAAGAACAATTTATGACAAAGATAATGCACAATATAAAGAAAGAGCATTTTTGGATGTGGTCAATGTAGAAATTTGTTTTGCTTGACAACTATTATGGGATATAATGTCTCCTTCCTTCCTTCCTTCCTTCCTTCCTTCCTTCCTTTTTCCCTTCCTTTCTTCTTTCCTCCTTTTCTTTCTTCCTTTCCTCCCTCCCCTTTTCCTCCCTTTCTTCCTTTCCTCTTTCTTTCTTTCTTTCTTTCTTTCTTTCTTTCTTTCTTTCTTTCTTTCTTTCTTTCTTTCTTTCTTTCTTTCTTTCTTTCTTTCTTTTTTTTCTTTCTCACTCTAAGAAATAAAAATATTAAAAATTCAGGGAAAACTGGGAAGGTTTTATGAACTCGTGCTGAGCAAAGTAAGTAGAATCATCAGAACAATTTAAATGATTATTATCTTAGTATAAAGGAAAGCAATAGAATTCTGACCAATGAATGATCAATTCTAACTTCAGGAGACTTGTCAATGACATATGCTTTCTACCTCTTAGCAAAGAGATGGAGGACAGTGGGCATGAAATGAGGTATATGTGTTCAAATATGGCCAATTTTATGAGGTACAAGGGTGACATTAATAGGTAGAAGGGAATCACTGGAAAGTGACAATGCTGTTATGAATAGAAAAGAGCATAAAGAAAATGTCAACGAGCCTTTCCCCCAAGATGGCGCTGAAGGCAAAGAATGAAGCAGTTGTTCCCCCCAAGACAGAAACCAAGTCCAAAGCCTTGAAGACCAAGAAGGCAGTATTTAAGAGTGTCCAGAGCCACAGAAAGAAGAAGATCGGAACATCCCCCACCTTCTGGCAACCCAAGACTCTAAGACTTCGAAGGCAGCCCAAATACCCTTGCATATTGACCTGGCCACATGTTTCCTCTTCATGTTCTTCCTTATTATGGTTCTGTAAGTTTATGCACACTATTTCCCATATATATCAGTAAGACAGTATATCTTTCATTTAAGTAGAATGCTATGTTATTATTCATTCTTTTCCTTCTGTTTAATGAATTTTTTTATTGAGTTAATGAAGTTCATCTTATATAATTGATTAAGTGAGAACTACACTAGCGGGGACTTCAGAGCTAAGGTGTATGGTAACAGGAGTATAATACCAGCACACACAGAACCCTGAAAAAGTTAGTTGTCTCATTGTAGTTACTCCTTATGGGACCCCATCTAACTTGCCAATATATGTGTATAGTTTAGGTGAATGAGAAAAAGAGAGAAAGATGTTAGGGGACACATCCATGCTACACTTAGCATGTTGAATTCCCATTATTTCCCCTGAAGGATTATACACAGTTTTGCTGGGTAGGTGATTCTTGGTTGTAATCCCAATTCCTTTGTCCTCTGGAATATCACATTTCAAGCCCTTTGATCCTTTAATGTAGAAGCTGCTAAATCTTGTGTTGTCCTGACTGTGGCTCCACAGTACTTGAATTATTTCTTTCTGGATGCTTGCAATATTTTCTCCTTGACCCGGGAGCTCTGGAATTTGGCTATAATATTCCTGGAAGTTTTCATTTTGGGATCTCTTTCAGGAGGTGATTGATGAATTCTTTCAATTTCTATTTTATCCTCTGGTTCTAGAATATTAGGGCAATTTTCCCTGACAATTTCTTGGAAGATGATGTCTAGGCTCTTTTTTTATCATGGCTTTCAGGTAGTTCAATAATTTTCAAATTGTCTCTCCTGGATCTATTTTCTAGGTCAGTTGTTTTTTCCATGAGTTATTTCCCATTGCCTTTCTATTTTTTCATTCTTTTGGTTTTGCTTTATTGTTTCTTGATTTCTCATAAAGTCATTAGCTTCCTTTTTCTCAATCCTTATTATTTTTTTTTTTTGTGGGGCAATGGGGGTTAAGTGACTTGCCCAGGGTCACCCAGCTAGTAAGGATCAAGTGTCTGAGGCCAGATTTGAACTCAGGTCCTCCTGAATCCAGGGCTGGTACTTTATCCACTGTGCCACCTAGCTGCCCCCTCTCAATCCTTATTTTTAAGGAGTTATTTTCTTCAGAGAACTTTTGTACCTCTTTTACCATTTGGCCTAGTTTGTTTTTTAAGGTGGTATTTTCTTCAGTATTTTTTTTTGTGTGTGTGTGTGTGTCTCCTTTACCAAGCCATTGACTTTTTTCATAATTTTCTTGCATCTCTCTCATTTCTCCTCTACCTCTATTACTTTATTTTCAAAGTCTTTTTATGCATTTCTATGACCCGTGGCCAATTCATATTTTTCTTGGAAGCTTTGGATGTAAGAGCTTTGACTTTGTTATCTTCTTCTGAGGGTGTATTTTGATCTTCTTTGTCACCATAGAAACTTTCTAGGGTCAGCATTTTTTTTTTTCTGTTTGCTCATTTTCCCAACCTATTTCTTGACATTTAACTCTTTGTCAAAGTGAGGCACTGCTTCCAGGGTGGAAGGCACACTGTCCCAAGCTTCAAGGGGTTTGTGCAGCTGTTTTCAGAGATACTTCTAGCAATTTGTAAGTTGTTAGTTCTTCCAAGGTGGTATGATTTAAGGAGAGGTATGTTTACTACTCTCCTGGCCTGTGCTCTGGTCTGCAAGTAACCACAGGCTTGCTTTTCTGCCCCGGAACTATGAACAGAATCTAGCTCCACTGTGTCTGCAAGCTCTGGTGTGCTTTCATTCCTCCCCTTCTTGGGACCACCACCCAAGACTGTGACCTGGATCTGAGTTTAGACAAAACAACAGAGTCCTGCCTCAGTGCTAGCAGAGACCCCTGTATTCTCCTTCTGGCCAGTTGTTTGACCCCCTTACCATTTGTGGGCTAAGAGTTCCATAAGCAGTTGCTGTTGCTGGTGATTGAGGCTCGCAAGGCCTGCTCCTGGTTTGCCGGGGCTGGGTCAGCACCAGGACTGGGTCTGTGCTGCACTGCTCTCTACTCTCACTCTGGTACAACAGACTTTCCTGCCAACTTTCTAAGTTGTCTTTGGCTGGAAAATTATTTCACCTTGTTTTTTTGTGGGTTCTGCTGCTTCAGGACTTGTCTTATGACAGTATTTGAAGGTATTTGGAGGGGTCTTGGGGAGATCTCAAGCAAGTCACTGACTTTCTTCTGCCATTTTGGCTCTGCCTCCCACAAGCTCACATAATTTATCCTCAATGGGCCCCTTCTAACAATTTCCCGTTCTTTCTCAGAGAGGACGACTGTTAGGTGTTTTTTACTTTACTAAAACAGCAATGTCATTGATACAGGGAATTCTTAGTGAGGAAACACCTTCTAACAATGATTAGTACTTGCTTTGATACTTGCATACAATCTCAGAGAGTTACTTGGAGTACTAAGAGCTACTGTCAACCGTCCTACAAGTAATGGGAGTCAGAGGAACCCAGATCTTGTCTCAAAGGCCAACTTTCTTGTAGCTTTATCATACTGACTCTAAGAAAACTGCTTTTAAGTCCCAGGACTATATTGGGAAGTAAATGATTCACATTTAAACATTTTAAAATGTAATAAAGCACTAGTAAAGTGGAAAAAGGAAAAGGGACTAATGTATACATATTAGTGATTTTTGGCTTAAATTGCTGGTTTTTTTTTTTTTAAAGAAAAACAAAAATAAATTAAAAAACACAAAGAGCAATTCTCTTCTCTCCTTTTCAGGAAAATGCAAAACTGGCCAAAACAGAGCAAGTAGCCAACTCTATTATGTAATATATAATTTTGAGTTATAATTTTAATAGAATTTTAAAATAGAATTTTCTCTTATAGAATAATATAATTGTAAAATACTAAAAAGAATTAAAATAACAAGACTGTTGAGAGGGACATAGGGATATGACCCTCCACTGAGATGGAAAGTGCCCCCCCCTTCGGCCTAGTGATCTGATCTCAAAGTCTTAAAGCCCCTTAGAGCCCCCTATTTCTCTCTCTCTCTGTTCTTTCTCTAGAGAGAGGCAATAATGGGAAGCTACTATCCCCCTTTCTAAATATAGGCATATCAACTTAAAAATTGCTTCATAGAGTCTGCACCAAGACATTATGTAGACATGATACATTGTTGCAGAAACAGAAAATTTTACAAAATAATCTAACAACCCAGGAGAGAGACTTATCACTGAACATTCCAGGAGAATGATTTATTGCTGAACCCAATTACCGCATTTTGCTCAAATTAGATGTCTGTAAAGAGTATAAAAACTGCTTGGTTTCCTAATCCCAGTGTGTCACACCTCCTGGTTGTCCCAGTGAGTGTGGTGCACCTTTCTTTCGAAAGAAATAAAATCAATGCTTTGGCCTCCTTTCTCCTTGAGTCTCTATTACAGGGGTCAGTGGGTGTACTTCCCATCCCACTCACTGTTATAAAAGTAAGTTATAAACGGATTAAAAACAGAGAAATTATGAAAGATAATAGCAACATGTTGTGGGTAAGCACAGTTTTGAAGATCCATTAGTTGTGAATATATTTTTCTGGAATGAAAAGGATTTCAGTGACTTGAGAAATATGGGTTAAGGTTTACTTTAAAGATTTTTAAGATTGTTTATTGAAATAATTTGAGAAAATTTAATCTTTACAACATAGTTTGTCAGAGTTGGGATGTTAGACCATTCATCTAACTTGTGTCTTCTGTTCAACACATTTCCATCATCCCAGAGAAGTGCTCATCCAGCTGCTGTTCCAAGATCTACAATTTGCTGGGTCTTAAAAATGGCTTTGATGGTTCCCATTATGACAAGTATAGAAAGCAGAAGCAAAATCATTTAGAATTTGTACAAAAGAGGAATTAGATGATAACATGTCATTGGAATTGATAGGAAATGGTTATAAGAAAGTTCTCATAAATTTGGAAAATCAAAGGACAATGAAATAGTCTAGTCCTGTGTATTGGCAAGAGAATAAAACAAAACTTGTATGATCAATTTGCCTTTTAAAAGGAAAAGAATAGCATTTTTTGTTTCAATTCAAAAATATTTATTGTTTATCAACCACAATGATAATTGACTTTTCTATAGCTTTCAGAATTGTGTAGAATAGCTGTGACAGAATACAGTTATCCCTTTCGCATTATGACTTTCCTTATCAGGGTTTCAATATATCATGGATAGGCATAAGAAATTAAATGGGAATTTGGGAGGAGTTTTGTGGCAGCACCAGATGACATGCGAAGGCCAGAAGACAACAGAGGAAAAGTTAAGAAACTTAGAAATGCATAAGATATATGTATAGTACTGTATATTATCAGCACATTTAATCTTTTAATACCATAATAATTCAGACTTCTTCTCTGTTAGGGAGGGCCAAAAATTTCTACCAGATTTTCCACATTGTGGGGGTGCCTCCCTCCCCCTTAAGCCCCTGTGATGTTGAAGGGATAACTGTAGACTGACAAAATCTTTCAGAGACTTGATTTTCTGTGGTCCTGTGCTTATGGTCAGGTATGAGTTAGACCAGATTTTTCTCTGAAACCCTTTCCATGTCCCAAACCCTCAGGACTTTGGGCAACTTTCTTAAGACTTATAGATAATACAGTGGAGAAAAGGTGCCAACCTGCATTGATAGAGGGTATTCCCTTGTCCTACAGTTCTCTATACTAATGAAATCATAGGTCCAGTCCCAAACTCTAAACATATCTTCCTAAGCTTGCATCTGTAGATGGCGAAGTTTTGCTGAAAATGCTTTTGTTGTTGTGTGCCAGGGGTCATTTATGACATAAAAACAAAGGTAGCAAAAGTGAATTTTAAAACTAAAAAAATTTTTAAAGGATTTGACCGGTTTCATTCTACCCTCCCCTTTCATTCTGTTGTTTCATGTCTCTATGCGAGACTGTGCCTTTTCCCTGAAAAGCACTTGTATACATTTTAATTTTCTATGTTTGCATTGTGATCTCCAAATAAAACTTAAGCTCCTGAGGGCAATGACTGCTTTGTTTTTCTCTTTTTGTCCTTAGCACTTAGTCTTAGCATCTGGCAAATAGTAGGCACTTACTTAATGAACTCTCATTGAATTGAATTTTTAAAGTAACATATCACTCCAGTGTCATTATTATTACTGCCAGGAAATTCCTCTTTGAGTTTCTGTTACAATTTAATACTGATCCTTATCCCTTCCTTAAGTTAAGCAGAATTCAGACTCGAATAAATGTTCCAACAGATCTGTGTTCTCTTCAGTTTGGAGGTTCCCTTCTATGATGTAGCACACATGGCCCTCCCTTAGGTCCACATCAGGGGATTCACCCCAATGTCTTGGAGTTATTCCTGACATCTCAAGATTCTTGGTGGAGCATTCAGGCTGGGTGACCCTCTCCACAAGACCTGTTCATCTTTTTTAATCAAAAATTTCACATGCCACTACATACACATATCATATTACTTCATTCATTACTTCATTTATTCGAATTCTCTTTTTGACCAATGAAATAACTATTGTTCCAAGTTCCCTTAGATTTCCTAACTCTCATTCTTTTTTGAGAGGACAGACTGCAGGAAAACTAGATAAAAGTGGGAGAGATAATAGCTATTAATATTAATTAATAGATCGAGGCCCCCTTTATTAGTACAGCAGGCACAGTATTTCGTGGCTTCTTCTGGTGAATTTTGGTGTCAATAACATGATAGCTAAGGTGAACTGAGAGAATGAAGTCTCAGAACACCAACAAACACTCTGCAAACTGAGCAGTTAAGTCACACCTGCTTCTCCAGATGAAATTCTGCTGCTGTGGGAACTACCCTAATTTGCATGGACTTTGAGTGACCTACCTGTAAGGATATACCTGCCTAACGTGCCCTAAGGCTTTTACACTGCAGATGTTTGTCATTACTAACTATAGAGAAGTATAATAAATAAGAAGGCAGGAGATTAAAAACATGCAAAGAGGAACTGTGGGTAAAATAATTGCTCTCAATAATGTATGTGATACAGGATAGGAGTGTTTTAGGGAAGGGACAACTCAGAACCAAAGGTCAAAGAAGTTGGTTTTTACCCAGGGACCTCCTCATGGACTCAGACATTCTTTTCAAGGATGGAGTAAAAGCAAGGAGAAATTAGGATGGTTTACAAGTTATGCCAAGTAAGGCATGGAGTTCATTAGTGGAAAAACGGATGCTAGAGATCGCAAGTCTTGCATCCATGTAAAAGGTGCAGGTGGGCTTGGTAAAGTAAGTGCAAACAGTAACTCACACCAGCAGGAATGAAAAGTTATCCTGGGAACCAACCACTAAGTATCCAAACAGATTCAAAACATTATAGTGGTAGCGTATATCAAGTTCCTAGGCAAAAATGCCTAGGAATTCAAACATCAGTTTTTCTAGGGATTTACCCTCCTCCTGAAGGTGCCAGGCATCCTTTGGGGGGCAACGCCTCCTTTCCTGGCTTCCCCAGCATACTGTGATTTGTATCTTTTAGTATATTATAATAGTATTGAATTTAAGTGTCTACCACTTCCAGAATCAGCTGATGTCATGAGGTTCCGGATTGTGAATTCCAGATAATTAAATGAAAGACTGATGTTACCCTATCATCAATTATACTTTCTATCTATTATATTTTACCATATAATAAGGAGATTTCTGGATTTAAGCACTCCTGACTGATCATTAATGGAATGCGCACACGTGCACGTGCACACACACACACACACACACACACACACACACACACACACACACACGGCCATTGCCAGCCAGAATTCTATCCTCTTCTGTTTAGTACAGATTCCATATATCCTTCGGCAGGCTAATTCCTCCCCAGTTGAAATTACTTTCCATTTATTCTGTTTATATTAAGCATGTACATAGTGATTTACTAGACAAATAGAATGTGAACTCTCTGAGGTCAAGTAATGCTTTTTTTGGGCCTTTCTTTGTATGTCTAACACTTAACACAGTTCCTGGCCCTTGGTAAGTGTTTAATAAATGCTTGCTGACTGACTGGCTGGCTGAATTATAACTAAGATAAGTATAAATGTATCACTAAAATTCTTGGTTTCAGAAGCTTGAACATTTTGCCTGCTTTATGTCCGATTAAGATACCTCGGTGATGTAGTGAGTAAAACACTAGATTTGGAATCAGAAAGACTTGAATTCAAATTCAGCCTTAGATACTTACTAGTTGTGTGACCTTGGGCGATCACTTAACTTCTCTTCACCTCAGTTTCCTCATCTGTAAAATGGGGAATCATAATAATGCAGGCTTGTGACGACTAAATGAGACAACATGTGTAATGTGCTTTGTAAACTTTAATAGGGATTGCAAGCACTATATAAATGTTAGCTATTATTAAAAGAGCAATAACAACACACAACAACTGTGACTTCTACATACCTCCATACTTCAAGAATCTGTGATTTCACCAGAGTTGGTACCTCTCACACTGATGTAGATTTCAAGCCCTTCTCTTCTTTTTTCAAACTGTCTATACTGAAGTACTGGGTCTGAAAAAAAAATCATCACCTGATAAGCGACACTTTGGTGCTAAGTTAGTCCTTGCACATTTTGTCAGGCTTGTGGTCAGGCACAAACTTGGATAACTCAGTGTCCTCTCCATGCCATGGTGAAATATCAGAACACTTGTAGAATGGTCACATTTAGGGAGATCTACATTGGCCAAACTGCCCTGAAAAGTGGTTATTATCTGTGTGGAAGGAGTAAGAGTCTCTTCACTAAAAAACCCACAGATGCTTGAAGTATTATTCAATTTAATTCATTTCAAAAACTCCTGTCAATTCAATTCAATGAACATTTAGGGCCTAATGTATAGCCAGGGTCTGTGATCACTGCAGAGGTGATACAAAGACAAAATGTAACAATAGGTCCCTCCCCTAAAGAAACTTGTATTCAACTATAACTTGAAGTGTTGTAAATATATTTAGACATCGTAATGTGGCTGCAGAAAAAGGGCAGCTGGGTGATGCAGTGGATAGAGTATCAGGTCTGGAGAGAAGAAGACTCATCTTCCTGAGTTCAAATCTGGCCCCAGACACTTGCTAAATGGGGTGACCCTGAACAAGTCACCTAACCCAGTTTGCCTTAGTTTCCTCATCTGTAAAATGAGCTAGAGAAGGAAATGGCCAATCACTCCAGCGTCTTTGTCAAGAAAACCCCAAATGGGGTCACGAAGAGTCAGACATGATAGAAATGACTCAACAGTGACAACAGCAAAATGTGAAGTAAAGTAAATTTTACTCTTCCCTATTCTCTTCCATTTGTAGGTTGGTGTTTTCTCTTCCTTGTTGGTACATTATTCATACTTAGTTGACAGTTTTTATCCTGTTAATAGCTTGTTTTAAAAAAATTATTTATTTTCCTAGATATTTCCCAATTACATGTCAAAAGTTTTTTTAACAACCATTTTTTAAAAATTGAGTTCCAAATTCCTTCCCATGTCTACCTCCTGCCCCATTGAGAAGGCAAGCAATTTGATTTCAATTATACACGTGTGGTCATGTAAAACATATTTCCATTTTAGTCATATTAAAAAGAAAACACAAAATAAAACAGTAAAAATGGAGAAAGTTAAAAACGTATGCTTCCATATGTCATCAGTTCTCTCTCTGGAGGTGGATAGCATTTTTTTGTCATGGGTCCTTTGGAATTGTCTTGGATCATTGTTTTGATCAGATCTCTCACAGCTGATCATCCTCACAATATTGCTGCTAGTGTGTACAGTGTTCTCTGCTTCTGCTTATTTCACTTTCTATGAGTTCATATAAGTCTTTCCAGGTTTTCTGAAACCATTCTGCTTGTTATTTCTTGTAGCACAATAGTATTCCATCACAAATATATACCACAACCTGTTCAGCCGTTCCCCATTTGATTGGCATTCCCTTGATATCTAATTCTTTGCCACTGCAAGAAGAACTGCTATGAATACTTGGTACAAATAGGTCCTTTTTTCCCTTTGCTAAAATTCTCTTTAGCATACACACTTTGTAGTGGTATTGTTGGGTCAAAGAGTATGCGAAGTTTGATGGTTTTTGGGGCATAGTTTCAAATTGCTCCCCAGAATGGCTGGTCTAATTCACAACTCCACCAGCAGTGTATTAGTGCCCCAATTTTTCCACATCCTCTCTAGCATTTGTTGTTTTCCTTTTCTGTCATGTTAGTCAATCTGATAGGTGTTTGGTGATATTTCAGACTTATTTTACTTTGTGTTTCTCTCACTAGGAGTGATTCAGAACATTTTTCATTTAACTATTGATAGTTTGGATGTCTTCTTCTGGAAATGGCCTGTTTATATCCTTTGACCATTTACCAACTAGGGAAGGGCTTTTAATTTTATAAATTTGGCTCAGTTCCCAATATATTTTATTTTTATTTTTATTTTTTAAGTGAGGCAATTGGGATCAAGTGACTTGCCCAGGGTCACACAGCTAGTAAGTGTTAAGTGTCTGAGGCCGGATTTGAACTCAGGTCCTCCTGACTCCAGGGCCGGTGCTCTATCCACTGCGCCACCTAGCTGCCCCCCAATATATTTTTAAATTAGGTCTTTATCAGAGAAAATTGATATAAACATTTTTCCAAGTTTCCTGTTTTTCTTCTGGTTTTGTGTGTATGTGTGTTTGTGTGCAAAAGCTTTTCTATTACATGTAACAAAATTAACTATTTGACTTCCTGTAATCTTCTCTGTCTCTTGCTTCCCGGATTTACTTATGATATTATCCTTCATATCTAAATCATTTACACATGTGACCTCTTAATTTGCTGGGTTTTTTGTGGAGATATATTATAGATCTTATGAAAATATATTTATGTTTCAAGTACTCAGAATTTCATCACAGAATCACAAACTTTGAGGGTTGGGAGGGATCTCAGTGGCTACTAAGTCCAAGACATATCTTGGAGGAATCTCACTATTGCTTAGCTAGCCAGGACTCATTAGGTCCACCTGAAGGCCTCTAGTGAGAGGGGGATGTAAGGCCTGTCTTAGTCTGCCTTGGAGAGCTCTGACTGGTAAGATGTTGTTCCAGACATGACAGCTACATTTAACTCATTGAACCTTCCTCCTATTCCTGGTTCTTCCCATATGGACCAAATAGGAGGAGTCTAATCCCTCTTCCATATGATAGATCTTCAGCTATTTGAAGAGAACTATCATGTTTCTCCCAAAATTTTCTCCAGATTAAATTTTCTCCATATCTTCAACCAATCAAGGCTCAGTGCTCCTTAACATCCTGATTTGCTTCTTCTAGGCCAGTTTAATCAATTTAGGTACTTTATTGTAACAGCATAATCACTCTACATCTCAGCGTGAGAAAACTAATTTCTATGTGTTGTTCAAGGGCCAAAATATTCATTACCAGAGTAAATCTTCTGTTAATTAGCTTCCCTGAAGAATGTATAGGTTAGTCCTCAGATGACAGAAAAGTCATTAGCCACTGGATCCATTATTTCAAGTTTGGTACAACCTAAGAGAACTTGTGAACCTCCCTCACATATAATGAAATATTCATTTATAGATATAAAACCACTAAAAACTATTAGCTTAATTAGCCTAGTGCAAAAGAGATTGTACTAAAGACCATGCTAAAGGAATGGATAATTGATTTGAAAGACAATATAGTACCTCATATCATTTACAATACTTCTCTCATATCTATTTGCCTTTCAAGATTCTCAATAGTATTGCTGAAAGTAGAAGGGAAAAGACAAAGAAGTCATTCCTTATGCCTAGGAGATGGAAAATGTATGGATCTATAATATTTCTTGCTTCTTCCAAGGAGAAGTGACTTCTCGCTCACTCTCTTTCATTAATTTAGACGTTTTCATGGGCCTCACAGGTTGTTTTTATCCTAAGTGGCTTAAACTCTAGAATCAGACGTTTAAATAGCTCCCTAGATTTATGGCTCATCTTTAAAATTAGAGTTTTGGTTTTTTAGTCTAATTATCTGAGCTTTCCTCTCCCAAAAGATTATGTGACTCTCTATTCCTAAAGATAACAAAAACTTGTGTTTTCCATTAATGAGAGACCTGTGTCCATTGCCAATACGAAGTCAATTCATCTCAATCAAGTGTTTACTATTGCTTCCCCCCTTCTTTCAGCTCTTTCTCATCCTATGCGCGCGCGCGCGCGCGCGCGCACACACACACACACACACACACACACACACACACACACACACAAGGAGAAGAAACCTTATTAGACACATGAACTCCTATCAGTTTGAATTTCTACACTAGAGAGTGACAATTTCTTTTTTCCCCTGAGTTCTATTGACTCCATAGCACTTAGGTGGCTATCTCTTTGATTGAAATTTGGCTTCCCTATATTACTCCATGACCCATCATAAGGCATCCACAAAACAATAAAGATTCCAGAAATCAGCCAGCTGATAACTGAGCTTTGATATACTGAGCAGCTACCATCTCTCTTTTCACTTAACGAATTCTTTGAAAGGAAATTAGAAATAAAAGGCAAGGAGCAAATGCCTCGTGGTACAACAGAGATTTCTTCAGACTGTAAAGATCACCTAACACATTTGTTTCTCCTTTTTTCTCCCCTTGTTAACTGTGTCTGATCCTGCTGTACAGGTGCTGGGTGCTGGTTTTTGCCAAGACTGCCCCCTTTACTCTCTCATTAACCCTTTCTGGGCTTATAGATTTTTTTTTAGTACAAGTTTCGCCCTTGAGGAAATGCTAAAAAATTGTGTCTCAGAATTGCTGACCACAAAACAAAATTAAAAGCAAAGCTAAATTATAACCCTGAATCTTTTCAGCCATCTACATGATGTTTATGCTCCATGTGAGTTATTAGAAACAAGGAGAAAAGCAGTTTTTCTTCTGAAAGACAAATTTTATTAGAATGCATGAACTCTAAACTCTGAGGCACCTGTGGCTGGTCACTATTAGGGACATCCCAAAACTTGTTGAGCATCCCTCTGAAATCAATCTCATTTGTCAGATTTTTCATTTTGCTCCTTCTCCTTTATGTTTTTTAGGGTTAAACTGGGTGGTTCTCAGAGATTTACAAGAGAACTATTAGTGAAAACCAATCTGATACATTCAACTTACTCAAGCCCTACTCTTTCCCTCTAATCTTTCAGCGTGACCCAAGGGAGGCTAAAGTTTAGATCAGTCTATTCTCCACCAGAACTTTGATTCACTATTAAATTCCACCTAATGAAGATGACTTTGCCATCTCACGTTCATCAGTAGGCTATGTAAGGGACAATGCAGAACCTAACTTTTATAGAGGGACATTGTTCTTTCTTCTTGGTTTTTCCAGTTGAATAGGATCTCATGAAAATTCACATGCACAGGAGACCTGTGAAATCAGGAACTAGTGTAAATCTCTAGAGTACTGGGGTGAGTCAAGTTAAGGAAATAACCATTTTGCTTAAGTGCAGCCTCACCCGTGTCTTACAGCATGTCGTGTTTATGATAAGAGCAAACAGCTCAAAGGACAAACTGAAGGGCAAAAGCAAAAATAAATTATAGCATCAAAACATGAAGTTCGGGGTCTGAATTCCAAAGTGACCAGCTATGGTGTGTGCCCTGTACAAATTAAAGATGCAACTGCATAAATCCCAAAGCATAATGCCGGAAGATTTTCTTATAATTAAATTAACTGTATTTTCCAAGCCACTTTGATTATGAAATGTAGAGAGTATATTTTAAAAGCGGCTACAGCTATAACTTTGCTGGATTCACTTCCTCATATATATTCTTTGGGTGAGTAAATGGAAAAGACATAACTTTTTGTGGCAAATGATGACCAGTGTCAGGCCAGGAAGTATAGAATAATGATGTCATTTCTCACCTCCCTTCTCGGGGCTTTGCATGGGCTGTGTCCATGCCTGCAATGTACTCACTCCTTGTCCACCTCCACCTCTTATAGCTTCTAGTTTCCTTCAAAGTTTAGATCAAATGACACCTCACACGTGAAGCCTTCCCTGACCACCCCCTTCTCCAGTGGCTAATGTCTTTTTTCATTCATTCATTCATTCATTCATGAAGCTATCTTGTCTTTTCCTTATAGGTGTTTTGTATGTATTTACATATGTACATATAGTTTCTTCTACTAGAATATAGACTTGTGGGGAGCAATTTTTAATTGGGGAGTGTTAGCTAAGAGGTTTGCTGCAATATTGGGGCAAGGAAGGAGACAGACAGCCTCCCTCAAAACAGAGCAGGATTTATTTAACAAGAACGAACTTGAAAAAACACAAACATGATCAGTAGGATCAAGGGAAAGGAAATAAAATAGGGAAAGGGAAATTATACAACCTGAACAACACCACCGCCCAGGAATCATCTGAGAACACACAGCAGTGTCCTGTCACCTTCCAGCTTCAAGCTAGAATGGCAAAAAAACCCTCCCTTCTTCCCAGCAGACCTCAGGCTGACCACACACAGCCCCCAGCCAGTTGGCTGACTGCTCTGACAATCACGTGACTGCCCTCACTGGGCTTCCAATCATTATAATTTTGCCAAGCCCATGTAGGCGTTGGCGAGTGGTGATGATGTGAGGTGCCAGAGCCATGGTGATGGCTACAACCAGTGGGTGGAGCACTGTGTGGTTTGTGGAACCCCAGAGGCCAGTGTACGTGCCAAGGTTTTTTAAAAAAAATTCTAGTCAAAAGATGGGATCATAAAAACCTCAAATAACAATTAATTCTTTACAAACTCCTTGAGGGCTGGGACTTTTTCATTTTTGTCTTTGTGTCTCCATTCATGTCTTAAAAGTGCCTGACATATAACAGGTACTATATAAATGTTTGCTGATTGTTTTTCCTTGCCTATTACTTGCTAATTAGAAGAAAGAAGCTTCCAGAGTACATGTACCATCTTGAGAAGGAAGATTTTGATGTATAAAATTAATTACATGTTATATAAAATTAAATAAAAGATTACTTTTTCTACATTTGGAGAAGAATCTAACAGAATTGTAAAGCATTCTCACTTTTTCTTTCAATTCCATATTTGATTTTCTTATTTTCATTTTTCTTAATGTTAATATATTAATTTAGATATGACTTTTTTTTTTTTACCAATAGTGATCATCAGACATTAAAAGAATTCATGAAAACTTTTGTTCCAAAGTTCATTTTCTTGTAGGGTAGGTAACAGCACTGTCCTCAAAAATAAAAGTATTTAAGAATTTGCTTATTTTTCTTCCTTACATTAGGCAAGATGCATTGTTACAGATGCATATTCCATTTATTTAATATAGTTATATGTTTCCTGAATCGTGTTGCACATGCATACAGATAGCTGAATAAGGGGAGAAGGGCAGTCTGGAGGAAATTTAGGAAGACAAGAAGCAGGGGCTGCAATTTATTACTAAACAATGACTTGTGTCTGTGTGTGTGTGTGTGTGCATGTGTGTGTGAAATAGCATAAAAGTCAGCATCAAATATAAGTATGACTGGAAATAGGTGGACTGGTCCTATAGTAAGATGGGGGTATAAGAGCAAGGTCCCCCAGAGACTACACTGGTGTGGTGAAATAATAAAATATCTTATTATTATTATTATTATTTTGGCAGGGCAATGAGGGTTAAATGACTTGCCCAGGGTCACACAGCTAGTAAGTGTCAAATGTCTGAGGCTGGATTTGAACTCAGGTCCTCCTGAATCCAGGACCAGTTCTTTATCCACTGTGCCACCTAGCTGCCCCTAAAATATTTTTTTAAATAAAGGAAGTGTGTTGGGTAAAGATTGTTACTGTAGGATTTATGAAAACACAAGGACAAAAATCATGCGGGATAAGACAAAATTGCAAACTGCACTGGTAGGAGGAATACTTGCATTAATAGGATCATGAATTCATAAAAGAAGCTATAATATATAATATGCAAACCAAGGACATACATACACATGTGAAATGAGAAAGTGGTTTTTTTTAACGCTAAATTAGTCTACATTTTTTTTCTCTATAAGAAGATAAAATGGCAGAATAAATATGGCTTCATATGATGTCCTTTTTCTTCTCAGTAATGTATGTCTTGCCTAATATAATGCCTTCTACATAGTTGTTGTTTATCCTTAAGTCTCGAAGAGGACCATGACATTAGGGTGATGTCATGACTTGCATTCAATTGGGTTTAAGTGAAGGAGGGCTGTGCAAGGTCACCAACTTTACTCTTTCCTCCAGAGCCATCTGGGTCCATTGGCACAACACACACACACACACACACACACACACACACACACACCAGGACGACTGGAGATGGATGTGGATGTTTGAGGCAATTGGGTTTCACTTGCCCATGGTCACACAGTGAGATTTGAACTCAGGTCCTCCCAACTTCAGAGCTAGTACTCTATCCACTGTGACACCTAACTGACCCCTTCTACATAGTATGAAGGAATGAATGAATGAAGCACCCTCACCCCTAAAACTTGTGTACATAGACCGATACATACATATATATACACACACCATGTCTGCACATTAAGCACAAAGCCCTGCTTTGAGAGGTAGTATCCGTGGTCACAGAAACAGCAAAATTAATTGACTCACATTGGCATAGAATTTATGATCCTCATTGGCACCAATAATTAAAAACTGAGTCTTTGGCATATAAACTTGAGAGTAGGGATTGCTTAATTCATTATATTTGCTGTTCCCAGTGCCTAGCATAGTTGCCTAGAACATTGTAGGTACTTTATACATGCTTGCTTTGATTCATTGATACTTAACTTAAAATGGTCTTTTCCCGGGGGATTGAGATGCTGAAAGTAAGTGAACGATGCACAAACTTAGAATAAGATCCAAGTCCTTCTGGGAATCTGTAACTTTGCCCACAATCAATTTCATAAAATCTCAGAACTGGACAGAATCTCAGAGCTCATCTGATTAAGCCTGGACTTGGATAAGAATACTCCTATGATAGAAGCCATCCAGGCTGCCATTAAATTAAATGTTGCAATCAGCTGCTGGAAATAAAAAAAATAACGTAGTCTCTCCCTTTCAAGGAGGTTACATTCTGCTGGGAAGGGGGTAGACACATACATGGTTTATGAGTTGGGTAGGTGGGGGGGGGGATCAAAGGAGAGATTCCAACAAAGGACTCTAATAATATTGGAGGAGGACCATGGAACAGAAGAGAGAGAGAGAGAGAGAGAGAGAGAGAGAGAGAGAGAGAGAGAGAGAGAGAGAGAGAGAGAGAGAGAAAGAGAGAGCATAATAAAGTCAATGGAGCAAAGCCACATCATCTAGTCTGTCCTTTTCATTTTTCCACGTGAGAAAGATGCCACCCAAGGAGATGAGCTGACTCGTCAAAAGTTCCAGAGCAAAGATTTGAACCCTCATCTTCCAACCCTAATGCCAGCCTACTTTCCATTATGCCACCTTGCTTCTCAGAAGGTTGATATTATCAATGGTTCTAACGCTACCTGGAAAAAAATCCAGATTTTCCCTAACTTTGATGAGCAACTTTTCTGCTTTTGCAATTCATAGACCAGAAGAATAAACTCTTAAGGATAAATTCTCTAATCATTTCTTCATGGTCAAAAATCTCCAAATTCTAAAGTTTGGGTTAGTTGTTCACAGTGCAGAAAAAGTTAAACATTACAGTCCTATTATGTTTTATTTCATCTTTCACCCATCTTTCAAGACTCCTTGATGTGAATAGACTTTTTCTCTCTCCCAGGGCCTTTTAAATTTTTAACGCTTGTTGTCTCTAATGCTGATCATATTTCTGAGAAATTGCTTTATGGAAAAGATGGAGCAAGATAAAGTTGCCACATCTCATTTTATCTTTTCTGTTGAGTTATTTGGACCTAAAGTTGTGGTGACAAGGTGGCTTCTCTAATAGGACCTGTTGCCATGGCAGCAGGCTGTTTGGAAACAATACAACCCACGGCCACCAAGGGCCTCTTACTTTTCTGTCCATATTCATAAATGCACAATCCCCAGGTTCAGCCAGCCAAATGTGCTCAGTGCCCCTTATGGATCAGGTCCGCCTTCGGAAAACAGAAGGCGAGGAAGCCACTCAAGCAGATGCCAAACCACATCACAAACAAGCAGTGTTTGTCTTTGCAAGGAACATGCAATTTGTAAGAAAATCTTTGTGTCTCCTTGGGAAAGGAATAAGAGAGTCTTAGCGAACTTACATAATGAAGAACTGAGAAAAGCCTATTGGCACAAAAAGTCATGATGTCCTCTAGGAGGAATAAACACTGACACTCCCAAGCGGTAGGAGCAGGAAGAGTGCAGCACTGGAATGTGCAAGTGAATCCATGGTTTGATGGAATCTTACATCAATAGGACTAGGAGTAAGACTAGAACTACAGCTGTAAGATTACCCAGAACATATCAACAATTCCCCTGTTCCTGCCTTCCGACACCTCCATAATCATTGTTGGAAAAGCCACCTTGTGAACTGGACTTAAAATTTTAAATTATTCATTGGCATACAGGATAAATATTTTTATTTGGAGAAAGAAAATCAACAAAGTAGGGATATTTTTGGAAAGCAATAGGGCGTCACTCAATACTTGGCTCTGTGAGCTCCTTAGTGTGGGCCATACCTCACACATACTCCATAACTTTTCATCCTGTTTGACTCTTGCCCATTTCCTCCTGTGTTTACATGACAAAGGATCTGCCTAACATGTTGGGGGGTCTACCTCTCTACATTACACAGATGTCACTGGATGAGGAGGGTTGCCTGCCCTGGATGAGAGTAGATACCTCTCACTTCTATTCCATAACCATATAAGTTTGCTTGTTGTGAGATTGGCCTCATTAGGTTGTTAACTCCTTGGAGCAGGGATTGTTTCTTGCTTTTTTGGTATCCCCAGTACTTAGCAGAGTGCCTAACACATAGTAGGTGCTTCATAAATCCTAGTCTGCTTCCATTGCTATGGAACTTCCATTGCTATGAAGAAACTGCTTTGGGAGCCTTTGTTTGTTTGTTTTGTATGGGGCAATGAGGATTAAGTGACTTGCCCAGGGTCACACAACTAGTAAGGGTCAAGTGTCTCAGGCTGTATTTGAACTCTGGTACTCCTGACTCCAGGGCTGGTGCTTTATTAACTGTGCCACCTAGCTGCCCCTTTGGTAGCCTTTGACCTTGGTGCCAGCTTGTTTCTGTCCCAACTGACACCACAGACACCTAAAGAAGGGGAAACATAAAAGAGGAGGCAACAGCATCCAGGGGCCCTACCTAGTTAAGTCTCCTTACTCTATGTGACACATAGGTTAGATATGACATGACCCTGACTGGAAAAAAAATGAAAAATGCTATTAATTGTCTTTTTTTTGTGTGTTCTTTTTTGGTTTTGTTTTTTGCTGGGCAATGAGGGTTAAGTGACTTGCCCAAGGTCACACAGCTAGTAAGTGTCAAGTCTCTGAGGCCAGATTTGAACTCAGGTCCTCCTGAATCCAGGGCTGGTGCTTTATCCACTGTACCACCTAGCTGCCCCCTGTCAATTGTCTTTTGTTGAATTTGCATAATTTTTGTTTTGGGGAGTAAATGTGGTCTCCAAGACAATCAATTATCCTTACTTTGGGCCCTCCATTAAGACTGGCATTTTGGAATTGTCTCAGAACTGTGCTTAAAGAAATACTTTGGATTTTTTTTTTTATGGGGCATTCGGGAAGTCATTGGGAACCATGTCATATGGACTTTGTTGGTACTATCAGGTGTAAGGCACTTGAAAAGACAATTCTTTGGCTCCCCAGGAGACCACAGGAACTTTCTAGAATTGGGGATATGGACAAATATGCAAAATGCACTCCAGTTGATTTTCTGGGGACAGGGGACACTGCATGACTTTAAAAAGTTTAAAGGAGACAGTTTCAGCTTCCACTTCTGAATGGTAACTCTTTCTGGGACTTCCAGGGAAGGGTGGGTGAGGGACCTTTGTGGAGCAGATCTCAGCATAGGACCAAGCTTAGAGGACCAGCAGCAGCAAACACAGCTCCCAGCTAGGCACCGGGGGTAGGGGAAGGGTGAAGCATGGAGGCCCTAGTAGCAACAATGCTTACAGGAGATGGTATTTGTCAGAGCTTGGGCCCCAAGCAGTTTTTGGCTTAGGGTGGGGATAAAGGCCTAGAGCAGCACTTGGGCCAGTGTAGAGGCACAGTGGCAGCACCTGAAGCAGCAATAAGACCTTGGCTAGCATGTCCCAGTGATGACAGAACCTCTGACATTCAACCCTACATGGGGGGGGCAGGGCAGTAGCACAGTAGCAACATCTACGGTAACAGCTGGAAAACATAGGGGAAAAATTCAAGCCTCAGTGCAGGGGGCAACACCTGGTCTGGCACAAGGTGGAAGCTCTCAGGCCTTGGCATTGGAGAACAATGCTCATCTCTGACATAAGAGGATTAATTTAGGAAGATATCAACAGGTTCCAAAGTATGTTACCAGCACTCAGGTCCTAGATATGGCTATGCCTGAAAGCAATGTTTAGGTAGCATAGAGGCAGTGTTTAGGCCCTGGCAAGGGAGTTGAGATGGATATTGCTAGAAGTGAGTAGTAGGGGACCCCAGTGGCAGGTGCCAGGATGTAGGCTCAAGATGTAGCAAGCAGCAAGAGTGGGTAGCAATATGAATCCTAATAAAGTAGGCATTAGCAAAGGCAGGCTAGCACAACCATTTTGCTATGGAAAGAGGCAAGAAAGGTGAGCTCAGTTGAATCTATGAGTTATTCTTTCTGAGAATCCTTCCCATGTTATGGTTAAGTAAACCTTCCTTTGTTAACTATTAGATGTTCTATGAGGTTCTCATTTTGTAACAACTCTGAACCTGGAACAACACGTTTCCTGGCCTATAATAAATACATTTCAACATAATCCCTCAGTTGATACTTCTCTGTTGCTTTCTCAGAGGAAGAGATGATTTTACTCCTCCCCCAAGAGATCACTTACCCCGCTGCTTGTATCTTTGATTCACACATCCTTTAATGTCTTTCTCTAAACATTTGCTGCTTTCTCTCCCTAATTTTCATTCTAGTTTACAAACCTGTCTCTCCTTTAGAAATCTTGATCCTATCATTCCCTAAGGTTATATTTTCCCTTCTAAATGAATCCTTTAGGGACTTCTCTGGTATGAAGGGAGGGTCAAAAATTTTATGTGGATTTTCCATATCATGGGGGTGCTACATCTCTAATCCCCCCTGATGTGGAAGGGATAACTTTTTATTTTTAACTTCTGTCTCTGGCTCCCATCTTCCTGCTTCCTTTCCTTGCAGTAATTAAAGTCTACCTGGGAAAAAGGTTGGGATAGGGAAGAGACTCTAAAGATATTTCTTTTTACCTCCATTCAAGACCACAATTAGATAGACCCGCGTGGAAACTCAACCTACAAGCACAAAACAAAGCAATGCACACACACACCCTTTACAACTATAAAATGAGAGGGCTGGACCCTCTCAATGACCTTGAAGGTTCCTTTTCAACTTTAAGGCTATTATTCTATAACTTGTCTTCTCAACACAATACCAAACTGATATTCTAACACACAGGTCTGACCATGTTATTCAAGGTTTTCAAGAATTTTGCATGTATCACTATTGCTTTTTCTTTTGGAATCTTTCCCTCCTTTCCCCCTCCCCCATTCTTAGATCTCCTCAAAACAAAGTTCTAAATGGAATGACAGGTAAAGAAATAGAAAATAGATGCTGGTGTCCCCCTCTTTCCATCACCTGCAGGCCACTCACCCAATCAAATTTTGACCTTTTGATGAATGATAATCCTTCCCAACTCAAGTGGCATTATATCAATAAAGCACTTAACGACAGGCACCGAGTGAGCACACACTTTCGAAAGGCAAAAAAAACACAGTGCCATAAATCAAGCTACTGGCTCTTATTGAAATGCTTGGTTTTTTTCCCTCCCTTACTCTGAACCTATGCAATTTGCATACCTGCTCTGAAAGCTCTCAGGTTCAGAAAGCCCCTGTTCCTGGTGCTACAGGGAAATCTCTTGTTAAAGAAAGCCTTTTCTAAACAGAGTGGAGAGTTGGTCTTACCTCCCGCTAAATGTACTTAACTGTGCTATGTCTGAGAGTAGGTTGGAATAAGTCAGCCTTATTGGTTGTTCTAAAGGCTCAAATGTTGCTGGTTTGGGGGACTGTGTTGTGTTTCAGAAGACTCTTGGATTTCCCTTGGATGTAGAGAAAGGACTCTTCTTTTTTCTATTATATTTTCCTCTTTGCTAAGAGCACCTACCGTTTTGCTTTAAACTTATAATGTGCATGAGCTTCTTTGACAGGTAGAAGCAGATTCAGAAATCCTAAGAATTCACGCTCTTATAAAAATTGATCACAAAAATATTAATTGTAGAACGTTGTGCATTTAAATAATTTATGCAAATGATACTGCTAGGCCTATTCAAACAAATGAAGAGATAAGCTATTTTTTATTTTGGGATTAAAAAAAAGTTCTAAGCTCCGATATGAGTCCTTATACACATTGATTCAAGGTGAATAAATCCCAAGCTAAAATCTCAATAAAGAAGTGTTGTTTTGTTTCAGAATAAGAGGAGAAATAGTATAATCAAGTAGTACCTGTCAAACAATACACTGCCTGAAAACAGGCACTGGACACACGTCCCAATTTGCAAACCATGATCCCAAAGTCCCCCATCTTATTTTGTGCGTGACATTCTGTCGTCGTTGTCTTTTTCTTTTGAGAATCCCAATTTGCATGTGTATGCATATATTTTAAGAACTCACACTTGAAAACTTGGCTCCTGGAGTGGATTTGAAAAGGCCATTTGGGATCAGTGATCCATTACACGAAAAACAAATTTTGCCACCCACTTTGTATCACCCTCAACTTTATTAAGGGAAGGGAAAGAAATGTCGTGAGTATTGGCTGAGTGTTCCAACAGACCTTCATCAGACACTCTAATGGTTAAGTCTGAGAAACGCTTTTTGTTTTTGTTGATATTAGTTTCACATTAAAAAGGCTGGCACCTCTTAAAGGCCTGAAGTCAAGGTTATTTGACTGAGTTCAGTCACCCATGAGCACTAATCTTTAGGATTTAATAAAAGATATTGTGAAGGGTGTGACAAGATGAATCACTTCATAAAAACCAGCGTAAGGATACTAAATGCAAACCATACAAGCACCAACATGGGTTCAGGTATTCAGATACAAAGCTTAGCTAACAGCCAATAACTCACAGTACTAGCTTTTCGGTTGTTTATTCTTTGTAAATATTTGTGTTTCATTTTCTTAACTTTCTAAAATAAATGAAGAGTGGACAAAGTCAAATTGGTTCATAGATCCAGATTTTATAACAGGTTGGATCATGTCTCTGCCACATCTTACCCCAACCCAAGAGAAACACTTGCATTCATAAGACCTTCATTCATGTCCCAGCTCTGGTGTTTGCTAGTGGATGACTGGGCAAATGACTTCACTTCTCATCCTTAGTTTCTTCATCAGCATAATGAGGTGGTTTGACGAAAAGTTCTCAAAGTCTTCCTTCCCATTCTGAAGGTCTCTAATATTTTTGTCTACTGACAGTCATAATGACATGGGCAGCCTATAAGCGAAAACTTAGTTGCAAATGCAATCCCAACAGTCTACAATATTTGAAATGAAGATTTTTTTCCAACTTTTCCCACTACCGCCATGGCATTTTTACATTGAGAATTAATCATTGAGTAAGTCATCAGTCTTGATACACCTATAAGAATTCTTGCATTGTTAAAAAGTGTATCATCTGAGTGAGATGAGCAGAACCAGAAGAACATTGTACACAGTATCATCAACATTGAGTGTTGACCTACTGTGATGGACTATATTCTTCTCACCAATGCAATGGTACAGAAGAGTTCCAGGGAACTCATGATAGAAGAGGATCTCCAAATCCAAGAAAAAAAAAAAGAACTGTGGAGTATAGATGCTAATTGAACCATACTATTTCTTTTGTTCTGGGTGCTGTTTTTTTTTTTTTTTTCTATTTTGAGGTTTTGCATCACTGCTCTGATTTTTTCTCTTGTAACAGGATTAATGCAGAAATAGGATTAATGTTATTATGTGTATATATATGTGTGTGTATATATATCTCTCTACATGTATATGTAGAGAGATATATAGATATAACCTATATCAGATTACCTGCTGTCTAGGGGAGGGGGAGGGAGGGGAGGGAGGGAGAAAAATCTGAAATTGTAAAGCTTGTATAAACAAAAGTTGAGAACTATCTTTACATGTAACGGAAAAAATAAAATACCTTATACATAAAAAAAAAGGTGTATCATCATTGGCATCATACTATTGGATAGTTTCAACTAAAGGCATGGAGCCTCAGAAAACTCTGCTTAAGGCAAGAGTCTGTTCCAAGTCATGTTACAGGTCCTTGGTGCTGCTAAAAATCTCCCCTATACCCACACTAAAGGATCATTGACCCTCAACTGTAGGTATCACCTTATCCTCCTGGGTTATCAATAGGAAATTAAGATTATCCTATATAATTGACAGAAGCCCATCACTCTGAATGGTATATAAGAAACTCAGAGAGGGGGCTGAAAGCTGTCAGTGACAGATTCTTGCCCATGATTCATCTCAAATGATTATTGAACCATAGTCCAGACTCTTTACCAATACCTTAGTCAATTCAGGCAATGACTAAGCAATTGCTGAGACTCAGGTGTTGATTTGTACAATGCCAGGTAAAAAGAAAAACTCCACCGAATGGTGAAATTCATTTTGCATCAGTTCATGTAAGTCTTTCCAGGTTTTTCTGAAATCAGCCTGCTCATCATTTCTTATAACACAGTAGTATTTCATTACAATCATATGCTACAACTTTTTTCAACCATTCCCCAGTTGATCGGCAAACCCTCATTTTCTGATTCTTTGCTACTACAAAAAGAACTGCTAAAATATTTTTGTATAAATAGGTCTCCCCGACCCTTTTTAAAATTTAAAAAAAATTTTTTTAAAATTATTTTTATTTTTTAGTGAGGCAATTGGGGTTAAGTGACTTGCCCAGGGTCACACAGCTAGTAAGTGTTAAGTGTCTGAGGCTGGATTTGAACTCAGGTACTCCTGAATCCAGGGCCAGTGCTACTTAGCTGCCCCTCCCCACCCCTTTTTAAAAATCTTTTAGGATTCAGACCTAGTAGTGGTATTGCTGGATCAAAGGGTATGTACAGTTTAATAGTCCTTTGTGTGTAGTTTCAAATTGTACTCCAGAAGGGTTGGATCACTTCACAACTCCACCAACAGTGCATTAGGGTCTCAATTTTCCCCACATCCCTTCCAACATTTATAATTTTCCTTTTCTGTCATATTAGCCAATTTGATAGGTGTGAGGTGGTTCCTCAGAGTTGTTTTAATTTGCATTTTTCTAATCAATAGTGATTTAGAGTATATTTTTCATATGACAATGGATAGCTTTGATTTATTCATCTGAAAACTGCCTGTTTATATGCTTTGACCATTTGTCAATTGAAGAATGACTTGTATTCTTATAAATTTGACTCATAAAGTTCTCTATATATCTGAGAAATGAGTTCTTTATCAGGGACATTTGTGCTAAAAATTGTTTTTCAGCCTTTTGCTTTCCTTCTAATCTTGGTTGCATTGGTTTAATTTGTGCAAAAATGTTTTAATTTAATATAATCAAAATGATCCATTTTATATACCATAATGATTTTTATCTTTTATTTGGTCCTGACCTGACCTCTATTTTTAATTAGACTTAATAAATAAAGA
The DNA here is from genome assembly GCF_019393635.1 of Dromiciops gliroides. Lineage (NCBI taxonomy): Eukaryota > Metazoa > Chordata > Mammalia > Microbiotheria > Microbiotheriidae > Dromiciops > Dromiciops gliroides. The sequence continues at coordinate 237,549,407 of NC_057866.1, read as the reverse complement.
TTTAATTTTTATTAGCCTTTTCAGAGAACCACCTTTTAATTTTACTTATTATTTCTATGGAGTTTTTGTTTTTAATTTGTCTATTTATCCTTTAATTTTTAATATTGTCTCTTTTGTGTTCATTTTAGGTTAGTTTAGAGTGGTGGCTACTAAAACTTGTGTGATCCTGGCTATAGTTTTTTGGTACTTGAATTCCAAGTGTGGCATAGTCAATAAACATGTCACTTCTTTGCCTATAGGACATGGTGTCTTAGTCATCAGGTTGATTCACTGATATGCTAGGTCATGCAGGGTTCAGGGCTGGATACTCAATATGTTTGCTTATAGCTGCTACCAGCTCTGGTTCCTGTGGGAACCTCCGAGCTTTTTCTGACCTTCCAAAGGTCATAGTCATGTCCTTTCCATCTCCAATATTTTGATTCAGATGGGGAAAGAAACACACAGTACTATGCTTTAATGGACACATGGTGGCCTATCCAAGGGAGATTAGGCTACTAGCAGCAGTGTTGTCTACCTATCTCTTCTCCATCTGGACTCCTTGCTCACCATCAGAGAAGAGAGAAAGATCAACTTCGTCTACTGGTGCCTTATATCCATACACTCAGTTCTAGAATGGTACCCAATTAAAAGGCTTTTCATCACCACACAGTAAGTCAATAAGATACAGTGACAGAATACTTTATATATACTTAAAATAGAGGTCAGGACCCTCAATTATGCATCATCACAAATGTATGGAACTAGGATCCCCAGGCTTTTTCCTGGGTTGCAATCGGCAGAGCAGATTATGCATATTTAAAGGACCGGACCATTGCTGACTTGTTTTTCATCATCCATAGACGGTAGCATTAATATGAACAATGCCTTTTATAAAATAAAGTGGTACAGGATAATATCTAAGAAATGTAAGGTTACAAAATGAGATTGGCTAGTTCTCTGGTAATAGATGGATAACCCAAGGAACAAGCTTATATTCATGGAATATTAAACATGCTGAAAAAAGTTTTTGGTAATTTGAATAGATACACTGAAACATTTATGGGAGGCCGGAGATAAAAAAAAAAATCACATCTTATGAAAAAAGAGGGGAAGTTTTATGTACAATAAAGGCTTTGTGAACATGGGACTATTGAGTTTGAAAGGTTTTGGGGGCAGCTAGGTGGCACAGTGGATAAAGCACTGGCTCTGGATTCAGGAAGATCTGAGTTCAAATCTGGCCTCAGACACTTGACACTTACTAGCTGTGTGACCCTGGGCAAGTCACTTAACTCTCATTGCCCTGCACAAAAACCAAACCAAAACAAAACAAAAAAAAGTTTCTTGTTTTTCCTTATCCAGTCCATTCCAGTTTTTTACATTTCTATTTTTTAAACAGTATCAAATATTTTGGGTGATTACAACTTTATGAGACTTGATATTGCTATGTTCCCTTCTTCCTATTTTATTATATCTCATTATTTTATTAATATATTTTATTTCTCAAAATTAATTTAGTTATTATTTTATCATACCACAAAGTAATACATTGGTAGTCTGGTTAATATACCACTAAATCTATGAATTAATTTTTATGTTGATGTGACCCAATTATAACTCTTCTCATCCACGAAGACAGCCAGGATAATTTCTTCTTTCTTCTATTATTTTTTCCAAGCTAAGCACCTCAATATTTTCTTTCTATCTAACTTCCTCTTTGTATGATATATCCCTCCTTGGCTTAGCAATCAAGCCTATATTGTCCATAAGGTAAGTAGGTCGCATGCTTTCTGAATTATTGAAAATAATTTTGTGGAACATTATCAACTTTTAAAATGTTTGATGGAATTTACTTGTTAATCCATCTGAAAAATGAACTTTTTACTGGGTCATTCCTTAATGGTATATTCTGAAATTAGACTACTTAAAAATATCTTAATCCATATTAATTTGGATAGTTTATATTTGCATGTAATTAGCTATTTCCTCTTAGTTCTTGGTTTTACCAGCATTTAATGGTATAAAGTACATTTGAATAAATATGTATTTGTTCTTTGTTCCTTTTGAATTCATCCTGTTAATTTTTATTGTAGTGTTTTTATTTTGCCCAATTTAAAATCATATTAACTAAAATTTGTATCAATTTTATTAGTATATTTTAAAATAAGTTTTTATCGATGTCTTTTGTTTTTTACATCATCATAGTTTTGCTCAGTACTTCTCTCTCCCCTTTCCAGAGATCCATTCCATATAACAAATAGCATTTTAAAAGAAAAAAGAGGACAAAATTAGTATAACTGATCAATTCTTAGAAAAAAAATCTGAAAAATTTGTAATGTACAGTACTTGAGGATCTCCTACATCTGAAAAGAGGTGGATTAGAAATTTTTTTTTCATATTTCTGCTTTCAAACCATGTTTGTTCATTATAATTTTGCATTACTTTTTATTGTTTTTGTTCTTTCCATTTGTGTTGTTGTAGTCATTATACATATTGTTTTCTTAGCTCTGTTTACTCCTTTCTCTATCAGTTCATCTTTCCATGCTTCTCTGTATTCATCATATTAATAATTTCTTTTGACATGGTAATATTCCATTACTTTCCTGCACCACAATTTGTTTAGCTATCCCCTAGTCAATGGGCATCTACTATATTTCTAATTGTCTGGACCCCTTCCTCCTGCCAAATGCTGGTATAAATATTTTTGTGAATATGAGAACTTTATTCTTATTGATAATCTCTATGGGATATAAACCTAGTAATGGGATCTCTGGGTCAAATGATATGGATATTTTAGTCACTTTTTTGCATAATAACATATTAATGTTGGCATAATACCAAATGATTTTACTGATTCACAGCTCCCCCAACAATGCTTCAGTGCTCCTATCTTCCCATAACCTCTTTAACATTGACTCTTGCCATCTTTTGTCATCTTTGCCAATTTGCAGGGGGTGAGGTGAAACCACAGGGTTGTTTTGATTCACATTAATCTTAATATTCATGATTTGAAGCATTCTTTAACATCAGTAAGACTTTGAAATTCTTTCTGAGAACTGTTTTTTCATATCCTTTGGCCACTTAGATATTGGGAACAGGTTTTTGGTTACATCTCTCTCTCTCTCTCTCTCTCTCTCTCTCTCTCTCTCTCATGTATATCTATGTATCTATGTATCTATCTATCTTTCATCTACCTACCTACCTTTCTAGCAAGATATAGTTGTTAGTTATTTGCATATTTTGGATACCAAACTTTATGCTGAGAAATTTGATACAAAGATTCTACCACCACCCCCCTCCCCCATTTGACTATTTTCCCTTTTATTCTAGGTGCGCTAATTTTGTTTGTCTATAAACTTTTCAGTTTTATGTAGTCAAAGTTATCTATTTTTATATTTGCCTCTATTCCTTATTTGGTTAAGAATACATATCCTCTGTGAGATAAGAGTACATATCTTCACTGTGAGAGGTATATAAATTGTTTCTCCCCTAATTTTTTTTTTGTAGTATGATCTTTATTATTAAGGTCATATATTTATTTTGAATGCATGTAAGGTGTTTGTCTGAGCCTAATTTCTACCATACCACTTTGCAGTTTTCTCAACAGTTTTTTTTAACTAAATGGGAAGTTATCTCCTAAATAATTTTTGTTTTCCAGTTTATAAGGCACATGTTTATTGGGTTCTGTTGTTTCTGATTCTCCTTTATCTAGGGAGAATTCATTGATCTGGCTTTATTTTTTTAACCAGTAGTAAATAGTTTTGATGACTGCAGCTTTATAATAAAGTTTGAGGTCTAGAAGTGCTATTCCCATTTCATTGTTACTTCTTTTCATCATTTTCCTTGATATTCTAGATCTTTTTTTTGCCAAAATAATTCTAGTATTATTTCATTGAATTCTTTAAAGTATTCTTTTGATATTTAATTACTATAACATTAAAAGGTTATATTAATTTTGGTAGTATTTTAAAATATGGCATGGCCCAGTCACGAGCACTGAATATTCACCATCTATTTAATTTACTCTTTATTTCTCTCTTTTTTTCTTTTTTCTTTCTTTCTTTTTTTGGGGGGGGGATGGGGCAATGAGGGTTAAATGACTTGCCCAGGGTCACACATCTGGTAAGTGTCAAGTGTCTGAGGCCGGATTTGAACTCAGGTCCTCCTGAATCCAGGGCTGGTGCTTTATCCACTGTGCCACCTAGCTGCCCCACTCTTTATTTCTTTAAAAAGCTCTTTGTAAATGAAGTTATGCAAAACCTTTGTGGTTATAGTAGATTGATCTTTAGATATTTTACATTTTTTGTAAATATTTGCAATATTTTGTAGCTATTTGGAATGGAATTTCTCTTTATATTAGTGCCTCTTGCTTTTGTTATTATCATATAAGAAATGCAGATAGTTTTTGATGTTTATTTTGTAGCCTGAAACTGCAGAAGCTGTTAATTACCTCAATTAGTATCTTTGCTTATTCTCTACAATTTTCCAAGCATACCATCATATTACCAGCAAATAAAAACAGTTTTTAATCTTCTCTTTATAGATCTTAATGCCATTCATTTCTTTTTCTTTTTTAAATAGCTATTGCTAGCATTTCTAGAATTATATCCAACAAATAGTTGGGAAAATGGACATCCTTACATTTCCCCCATATTTATTAGAAAAGGTCATTGGAAAAGAAAATGGAAAATTCCCATTCCATATTATGATTGCTTTCAGTTTTGGATATTTTTATGATATTAAAAAGGGTCCCTCTATGTCTTTGCTTTGTAGAGTGTTGTTGATTTTTTTAAGCATAAATGAATGTTGTACTTTGTGAAAAGCTTTTTCTAGCATCTATTAATAGATAATAATGTGGTTTTGTATGATTTTATTTTTAGTATGATTAATTATGTTGATTTTTCCCTCGAATGTTAGACCATCCTTGCACCCTTGATATTAGTCCAACTTGGCCATAATGAATGATTTCATGGATAAATTGGTGTAGTCAGCTTGACAGGATTTTATTTAAATTCTGTAAATTTATAATCATTAATTATATTGGTCATAATTTTTCATTTTTGTTTTATCCTTACTTGGGTTTAGGTATCAAAAGAACTTGGCTTTCTTTCTCAATTTTTAGAACGTGAGTACTACTTGTTCTTTTAAAGTTTAATTGGGGGCAGCTAGGTGGTGCAGTGGATAAAGCACTGGCCCTGGATTCAGGAGGACTTGAGTTCAAATATGACCTCAGGCACTTGACACTTGCTAGCTGTTTGACCCTGGGCAAGTCACTTAACCCTCATTGCCCTACAAAAAAAGTAAAGTTTAATAGAATTCTCTTGAGATACCAGCTGGATCAGAAGTTTTTTCTTTGGTGGTTCTTTTATAGCTAGTTTTATTTCTGTTTCTGGGATTACGTTATTTAAGATTTCTATTTAGTCTTCTGTCAGATGGCATATTTTACACTTACAAAGGTATTCTATTCCTTTTTTGTTTTTTATTTTCATTAGCATGTAACTGTTTACAATAATTTCTGATTATTCTTTTCATTTCTTCTGGTTTTGTTGTGATTTCACCTTACTTATTTGCTATGTTTTATTGTTTTAAGTTTCTTTTTCTCTTTTAAAAATAATATTGGCTAAAGGCTTATCAATTCTTTTTTAGTCTTTTCAAATACCAACTTCTTTTTTTTTTTTTTTTTGCAGGGCAATGGGGGTTAAATGACTTGCCCAGGGTCACACATCTGGTAAGTGTCAAGTGTCTGAGGCCGGATTTGAACTCAGGTCCTCCTGAATCCAGGGCTGGTGCTTTATCCACTGTGCCACCTAGCTGCCCCACTCTTTATTTCTTTAAAAAGCTCTTTGTAAATGAAGTTATGCAAAACCTTTGTGGTTATAGTAGATTGATCTTTAGATATTTTACATTTTTTGTAAATATTTGCAATATTTTGTAGCTATTTGGAATGGAATTTCTCTTTATATTAGTGCCTCTTGCTTTTGTTATTATCATATAAGAAATGCAGATAGTTTTTGATGTTTATTTTGTAGCCTGAAACTGCAGAAGCTGTTAATTACCTCAATTAGTATCTTTGCTTATTCTCTACAATTTTCCAAGCATACCATCATATTACCAGCAAATAAAAATAGTTTTTAATCTTCTCTTTATAGATCTTAATGCCATTCATTTCTTTTTCTTTTTTAAATAGCTATTGCTAGCATTTCTAGAATTATATCCAACAAATAGTTGGGAAAATGGACATCCTTACATTTCCCCCATATTTATTAGAAAAGGTCATTGGAAAAGAAAATGGAAAATTCCCATTCCATATTATGATTGCTTTCAGTTTTGGATATTTTTATGATATTAAAAAGGGTCCCTCTATGTCTTTGCTTTGTAGAGTGTTGTTGATTTTTTTAAGCATAAATGAATGTTGTACTTTGTGAAAAGCTTTTTCTAGCATCTATTAATAGATAATAATGTGGTTTTGTATGATTTTATTTTTAGTATGATTAATTATGTTGATTTTTCCCTCGAATGTTAGACCATCCTTGCACCCTTGATATTAGTCCAACTTGGCCATAATGAATGATTTCATGGATAAATTGGTGTAGTCAGCTTGACAGGATTTTATTTAAATTCTGTAAATTTATAATCATTAATTATATTGGTCATAATTTTTCATTTTTGTTTTATCCTTACTTGGGTTTAGGTATCAAAAGAACTTGGCTTTCTTTCTCAATTTTTAGAACGTGAGTACTACTTGTTCTTTTAAAGTTTAATTGGGGGCAGCTAGGTGGTGCAGTGGATAAAGCACTGGCCCTGGATTCAGGAGGACTTGAGTTCAAATATGACCTCAGGCACTTGACACTTGCTAGCTGTTTGACCCTGGGCAAGTCACTTAACCCTCATTGCCCTACAAAAAAAGTAAAGTTTAATAGAATTCTCTTGAGATACCAGCTGGATCAGAAGTTTTTTCTTTGGTGGTTCTTTTATAGCTAGTTTTATTTCTGTTTCTGGGATTACGTTATTTAAGATTTCTATTTAGTCTTCTGTCAGATGGCATATTTTACACTTACAAAGGTATTCTATTCCTTTTTTGTTTTTTATTTTCATTAGCATGTAACTGTTTACAATAATTTCTGATTATTCTTTTCATTTCTTCTGGTTTTGTTGTGATTTCACCTTACTTATTTGCTATGTTTTATTGTTTTAAGTTTCTTTTTCTCTTTTAAAAATAATATTGGCTAAAGGCTTATCAATTCTTTTTTAGTCTTTTCAAATACCAACTTCTTTTTTTTTTTTTTTTTTTGCAGGGCAATGGGGGTTAAGTGACTTGCCCAGGGTCACACAGCTAGTAAGTGTCAAGTGTCTGAGGCCGGATTTGAACTCAGGTACTCCTGAATCCAGGGCCAGTGCTTTATCCACCTTGCCACCTAGCTACCTCCCAACTTCTTTTTTTAAAATAAACATTTTAATTTAAAGTTTTGATTTCCAAATTCTATCCTTTCCTCCCCTCCCCCTCCCTGAGGTGGTAAACTATCAGACATAAATTATACATGTGGAATTATGTAAAACATTTCCATATTAGTCATTTTGTATAAGAAGACTAAAATAAAAGAAAAAAATGAAAGAAAGAAAGAAAGTGAAAAATAGCATACTTCAGTCTGTATTCAATCAATATCAGTTCTTTCTCTGGAGGAGGATAATATGCTTCATCATTAATTCTTTGGGATTGTCTTAGATCATTGTATTACTGAGAATAGCTAAGTCATTCACAGTTTTTCATTGAACAATATTGCTGTTACTGTGTACAATGTTCTCCTGGTCCTGTTCACTTCCCTAGACATAAGTTTATGTAGGCCTTTCCATGTTTTTCTGAAATCATCCTGCTTGTTATTTTTTATAGTACAATAATACTCCATTACAATCATATTCCAGAGCTTGTTTAGCCATTTCCCAATTGATGGGCATCCCTTTGATTTTCAATTCTTAGCCACCACAAAAGAGCTGCTATAGGGGCAGCTAGGTGGCGCAGTGGATAGAGCACCGGCCCTGGAGTCAGGAGTACCTGAGTTCAAATCCGGCCTCAGACACTTACTAGCTGTGTGACCCTGGGCAAGTCACTTAACCCCAATTGCCTCACTAAGAAAAAAAAAAGAGCTGCTATAAACATTTTTTGTACAAATAGGTCCTTTTCTTTCTTTCTCTCTTTTTTTGGGATCAAACACCAATTTCTAATTTAACTCTTTCTATAGTTATTTTGTTTGTGGGAAGGCAAGAATGCCAATGTCATTGGATTATAGAATACATGGAGGGAAATAAGGTGAACGAAGATTGGAAAGGCAAAAAGGAGCCAGGTCATGAAGGTCTTTGAATGTTTCAATATAAAGATTTTATGTTTAATTCTGGAGGCAACAGGAAGCCACTGTAGTTTACTTAATAGGGGGGTAATAGAGTAAGACCTGCATTTTTAGAGAGATCAGTTTGTCAGCTAAATAGAGGATGGATTGGAGTGGGGAGACATAAAGCAAGGAGACTAGGCAAAGGCTATTGCAATAGTCCAGTTGTGAGGTGATGAGGATCTGCACTAGGGCAGTGACGGTGTCAGAAAAGAAAATGAAGAGGGTGGAGGTGATAGATATTAGGAAGGTAGAATCAACAGCAGTTGGTAGCAGTTTGGATATGGGGGTAGGGGAATATGAAAGAGAGTGAAGAGTCAAGGATGATACCAATGCTGTGAGCCTGAATGACTGGGAGGAGGATAATACCCTATAGGGTCAGCAATAAGAAAGTTAGGCATAGGGATCTATTTATTTAGAATGTATTATTGAATATGGTAGCTGGATCTCTCACTTTGACTAATTTATAGCTTGCCAGCCTAGGACTCTGCCCCAAATGAACCAATAAGCATTTATTAAACACCTACTATGTGCCACACACTGTATTGAGTGCTGGGGAAGACTGGAAAGGTAGAAGAGCCCTGGGATATGAAAGGCTTTGAGTGCCAAGTGAGAATTTTGTATTTGATTCCGGAGACAAAAGAAGTCACTGGAGTTGACTGAGTAGTGGGGTGATATGGTTAGTCCTGCACGTTAGGATAATTACTTTAGCAGTTGAATGAAGTATCCTCTCTGACACCTGCAATAATTGGCATTGTTCTGGGAGTGAAAAATGATGGAAAAGGGTAATGCCCTGCTCTATAAAGCAGTGGGAGAAGCTGCCTAGATGGGGGAGCCCAGAATGGATGGTTTGGAAGCTTTTTTTTTTTTTTTGCATGAGAAATACAGAGAAAAGAGACTGGATAATTATGGGGTCATTAATTAGAGAACAAAGGTATAGAATAGACAGAGAGGAATTAATAGTGAAGGGAAAGAGAAATTCTTTTTGAAAAGGCACAAAAATAAAAAATGAAAATGAATGAAAAGGACTACTTAACAGTGGGAGGAGGGAGGACGTGGGGGGAGGAGAGGAAGGCAGAATCTACTTGATTGAGAGGGAAAAGGAGGAAAAGAATTACATATTCAAATAAAAGCAGGATAGAAAAAGGAACTAATAAATAAAACCCCAAAAGGAAAGGGGTAACAAATGCAAGGAGGGGATTAAGAGTGAAGGGAAGGAAGTCAGTGGAAACAGGGTCACCTAAAAAGATTAAGGTAAAGTAACTGAAGGAACATAATACTGTGGTTGTAGTAAAATAAGGGAAAAGATAACAACTTGAAAAAAATCTCTATATTAGAGACAGATGGAGGAAAATATAAACCTATCTCTCCTATATTTAAATATGAATGGATTAAATAATCCAATAAAATGAAAAAGAGTAACAGGTTGGATGAAGGAAAAGAAAATCATACTATCTATTGCTTACAAGAAACACATTTAAAAAACAAAGATATACACAAAACAAAACCAAAAGAATGGGAAAAGTTTACTATGTATAAAGTGAATCCAAAAAAATGGAGTTGCAATGTTGCCAACAGTACAAAAACAAACATTCAGTAACTAAAATGGAATAATCAGGAAAATTATATTTTACTGAAAGGAACCATAAACAACATACCCATATCAGTAAAAATTTAAATGCTCTAAATGTTTTATTGTTTAAATTCATAAAGGATACATTATCTTTATTGTTTTGGGTTTTTTGTGGGGCAATGAGGGTTAAGTGACTTGCCCAGGGTCACACAGCTAGTAAATGTCAAGTGTCTGAAGCCGGATTTGAACTTAGGTCTTCCTGAATCCAGGGCCACTACTTTATTCACTGCTCTACCTAGTTGCCCGACTTTTTCATTTTGTCTTTATTTACTGGCTCACTACAGTGTCTGGAGCAAAGTGACTAAGTGCTTCATAAATGCATGTTGATTGATTAATTAAGCAGTGTGGTGAAAGATGGATAAAGCAATGATGGGAAATCAGTTCAAATTCTGGCCTAGGCACTTAACTACTTGTGTGGCTCTGGGCAAGTCAATTAACCTCAGTCTTGGTTTCCTTATCTGTAACATGGGGATAATGATAGCACTTCATAAGGTTGTTTTGAGGATCAAATGACAATATATGCAAAGTGCTTTATAAATGCTATGCTGCTGCAGTATTGATCCCAAGTCCAATACTTCATCCACTATGCAACAGTGATTCTTCTTTATCTCCATTGTTCTTTATCCATTTTGTGATTTTATCTCTCTCTAAATTCTCCAAGCAAAAGAAATTTAGAGAATGCAAAGTATTTGTTCTATAATATGTACCAGGATGGCTAGGTGATCAAAAACATATAAATGCACCATGATTAATGGCCTAGATAGTTTTAAACCATGAAAGTACTAAAAAAGGAATTATATAATTATATGTTCAGATGGACATATATGTGAAGAATTAGTGATCTGTATCAGTAGAGGTATTTTCTTCACCAGAGTTCTCCACACAGATGGAATTGTGGATTGGCCAATGTGTATTTTTCTCAACTAGAAGAGAAGAAACTTTTTTGTTAATCATTAAAATATAACAATCCTTGGAGAAAACATTGATGGATTTACTTATATAAGGATAATGGGATTCAATTCAACAAAAATAAATTATCTTTAAAATTGAAGGAAAAGAAATAGATTGGGAAAAAATTGAAGTAAACAAATTATAGACCTACAACCAGAATCTATTTGGAACTGATACATATCTGTAAAACTAGGGATACAAACTTCTCAAAGGACCTTATCAGATAATTCATGAATGGTGAATTAAAAAATTGTTAATAACCACTTGAAATGATACTAGAATTTCCTAATAATTAGAGTAACACAAATCAAAACAACTTTAAGACACACATTTCAAGCTACTTGAATAGTAAATACTGTTGCTGGTAATATGGGGGAAATGGCAATATAATGAATGCTTACTGGGACAGCAGACTATTCAATCAATAAAGCAATATATGATAGAAGTAACAAAACTGATCATATCCTTTAGTCTCTTGATTATTTTGCTCTGATTCTATCCCATAAATAATGTTGTCAGAGTTCCTTTATTAATATAAGCAAAAATTATGTTCAAATGCCTTAATGGTCCTATGCTCTCATTGATTTGGATATCCAGTGACATCATTCACAAACAATCCCTCCCTATCCGACCCATGCATCCCTTATCCATGCCCTCCCCAAATCACCAGCTGGTCCACTCTAAATATTAGAGGCATCCCTCATTTTTTTCTTGATGTTGCAAGGATAATCTTGGAACATCCTAACCACCTACCTGTTACTCTTTCTTTCACCATATGACTAGTCCATCTTTTCTTTCTGTAATACAATTCTTTGATGCAATTTTTTACTTCTATTCTTCAGTTTCTCATTGGTTTTATATTACAGCCTGATCAACCTCAAAAACACCATGCCATCACCCTCTGCATGGTTCTCACCTTTACTACTTCACAGTTAATAGTGTTCTAGGTCTTGCTACCATATAGCAAAACCAGTAAAAATATTTTGGAAGTATTGGAAGGCTAGGTCTTTGCTGTTACTGGAAGCTTGGGTGGGCAGATAGGTGGCATAGTGGATAGGGTTCCGGACATGGAGGCAGAAATATCTGAACTCAAATCCTGCCTGAGATACCAGTTGTGTTACTTTGGGCAAGTTCCTTAGCTTCTGACTACTGCAGTTCCCTTTTATTTATAATAGCGGTAATGATATTATTGTGAAGGTTAAATGAAATAATATATGTAAATTACTTTCCAAACCTCAAAGTGAGGTTTGAGTACTTTGCAATTTACCTAAAGCAATCAATCCAGCCCACTATTATCCTTTTTAACTCTGGGCCCAGATCACTGTTCATCTGTACTTCCTGTTTAGACATGTGCATTGTTAGCTAAGCCCTATAAGTGTTCATTTGGGTGAATGAAGAATGCCTAGGACAGAGCTTTGGGGGAAAAGTACAGATAAGGAGCTGGATATGCTTAATGAAGCAGCATGAGACTAAATGGCTAGATAGGCAGAGGAACCAAAAGGGAACCGTATCACCAAAACCCAGAAAGGAAGAACAGGAAGATGATAAGAGAGAAGAAGAAGAAAAGGAAAAGAAAGAGTAAGGAAACAAGGGCCCAAAGTGAGAGAATTTTGGACACAGCTAGAAGGGAACACAGAACAAAAGTGGTTTTTGCTTACTTGTATCAATTCTGCTTATTCTGTTTTGCTAAAGGCTAAGGAATTTAGATAAGAGCTTGTCCTTTTTTGTCTGTTTATTTTCTTGTTTTTGTTGTTATTCTTTATAACAATTAAAAAGAGAAACAGACTCTATCAGAACATATTCTCATATTTCTAGGTTAAATCACATAGAATAGGTATACTTTTTCTCTTTCTTAGAAGTGGGCTGTAGGTGGCCATATTTGCTACTTTTTCATTTATAAAATTACTCGTCCCAGGTTTCTTTTCCATGTGAATAGCCATTTGTACAAAAATGAATAGAAAAGGTATGTATTTCTAATTGGAGGATGTATTTCTCATCCACAAGAAGTCATATTTATCTGTGTGATTTTCATTTGATCTCTTGACCCTCTTGTTACTTGAGATCTATAATTTACTGGGAGAGAAGCATAGAGAAGAAAGGTCTTTGCCAAAGAACAGAGAAAAGGTTGCTAAATTTTGTTAGACAAAACCATTATTTCAGGTTCAGGATCTGCTAGGAAAAATTGAACCTCTGGCTCTCTACCTCAGTATCTTTGAAATTCTAGGACATGATTTTAGGGCTTAAGAGAGAAAGGGACTTTAGAGATCAATTCAGAGGAATAAAATAATCGCATCGTCAATGCAATACAAGGAAAGGTGGTTTTATTTTTAAAGTTATTGTCACAATAGTGTTCCCCTTGGTCCTTGCTTTTGTTTTAAGCGTTTATTTTTGATATAGAGTAAGCAAAAACTTGAAATCATAGTCACAGATACTTAGCCCTAGGAAGGATGTTAGAAAAGAGTGTTAGAGACAAATTCTTTCATTTTACAGAAAAGGAAACTGAGACCCAGGAAGTGTTATGCAAATTCATACAAGTAGAAAGTAGCAGAAAACTGTGTTTCAAATCTAACTGCAACTTATGCACACGTCCCTTAACCTTTCTGTGAAATCAAGTAAAATATTTTCACCACTAATTTGTGAGAAAAGTACTTTGTAAACTTACAGAGCACCATTGTTGAGACATCAAAAAATGTTCGTCGTCATTAAAAGCTTTTAACACTCCTGTCTATCCCACATTACTGACTCTTGATTCTACTAATCTGCCGACTAGCACTTCACTGACATTCAGCCACTGATATTTGAGGAAAGTTAAACAGCTAAGGTTTCTACCTGTTGCTTGGCAACATATCTTACCTTGTGGTTCAGTGTGCAAGAGAAAAAAAATTTCCATAAATAAGGATCCACTCAAAAAAGAAATTGATTGCAACAAATTCTTGGTGCTTATGTAAAACCTAATTTTTTCATGCAAAGAATCACTTAAGAATGTTTACTAAGCACCTAAGTTGTATAAAGAATAGTGTTTTAGACCTTCCAAGTTATTTTTCTTCTGGGATATCTCTTGGATATCTTTCTTCCTATTCATGTCCATAGTCATGAAAGCAAACTACTGAAGCAGTCTGATTTCTTCCTCCTCCTTTCTTCCTGCTCACTAATTGTAGTTTGAATGATCTGCCTTAAACTTAATTTTTATTGACTCGTGTCCTTAGCCATAATTCTATCCAGTATCTCAATTGGGCATCATATCCAGACTAATCAGATTATGCTTCAAGATTTTTAACTAAACTCTGCTTTATCAGAACTGAACACATTTCCAGGAACATATTAGGTGCTTGATAAATACTTGTTCATTGATTATAAATGCACTCATTTCTTGATTTGTAAATATACTAATGATGCTTTAAAGTTTTTGTTTTTAAGATTATTGTGACTTCCCAGTAGCTACCCAATAGAACTCTCTTTTGTAACAAAGAAAAAAATTAAGCAAAACATGCCATTGCAGCAATTAAGATTCACAATATGTATTTTTAAAAATTTGTGGTTTTTAAAAACAAACCATCTATTTATTCATTCATTTATTTATTTAGCCATTTATTTATTTATTTTTAACATTCTTTTTAAAAATGTTGAATTCCTGATTTTCTCTTTTTCTCCCCTCTCTCTTTCCCCTACCCACTGAGAAGGCAAGTAATATGATATCAATATAAAATCATACAAAACATATTTTCCATATTAGCCATGTTGCCAAAAAGCAAGAAAAATAAAGCAGAAAAAAATATGCTGTAATCTGCACTCAGACTTCATCAGTTCTCTCAAAAAGGATAGAATTTTTCATTGAATCTTTGGGAATTGTCTTGGATCATTATATTGATCAGAGTAGCTAAGTCTTTCAAAAGTGAGCATATTGCTTTTAGTGTATGCATAAATTATTGTTGTTATTCTGTAAAATGTTCTCCTGGTTCTGCTCACTTCCTTTTGTATCAAAAATATTTTGTATTTAAGTTTTTTTTCAGATAAAGTTTTTCTGAAACCATCTTGCTTGTTATTTCTTATGGCACAATCCATTACAATCATAAACCACAACTTTTTTCAGTCTTTCCTCAATTAATGGGCATCCCCTCACTTTCTAATTCTTTGTCACCACACAAAAACCTGCTATAAATATTTTTGTATTTACAGGTCCTTTTCCTTTTTCCTTTGATCTCCTTTGGAATATAGACCTAGTAGTGGCAATCCTGGGTCAAAGGGTATGCACAGTTTTATAGGCCTTTGGGCATAGTTCCAATTTTTTCTCCAAAATGGTTGGACCAGCTGTGATTCAAAATATATTTACAGATCTGGACCCATAGACTCCCACCTTTCTAGCAAGATTGAAAAATAATACATTATATATCCTTTGGAACCAAGATTAGACAATAGATATAATCTGAATTATGATGCTATTTAGTGATATTTTCACTTATATTTTTATAGCCATTGTGTATACTGTTTTTCTGCTTTCTTTGCTCTGTATATATATGTTTATATATACATGTTTATACAAATTTCTTCATATTTTCATGAATTCCTCACATTTGTCTTTACTCATGTTCCAATATTCATATACACCAATTTATTCAGACATTCCCCACTCTGTCTGAAAATTTTTTTTTCTACTATAAATAATATTCTGGTCCATATGATATCTCTCTTTTATATTTACCACTCCATAATGAGACCAGATTTGAACTCAGGTCTTCTTGATTCTAGACCCAGCACTGTAATCACTATGTCACTTTTGCTGCCTTTGCATATGAATATGTTCAATTGTGTTTATAGTTTCCTCAGGATTGAACCAGCCTTGTATTCTGAGTATGAATCCTGTCTGGTCAGAGCTTATAATCTTTGTGTATTTTACTTAAACATTTTATGTCAATATATATTAGGGATATTAGTCTATAATTTTCTTTCTCTGTTTTGATTCTACCATATGACACAACCATATTTGTGTCACAGAAAAAATTTACAAAATTTCTTTTACTCTTCCTTCTCTCTACCCCTAAACATTTTCTGTAGTATCGTAATTAATTATTCTTTAAATATTTTCCCCACTTTTTTTTTTTGCTTTGGAAGTATTGCTTGAGGAACTTTTTTTCTAAGATAAGGTTATTTATATATTTTATTTCCACTTCTGCTAATCTGAAGAATTTATGTTTTTGTAAATATTAATCCATTTCATTAATAATATCAGTTTTATTGGCATGCAATTGGGCAAAATAGCTTTTAGTTATTTATTCATTATTGAGTTTAAACTTATCTTTTAGGGTTTTTTTACACGCTGGTAATTTGGTCTTTTTAATTTTAAATCAAGTTAGCTTGTCTATTTTTTGTGTTGTTTTTTTAAACTGGCTCCTGGTTTTATTTTCATTGTTGTTATTGTCTTTACTGAAATTATTGATTTGCTTTATGACCCACCAATTCTAAAAGATTAAATTACTTGGTTTTAAATTAATTTCTACTCTTCACTTCAAAGTTTCAAAAAAGAATAAAATTTTATGGCATTATAGATGACAAAAGATACAATGAATATTTGTGCATTTTTGTATTTGATTATGAGGTGATTTTTTTTAATGTGTCCAATTTTTATGGTGGTGCCATGAACAGTTGAGAAATGGGTTTGCTCCTTTATGTGCCAATGAGGCAGCAGAGTAAGACTTTGTAGATATTGATTTTACCAACATCTTGGGTTATTAAGATGGTCAAATGAGAGGATGATTATCAATTTCTTTATGACAATGATGTGTTAGACAAATGTAAATTGTTATTAAATACTAAGTTTCTTATCACCTCTGGAATTTTTAAAGAGTCAGAAATCTTAGACTCTGATCTTAGAAAAATCACCAATCCCTCAGGAGTTAAATATAGATAAAACAATAGCAGTTATAACTATCCTCCCACAGATCTAAGCAAAAAAACCCTAGAATGTTATGGCTCCTGATCCCCATAGGTTAATATTTTTTGGGGGGAGGGGCAGGGCAATGGGGGTTAAGTGACTTGCCCAGGGTTGCACAACTAGTAAGTGTCAAGTGTCTGAGGCCTGATTTGAACTCAGGTCCTCCTGAATCCAGGGCCGGTGCTTTATCCACTGTGCCACCTAGCTGTTCCTCCATAGGTTAATATTAAGCAGGACTTTTACTTAAAAATATTTCCAGTTGAACTGGTTCCTAGGTTAATTGCCTGCAATTTAGTTTTTAAAATTTTCTTTCTATCTTTCCCATAGGAGAACAAATATAAAATTCAAACACTGAGGCAATCCTATGGAATGTAATATTGTATCTATCTATCTATCAATCTATATATAATGTTTGAGTATGAGTTTTATTTTGAAGAACTCTCACTGTTTAATTTGATCATTGACAATGCTATGCTAAGGATTAGTGAAAGTCCAGCGGTTCAACAGCTAAAAATGTAAAAGAGTCCAGACCAGAGTCCAGTTTTCCTGATAACATTCCACACTCAAAGAAGACAAGATTTCAAAGACTTTAAATGAACACCTTTTCCCCCCTTCTGTTATTATATACACCATTTGTAATATGTATTCTCTGCAGAGACCATCCCTCTGTAGGCAGTGTCAAAGTGCTGGTTCATGAGGGACCGCTCCTCTGAACAAAATTTCTCTTTCTCCCTTTTCTATATTGTTATTAACATATTGTTTGTTAGCATAGGGTATTATATTCTGTTATTTTTTACTGTTTCATCAAGGAAATACTCCGTGTTCCTCGAAGAAACAAAGCAGGGAAAGTGGTAAGATTATTGGAATTTGGCTGACTCATTGGGAGGGGCCACACCAGGCCTGCCCTGAAGTGACATATGCTGCTGATGTCAGAAGGAGAAGCCACTCTCCACAGGCAGTTTTGAAGGACCTCCCCTTTTTGGGGAGGAAGAGTAAATGCTTGCTGAAGGGAGTCTCAGGCTCTTCTGGAGTCTCTTCATTTCCGGTGGTGTGAGCAACAGGAGCAGATGTCCCAGGTGGTGAGTTAACATACAAACTCTACTCTTTTGAATTAGCTGAACTGGAAGCAAGTTTGGGGATTGTATAGACTTAGGTTAGAGTTAGGGGGATTATCTGTATTTCTTTTTCCCTATTCCCTTGTCTTTGATTTTATTAATTTCACCTTTGCTGTTTGTTTTATTCCCATTAATAAAACCTGATTCGTTTGTGGAAAAGAGGCTGTTAGGCTCCTTTCTTATTGGCCTGGGAGAAATATCTAAAAAGGCAGTTCGGAGGGAAGGGAGCTTTGGACCTAGAGGTCCCTCATTATTTCTGGGACCCCAATTTTATGGTGAGCCACTCAATTAACTCTAAATATATTAAATTTGGCCCTCTATGACCTAATAACCATTTCGGGGTGAGGTAATGGGTTTCTCTTTCTTTCTTTTCTTTTCTTTTTTTTTTAGTGAGGCAATTGGGGTTAAGTGACTTGCCCAGGGTCACACAGCTAGTAAGTGTTAAGTGTCTGAGGCCAGATTTGAACTCAGGTACTCCTGACTCCAGGGCTGGTGCTCTATCCACTGTGCCACCTAGCTGCCCCGGTAATGGGTTTCTATCTAAAAGGAATACCAGATTAAAAAATATACTGTAAAGAGATTAATAAAATTGAAAATAAGAATAACACCAGGAGCTGGTTTTATGTGGAAACTCCAATTAAAAAGATAAACCATTAGTTAATTTGATTAAACAAAAGAAAGAAGTAAACCAAATTACTAGTATTTAAAAAAGGGGTGAATTCACCACCAATGAAAAGGAAAGTTAAACAATTATTGAGTTATTTTGCCTAGTTATATCAAATTGTACATAAACTTTGATCCAGCAATACCACTACCAGGTCTGTATTGCAATAAAAAAGGAGAAAAAACCCATTTGTACAAAAATATTTATAGCGGCTCTTTTTGTGGTGGCAAAGAATTGGAAATTGAGGAGATGGCCCATCAATTGTGATATATGATTGTAATGGAATACTATTGTGCTATGGGAAATGATAGGCAGGGTGATTTCAGAAAAATCTGGAAAGACTCAAATGAACTAATGCAAAGTGAAGTGGGTCTAACCAGGAGAATGTTGTACACAGTAACAGCAATATTGTTTGATGAAAAACTGTGAATGACTTAGCTGTTTTCAGCAATTTAATGATCCAAGACAATTCCAAAGGACTCATGATGAAAAATGCTATATGCCTCTGGAAAAAGAACTGATGGAGTCTGAATGCAGATCAAAACATACGGTTTTTCACTTGTGTGTGTGTATATATGGTTTTGGTGGGGAGGAAGTCTATGTATTTTGTCATAACATAACTAATATGGAAATATGCTTTGCATGATTGCACAATATGTCAAATTGCTTACCATCTCTAGGAGTGAGGAGAAAAGGGAGAGAATTTGGACCTCGAATTTTTTTTTTTTAAATGAATGTTAGGGGGGCAGCTAGGTGGCGCAGTGGATAGAGCACCAGCCCTGGAGTCAGGAGGACCTGAGTTCAAATCTGGCCTCAGACACTTAACACTTACTAGCTATGTGACTCTGGGCAAGTCACTTAACCCCAATTGCCTCACTAAAAAAAAATTAAATTGAAAAATGAATGTTAAAATTTTTTTTACATGTGATTAGGAAAAAAAATATATTGTTAAAAATAGAAATATACTATAGCATTTGGTATAAAGTATTCAGTTTCTTCTTTAATCTTTAATTAGTGATTATATATTCCTATAAATTAGCTCCACAAAAGATAAAGTATTGCTTTGAAGACGCTTTAAGGGTTAGTATGATATATATGTATGTATACACACATATATGTGTGTATATATACATACATAAACAACATAAACATATTTATACACATAGGCATACACATACACACATTTATATCTCTATATACATATATATTATACATATTATTTATATATATATATATAGAGAGAGAGAGAGAGAGAGAGAGAGAGAGAAGTTTTTGCTAAAGACTTGTCTTATAGTTCATCAGACGTAAGCCCTCAAATTTTTTGTGGGTCAAAAATATTAGATATTTTATTAAATTCTCAGAACCTCAGAGTTAGAAGGTTCTTTAGAAGCTATTTAATTCAATTAGGACACGAATAAAAAAAATCTCTCCGCTTAACCAAGAAGTGGTCATCCAAGCATTACTTTAAGATCTCATGGCAGAGGGAACCTATTACCTCCCAAGGCAGTCCATTTCACTTTTGAATTGTTCAGAAAAATTTCCTTAAGATACAAAACCTACTTCTCTTCAACTAATTTCCACGCATTCAAAAAGCATTTTGGCGGGTCTTACTACCTCACCCAGGCTAGAAGTATGGTGGTCATTCATGGACCCAATACCACTGCTGATTGTTAGGGAAGCTTTGACCTGCCTAGTTTCCAGCTTGAGTTGGTTCATGGTAGCCCCCTGCTTCCAAGGATTGGGCGGGGAGGGTCACCATATTGGTGCTGGACTTAGTGAGGACACCTGACAGCTTTAACCTGATCACATCTGAGAACTCCTGAGCTCAAATGATCCACTACCCTCAGTCTACAAGAAACAGAGATTATAGCACATGCCTCCACACCTGGCCAACAAGTGTTTATTGAGCTGACTATGTGTCAGAGACTATGCTAGGTTTGGATGAGGAAAAGGTGAAAATGGAACCCTTACGGAGCTTACATTCTGTTGGGGGAGAAACAACATGAACAGAGACAAGTAAATGCCAAATACACACAAAATAAACACCAAGTATATCATATACAAAGTAAATATTCAGCAATTCTGGGGGAGGCACTAACACCTGGTGGAGGGGGAGGGTGGTGGGAATAATGAAAAGCTTCAAATAGAAGGTACTTGTGCTGAGCCTTGACAGAAGCTAAGGATTTTAGAGAGCAGAGGAGAGGAGGGATGGCATTCCAGGCATGGGGTACAAAGCATGCAGTGGCAGGGTGGTGGGAGATGGGATGCCATGTGTGAGGAGCAGCAAGCAAACTGGTTCAGCTTATTTGAATGTGTGAAGGAGAGTAGTGTTCAATAAGCCAGACTCGTCAAGCTCTGTTATTGTTATAATACCTAAACACCATCTGCTTTATCTCTGAAACTTTTTTTTCCATATGTAAAATATTCTCCTGTTCATTAAAAAAAGAGAGAGCTTTAATATACGAAGTACCCAGCTATATAATGAAATCTCTGGTATCTCTGGATTAACACCCAGCTGTATAATGAAATCTTTAGTATCTCTGGGTTATTGGTGAAAAACTTAAAGCTCTCATTCATAATAGGGATCATTATTGGTATTAAAAAGCATGGCTATAACACTTTTATAAGTGTGAATTGATTTACAATCACTTTTATTAGTAATACCAAACAAGAAGTCTGTAAAGTAAGTTGGGATTGTTATCTCTTTTTACAGTTCCCATATTCAATCTGTTTTATGACTATTCCGTTCTAAATCCTTCATTTAACACCTCTACTTTGGGCAGTATCTGTGTCCTGGCAAAAACATTGAGTAACATTATCACCTTTGTTACCATAAAGATCAGGGACTTTATAATAGGTCTAGCACTGATGCCATTTCCCTGAACCACAGTTATCTCTACCCACATGCTGAATACTGATTTCTGGAACTTCCAGGTGTGAGATGGTAATGTACATTTATTTATTGCCTAAAGCAAACATTAGCATGAAGCTGTGGTTGAATACGTCACAAGGATAGCTTGATACCAGTTATTATAGATCCACATTGTGTCCCTAACCCTGTTCTAGCTAGATCAGTGACTTTCAGGCCTCTACCTCTGCTGACTCACTTTCCTCACCTTGTTAAGAGAAGGGGATTCTTCCTTTTTAGTTGATGAGCTTAAAGTTCTTGGATAAAAGGAATTAAATGAAGCCCAATGGCAAACCTCAGTCGTCTTCAGGACTTCCCACCGGGTCAGAATGTAAGCTGTTGAACAAAATTCAAGATCATAGGGTGCTGGATTTAGTGTGAGAAGAGTACTTAGAATTCTGTCATTTTACAGATGAAGATATAGGCCCAAGAGGTTAAGTCACTCGCCCATGGTCACATTGATAATAAGTGAGAAAGTTGCTTCTGCTTAGGTCTCATGACACCAAATAAGACCCTACAAATTCAGTGTCATTTGCATCAAACTGCAGCAGCTTCCTTCTTTGTAGTACTTAAGAGTAATAAAAGTCAGATTTTCGGCAATCAAGACTTTCCACTCCCATGGTTTTAATGAGAAGGCAGCATGGCAGAGGGAGTAGAGCACTGGCCTATGAGTTAAAAAGAACCAGATTCAAGTCCCATCCCGGGTCCATACTAGCTGGGTGACATTGGGCCAGTCACTTAACCTCTCAGTGCCCCAGGGCTTGGGAGTACAGCCCTCTCAGCTTGACTACTAGAGAAAATTGCTGCAATCATTGTTGTTTTGTCTCCGGCAGTAGGTAAAGTAGAGTGTTCTGACCTCTCTTGGCACTTCAGGAGCTTCTGCCATCTAGCCTGGCCTAGATGGGACTGCCATTTCTTTCTTATCCCACACTTCAGTCCTTATCAGATCCTGAAGCCTTTTGAACTGCTGGCTCTCTGAGTGAGGGTCTTCAGCAAATCAGAGTCCATGGTGGGAGTTGTTGCCAAGCTCTCAGAATCCACAAGTGGACTTCGGAGAGGCGTAGTTGACAGAGAATTTTCTCCAATGAGTGAGGCTCCTTCAGCCCCAAGCATTGTGTCCAAAAATTCCACCTATACCACTCTTTAGTTTATAAAGTCTCACATCATTCTCCAACAAAATAAAACAACTTTATGTTGTGCTAATAGTCGAAGCCCCAATGAAAAGGAAGTAGCAGCTATAGAAAAAAAGGATGAGGAAACAATAAGAAACAATAACAACAGTGTACTCAAACTCAGGAGACGCATTTTTTTGAAGTCTAAAATTTAATCCCTCTAAGAGCCAACTACACATTCAATGCTCCCATGCCAAATAAGGATTTATCTTGCCTGTGCTTTCCCTGGTCAATACACATTCAAAAGTATTTTTCTGTGATTTAAAGTCTATTTAATTCTTTTAAAACTGCCATAGTATAAACTCCTGATATATTTAATTTTTCTTTTTAAAAAATTTATACCATCAAGAGAAAGGTCAAAAAGATATCCCAGATATTTGGAATTAGTCTTTGAACCTTAAAACACAGAATGAGATTAATATTCAGTTTCCTGGATGAGCTGGTGTTAAAATTGGGCCCCTTAAGTCAGGGGATGAAGAATCCAGAAAAGATATCTGTGCAGTGGAACATTGAACAATACCTGACTCTACATGCCCCAGTACAAGTCTCAGTGATCAGCAACTTGGTGATTCATCTGTAAAAACACACATTAAAAAAGGATTACACGCCATTTTGGACTCCTGCCACAGTGCAGGTCAGAGGGGTTCCCATCAGCACAAGTTGTCAGGCTGACTTTCCATGACTGTGAAACTCCTAGTGCCTCCTGACCTTCTCTCAGGACAAATGAATCACAGCTTCCCTCACATACAGTAGACACACACACACACACACACACACATACACACACACACACACACACACACAATGGTGGTTATCTTAGGAAAGTCCAGTTCTAGTTGCAAGAGGAGAAAAAAAGAAAAAAACAACCATCTCAAAAGGGTATAAAATAGATCATTTATGTCAAGGAAGCTATGACCAAGCCTAAACTGGATGTAGGCATTTGAAAGGCTTGGGTTCACTCTATCTAACCAAGGATTATTCAAATGAGAACATCTTTGACCTATGATCTACCTCTGAGAACTTGGAATTAATGCAATATAACCTCACAAGTATGCAATGGGTGATGATATAATAGTAGATAACATTTCTACGGTGTTTTAAAATTTGCTGAGATTTTTATTTGGAAATTTTTTGATTACTCCCTTCACTGTTCCAAATTTTAACCAATTCGTGTTTTCTCATCCATTGTGACTCTTATCCACGTCTGCCCATCAATATTCCATCAATATTCCATTCTACAATAAATATGCTAGGGGCCTTCCTCATATCATCTGATTTTTCATGGATACCAAATGGAGAATGTAGGTCATTCAATAGTTATCCTGTATTCTTTTTTTTTTTTTAAGGCAGTGCAATGAGGGTTAAGTGACTTGCCCAAGGTCACACAGCTAGTAAGTGTCAAGTCTCAGAGGCTGGATTTGAACTCAGGTCCTCCTGAATCCAGGGCCAGTGCTTTATCCTCTGCACCACCTACCTACCCCTATCTCTAACTCTTTCTATATGACTAGCCCACCTTCTCTCCTGTTCATATATCTCTCTCAGGACAGCCTTAAGGAACTCCTAGCTGAAGAAACACCCTTTATAAATTGAGGTCAATAAAATTTCTGCAACTTATAGTCTTAGAGAGTTTTCTGGGGCAATGTTAAGTTATGTGACTTGTCCAGAGTCACATAGCCAGTCCGTTTCAAAGGCAGGATTGATCCCAGGTCCTCCTGGCTCCAAGGCTGACTTTCTATCTTCTATGTTGTGCTGCTTTTTGGATATCTTTTATTCTTTATTTCACTGGATCCTTTTAGAACTGTATAAACTTATGATATGAGTGACATTAAATATGATTTCAGTAAACCATCTTATGTGTGAAATTGGTTAAAAGATTTATGATAACTTTGGTGATGCCTGGAAAGGTAATTTATGCCAAGTAATAAACTCATTGGGCAGCTAGATGGCTCAGTAGATAGAGCTCTGGGCCTAGAGTTAAGACCTGAGTTCAAATCTGGCCTCATACACTTACTAGCTATGGGACATAACTCCTATTTACCTTAACCCTTTAGAAAAAGAAATGGCAAGCAATTCCCGTATCTTTGTCAAGAAAACCCCATCAATAGTAAAGTCCATGGGCTCATGAAAAGTTGGACAAAACTGAATGACTCAACAACAACAACAACAACAAGCAGCTCACTGAAAGATCTATCAAGATAACAGGAATGAGCAGCCACCATGGCTGCCAGGACTTCCAAGATGGCGGTATCTCTGGGCTCCAGCACCTACAATAGGCAGAACTGGAGGCCATGGACTCCTCTGTTCTGTGTCGGATGTGCCTTGGAGAAAATCCCTACAATACCAAAAAAGAGTATGGAAAAGAAAGCAAAATCTGTGCCAGGAAGTACATAGTATTCCACTGGTGGCCCAGTGTTTGCATGCATTTCATGAAAACTGAAGTGTGCCAAACTTGCAGCAAGCTAAAAATATTTGTTAGACCTGCATTTCAGACCTAGAATATGGCTTACCTATTCAGGTCTGTGGTGTAGGACTGTGAGTTAAGGGTGATGTGCCTAAGTCTGATGTGAACAAAGAATACTACCCTCAGAATGTTGAGTAAGAGATTTCTAATTCTGATGGAACTTGGCCAGATGGTATTCTTGGAAACACTACAGTTACCAGTGCCATGCTGCTCAAGTTGGCTCAGACCATCCCTTATGTGAGAAAATAATGGGGTTTTGGGGACTCAGACCTCCCTCCCCCCTACACACACAGGAACTCTGGCTGGTTTTGCAGGGCCAGCCCAGAATCAGGAGAATTTCAAAGGAAATGTAGATCGACCTTCCTAACTAACTAAAGGAAGTTAACTAACTTAAGACCACCTTCAAGTCACGTCAATCAATGGACTTGAAAGCTATCAGCCAATTAGCTTGGAGTGGTGTGTAGGGACTGCCTCTCTTCCAGACCCACAGGTAGCTTCTGCTCTGACAGGAAAAGGATCTTCCTCTTTTTGGCCTCAGACTCATAGGTGAAGGCGCTGTTTTCTCTTTCTCTCTCTACCCTAGATCGTAGCTAGGCTTTCCTATCTTTCAGAGCCATGTGTGCTCTCTTTACTAACATTTAATATACTTTAATAAATGCTTAATGCCCCCAAACTGGTGCAATAGCCTCTAATTTCTAAGTAACAAATATATGATAAACCTCAGCTAATGTTCTCTACACTTGGGACAGTAACAGGTGACCACATTAAATGTTACATGTCACACTTACGATAAACAGAATCGTCTTCACATTTGTTCCTTCTGGGTGAAAGGAGAATGTAAAAAGAGAAGAGTGACTGGACAGACCCCGATGACCTTCTTAGTGATCAGAATGTCAAAGATCTCTATTATTAAATTAATGATCCTATAGCAGATCAGCTTTTTTTTTTTTTTTAGTGAGGCAGTTGGGGTTAAGTGACTTGCCCAGGGTCACACAGCTAGTAAGTGTCAAGTGTCTGAGGCCAGATTTGAACTCAGGTCCTCCTGACTCTAGAGCCAGTGCTCTATCCACTGCGCCACCTAGCTGCCCCAGCAATATTGTCTTTAACACCAGTATTCTCCCTCTGATATTGTATGACTGGGAATCATGGAATACCATGATCTCAGAAGAATCAAAAATTGTTGATGATCCAAAAAACAGAAGAAAGATACACAGTGAATGTTAGCAGACAAATAAGAATTGTTCTCTAGAGTAGATTTATAAAGGGTCAAGGATAAGAATCAGGATAAAAACATAGAGGAGATGTGGGGTGTACTCTTTTTTTTTTTTTTAGTAAGGCAATTGGGGTTAAGTGACTTGCCCAGGGTCACACAGCTAGTAAGTGTCAAGTGTCTGAGGGCGGATTTGAACTCAAATCCTCCTGAATCCAGGGCCAGTGCTCTATCCACTGCTCCATCTAGCTGTCCCAGGATGTACTCTTAGAGAAGACAACCACACCAATGAGATTCCATCCAAGTCTCCAAGTAATAAGGGTAGTTACTCATTAGGTCATTTCCTATGTGGGAATATTTTGAGTAATTATTTATCAAGGAAGTTGTTGGATTTTCATGAAAAAAAGTTGTAGCCTAAAAATTCTTTCTCTCCTAGAAAATGAAAATGACAGTTTTTATAATGCTATGCTTTGTAGGATCACAAAATGGCAGGAAATTAGAGATCTAGTCCATCTCCCATTTTAGAGATGAGGGAACTGATTCACAGTGAGGCTGAATGACTTGCTTCAGGTCTCTTATCTTTATTTTAACTCACCTATTAGGCAAGAGCTCTGCCATCTTTATTCATTTAATATTTCAAGGCTTAATGTGAGTTCAAAGGGAAATTCTGTGTTGTTTCATGATATCCATTCATAAGATTATTGTTTGATTCTTATGAAAGTGACTGAAATTTCTGAACAGCATAAAAGTTAATATTACTAGCTACTACTATTAAACTTTAATGCCTTTAATTATCTTTGTCTTGAAGTTAGATAGTATTAAATTATCTAGAAGGATCTCAACTGTGCTTAAGTTTTTTTTTTTTTAAACTGGTTTCTCATACTCCCTGCTAATAAAAGTTGAAGAACTGGTGTTTTCAAATCACTGTGTGTTTGTGTGTGTGTGTATTTTTTCCATTCAGTTCTAAATGTACATCTTGTCAGCCCTGAAGCAAACTTTCAGGCCTCCCATATGGCTAAGCAGTGTAAGGCGCATGTAGAAGCCAAACAAAACAAAATGAAACCTTTACACTCTTACAAAGGCCAGGTTGAAAACGAGCAATTTAAGCAATTGCCTTAGGAAAATATGAAAACAGCTTTCATATAAGAAATTTTAAAACATTTCAATCAAATAATTATGCAACATTGCAAATTTTCATTTTGGCTATTATAACATCATGACGGTATAAAACCTTAACAATAGTTTTTCTTTTTTTAAACCTTTAACAATCTCCAGTTTCTGAATCTCATATTTTTTTTCAGATCGTAGGTCTATCATTGAATATTAATATTCATTGTAATTCATTGCAGGTTGATTCTTGTTTAAACAAACATTATCATAGATAAAGGTCTATAAAATGGAGGATTTTGTCAAGTTTAGGCAGACAATCCCACTAACATTGTTTGTTAAGTAAAAGTGTGTTAAATGAGAAAACTAATGTAATGAATATGTTCATTTTTATGGGAAGCAGTGTGATGTAGTTCATTTCCATTCAACAAGCATTTATTTGGTTTTTTTTTTTTTTGGTTTGTTGTTGTTTGTTTGTTTGTTTTGTGGGGCAATGAGGGTTAAGTGACTTGCCCAGGGTCACACAGCTAGTGTCAAGTATCTGAGGCCAGATTTGAAGTCAGGTATTCCTGAATCCAGGGCTGGCACTTTATCCACTGGGCCACCTAGCTGCCCCCTCAACAAACATTTATTAAGCACCTACTATGTGCTGTATATTCTACTAAGTGCAGGGCATACAAAGACAAAAACAAGCAATCCTCTCACTCAAGGAAATTACATTCTACCAGACCAGGGGTTTTAATCTGGAATCTACAAATGCCCAAGGAGTCTGTGGTATATTTAAGTGAGTTCTTTTTTTTTAAGCTACCTTTATTTTCACTAACATTTTTTGGCGGGTGGGGGGGTGGGGCAATGAGGGTCAAGTGACTTGCCCAAGGTCACACAGCTAGTAAGTGTCAAATGTCTGAATCCAGGGCCAGTACTTTATCCACTGCTCCATCTAGCTGTCCCCCTCAGTGAGTTCTTGAATATAGACTGGGAAAATAACTTCTTTATTTTATGAAATTCTAGCTGAAATGTGGCATTTTAGTCAATAATTTAAAATCATTAATTTGAGTATTTTATTGATCTCGCTAGACTGGCTTTCAGTACCCCTGGAATTGGAGGATGCCGAACAGTGATGAGTAAATAGAACTTTTTTTTTTACAAAGTAAATACAAAATACTTTTGAGTAGAGGGTACTAATGACTAGGAGAACCAAGAAAGTATTCTTGGTGTTTCTATAGAAACTGAGAAGTGGAAAGGCTTCATCAACCATCCGGCACACCTGAAAGGAATCTTTCTTATAATAATACAAAGTTATTGTTATAATAAATTAATTACATCCACATAATGTGTGTGTACACACACACACACACACACATACACACACACACATACACACACACACATACACACACATACACACACACACATACACACACACACACATACACACACACACACACACACACACGTAAAGTGATCATCTAGTCTCTGCTTGAAGACCTTCCAAGGAAGAGCTACCCACAATTACTTGTGGTGACCTCTACCACTTTGGACAGCTCTGGTGGTTAGGAAGTTTTTTCTAGATATTACAACTTTCTACAAAAAGAAAACATCTAATCCATCTACATGCTAGTCCTTTACCTTCCCTGCCCTCCCAGGGTCCTCTTCTTCAGGCTTCTCCAGATTAAACATCCCCAATTTCTTTAAATAATTGTCATATGACATGAACTCAAGGCTCTTTATGGTTGCCTTCCTCCAGATATACTTATGGATACTGGAAGTTTGTCATTTCCTTCTCTAACTCATTTTACAGACAAGGAAACTGAAGCAAAGAGGGTTAAGTGACTTGCCCAGGGTCACACAGCTAGTAAATGTCTAAGGCTAGATTTGAACTCATGAAGTGGAATCTTCTTGACTCTAGGCCCAGTTACTTATACATTGTATCACTAAGTGGCTCAGTGGATAAAGCACTGGCTCTGGAGTCAGGTGGACCTGAGTTTAAATCTCATTTTACGAGCTGTTTGACTCTGGGCAACTCACTTAATCCTAATTGCATTAAACATCTGGGCCCACCTCTAGTCGCCCTGATATATATATATATATCTCACCACTGGACTCAGATGGCTCTGGAGGAGAGAGTAAGGTTGGTGACCTTGCACAGCCCTCCCTCATTTAAATCCATTCACTGCAAATCAGGTGATGTCATGGTCTTTGGGAACAAAGGACAAACAACAACAGTGTACCAATGTCCTTTTTATATTGAGATGCCAAGAACTGAACAGTGTTCTAAGCTAATGGGGGATGACAAGGGTAGAGCACAAGGGAATTATCACATTTTTTCAGTGGGAAGTTACATTACTCCACCGAGAGGCCAAAGATCACACTGATTTAGGGTCAGAAAGTTTGGGTCTAGATGCTTATTTGAAATTTACTAGCTGTATTATTATACTGGGGCAATAACTTCTCTGAGCCCCATTTTCTTCATTTGCAAAATAAGAATAACAATGTGTATGCTATTTATGTTGCATAGTTACTGTGAAGCTGGTGCAGTGAAACCCTTGGAGTGTTATATAAATGTAAGTTATTGTTCCCAAGTTCTATCCATTTAGGCAGGAACTGTAATATAGCTGAAATGTGAATAAACTCAGGTAGCCTAAAGAATGCTTTAGCACTGACTGGGTCATAATCTCTATGGGTCAAATTTATCATCCCTGTAAAATGAAACAGGACATGTGGGGACACCAAGAGACCTTCCAATGATAAAGTTTAAGATTCTGTGAAATATGACTGGAAGCATGCTGTTGTAGCAAAAAAGAATCAGGAGACATCGGATCTGAATTCTAGAAAGCCCCAATGCTTCCTTTAACTGGCTGGTTGATATCACACAGATTCTTTTGGGTAAATTATTTCTGTGGTGGTTTCTAGTTGGAAAGTGTGTGAGTTCTATTCAATTAATCAACAAACATTTATTAAGCACCTACTATGTGCCAGATACTGTGCTAAGTTCACAAAAGTGACACAGTCTCTGCCTTCAAGGAGCTTACATTTGGGGAGGGGGGGGGACAATGAAGGTTAAGTGACTTGCCCAGGGCCACACAGCTAGTAAGTGTATCAAGTGTCTGAGGCCAGATTTGAACTCAGGTCCTCCTGAATCCAGGGCCAGTGTTTTATTCACTGTATCACCTAGCTGCCCCGTAGAGGCAGCTTACATTTTAATGGATGAAACACTATACATACATACATACATATATAAACATATATTGTGTATAATATATGTTTACAGAGAATATATACAAAAGACATAGATTGTTTTGGTAAGGGAGACACTACTAGTTAGGGGGGTGGTGGTGATCATGGTGATGATAGCTAATGTTTAGGCAGTACTATAAGGTTTCCAAGACACTTCATAAACATTATCCAATTCTACCTTCCCAACAAACCTGGTGCGTAGGCACTAGTATTATACCAAGGCAGGAAAAGGTTAAATGATTTACCCAGGGTCACTCAACTGTTAAATGTCTGAGGCTGAATTTAAATTCAGGTCTTTCTGACGCTAGGTCTAGAACTCTATGTACAAAGAAGGTAGAACTTGAGCTGAGACTCGAAGGAAACCAGGGATTTCTAGAAGTGAAGGTAAAGAGGGAGGGGGTGATTTAGGCATTATATATATATATATATATATATATATATGTGTGTGTGTGTGTGTGTGTGTGTGTGTGTATGATACTCATTATTTTCAATTAAATGCTACATGTTTTAGCTTTACATGAAAATTTTTATGATTTTATGAAACTTTTTTGCTTTTGTTTTGTATAAATTTCATTATATTGAATGAGAATAAAGTTTATAATCAGGAAATTCTTTTCTTTTAAAAAAATTGATGTTTTCTAAAACATTGGGTAAAACATTGCGTGGGTGGCCTTTTAGCATATATATATATGCACATACATTATAGATATACATACACATAAAGATATATGTTTTAGGTTACAATTTTTTCTTCCTGGTTCCTGGCGAAAACCTATAATATTGTTATGATAGGTAGCTCCGTGGTACAGACAAAATGTCAGATGCTATGGAAAAATTTCTGAATAATAATTTTATGTGCTTATTATATAATTATGCACAGTCATTTATAATGTTTTACAGGTGTTTCAGGCTATTTGCTAAGATCTGAGTTCTTCATCCCAAGTCACAGAAACTATCACTTTTCAATCCCCCTTCTGATATTGAGCCACTACCCAGGAAGAACTCATTTGATATCTGTTTGTATGCAAATTTGTACAGGGATGAAAAAAATGTTCCCCCTGGTCCCCTTCTCCTAGAGCAGGGATTCTTAAATTTTTTTTTTTAATGTCATGGGATCCTTTGGCATCCTGGGTTATGGTATGGAGCCCTTTCTCATAACAATGCTTTTAAATGCATAAAATACAACACATAAGATTACAAAGGGAACTAATTATATTGAAACACAGTTATCAAAATATGAAAAAAAAAGTTCATGATCTACAAGTTAAGAATGTTTGCTGATGTTTCAGAAAGAAAACCTTGGAAATTTAGATAGCCATACCCAGCTGTTCCTGAGAGAATTCTGAAGGACCAAGAAAGCATTGGGGAGAGAATGAGGTTAATCATCTATGATCCTAGACTCATAGGAAGACTTAATGAAGGTGGGGAACACACTACCCTCATCCTAGGGGTGAGAGAACAATGATCATTAAAAATGAAACTGGAGAGAAAGATCCATTTCTAGGATGCAAAGACAGCTGGTTGAAAAAACATGCATGGTTAGCCAGGACCCATGCTACCTGTGGCAATAAAGAACAGAAAAATATGCCTGTATTTTTATCTATAACATTGGTTCTGAAAAGGAGAGTTGGTGCCCTGGAAAAGGGATGACTGCATCTTCTAGTTGTTAAGTAGACTTATAGTAATGATGATTGCAAATTAATTCAGGGCAGTGAAAAAGACTCAAGATAATGGGGACATAATTATTACCATCTATAGGGAGCTGAGGAAAACTGCTGGAAATGTGACCTAAAAAGTAGCATGCAATGGTGACAAGGATGCAATTTGGGGATCAGTGATGGTGGTGGCATCTGCTTCTCAGTCATAGGCATGAGTTGTAGGCTGCAGATAACTTGAAGAACCAGAAAGAAAGCACTATTGTCTAGGTAATAATAGCTCCCAATGAGGAGCTACTTCCGGTTTTCTCTTTGCTAGGGTCCTATCCAGGGTAGTACTGTAAATCACAGAAATTCTATGTATCCTTGGTTAGGTAGAGTCAACAAATTCTCATGCTCACTAGTGGGCAATGTTGTTTTCTGTGGGCTATGACTTGAATCCTATGTTTCCTATGACCATAAATATTTTCCTCCGTTTAGCCTATGAACCTTTATGATTGTCAAGGGAGTTGATGACTACACAAAAGATGGGATGTGTGTGTGTGTGTGTGTGAGAGAGAGAGAGAGAGATGAAAGCTCCTACATTACTACATTATCTGGGTGGGAACAAAGAGTCAAAGAATTGTGAAGTCCCCGAAAATGTATCCTTGGTATCAAGATGAAGCTTCATACATAAAGGTCATATATATGTATGTGTATATTCATATACACATAGACACATACATAATATATAATAGTAAGTTCCTTGAGGACAAGGGCTATCTTATCTTTGCCTCTGAATCTATAGCATTAGCATAATGTATTGTATACAGTATTTATTTAAAAGATGCCTGTTGAATTGAGTAGAATATAGATTTATATAGAGTGAATAAAATTGTGATAATTAGTTTCAACATTTTAGATTAACATTCATATGGCTGAAATTTTATGTAGAACATAAAATTCATAAAATTCCTTATGTGAATGACTTTTGTAAAAAATCTGCAGAAATATAGGAGAACCCAGACAAGAATTGCACGAGATGAGAAGCCATGGATTACTTACAATACCATTGTATGGAAAGAATCCACATGTCTTTGAAATCATAAATCCACTGAAATACTGAAAAACAAGGCAAATTATTCACTTTTAAACTTCAAGATCTAATGCTTACTTACTTGAGAGGCAACCTACCATTGAGCAGATCATATTAACTTGCCTACAGTCTTTAGAAAACATGGGGCAGCTAGGTGATGTAGTGGATAAAGCACCAGTCCTGGATTCAGGAGGACCTGAGTTCAAATCCAGCTTCAGACACTTGACACTTACTAGCTGTGTGACCCTGGGCAAGTCACTTAACCCTCATTGCCCCTCCAAAAAAAAAAAAAAAAAAAAAGAAAACATGGAACTCTAAAGACAACACTTGAGAGCTAGAAGGGACCAAAGAGATCATTTTAGTTTAAGTAACTAATGGCTATCTTATTTGACAAATGTGGAAACCAAAGTCCAGAGCTTAGGCAGCTAGTTAATAGCAGTTCTGGGTATAGAAACCATGTTTTCTGACGCTCAGTTCAGTTTCCTTCTACTGCAACATGCATAAAAGCATGTTTTCTTCAATAAATGGCCAACATACTTTAAAATGTTAATTTTTATTAGAGTGATTGAAATTGGAGAGGTAGCATGACTTGAACTAATATCTCATCTCTTTTAGTTATTGTGTGACCTTGGTCAATCATTTAATCTCCCTGGGCCTCAGTTTCCTAAATTCTAAAATAAGGAGGTTGGATCAGATGAGGTTTTTTCCATCTTTAGATCTATGATCCTATAAACTGTATTCCCATCTAGGAATGGAAGGAACACATAAGGAAATGTCTTTGGAACAGACAAAAATGACTGCCTTTGTACTTTCCCAACATGTAATTCCTGATCATCGTAAATAGCAAATATTTACTTTCTGTAAGAAAATAAATAATATGGACTGCCCTTTGATAGCCTATAGCGAAAGGTTTCTAGACTATAACCTGGGTACCCCCTTAACGCTCACTGAAAGGGAATTCTATTTACACTGTTTTAAGTTTTGAAATTTAAATCAATCTCCTACACAATGCAGATAATTTCAGTAATCAAAGAGATGATTTAAGAAACCAATTGGCAAAGGGTATTTAGAAGAGCAGAGTTTTAGAAAGCATCTCAAGATACTTAAGAGAACAGGGGAATGGATTTTTGTGGCAAGACAAGAGGAGTCCCCTCCTGGAGAGCAGTGGGCCCACTCTGTTGATATTGTTTAAGGGGAAGAATAGAAAGTTTCCTGAGTTCCTCTAACTTAATAAGAAATCATAACTACATGACCAGGAAATAGCTAGAAGGTTAAACATGTTGGAGGTTGATTTTCTGTACAGTAACTTGAGCTAATGGCATTGCTAATTAACTGCTTCATTATGAAGATTTGGGCACACTTTAAATAAAAAGGATTCAATTAGTCAAAAAAAATACTTAGAAATGCAAACCAAAAGTTCAACAAATATTAAATACTTATTAAAGAAGGGGCTTTTGGCAGGTGCTATAAAATTTAAATAGTTTCTTTTGTTTTTATTTTAAAATAGCTGAGCAGAGTTTATAATAGCTTTACCCAGTATCATGAATTGTTTTTCTAAAGAAAGAGCTGTAGATGTTCCTGTCTATATGAAACATAGAGATGATGCAATATTCCCTTTGTCAAGCTGTCAGGAAAATGCTGACCTCTGTGCTATCTCTAACACTTGCCTGTCAATCAAAATCCTCTTGAACACGAGTATCATGTTAGATTCACAAATAACAAGGATTTTGATTGACAATTCTGTTGCTAAAAAAGACTACAAAGAAAAATAAATTCCACCTGTTTTAATGACGTTCAACCAGCAGCTCACTAGAGCTGCCAATAAATTCAATTGCTTAGCCACATGAATTTTATTTTACAGCAAATTTCCTTTCTAAAATTGGTGTAACTACTCAGTACATACTGAACTTTTTAAAAAAAATGACAAGTTTTCTTCAGTTCAATTTAACACATGTTCACTAAATACCTATTATGTCCCAGGCATGGTGCCTGGTGCAGGGGTTAGTAGATAAAAATAATAGGGTACCTGGCTTCAAGGAGCTGATTTTCTATTGGGGGACAGCCATATAAAAAGGATTGCTATTACTATATTTTCTTTTTATATTGTCTAAAATCTCCTCTGTACCCCTTTTCTTTCACTCCCTCTATAGTATTTTAGCGCTGAGAGGAGAGGATGAAAATGCAAATATAGTAGTGGTTCTGCTGTCATTATTGATGAGGATACTTTGCTATAGAAACCTCAGCAGATCTGTTCCATTTCATGGGTATTTTGTTTTGCGCTTACATGCTCAGGTCTATAAAATTATAATATTAATAGCACCTATGTCCCCAGGGTTGTTATAAGGATCAAATAACATAATATATGTAAAGCACTTTATAAACTTTAAAGCACTATATAAATAAATATTAGCTATAATTATCTATGTTTGTTCCTCTAATGAGGAGTTGATTTTAACTTTGATCCATTCAATATAACTGATCATAGACAATTATTCCTTTCTCTTGATAACAAGTTTCATTTTGTTTAGTACTTGCCACATTTAGTATCTTTCACATCTTTTCTTAAAAATATTCATGACTTAAAGGAATAACTGCTTTCCCCCCTTTTCCATTTATTATTTATTTGAGCATTCATCTTCAAGATTTTGAGTTATGAATTTTCTTCTTGCTTATCAGCCCTGCCTCATAAATTCAGAAGGCAAGAAAGTGATATTAATTATACATGTGAAATCATAAAAAAATTTCCATATTAGCTGTGTTACAGAAAATAGGAAGAAAAATAAAGTTTAAAAAAATCATGCTTCAATCTGTACTCAGACTCCAACAATTCTGTCTCTGGAGTTGAATAACATTTTTCATCATAAGACCTTCAGAATTATCTTGAATCATTGTATTGATCCCAATACTTAAGTCATTCATGGTTGATCATTGTACAATATTGCTGTTATTGTGCACTGTGTTCTCCTGGTTCCGCACACTTCACTTTGTATCAGTTCATATATGTCTTCACAGCATTTTCTGATCATATTCTGCTCATCAGATTTTCTCATAGTATAATAGTATTCTATCACAATCATATACTACAACTTGTTCAGCCATGAACCTAATTGATAAGCATTCCATTAATTTCCAATTCTTTGCCATGACAAAAATAGCTGCTATAAATATTTTTGCACATATAGGTCTCTTTCCTTTCATCTTTTTGGGACACAGACCTAATAGTGGTATTGCTGGATCAATGCACATTTTTATAGCCCTTTGGGCATAGTTCCAAATTGTTCTTTAGAATTGTTGAATTGAGAGGCAGCTAGGTGGCACAGTGGATAGAGCACCTGCCCTGGAGTCAGGAGGACCTGAATTCAAATCCAGCCTCAGACACTTGACACTAGCTGTAAGAATTGTTGAATTGGTTCACAATTCCACCAATAGTCTATGAGCCTTTGTTCTCTTTTTGTTTTTTATTCCAAATAATATTTTCCAAAATAGTTTCTGCTGTCCTCCCCTTTATCCACTTCCACATCAAAATCACTGAGGTAAAGGTTGACTTAATTTGGAAGATGTTACTAAGTTCCTCATAGAACTTCCATTCAACTTCATCCTGTATGTTTCATAAATTCTTTTTGGTTTATTAATTAATCCTCTGAAACAGAATTTGGTGCATCAACTTCACTCAGTTACTCAGGAAGCATTAATTAATTAATTAATTTTTGGGGCAATGAGGGTTAAGTGACTTGCCCAGGGTCACACAGCTAGTGAATGTCAAGTGTCCGAGGCCAGATTTGAACTCAGGTCCTCCTGACTCCAGGGCCAGTGCTCTATCCACTGTGCCACCTAGCTGCCCCATAGGAAGCATTTATTAAGCACCTATTATATTCTGGGAACTATGCTGAATGCTGGAAATACAAGAAAAATGAAATCGTTCAAGCACTTATGGAGCTTACATTCTTTCTGGGGAAAGAAAAGGTACACATCCAATAAGCAAATACATAGTAATTGTGTGTGTGTGTGTAAGTGTATATGTGGAATCACTAGCAGTTAGAAAGAATCAGGAGAAGTCTAATGGTGTAAGTGGCCCTTGAGCTGAGCTTTGAAGCAGGCCAGGGATTTGAAGATGTGAAGATGAGGAAGAAATGCATTCCAGACTTTGGGGAAAGCCATTGTAAAGACCTGGACATGGGAGAGAGAATGTTGTTTTTGAAGGACAAGTAGGCTAGTTTGGCTGGACTCTGAATTGTGTCAAGGGAACAATGTGAAGTAAGTCTTGAAAGGTGGGCTGGAGCCAGACTGTTAAGGGTTTTTAATGGTAAATGACAGAGTTTATATGATTCTCATGGCAATAGAGAACCACTCAAGGTTCCTGAGCTTGGGAATGCCCCAACCTCTCTGTTGACCTCTAATCTCTCCTCTCAAACTCCCTTTCATACAACTTGAACTGGATGTTAGATAGGTACCTTAAACATCCAAAATGAACTCATTATCTTTCTCCAACCACTCTTTCCCTCACCGTATACCTTTCCTATTACTGTACAGAGCAACACTATAGATATGGTTCTATTCTTCTTATAGTTAATTGGTCATTGCACTAAGTTTATACATTAAGAGTACCAGCAATTGAATAAATCCTTGCAGATGGTCTAAAAACCTTATGATTTGTAACAATCTCTGTTCCTTCTTCTGCTACTTATCTACCTATGTGGCACACATAGAGGTAGAAGCAACATGCATGATAATAGAGGCCTTTTTGTTTCACTCTAGCAAAAAACAAAAAACCCCATCACTTAATGGCCAATCTTTTCCATACTTGGGACCCATAAAGAAGACATAGGTTGTCACCAGATTTGTAATCAAAGTCTTTCCAGCTTAATTGAAACTGCCTGAGTTCTGTATTCTTCTAGCATAACCTTCCAGATGTGAGATTAAAATTGGATATTAGATCATAAATCTCCCCTACTTAACCTTTCCCTTAATTTATCTCCCAGACTAGTAAATGGAAGAAGCTTCTGGTTTTCTAGATAGAGCCTTTATTGTATGGTAGTCACAAGGTGATGTTGATTAGAAGGATAGGAAAGTAGAAATACAATACAAATCGTCTTAAGTATAGGTTTAGTCTATATTCTGTATAAAACTCACCAAAATCCAAGGCCACTTTTGGGGAGAGAGACCGAGTCAAGCACGTGCTGTTAACTGAGAGCCGGGCCGAGTCAAACTCCAGTCCACGTCTGTCTGTGCAGCGCAGCCAGGAGACCAGCGGAGCAGGAAAAAGCTCCCACTTCCGTTCTCTCCTTGCCTTTTAAGCTTGCACCCCGGAAGTCAGAAGTCGAGTGCTCAGCAGGCAATGCTGTTGGTCTCCTCCCCAAAAGGGTGGTCCTAAAAAAACCCCAAAACTGGCGTCTCTCCATTATCTAACCGACTGTTAAAACTTTTTACCACACAGAATAAAGTGCCACATCCTTGCTGTGATGAGACTTTGTATCCCAGTGCCAGGAGCATAGTAAGCACTGTAAGAAAATAATAGGTTTTGGGGGTCCCAGAGCCCCCCCCCCCACTTGAGGGAGCCTTTCCTGACCTTTCAAGGCTAGTCCAGCCAGTCAACCTTCCTGACTACCTAAAGGAAGTTAACTCACCTAGGCAACCATCCTCAAGTCTTGCCAATCAGTGGACTTGCATGTTACTGGCCAATTAGCTTGGATCAATGTGCAGTGACCCACCTCTACCTGAGAGAGGATAAAAATCCTTGGGGCAAGGGGAGTCTCTCTCTCTTGGCTCCCCCTTGCTCTTCTTCGCCCCACCCTTCTCTCTTTTCTCCCTGTGCTCTCTCCTCTCTATCCTAGGTAATGTAGGGCTTCTGAACTTTCTGAGCCATGTGCTCTCTCTTTACTAACATTTAATATGCTTTAATCAATGCTTAATGCCAAACACTGGTGCTATAGCCTCTAATTTATAAGTAGCAATATATTAAAACCCCAGCTAGGTTCCCTAAAACTTAGGACAGGGATAGACACCTTCATATATTTTCAAACAACACAGAACTTAATAAATGTTGACTGATTGATTAGAAGTCCCTAATTAATTTGATATTACTCAATTATCCTGAAAAAGATCCCCTCTCCGAACACAGGAGAAGGGACAGACATGTATAGACCCATTCAGTCCATGAGAGTATTTCATTGAAAATGTTCTTGAACTCCATAACAAACACTGAGGTGAAGAACCACTATTCTCCAAGCCACATGTTGGCCTTGGAGGGAGAGGGACCAAGATCTTTCCTTTTTTACAACACTGTCTTTCACCAGAAAATGTCAGCCATGCAGATGTCACAAGAAGAGAAAAGGCCGAAGCTCTGTTTGGCTAGTGCCTTTTGAATTTACCCTTAGGCAATTGAAAAGGATCATCCTCAACACATAGTAGAGCATAACCAGCTATAACTACCAACTATAACAACTGCAACTACAACTATTTACATTCTAAAGTCTTCCTAAGTTATTTCCATTATACATTCTAGATTCAATTTCCTAAAATGCTCATAAGGACTGGGCTCATTGCTTGATCCTTCATTACACAAATAACTGCCATGTAGCATCTTAATTGGCACACAAAACCCATCAGTTACTTAGGCAGTGCAGATCTGCTGGGAAGAAGATGGTTTGTCTGACGGTTTCAAAAATGTTTTCCTTCTTTGGGATGTCTAAACCACCAAGTTGTACTGAGCACTTTATAGCAAAGAGAGCTAACTAAATATAAAAAGATCTCCTAATGGTAATC
Source organism: Dromiciops gliroides (assembly GCF_019393635.1). Classification (NCBI taxonomy): domain Eukaryota; kingdom Metazoa; phylum Chordata; class Mammalia; order Microbiotheria; family Microbiotheriidae; genus Dromiciops; species Dromiciops gliroides. The sequence goes on along the minus strand of NC_057866.1, from coordinate 237,509,171 downwards.
TCAAATTCAGTTCCTTTCCAAAGGATAGGGTGGCTCTGATGGGGATTTAAAAGATTTTATGTGTTTTCTATATTTGTTTATGAGTGTCTATATTTGTTTATGGGGACTTTTTATTGTACTTTCTATGGGGTGGAAAAAGTCTATCCTTTTCCCAGTATGGCCTTAATAATTTGAGTGCTAAAAAGAAGCCTGGGGTCTTATTATCCACATTTGGGATAATAAGAACGTAAAATGAGCAATACCCAAGTATATGAGGTTATTTCTTTGGAGTAACCCCATGTAGAGGCAATAAGTCAGAAAGAGAAATTGGACTTCTTAGAGTTAACCTGCAATACAGGTCTAGATATAGACCTGATTCATAGCCTATATCTTAATGAAGCTTTTTTATAGGTCCTGGCTAATGCAGCAGTTTGCTGAATCAGCATGCCCTAATGTCTACTGTCCTCAGATTTTATTGTGTTCTGATGAATTCTAAAAAAAATGTGCATTTTTAATTTATACTCTAGAATGAAAAGACGTAAAGGGACTAAAGATAATATTAAAAAGTGATGATGATGGTGGTAAGGGCTATGTGTGCATGTGTATACATGTGTATGTATATGTGCGTATATATACAGATATAGATACTGATGATATATATAGAGATATATAAATATAGATAGATATAGATATATAGATGCAGATATAGATATAGATATACACAGGAGAGAAAGAAGAAAGAGAGGGGGGAGAGAGAGAGAGAGAGAGAAGAAACAGTCACAGTAAATACCACTAGGCAACCAGAAAGAATAGCATTTCTTTTTTTTTTTCTTCTTTTTTTTTTTTTTTTAGTGAGGCTATTGGGGTTAAGTGACTTGCCCAGGGTCACACAGCTAGTAAGTGTTAAGTGTCTGAGGCCGCATTTGAACTCAGGTACTCCTGATTCCAGGGCCAGTGCTCTATCCACTGTGCCACCTAGCTGCCCCAAGAATAGCATTTCTTACGCATCCCCAAATCAGAAAGCTTTGCCAGAGAGCCACACATGTACCCATGATTTTATAAATTACTTAGTTAAAACTCTCACATAGAATCAGACTGTAACCTTTCCTCCCAACTGCTTTGAAATTGGGAGTAGTATTGTGTGAAAGGGGAAATTCATAGTGTGATAAAGGTATAAGATGTTTTCATGCTGTATTTAGCCTCTGTTGACTTTTAGTGAACTTTACCCTACTCTTACAAGCCAGGCACATGTATGTAAACACACACGCACACACACACACATATATTTAATCTTGGCCAACTTGGTGGTTTTTTTTTTCCTTGAGCATATTCAAGTTCTAGTAAGGCAGTTCCAAACTTGTCAGTCAGTGGAAATTTTTGTTTATATTCCTACTGCTCTGGAGAGTATAATTTAATCTTGAACTCTTGGGAGAGAAAAGAGACATGAAATCCATCTACATTTTTAGGAAATACTCAAACCTTTTCCTTGTTTGAACTGAGTATTACCACCAAAGGTTATCAATATTATATAAGACCCAAGGGGCAGCTAGGTGGCTCAGTAGATAGAACACCGGCCCTGGAGTCAGGAGTACCTGAGTTCAAATCTGGCCTTAGACACTTAACACTTACTAGCTGTGTGACCCTGGGCAAGTCACTTGACCCCAGTTGCCTCACTAAAAAAAAAAAATACTATATAAGACCCAGAATAACACTTGAAAAGATCAAATTTGATCCTACAGGAATAAGAGTTCTTGAAGAATTGAATTAAAAGCTTATAAAGTTGTTTCATATGGATGACTGTGGGAGGACAAGTATGAAGTAGCAACAAGTCTAAAATAAAAATATTTTAAATAATAATTTTGTTAACAGTCGAGTTCTTATAAGAATTTGAACTGACTGGGAAAAATAGTTCAGAGTAGATATTTATTCAGAATTGTTTTGGTGAGGAGACAAAAGAAATGATAATTAACATCAAGCATTTGTGTATAAACATTTAATGTACAAAAGATATTATGACAATGTGAGTATGTAAACACTTTTTATAGACTAGTATATAGAAATATTTTTCATTTAGTCCTGGCCAAATAATTCCAAATTCAAAATCAGTAGAAGCTTTGCTGTGTGGTAAAAGGTTTCACACATAGTCTATCACAAAAAAAAGAAGATAAAAAGTGTCTTAAAATTTACTTTCTTTTTATGTTTGAGGAAAAATATTTCCCTTCTCTCTTTCATGACTTGAAAAAGATGACGAATTCATCATATAAAGGTAGTTTAGTATGGCATACAAAATAATTCAGAAGTCCCTTTCTCCACTAAGTTTCTATAGGTTCTTAGAGAAGTTATTTCACCTTCATAAGGTTTAGTTTCTTCAACAGTAAAATGATGGAATTTGATTTTAAGCTCCTTTCCAGGGGAAAAAGTACTGATATTGAAGCAAAACTTCTTAAACTGTGGGTCAAGACCCCACATGGGGTCACATAACTGAATGAAGTCACAAAGAGTCAGACATGATTGAAAAATGACTGAACAACAACAGCAGGATCTCTTTAGTAAGGCAGTTGACTTACTAAAGTCAGAAAAGTCTTTAATTCATATAAGAATTGCAAATTCTCAACCTGAGAGGAATCCCAAGAACTATGAACCCTGGAACTCTATTGCTGCTATTGGAACTGAAATAGAAACTGAGAAGAGATGAAGCAAAGGATAAAACTTTTTTTGTTGTTTGTTTTTTTGTGGGGCAATGAGGGTAAAGTGACTTGCCCAGGGTCCCACAGCTAGTAAGTATCAAGTGTCTGAGGCAGGATTTGCCACCTAGCTGCCCCCAGGATAACACTTTTGACTAGAGAAATAGTCTAGAAAAATCAGAGTTAAACATGATTTTGAATTTAAACTTAGACATTCTTTTTTTTTTTTTTTAGTGAGGCAATTGGGGTTAAGTGACTTGCTCAGGGTCACACAGCTAGTAAGTGTTAAGTGTCTGAGGTCAGATTTGAACTCTGGTACTCCTGTCTCCAGGGCCGGTGCTCTATCCACTGTGCCACCTAGCTGCCCCTAAACTTAGACATTCTTACACATGGCTTAGTAGTTAACTTTAATTAATAGTAATGCTTTCTCACTTCAGGATATCACTCTTTTGAAATACATCAGATACATTTTATGTTTAAATTTATCTCTAATCTATGGACTCTGGTAGAACCAAGATAGTGAAGTAGAGTTGGCAACCCAGCTGATTTCTCCCAACATTCCCCTCTATAAAACTTTAAAATAATATATCAAATCAAATTTTGGAATGACAGTCAACAAAAGGTCAGGGTGAGACATTTTTTCTAGTCTAAAACAACTTGAGAGAGTGGTAGGAAAGGTCAGTGACATTGGGGTGGGGGAAGGCTGGGAATCTACAAAGCAGGCAACTGCAATAGCAGTAGCAGCAGTTTTGGGAGCTCTCAGTCCAGACATAGTAAGGTAGTCAGAGAGAGAGATTACACAGAACACTTTGCTGGCACTAGGTGCCATTGATGCTGATTGGTAACTCTATTGCTTATACTCAGTTTTGGGTTGATGCTCTAGTGCACAGAGGAGTGCTTGTGGTTGGTCACAGCTGTAGGGGAACAGGGACCCTTCCTGGATAAAGACTAGGGCACAGACCAGGAGAGCAGAGATGACTTCTCTCCCCCAATCAAACCACCCTGTAATCCCCGATACTTGCAGTCCCCCAGAAATGGCCCTAAAAATAGCATGAAAAAGCCTGAAGCTTGGGACAATTCCCCCCCACCTCTAAGTGAGCAGAATCAAACTTGAACTTAAAGTTAAAAGTAAAAAAATAGACTGTGAAAAAATGAGCAAACATAAAAATCTATATTGTGGCAGGGAAGACCAACACATAAACTCAGAAGACGACAACATGAAAACAGCTACAAAGAAAATTGATAATTGGACGGAAGTCCAACAAGAATTTCTAGAAAAGTTAAAGAAAAAGATAATAGTGGTAGAGGAAAAAATGGGAAAAGAAATGAGGGCAATGCAAAAAAAATATGAAAAGAGAATTAACATCTTGGTAAAAGAGGCACAAAAATATTGAAGAAAAATAGGGGCAGTTAGGTGGCGCAGTGTATAAAGCACTGGCCCTGGATTCAGGAAGACCTGAATTCAAATACAGCCTCAGACACTTGACACTTGATACTTACTAGCTGTGTGACCCTAGGCAAGTCACTTAACCCCCGTTGCCCCGCAAAAAAAAAAAAAAAAAGCAGAATTGGGCAAATGGAAAAAGAAATACAAAAGATCATTGAAGAAAATAATTCCTTAACAATTAGAATCAGTACTCCATGAGACATAAAGAAACAATAAAACAAAATTTAAAAAAAATTAAAAAGTAGAAAAAATGTGAAATATCTCACTGGAAAAACAACTGACCTGGAAAATATATCAGAGAGAGATAATTTAAGAATTATTGGACTACCTGAAAAGCATGATCAAAAAAAGAACCTAGACATCGTGTTTCAAGAAATTATAATGGAAAACTGCCTTGACATCATAGATACAGAGGATAAAATAGAAATCGAAAGAATCCACCAAATGTCTCCTGAAAGTGTTTTCCAAATTAAAACTCTTAGGAATATCATAACCAAATTCAATAGCTCTCAGGTCAAGGAGAAACTATTGCAAGCAGTCAGAAAGAAACAATTCAAATATGGTGGAATCACAGTCAAGATCACATATGATTTAGTAGCTTCATGATAAAGGAGCAGAGGACTTAGAATATGAGATTCCAGAGGCAAATGAGCTAAGAGTACAACCAAGAATAATAATAACCCAGCAAAACAGGAGAAAATGGATATTTGAAGACATAGACTAAATAGAAAGTTCAACATTCAAACACAACATTCAAGAGGCATAAAAAGGTAAACATGAAAGAAATCGTAAGGGACTCAATAAGGTTAAACTGTTTGTATTTATGTAGGGGAGATAATATATGTGATTCCTAAGAACTTTATCTTTGCTAGGATAGTTAGAAGGAGTCTACATAAACAGAGGGCATGAGCATGAGTCAATTATATTGAAATGTTCTCAAAAAATGAAAGGTTGAGAAAAGGATTGCACTGGGAGAAGGGGGAAGGGAGAAGAATGGGGAAAATTAACTGACAAAAATGCATGGCAGGAAGAGCTTTTACTATGGAGGAAAAATGTATGTGGTAGGGTGGCAAGCAATATTTGAACCCCACTCTCATCCGGACTGGTTCAAAGAGGGAAGAATATATCTATACACACTCAGTTGTCTATAAAAGTTTATCTTAAGCAATAGGGAAATAAGAGGGAAAGCAGGTAAGAAAAAGGAGATGGGGCATGATAAAAGGAAAGGTGGATTAAGGGATGTGGTAGTCAGAAGTAAAACAGACTTTTTTTTTCTTTTTTTTTTTTTAGTGAGGCAATTAGGGTTAAATGACTTGCCCAGAGTCACACAGCTAGTAAGTGTTAAGTGTCTGATGCTGGATTTGAACTCAGGTACTCCTGACTCCAGGGCTGGTGCTCTATCCACTGCGCCACCTAGCTGCCCCATAAAACAGACTTTTGAGGAGGGACAGGATAAAGACAGAGAGAAGGATAAAACAAGAGAAAACAGGATGGAAGGAAATACAGTTAATTATCATAACTGTGAATGTAAATAGGATGAGTTCATCCATAAAATGGAAGCAGATAACAATGGATTAGTAACTAGAATGCAACAATATGTTATGTGTAAGAGACACATTTGAAATAGAAAGACACAAAGAGAGTTAAAATGAAGGGCTGGAGCAGAATATAATTATGTTTCATCTGAAGCAAAAAAGACAGGGGTGGCAATTGTGATTTCAGACAAAGCAAATGCAAAAATAGACTTAATTAAAATAGATAATCAGGGAGACTATATTTTGCTAAAGGGTACTAAAATAATGAAGTAATGTCAAAAAATTTTCACTATGCTATAAGAAACAATGGGTTCAATGATCTGAGAAAAACATTGAAAGACTTGCATGAAATAATGAAGAGTTAAGTAAGCAGAACCAAGAGAACATTGTATAACAGTAATAGTAATGTTGTTTTAAGAACAATTTTGATCAAATAATAAGTTATTTTGACTATTTTAAATACCTAAATTAACCATAGAGGACATATGCACTATCTGCATCCAGAGAAAAAACATAAATAGAAGTATGTATAGAATCATTTTACATATATCTATATGTACCTATTTTTGTTTAATGGTAGCCATTAGAAAAGAAAAAAATAGAAATTTAAATGATAAATTTGTTGCATATTTAAAAGGAATGGCAAGTTATACATAGTATATTTGCAATTTCATTCACAATCATCTTTTTTATTATGCTATATTATGGAAATGCTAGTTTTATTCCATAAATAAAAAATAAAGTTAAAACTTAAAAAAAAAGAACTAGTAGAACATCATGACTGAACACAAGATTGGAAGATCAATGTTTTTCCAATTTTCTAAAAAGGGAAAAGGATCTAGTAGACAAACTATAGGCCTTTAAGCTTGACTTCTAGGTACTAGGAAAATTCTAGAACAGATATTAAATTGCTGTGTGGTAAACATCTACAAAGGGACCCAATGATTAAAAGAGCTGGCTATTTCCTCAAGAATGAATTGTGCCAGACTAATTTCACTTTCTTTTTTCTTTTTTTGATGGGTTTACCAAACTAATAGATAAGAGCAATATTGCAAACAAAGTTTACGTAGATTTAAGTTAAACACTGAGTTATCAAAGGTATTTTGATAAAATCATTCATATAGTTTCCTTACGGAAAAGATAGAGAGATATAGACTAAATGAGAATTCAATCAAATAGTTTCAGAACTGCTAGATGAAAGGACTCCAAGAGTGCTTATCAGTGGTTCAATATCAATAGCACATGGTTTGTCTGCTATAATAGAGCACCCCAAAAATTTGTCTTTGATACTGTGCTGTATAATTTTTTTATCAATTATTTTAATAAAGCCACAAATGGCATGATTATTAAATTTGAATTGATAAATCTGGAAGGGATCCAAAAAAGCCTTAACTGGCTGGGACATTGAGCTGATAATTGTAAAGTCATACATGGACATACAAAAATCAGCTTCAGACAATTAAGGAAACATGGTGAGACAAAGGTTGTTTTGAAAAAAGATCTGTGGATTTTAGTGGACTCTAAGATCAACATGAATCAATAGTGTGATATAAGGCACGCCTCACCTCCCCCCCCCCAAAAAAAAAGCAAATGTGATCTTTGGCTGTATCACAAAAGATGTTGCTTCCAAGAAGAGAGAAATGATAGTCCCAGTATACATTGCTCTGTTTGGACCTCACGTAGGGTATTATATTCAGTTCTAGGCACCTCAGTTTATCTAGGACATTGATAATCTGAACAGTGTCTACAGAAGAGGGCAACTGGTATGGTAAAGTATATTGAGTCCTTATAATTAGAACATTACTTAAGGGAATTGGGCATTTTTTAGTACAGAGATGAGACAACTCATGATAATTCCTTTGAGTATGTGAATGGTCATCATATGGAGAAGAAATTAAACTTGTTTTGTTTGAGCCCAAATGCAGAACTTGGAGCAATGGGTGGAAGTTGCAAAGGGGGTAGATTAAGATTTGATATTAGGAGAATCTTCCTAATGATTAGTACTGTCCCAAAGTGGACTCTCTCCAGACGTAGTAGCTTTTGCCTCCTCAGTGATTTTTCAAGAATAGTCTAGATGACTATTTGTTGGGTAGGTTACAATGAGAATTCATTTTATGTATGGATTAGTTTTCCTTTCATTTATTAATAGGTTAATGAGGTCCCTTCCAACTCTCATACACTATAATTCTCTGATTCTCTCACTTGAATAGGATTATATAACTATGAACCATCTGAAAACTCAAACCCATTTCTTCTAATTTCAAGTCCAGTGCTCTTTCCACTATATTTTGTTGCTAAGCAGTGAGAACACCATCAGAGCCCTTAAAATGAGGTCACCTCCAGGAGAGATGATGTACTCACGATATTCTCACTCATCCAATATTTGTTTTCTTTGGTGCCATTTCTATTTCCTCCCGTATCTCATCTGGGACCATTATGATAGATCCAAATACAATGACTGTCATTAATGGAAAAAATTTCTGCATAAATATTACAGATATTTTCCATTTTTCATTTGTTGCCCTCCTTTCAGTTTGATCCTTAAATATCCTTAGAATGCCACAATACTGGATGGGCATCCTACTGGAAGAATTGAATCATAAAATCTGATATTCTTGCTATAAATGAAATCAATCAATCAACATGCTCCTAATATGTGCTGGGTGCCAGGGATACAAATTCAAAAATGAGATAGTCCCTGCCCTCTCCTCAGGGAGGCAACATGATCATAAACGTATAAAGTCAGAAGATATTATGGTTAACATTTATATGGTATTTTAAAGTCTGTCAAGCTCTTTACATATATTATTTTTTTCTTTTTTCTTTTCTTTTCTTTTAGTTTTTTAGTGAGGCAATTGGGGTTAAGTGACTTGCCCAGGGTCACACAGCTAGTAAGTGTGAAGTGTCTGAGGCCGGATTTGAACTCAGGTACTCCTGACTCCAGGGCCGGTGCTTTATCCACTGTGCCACCTAGCTGCCCCTCTTTACATATATTATTGCATTTGATATTACTAACAACCCTCTAACCTAGGCACTACTTTTAGTCCCATTTTACAGAAGAGGAAATTTAGACTGAGAGGGGTGAAGTGACTTGCCCAGGGTCACACAGCTAGTAAGTGTGAAGTGTCTGAGGCTGGATTTGAACTCAGGTACTCCTGACTCCAGGGCCGGTGCTTTATCCACTGTGCCACCTAGCTGCCCCTCTTTACATATATTATTGCATTTGATATTACTAACAACCCTCTAACCTAGGCACTACTTTTAGTCCCATTTTACAGAAGAGGAAATTTAGACTGAGAGGGGTGAAGTGACTTGTCCAGGGTCACACAGCTAGTAAGTGTCAAATTGTCTGAAGCCAGATTTGAACTTAGGTCCTCTTGAATCCAGGGCCGGTGCTTTATCCACTGTGCCACCTAGCTGCCCCCAAGATGTATTTATTTTCAAAAATTATTCTGGAGTTCAGAATTTTCATGAATATACACTGGCCTCTTAACTCATTAGTCTGAATTATGTGGTTTTTACCGTCCTTGGCTTTCCACAACATCTTTACTGAGACTTCAAATGAGTTTTTGACAAATGATGACCCTTCACAGATGAACTTTCTTTCAAGAATCTGGTTCCTGGGAGGACTACTGAGAAAGAAAGACAGAGAGAGAGAGATAGAGAGAGACAGAGACAGACACACACATACACAGAGACAGAGAGAGAGATAGAGAGACAGACACAGAGAGAGACAGAGAGAGACAGAGAAGGAGATAGTCAACATCTACCTTCTTCCAGAAGCAGGGAATGACCAGCAGAAGTTTCTCTTTTGTATTTATGCCTCACATTTTTTATAAGGAAAAATTAGTCCCTGGCATTTTAGGTGACAGTTCTTTTGAGTTTGTTCCTACTTTGTGGGATTCAACATAAAATTCTTATTTATATCTTTCAGAAATGAATTATTATAATATTTAGTATTTTATCACTATATTTATATTACTTAATAAAAGCAATATGAGAACTATACATTTCCTTCAAGAAAATTTTAATAAGTGGTAGCTTGATTCTCTAGGTCCTATTATCCTTTGGTTGAAAAACCCATGATCTTTGCTGAATCATTTAACTTTCACAAATGAAAGGGAGCTTCAGAGCACTGGAACATATTTTGTTCACAGCTTTTCCTTATGTCCATTGCAAAGTAAGCAAGAGAAATTAGGTGAGAGTAAAATTTGGGTTCATTTGGGTGGCTGTCAGTTTTAAACTGGGGAAATTATAGGCTCCATGATCAATATTTCAGGTACCGACTCCGATGAAAAGTAATTACCCCTGGTGTGACAGGTGTTGTATGGGGAAATGGTGCCTTTTATCACAAGGCTGTGGGAGCATGTGCTAACTATACTCATCATTTTCCCTTTTCTATTATTCACTAAATGCCCTGGGGAAATGATTCTATTGCCAGCATTTATAGGATATAACAAAACCACATTAAATATGTATCTGATTGCTACCAACCATAGAGAAAGCACATTATAACTATGACTATGTAGGGCAAATTTTTATGAATAACACCCTATATTGCTATGACTATTTTGAGCTCCCAAAATATACATGCAGGTCTTGCCATTTCAGTTTTCTCCATTTAGAATGACTTTTTGAATAAAAATTTTTAAAAATTCCATGTAATTGAATCAGGACTTCCATCTCTCTCTCAATCTCTCTCTCTCTCTCTCTCTCTCTCTCTCTCTCTCTCTCTCTCTCTCTCTCTCTCTCTCTCTCTCTCTGCTGTTGGGGTTAAGTGATATACCCAGGGTCACACAGCTAGTAAGTGTCTGAGGTCAGATTTGACCTCAGGTCCTCCTGATTCCAGTGCTTTATCCACTGCACCACCTAGCTGCCCCCCTGCCTTATTCTTTTTAAAACAAACTGCTAAATGATTCTCTGTGGAGAGCTCTTCCTCATGTGGATCATAAATGGTTACAGTGAAAAACCTGATTTAAATCTTACTGGATTTTTAAAAACTTCCTGGTTTTTTTGGTTGGGTACTGAGTACCATATTTAATAATACTTTTTGTTTCCAGCTCCATTCAGCCCTACTGTCTTTTCGGATAAAACAAAGTACAATAATCAATATCTACATAGGGCTTATGACACCTCTGTGAAGTAAGTAGTCCTCATACTTACTATTTCACAGATGAGGAAACTGCCCTAACAAATCACATAAATAGTGGGAGTCTGAGCCACACCATGGGACTTCCCAGTGTTTACCAATTTTCTCAGTGTCAGATGCTCCAGTCACAAGTTCTATGATGCAATGATTACAGCTTGGTTCAGTCCTCTCAAAAACTGTCTTGACAGTCAAACAGCTGTTTAATTTCATTTTTTAAAATCAGCGAGTACACATTCTGTATATACAATGACAAAACACTTAATGTTTTACATTTCCAATTTAATCTGGACAGTGCTGTCCAGTAATATATATTAGGAGGGTATGATTGTTCTCTATGACATTATTTTTGTCGGGTGTTTTGTGATTATGTATGATTCGGTGGGGAAGAACACTCCACCCAACAGTAGTCAAACTGATGATTTGTTATTATATACAGGAGGGAAAAACTGGTGCACGGCCTTTATTCTGTTGTATTCTTCTATTTCAAGACCATATCAATATCTCCTCAGTCATGAAAATAATACCATTTTCTCACTGGAAAATGTTAAAGTGGTAAACAAAAATCATCTGCTTATCAAACAGTATTCAAATTTACAGATTTTCAACCCTGTATTTTCCAATGGAAGTTCTCAATCTGATTTATCTCCTGGGTAATTGTGCATTGCATGTAAACAACATTATATAGTAGATGAAAGCAATTGACCATTGACCCAAATAGCAATATAAAACTATAAATTGCACATTATCAGAGGGCATTTCCTCACTTGGGCTCTCCCTACACCAATGAAATCATGGGTCTGAATCCCCTTCCTCTCATCATATCTGTCCTTGTCTTACACAATGCAATGGTTGGTTCAACAACAGTAGAATGAAGTATATTCTTTGCTAATGTGCAAATAAAATAAGTGAAACAGTGCTTTGGCATCTTTCGTGATGGTTATGGAGATACATCTGTATGTATAGAAAGCAATATTCTCCAGGGATACATCACAAAAGAATCATTTTTGAGTGGGAAGCTGTCTGGGAGCAAGCAATCTAATTGTTGAACACTGACCAGCAGCCTTAATGGAAGATAGAAAAAACAGCCTGAGTTTTCAAATTCTATCAAGTCACATGAGGGTTTCAGAATTTAATCAGGTGAGTAAAGTTCACATTGGTAATTCAGTAAGGTGCTGAATACATTGCTAAGCCCCAGAAGCTGGAGGTGACAGACATCACTTTAATTTTAAAGGAAGATGTAATATCTGCTTATTTATTATAGCTCTACTAGCCATATTATATGGAAAGTAGTGTTTTGGCATTCCTTTTTATTTCTTTATTTTTGCAAAAGCAATAGAATTACTGAATTTTCCTGTTAGTAGAGACCTCATTGACCACCTAGCCTAACTATTGACTCTACAATGTACCAAACCACTCTTCATACAAATTTTGCATGAAATCCTTCAATAAGGGGGAACTCATCACTTTCCAAGGGAACTCATTCTACTTATGGATAGCTGTCATTGTTAGGAAGATTTTTCTAACTTCAATTCTAAATTTATTTTTGACATTTATTTGTTCATAATTACATTATAACATAGGTTATTCTTTTATATATAAAACATACAAAATAATATATGTGTATTTGTATATGTGTGTATATGTATGTATGTGGATACACACACATTGCTATTTGGAGCCAAACAGAACAATTGTACTCCCTGTGCCACATGGTCATATGGCTTAATACTTGAATATAAATACTATAATTTCTCTACCCTAAGTCTTCTTGAAGCTAAAAAACAAACAAAAACCAAAATACATTTCCTTCAGTCGGTCCTCATATTGCATGGAGCCAAACCCCTTGACCATCCTGGTTACCTTCCTCTAGATACTGATTTTTACTAATCTCCTTTTAAAACTATGGTGACCAGAAATGAACACATATTGTTTGTTATATCTTAGAGGGCATCTCTTCAGATATTGGAAAGGTAGCTAGTCTTTCCTACCTATTTAGCATCTTTAGTAACAAATGCTCTTCAATTGGATAGTTGTGTAACTGCAAGCACATCCACAAAAAAAGAAAGAGAGAAAGGAAGGAAGGAAGGAAGGAAGGAAGGAAGGAAGGAAGGAAGGAAGGAAGGAAGGAAGGAAGGAAGGAAGGAGACAAAGAAATAAGGAAGGGAGGGAGGGAGGAAGGAAGCGAAAGGAAGGAAGACAAGAAGGAAGGAAGGGAGCAAGGAAGGAAGAAAGGAAGAAAAAGAAAGACAATTCATTAATAAATTTTTTGTATCCTATAGAGATATATTAAAGAGTATTTTTCATAACCAGCCTGCATCAAAGACCAAAGGCAAGTACCTGAGGTTTTTTTTCTGGACATTTCCTGAAGAAATAGCAAGTATCATTCTTGGTCTTACCTAGCCATCTATACCACAATAAGTGATAGATCTCTTTATGAGCAATGATAACCCAAAAATGGCGTCCAAGGTTCCCCTTTACATACAGAGAGAGCATTATTTCTGACTTGGCCTATTGATAGCTCACTAGTTTTCTTGTTTTCCAGGTATTTTAGGGAAAAGACTGGGGAGAAGAAAAGGTAGAATCTTTTCAGGAGGACCTAGTATCTCATATGATGGGCTATGTATGCTTTCAACCCTACCTCTATGGTACCTTCACTTTACCTTTTTCTATAACAATTCCTCTTTCCCCCACCCACTTGCTTACAATTAACCATCACAAGGTTGAATCCCTTTGATTGTTTGCTTATCCAGAAAAAAACCAACAAAGTGAGAGCGTTTCCATACTTAGGAGAAGAGTGCTCGTGGCTGAGGTGTCTCTGAAAGGCAACTCTTTAGAAGACAGTAAATGATTCCATCTTGGGAAAGGAAAGAAATGTCCCTCTTTCCTACCCTAGGATGATGGTAGAGCCACATTCCCCATAAGAAACGTGGTCAGGACTACACAAGCTTACACTAGGTACCCTGGCCGCATTGGGCAACCTTTTGTGTTTCTTTTAGCACAGACCTTACAAACATTAAGAGGCCCTGGAAGACATGTGACTGCTGGTGCCAAGGGCAACATTTACCCAAGTGATTGCAGTTGTAGTAGCGGTAACAGGATTGAGCTTGCAAATAGAAAAGCCCTGCAATTGGGAAGGGACGTCCTCGGAAGGGAGATTTCACTTGTTTCACCCAACTGTGCTCAGTAGAGATGAAATACAAAATGGCATATTATCAGCCTTGCAAAAAATCTATTTTTGCCCAAATGAGACTAAAATGATTGTACTAGTAATGAGAAATTACTAGATTCTGTTCTAATCTGTGATTTTTTTCATTGCTTTACATTCTCCTGTCTGTGTAGAAATAAAAATAATGTGAAATAGATTTCATACCTATTTGTACATTATTATCTCTTTTTAAATATTTAAATATTTTAAATATCGATCATGGAATCCTTAGACTTTGAGCCCATAACCATTTTTAATAATTAGAAACTTTATGTGTAGCAATTTTTCTCTAAGTAACTGAGTTTGGAGTAAAGAGCCAATGAATATGAGAACTGGCAAGCTTACTTCCCTTATTGAGAAGTCAGTCAATTCTACAACAATGAATCCAGGGCAAATTATGATGCCAAGTAAAAGGCAGGGATTTTCAAAAGTTGCCACCTCATGCATGGCCTATAGATAAGTGGTGCCTACTGAGCCACTGTGCTAGAATTGAAATTGCTTAAACCTTCCACACTGGAAAATTCCTTGCTACATGTCTTATTACTACATACTCCCATGTCTCCTTATCATTTCAGAGATGAAAACTTATCAGATGCACTTGAGTGAGGCTCTGCTTCATCGTGTCATTTCCAGGAGACTTTTTTTGCCCTAGCCACACCTAAATCTCTTAAAATTTCCTCTCCAGTAAAACTTTCCATAAACAGTGAGATTCTTTTTTTTATTATTATCTCATTACATCTACAATATGTCTTGTATTAACTGTGCTATCAGGTTTTGCTTTGGCATTGGAGTGATTTATCTTATTACAACAAGGTGGAATTGGACTCATACTTTTTAGTATATTCAGCTTCATTTACAATGAACAGTGCCTAGAAAAGGACAACCAGGTTGAAGGAACTGGGGGTGTTCAGCTTAGAGAATGGACAACATAGGACTAATTTCTCATTTTGTTTCTTCGGTGTTAAAAACACATTTGGTTGCCTTTGCAAGAATAGAAACAGCCTTCATGTACAATGAACATTTCTTTCAAAGGCATTTCAACCATTTTCAGAAGCATGGCCTAGGGGTCCCCAAACAAGCCGATGGCTAAATACAGAAAAAAGACCTGCTTCTGGTAGAAGATTGTACAAATTCATAAAACAACAACAATAAATAGGCGATTGCAGAGAGAAGCTAGTTTATTCCTTCACAGTTTGGCTCCGACATATCTTTCCAGTCTCATTATACAATTACTCCACTTCAGTTTCCCATACTCTACATTCTGCCTAACACGATTTCTCTTTGTTTCTTACACATGACACTCCCCCTCCTATAGTCTGTACTTTTACACTAGCTTTCCTCTATGCCAGGAAAGCACTCCCTTCTAATCTCTGCCTCATATGTAATATTGCCCTTTCCTCAAGATTCCTTCTATGGGAAGCCTTTCCTTATCTCCCAAGTGATTGTACCTTCTCTCCTTCCCTTGTAGTTAACTACTTTGTATTTATTTCTATTAATTCTTTCTTTCTCTGTGTGTGTGTGTGTGTGTGTGTGTGTGTGTGCGTGCTGTGCTTACTCTCCCTTGATAAGATATAAGTCCCTGGACAGTAGAAATTTTTATTTTGGCCTTAGTAATCCCAGTCCCTATCCTAATGTCTGGCACATAATAAGTATGCAAGATGAGATTTAAAAGAAATGTCTTATTAATTAGTTACCTAAAAACTCCACCCCAAACATAGAAGTTCCAGACATCTCAACTGAATTGATTAGTCAATGGATATAATGAAAATCTAAACGTGTAAACAAGATGATCTATGTCTTGCCTGTGTTCACAAAATGAAGACATTTAATTGGGTCAGGAAATATAGCACTATGATTGACTGAATCATTCACACCCATTAGACCTATGTATGAAAACTGGTCATTCCATTGGTAAGTTCAATGAATTGATGTGATGTTCCAGTCCAACAGTGGATTTTAGTTCAGAGTATTCGAATTCCAGAGCTGGAACCTAAACTTTGAGAGAGAATTGCTCTTGAGGGGGAGAGTTTTTCCCCCATTCCCTCTCCTCATTTCCACCAAGCGTGCCAATAGAGAGATGGGACCAGTAGCAGACAGCAATTTAGCTGAGACAAGGAAGAAACAACACAATCACCTCAGAGCAGTGACACATGGAGGACATTTGTCCTCGCAACATCATCTAAGAACAGAAGCAGTTTCAAGGAACATGACCACTTCCATCAGAGAAGAATGATGGCTATACTCAAGAAAAGATTTGAAAGTTGTAAAGGGTAAGGAGCTGTGAGCGATCCCTTTGTCACATGTGGATCTCGCTACCATTGTACTATAAATTTTATCCACTTTTTTTTAGACATGTCTGGGTTTGGGGGAGAATGCAGCTCAGAGTTTTTGGAGAATATTTGTATCAATTGTTCTTATTTATCCCACCCAATTAAATGTCTTTGCTTAAAAGATAATTAAAGCTGATTGTACATTGGTGGGTGCCCATGAGGGACAGTACTTGAAATTCATCCCCTCAGGGTTATCCTTAGGGAAAGTGGCAAACTATGCCTGAAGTGATGAGGGCTCGTGCAGTGACTTGGAGAAGAATGTCTAAAGAGCCAGACAAAATATAGGCTCAGGGGCGCATTTGGCTTGGTTACTTTGCTACAAAGCTAGGCAATACCCAGAATTTGGGGATCACTAACTATTGTTTCCTGAAAAGAATAAAAAATGGAAGAGGGTTTGCTATAAAAGTTACCTGACTCCCTTCACTGCAGCCTTATCTTCTGAGACTAAAGCAGATGTTTATCTGGGGAGAATTCCAGCTTTATCTTTACATATGTGAGATGTCCAGAGCTAACTGTCCCTAGCATCTTCTTTGGTTTGTCACAATCAGGAGCACTGATGAGAGACCCTGAGTTCACATAAGCCAACAAATAAAAGGAAAGAAAGAAAGAAAGAAAGAAAGAAAGAAAGAAAGAAAGAAAGAAAGAAAGAAAGAAAGAAAGAAAGAAAGAAAGACAATGGGCAGCGCAATTGGAGAGCAGGGATTCCCCTCTGTCCTCTCTCTTCCCCTTCCCCCTCCCAACTTTTCCAGAGTTGTACAGAAGCCAGAAAGAGACTGCACGGCTCAGGGGAACAGTAATGGATACGAGGCCTTTCAGCACTGGGTCACTAATTTGAATCAAGTCCAGGTTGCTGATTACAGAATACTGTTACCATTTGATCATTGTTTGGTGTTAAATAAGTGGGAAGTCTCAACATAATAGGCCCAGGACTAGAAGACTGAATAAAAACAAAAAATTGGATGGGCATGGAAAGAGGATTCTTTCCCAATCCCTCTTGTCTTCCCAGCATAGTCGGGCCCTTGAGATGTAGATAGATAGGCTTCATAGCATTCCTTTATGACTTACCTTTCCAGTTCCTAGTAAGGGATCCTAGGTTTCAAGCTGGAAGGGACAGATCTTCAATATAATTTAGTTTAGCCTCTTTTTTTTTTAAGATGAAGTATATCTCACCGTCTCTATTCTCTTCACACACACACACACACACACACACACACACACACACACACACACAGCCTCTGATTTGGTTTTGATCTTTATCGCCTTGCACCTGAATAAATACAAGGAAACCTAATTGATTTCCTTATTTCCACGACCTCCCCTTCAATCTATCATCCTCACAGCTTCCAAATTGATAATGCTAAACCAAAGATCTGATCATGTCACTCCACTGCTCAGAAATCTTCAATAGCTCTCTACCGCCCCAGTCGAAAAAAATAACCTTGTGAAAAATACAAAATGTTCATCTTGGCTTCTTCGTCCCACCACATTGCGCCTTCCATCTTATATTTCCAGCTTCGTTTCCTATTACGCTACTTTAGGCACTCTCTTATCTACACCAATTGGCTCAGTGGCTTCCATGAACAACGTTTAATCTACTGGGTTGTACTTCATCCCAAGAATACACTTCCTTCTCACCTCTGTCTTTGAGAACTCTATTGTTCCCTTCAAAATTCAGTTTCTAAAGCACCATCCTGGCTCCAATTTTGGTTCCATTTGAAATATAGATCAAATACTTGATTGGGATTCAGGATGCCTAGGTTCTAATATCAGCAGCATTGTCAGTGGGTGACAATGGCCCTGAATTACCTTTATCTATAAAAGAGGGTACTCCACTAAATTTTGTCTAAAGTTTTATTCAACTCTACTATGTGTATGTGTGTGTTTCTGCATATATGTATGCCTTATATTTTATATAGCAATCCAAGTCAACAAGCATTTAAGTGCCTTCTGTGTCAGGCACTATCTTAAACATTAAGGATACAAAGAAGGGGGGAACAGTCACTGCTGTCAAGAAACTAATAGTCTAATGGGGAAAGACATCAAAAAACAACTATGAGCAAACAAGATAAATACAGGATAAAATGGAGATAATCTCAGAGAGATGGTACTAAGATTTAAGGAGGACCAGGAAAGTCTTCTTGTGAGGTAGGGGGTGGGTATTTGACACTTACATGAAGTCAAGGAAGTGAAGGGTGAGATGAGCAAGAACAGAGTCCCAGGCATGTGGGGCAGCCAGTGAAAATGCTCAGGAGATAGTACCCTGTTTGAGTAACAGCAAGGACACTAGTACCACTGCACTGCAAGTACTTGGAGGCAAGCAAGGCATAAAACGAATGGGAAGGTAGGAGGGGGACGTTTTATAGAGGGCTTTAAAAGCCGAGCAGAAGATTTTATATTTGATGTTGGGGGTAATAAGGAGCTGCTGGAGTTTACTGAGTGGGGGAGGGTGATGTGGTCAGACCTGCCATTTAGGAAGATCAGCTTTACAGCTGACTAGAGAATGAATCAGAGATAGGAATGACTTGACGCAAGAAGATCCTCTAGCAGGCCACTGCAATAGCCCAGGTCGGAGGTGATGAAGGCCTACTCCTAGGTGATGACTGTGTCAGAAGAGAGATTATGAAATAAATTACATAATTTGGCAATTGATTGGATATGGGGGATGAGAATTGGTGAGATTGGATATGAGGGGAGTAAGAAGTCAAGGATAAGATGTACTGGGAGGATGGTGGCACTCTCTATACTAATAGGCAAGTTAGGGGGTAGGGAAGGTTTGCTAGGAGAGTTCAGTTTTGTACACATTGTGTTTAAGATGCCAGCTTGAGATGTCCAATAAGGAGTTAGAGATGTAAGCCTGAAGGTGAAGAGAAAGTTTAGGTCTGGGCAAATAAATTAGAGACACATCTGCATAGAGATGACGATTTAATCCATGGGAGCTAGTGAGTTCACCAAGTGAAATAGTATAGAATGAGAAGAGAATAGGTCTCAGGACAAAACTTTGAGAGTTATCCATGATTAATGAGTATGACTTGAATGAAGATCCATCAAAAGAGACTGAGAAGAAGCCAGCAGACAGACAGGTAGAAGGAGAACTAGGGAGAGAACAGTGTCTTGAAACAGTAAAAAGAAAGAGACTATCAAAAAATCTGATCAACAGCATTAAAGGCTACAGAGAGGTCAAGGATGAATATTGAGAAAGGGCCATTGTATTTGGCAATTTGGATCACCAGTGACTTCAAAGAGAAGAGTTCCAGTCAATTGATAAAGTGAGAATCTATACTGCAAAAAATTAAGAAGAGAGTGAAAGGAAAGGAGATAGAAGCACCTGGATAGGTAACTGCAAGGAGTTTAGCTACAAAATGGAGGAGAGAATCAGAATGATAGCTAGCAGGGATGGATGGTCCAAGGGAGGGTTTTTTGAGGGTGGGGAAATATTAAAGCTAGAGAGTAGGGATGATAGAGGAAGAAATTTGCTGGAAAATTTATATTATTATATGTATAGTGAAAGGGCAACATTGCTCAGAAGCACTATACATATAATATAATAATACTATAATAACTATAATAATGTCTAATAATAAATGCATATAGATATAATGAATGCATATAGATAACATATGTGCGCATAAATATAAAATATGTGCATATAGAATGGGTATATACATATTGTATTGTATAATGATGTGATGTTGCATAGTATATAATACATGTTATATACACATAAATATATAATGCAATATTTATTATGTGTACATATGCAAATATAATTATATACATATCTATAGTAGCATATAGCTATCACATCTCTATCTATGTATTGTTATATGAAGTTTTCCAATTCTTACTAGAGCTGAAGGTTTTTCCAATAGATTGCCAAATATTTCACTAGGAAAATATTTTGTTTCAAATAAAGAAACAGCTTGATTTTACCTGGATAATTCAGTCCTTGCCCTGGGCTGATAACAAAAGGGCCAAGTTCTCCATATGTTGAACCACATTCCAGAATGGCATAGACACTCTAACATGTCTTGAAATTGTTGCTGCTTGTTCTCATGTCAAAATGGGGCCATTTTCATTTCTCTAAGCTTTCTTGCATTTTTTCCTTTTCTTACAAATTTAGCTAATTTATAGAAACATAAGGACAGCATTTTAAACAGGACTGAGATATAAAATGAGGGTGCTTGACTTGATGTTCATTAAGTTTGAAATCTATGTATTATAATGAATATAACTTATTTTCAAAGAGGGCCTTTTTTAACACACACACACTTACCCCATAAAATGTTACTCAATATATGGTTTTCTGAAACTCTAAGAAGGGATGAAATTACTATGATTTGGTTCAATATATATAATTACATTCATAAAATCAGAGAAAACATCATTTATGGATTGAGTAACCTCTTAATATCCCTGGACCAAATCTAGTAAATGGTATAGCCACACAGATCCAGAATTTGATAAACACATTTTTCCATACATGTTAGTGATCTAACAAATTTAGAAGATTTCTTTTAAGTAATTCCCTGGATTTCAAATTCACTTTACACCTTTTTAATGTACAAATACAAAAACAATACAACCAACTTCTTGACTAAAGGAAAGAAGTGGTCAATGGATTCAGACTGCGGTATACGTTTTCAAACATGGCCACTTTGTTGATTTGTTTTGCTTGAATGTACTTATTTGTTATGAGAGAGTGTTCTATGGGGAAAGGGAAGAGTCATTGGGAAGTCACATTAGTGTTAGAAAAAGAAAAGGACACTTATAAAACATTTTTAAAAGACCTGTAGAGAAAAATTTCTCTTTGTTGTATGTTCCAATGTTTGTTGAACTTTCCCATTCGAAAATTATTTCTTATGCTTAAAGAAAACTTGAGATAGTCATAGAACAAAATAACCAAATGAAATATTATAAAATAAAAATAATAATGAAAAACAACAAACTTGGAAATTCACAAATTCCAAGTATAATATCTCCTCATTGATAATTAAAAGACAAAGTTCTTCTTACCCCAACAATCCAACCACACACATTTTCAAATTGTCTTGAATATTGTCTATAACAGTGACATCTGGTGGCTCCTATATAATGCTACACCTTTTAACCAAATTATTCAGTAATTAAATTAAATGGAAAAGGAATTGTAGTTTTAAGTGTGATGAAACAGGAAAAAATAGTCTAGTCACTGTTGCAAAAATAATTTTTATGAACAGAGCAAAGCACATTGTATGATGCTTTTTTGTTGCAAATCCACAGATAACCTCAAACCATTAAAATCAATTTTTATCTTATTTTTTCTTGTGGATATATCATTAATTTATGCAATTTTTAATATACATTTACTTTTCACTTAACTTCCCTCACATTGATAAATTTTAACATCAGATTGGCATGTTCTGTCACAGTAGCTTTAAACACTGCAATGTCATTCACAGTAACTGAAACCCTATGTCAAGTGGACTAAATTTAATTCATTGCCCTCTGGAGCTCCACTTGGGTTAAATGAAGAGGAAAGGGTGAATAGGTGAATCTCAATCTTCCTTTCAGGGTGTGAAACATTAATAGTGACCTCGACTTCTCTCGGGTTTTTCCCTCCCCCAACTTTATACTGAGTGCTGACAGCCAGTAACAACAATAACAAAAGGAATGGTTAAAATCTAGTTAACATTAGTACATGTATATGTGTGTATACATTTATACATATGTACATACACATGTTTATATATATTAAAGTTTTAAACATTATGCTGATACAGCTTCACAGATTTTTTTTTTTTAACAACTACATTTCTACACGTAAGCCACTCCTTTCCAGTGAAGGAACACACATATAGAAGCTTCTCCCACCTTCGAAATTTCTGTCTCTTAAGCTTTCTTTGCCATCAGTGTCTTTGTATAATTCGGATGATACTGAATTCCAGTGCCACAAATTCTGCATGAAATTATCCTGCAATTAGCCCATATTGATAACTGTTCAAATCTGACTTAAGCTTTATTGGAGGCTCAAGAAATTAAACACCAGCTCAGCCACTTTTAAATACTGGTATTTGAGTAGAACAATTCTATCAATCACTACCTACTCTGTGCCACTATGCACTGGAGATACAAATACAAAGAGTGAAACAATCACTACTTTCAATGAGCTTCCATTCTACCAGGGGCTACAATAAGCACATATATAAGTATATAGTGAATAAATATAAATTGAATACATACAAATAAATACAAGGTAGTTTGGCTGGGATCTCTAGCAATTGGGTCGTGAAGAAGAGCATAATGTAGAAGGTGATCCTTGAAGGAGTATGGAAGCAATGTGAGGGACAGAGAGAGGTAAAGCCATTTGGCTGAATCACAGAGTGTGGGAGGGAAAGTAACACAGGATGAGGCTGGAAAGAGAGAAAAGGAAATAAGCATTATGAGCATCTACCATGTGCCAAGCACTGTATTAAGTGCTTTACAAATATTACCTCATTGGATCCTCACAACAACCTTGTGAGGTAGGTGCTATCATTATTCCCATTTTACAGTTGAGGAAACTGAGGCAGACAAGTTAAGTGACTTGCCTAGGGTCACAACCAGTAAGAGTTTGCTGCCCAATTTGAGATCAGTTCTTTCTGACTCCACACCTAGAACTCCATCCATTGTACCACCTAGTTGCAGTGGGATAAGTTGGAGGCAGATAGATTGGGGCTAAGTTCTAAAAGACTTTCAAAATAACTATAGCGGTTTACATTTGATCCTGGAGCCAACAGTGAATGAAATGATCAGACCTGTACTTAACGAAAAGTAGTTCGGCAGCAATATACAAATAAGGCTGTAGAGAGGAGAGAATCAAGGCAAAATGACCATACTCCATCTCTGGTGAGGAGATCAAGGGATCAAGGGCACATGTCGTAGGGCTGACTTGATTAAAAGAAGGACCACATTTTCAGATCGGGGAAAAAGTAGAGAGGAGATGTTGAATGGTCTCCATTTTCTCGGTAAAGTAAGAAGCATGGTCTTCAGTGGCTAAATCCCCCCTCCCTGCCTCCTCACCAGACATGGAATATAGGGATGTGTGGGAAGTTTAAGGAAAGAAGAGAAAGTTCAGAATTGCTTCTGTGGGGAATTAGACAGGGAACCAATTAGGGAGGATGAAAAGGATTGCTTTACTGTAGTGAGAGCCCAGCTGAAGTTGAATAATGTGATTTTAAAATGTATCCAGTGAGCATAACTGTGTGATTGTCTCTTGCTCTGTTAAGAAGTACATAAGTAGGGGCAGCTAGTTGGAGCAGTGGATATAGCACCAACCCTCAATTCAAGGAGGACTTGAGTTCAAATCTGGACTCAGACACTTAACACTTATTAGCTGTGTGACCCTGGGCAAGTCACTTAACCC
The DNA here is from genome assembly GCF_019393635.1 of Dromiciops gliroides. NCBI lineage: Eukaryota > Metazoa > Chordata > Mammalia > Microbiotheria > Microbiotheriidae > Dromiciops > Dromiciops gliroides. The sequence continues at coordinate 237,485,461 of NC_057866.1, read as the reverse complement.
CAATTACCTCACCAAAAAAAAGTACATAAGTAGGAATAGAAGAGGTAGATGAAGGGCATAATATAGGGCTAAGGTTTGTCAATGAATGTGTTGAGATAGGACAAGAAGGGAAGAGGTTTGAGAGTAGGGGATAGTTATACAGTTGAATTGGCTAACTCTATGGTCAAGGGTGGAAAGGAAGGAGAGTGAAGTCAAAACAGTACACAGAAGTGTTGGTTGGAGAATATTAGAGGTAGATCTAACACCAACATTCTTTTAGTTCAGGTTCGGTGTCAGGACAAAATGAAGGATTCCCAATTATTAAAAAGTTAATAAAAGGTGGTTTACTTTGCCTTAATACAGCAAGGATAAAGCTCTATTGAGCTTCCCTGGATGAAGCCCACCTCATCTGCATATAGAAACAGGTCATCAGGACGGAATGTGGTGAAGGACATGGTCTTCAGGAATCCACCAAGTTGGAGGGGACCTGAATCTACTTAGTAGGGATTTCTTAGTGTGCCCTTAAAGGATCAGGAAGCTGGGGCCAATCAGGGCCTGGGGACAGCTTTGTTTCCTTCTAGGGAAAGCTAATTCATTCTATGGGAAGGAAGGAGGAGGGGCCTAGGCCTAACCCATATTATGGGGAAATAGTGGTAGATATACAGAGAGCAAATAATAGGTTTAAGAGGGGTGAAACATCTAATGACAGGAACCTAGGGTCAGACAGAGGACCATCAGAGTTTTAAATCAAAGAGGTGGGACACTGAGAGATTGTGAGATCCAGAATGTGACCATTCCTATGTTTGGCTGAGATAGAATGAAGAACATGGGATTTAAGGAAATGGAGAAATGGAGGGGCTGGAGAGTTTGCTCTAACAAGGCATGCATCAAGCTGCCTTTCTTCTAACTACATGTTCTAGCCCAGTTCATAGCTACTTTGGGTGATGCTTCTGGCCATCCCTGTGCAGGCACTTTGACAGTTTTCCAAGGAGAAGGATAAGTGCACCCATTCTCTTCTCTAATAGTTTTAAATTGGGAAAAGACAGAGCTGAGGATGGGTCCTTTGGTTTTTAAGGCTCTTCTTTCGTATTCAATGGCCAGCAGAAAATTGCTTTGTCATCTCAAAGCACTTTTAAAGTGCTGAATCAGTATTCACGGTGTGCGAGACAGCTCTGCTCGTGCTGCATGTGTTGCAGTTTGTTACAGGTGTACATGTCCAAGCTTCTCTAAGCATCAAATGAGTGATGGTGGAGTTTAAGAACTGGTGATGCCACATTAAAATAGATCTAAGCTCAAATATCTGGTTATTTTCTTTACTCACCTGTGATAAAATAATGGGACTTGGCAGATGCCCAGGAGCCCCCACGTGAAGTTTGATTTGGATAAATTCATGAAGAGTTTAGGCTTTTAAGAGTTTATTAAAAGATATAAGATAGCAAAGAGAGAGAAAGATTGAGAACAGATTTCTTATAGCATGGAAATCCTAGCTTTCCTAACAGCCCACGTGAAGTCCTGCCACCAAGCCTGTGTCTTGAACCAAAAAAAAAGCAAGCTCCAGTCCCCCACCCCCACTTCCTACTTCCTGTCCTCCTCCCCAAAATGGGAGGTTCTTCAAGTTGATTGGTTAAGAGCGGTCTCCTGTTGATGTCTCAGTCCATAGCTTCTGAGAACACACTCTCCTCAGGGTTGGCCATATGTGATCTCAATTTAATCAACCTTAACTAGGTTCAACTTCTGAGAACAACACCCTACCTAGGGCTGGCCAGGTGTGGTCCCGATTTAATCATCACAAGTAGGTACTTAGTCTCTCAGTCTCACCCAATTCAATCAATTCCCCACTCTTAGTGAATTTATCATTGATTTTAGCCAGTTTCCCCTTGAATGTACATTGTGACTAAACTGAGAAAGTGGAAAACTCTATTTGAATAAGAGTCATTCTTGTTTAATGAAGTAATTAAAGAAGACCACCATTCATACATTCAAGGGACTCTTATGAGGGTATTAATATGAATGTCTTGAACTTACTACTTACTTTCAGATATTTTACTGTCAGCACTATGTCTTTTGAAAAAGTATTTCAATTATCTTTAGGTTGTCTCTGTTCTACTGTCTGTATGGATAATGATTGAAAGACCATCATTTTTGTTATGAACCTATCGTAGCATTCTATAACTTGTAGCCATACCACATCAGTGAAAGAATATTGTTCTTAAAATTATGAATCTTTGTTTCAGAGAAGAGTTCAAGGTTTCTCAAAGGCAATCAGGCCTGCTCTCTTACTTTTGTTCAATTCTAGGCCCAGTTCATTTTCCATATGTATACCAAGATATATGAACTAATGGGTCAGCTCCATAACCTGATTAACTGCCATTCTGAGCAATAGAGATTCTTCAACCATTTGGTTTTTCCAGGGCGGGCAGTTAGGTTGAACCCTTTTGAATGGTTTTGTATCTCAATGAACAAAGTCACAAAATTCTGGGACCTTACACAATCAGGCACCTTATGACATCTGCAAAAATAGCAGTATCTAAAATATTTCACCACCTAGAAGAAATTCCTCTTTCATTAGAAGTCTTTGCTAGACAATATAATGATGGCAAGCATTTTAGGTGAGCATAAATTTTAATCCTTGGTATATGACGAATACTGATATTAGTCATCAGAGGGTTCTGGAGGAGAATTATTTCCATTGTTCCAGTAGTGAGCAAATTAACTGGGACAAAGTAAATTAATTCAAATTATTGACAAACTTTTCAACTTTTTGCAACTTAAAAAACCATTAAGAATTTGTAATAGATCATCCTTTTATAGCAATCGCTAGTTTGACATTATTTGACCTTGAATTTATATGATTATGACACATTTAAAATTCATCATAAGGCCACACATAACATTTTTCCAAGTTAGTTTCAATCATAGCCTATAAGTTATCAAAAGGGTTTTTAAATGAGGTGAGTCCTCAGGTCACTGAAACATTTTTATCTCCACCATTTAGTTAAAAGTCTGAACTTCAGTCCTACAGGGCATGGAGAGAGATCATGTTACAGAATTCCATCTTCATTTGGGAATTTCTACAATTTTGGGGAAAAAAATTCTTCTAAGTATATCAATATATTTATCAGAGTCCATCATTCCCTCACCTGGGACAAAACATTTAGGCCCGATAAAATTTTTAAATGCCTAAAACATTTTGGGGTTTTATATATATATATATATATATATATATATATATATATATAAAATCAATCTAATGAAGAGGCTTTTACTTCTTACAAAGATTGTGGTATAGCCTTGAATTGAAAACAGAATTTCATCAAAAATTAACTTTCATTCTCTAGTACTTCAGTCTTTGTATTGTCTTTCCCATGACATCTCCTTTTCTCTTCACAGAAATGGCTAGAAGTTTTCTTTTTTTAAAAATTGACTTCATTATTTGTTGAAATTCAAGAAGCCTATGCCATACTGGAAAAGAATAAGTAACCTCCAAATGCTAGGTCGCTATGAAAGTCTTTGCTTGTTTTCTGGGGATTAGACTGTTTCTTAGCAATAATTTGTAGATTCCTTGGTGATGTTTTTTATTCTCAGCTTTCCTCTGTATTTGGCATGGCTAATCCTATTTCACTATAATCTTGAATGATCCTTGAAATGCTTAACCCACCCTCCCCCACCAACAGTCACTACACTCTCTCAATCATTGAAGTGTATTCCTTAAAAGCTATAAATATCTATACTTCTTTGGAGTATTCCAAAGAATATTCTTTAAAATTACAAATTAAGAATACATCAACACACATACATATGTATATATACATATGTACATATAAACAGATGCATATACATACAAATAGTTGTATATCTATATAGATATACATCTATATAGTTGTTGTTCATTGTCTGACTCAGGCCTTTGCCAAAGATGTCCTCAACATATGCATAAATTTTTTTCATGAAATTATCTGTAAATCAGGAAGTAAGCACATCAGTCACGCAGTAACATCTGAGAGCATTTTCAGGCCTTTGATATTCTGACCTTTTTCAGATACCTTTGAAATTTGTGCTTCAATGATAGCACACCTGCTACTCTTCATACCCTTTTTTTGTTAGTTACCTTTCCATTTCCTCTTATGGTACATTGGGGACTGAAATGCTAATATTTTTATTGTCACTTTCAGAGAAAAAAAGATTATTATAACAAATTTTACAGAATTTTCATCTACCTGTTTCCCTCCTTTTAGTTTTATTTTTGAATGTTTGGCGAATGATTTTTTCTTAGTTAATTCTCTCACCAAGGTTTGTATAAACCTATTTTTCTCTTTACCATTTCTATTTTATGATGGGATATTACTTGTACTCTTTCACCATACTGTTCTGTAAGATTTCACTAAGGAATATATTACAAACTGATGTTGCCCTTCAGTACCATCTTTTTGATTGATTTAACCTGGCAATGAGCCTCTCTGAATTTAGCTAGTTTGGTGCTCAGAAAACAGACACTCTGTCACCAGGACTACACTGAAAACCTGTCCAGCTTAGTATAATTTTCTGAATCTTTGGAGAATCCAGCATTGCTTTTACACCTAGGGAGGAGTTCATTAGACCATATTAACACTTGGGATTTATTTTTTTAAGTATGGCATCACCACCCACAGATTTTAAAGTTCTCATTGCAGAATGTAAACTCATTTATCTTCTTTCTTGTTGAAAAGGTAAAACAAACTTCTGATTGTATTCCATTAAAAAATAAATGTGACTAGAAACTTTCCAAGCAAAAAGGTTACTTTCTTGATATATTAAGAACTCATCAACACAATTACCAACAACAATTCAAAAGGACCAGTGATGAAACCTTCTACCCACTTTTTGATAAGGTGACTTAAGGTGCAGAATGATTCATGTATTTTTGGCCATGGCCATGGAATTGCTTTACTTGAAAGGGGTAGTGAGAGGGAAGAGGAGGGGAAGTGAGAGGGAGAGAAAATATATTTGTGTTAGTTGACAAAATATACAAATATAAAGCTCACTTTGTTTTGTGGATTTTTTTTTTTAAAAAAGGAGTATGTAATGATACATTTCAGTAGAAACTAAATGATATGGCCACACTTTTAAAGTGATACTAATTATTGTCTCCCCTTCTTTTGAATTGTCCTTTTGCATAAAGATTTTTACTTATTTTTTGAAAAATAAAAGAATGTGTTTTGTAAATTCCCTGAAGTCAGTTTTCATGTGATTTTCTGTGAGATAAAATCAACATGTGCTTAACTTACACTTGAAAACTCTGTGATGAGTTCGAGACCATTTGGGATGCACTGACTACACAGGTAAAATGATTCCGTTTCTTAAGAATATCGAGACTGCCTCTGTGTGCATGGGGCAACGTGTGCATGGGCCTCTGTGAGTGTAAATAAGCAGCATGCCTGACCGAACTGAACAACAGTTTAAAACATTCCCTGAAGAGAGGGCTTGAATCTGGTTTGGCAAATGAGGATGCTGCACTCTATACGGAGTATTACTTACACGAGCGGCAGCTGTTCGGGTGACTCTGAAGTTAAACACATTGACTAAGTATATTCTGAAGCCAGTGATAAACAAGTGTCTCAAAGATACATCCATACAACAGCACATGTTTAGCCTTTTATGCACTACAATGGATGTCCCACATCAGCTTTCTTCTTCTTCAGGTTTCCTGCAGCCCCCCTGACTGTCCCTGTCACCCGGTGCCAGATGGGAAGTGAGAGCTCAGCTGATCCACCCCTTTGTGGTGGAAACCCCCAGAGCTTCAACTACAGGCTACAGGTTACTGAAGCCTTCATGAAAAATTCAGAGCCGATTATTAACAAGCTTGCTGAAAGTAAAACGTGTGTCATATTATCTACCCTCTTCTTTCAGATCATAATAGCAAAACCCCTATCACCAAGAAGAAGAAAAGCATGCTTGCTGTGTTTGTTTGCAAAACTTTCAGAATGGTTCGATGAGGTTACAGAACAATTTTGCTAAGATGAAGTGAACGAAAAGAAGAAAGACTATACAAATTAGCTTTCTGAAGCACACCTAAGAAGAAATGCAGCAGAATGTTTGAAAGATTCCAAATACACAGGGGAAATAGCATTTTATTAAAATTTGAGTTCTGTTTCTAAATTAAATTCTAGGTTAAAAAAATTCTCATTTTTACTCATTTATTCCATCGATAACCATTTGGAAACTGTTGAGCTATGTAAGGGGTTCTTTCAATATTTTAAACATGACAAAATTCTCAAATGATATGAAAATATAAAGAAACAGAGTAAAATTTCAAAAACCTACAAAAAATAAGAATGTAAGAAGTCAGCAGAATTGATCTCATAGCTGTGGCCTGGACTACAGTACATGTATTATTGCCTCATGAATTGAATGGGATTTAATCAGAGTACATAGGAGGTCTTAGTATGAAAGAAAAGATTTAGTAACTAGACATACAAATCAACCAACTGTCAACCTCCTTCATTTCCCATCCCCCTTTTCTAAATGAACTGGTGGAGCCCTACCTCACAAGGAATTTTTAAAAGATGATGAGTCTGTTGTCAGTATACTAAGTTAAGGAAGTAGCCTATACAAATTCCTTTCCTTTTATTCTTTCTTAGAAATAATACCCTCCCAATTTCAAAGTCATCCATATGTAAAAAGTAAAATTCTTCCACCTCTCCACCCCTGAAAAAAACAAAAAACAAAACAAAACAAAACAAACAGCAAACCCTCTCTCTGACATTAGGTCACAGTTTCTTTAAATACATGTAACTGAACAATGGAATAACTTGAGCAGAGAACTCACGATACAGATGTCAATGAAGGCATGTCCGATTGAAGCTCCAAAAAGCAGAAGTTAACCCCTCAAAAGAAAGTATGTGAAGGGGAATCATTCTACAAGTTCTCAGTGAAACTAAAAATCCTAAGTGTTATTTTAGGTAGGGAAAATAGCCAGTTATCTAGGATGGTAGTCATTGTTAATCTAGCTTCTTTCTATTTATCATTCTTAATAATTTTAAAATAGAGTAAAATTATTACAAAGCAATAGCTTTGTTCTCTAGCATGTGTATATTTTATCTCAGTAAAACCTAGGAGGAGAAAATAAATGGATTGTACTTTACAGCATGGTGCAGAGTATGGTGGATCTTGAGTCAGAGGGTCTGTGTTCAGATCCTGATTCTACCATACCCGTGTGACCTTGGGTAAGTCAATTCATCTTTCTAGGCTTCAATTTCCTTACGTGTGAAATGAGGGGAATCAGATTATATAGCACAGAATTCTCTTCTATCTTTAACTCTATTATCTGATCCTAGTTATTTGCATGTTATTAAAAATCCATCTATAGTAGGACAATAATTGCCTATTTTTTCTTTTCTTTTCTTTTTTTTTTTTTTTTTGGGTGGGGCAGTGAGGGTTAAGTGACTTGCCCAGGATCACACAGCTAGTAATGTCAAGTGTCTGAGGCTGGGTTTACAACTCAGGTCCTCCTGAATCCAGGGCCAGTGCTTTATCCACTGTACCACCTAGCTGCCCCTATTTTTTCTAACATTAATGCTAAATCTCCACTTACTACCCTGTGGCCCTCAAACTTGAAATAGCTAGAATATATCTCTATCTCTCTGTTTATATATGTTTCTCTCTCTCTCTCTCTCTCTCTCTCTCTCTCTCTCTATATATATATATATAATATATTCTTATTGTCAATTACAAATAAAAGTAATGAAAAATTTCCAGTCATTTGCAACTACACTAGGGTTGACCAATGAATGAGACATCACTCTAGTAATAGGTTTGGTAAAGATCAACATAGCCTGAGCATGTAGCTCTATACGATGCCAAGACACATGAACGATTCAATAAATTTTTTTTCCAAAGCAGTGCTTTGACATCATGAAAAATATTAGATTGATTTCCCCCCTCTCCCAAATCCTACTGTGTTCACACATATGCATGTTGTTCAAATGAATCTTGAAGGGGGAAAAGTAACTTGGGAAATCAGTGTTCCTGTTTTTTATTACCTGTATGTTTTCCCTCTGTGAGCCAGGGTCAGTTTGTAGGACCAATGTTTTAATCATCAGTTGTGAATATGTAGGATACTTACTTAGTCCCTCAGCCCTGGGTAAAAGGATTGAATCACCCAAATTTATCAGGCTTACCCATCATCAGAAATAACTCGAGAATTAGAGGACTAATTTCACAAAACAAAACAAAACTCCCAAACCTCATATAGCCAAAACCTAGACCTGAAATATAATTCCAGCCCTAAATGTAGAAGTAGTTTGACAAATCATTGTTTTTTCTTCCTACTTCTGCTAACCAATAAATAGTGCATTTTATTTGGAGGAATAATCATGCATACATCTTCTACTATTACTAGCTTGCAATACTGGCTGTTCTTTGTTCATAGAGACTATAAGCTTTTTGAGGCCAGGAAACTATGGACTACACTTCCCATATCCTCCACACCATCTATCACAGTGTTTTGCACTAAATAGGCATTTCAAAATTTGTCCCATATTGATAATGTTTTTCGTCTATTTTGACACAGGTTCATGTATTAAATTGAGAGAGAACCTCAGTCAAGAAGCCATGGGTATAAATCCAAGTGCTGATACATCCTTCCCGCTCACCCTAGAAAAGTTTGCTAAGATGATGAACTGTGCAACAATTGTTGACCTGCGTTGGCATGAGTTTCTTCATTGGGGGAGTTCAGTACTCTGATGAAATCACAAGGTTTAGAGCAAAACAAATTACATTTCAAATTTGTGCTGATAGCAGTGCAATTGTTTCAAGCCAAAATTCCTATAATTGATATATAAGGATTCTGTAGCTCTTTAATATATAAACCTAACTAGACTAGCTACATCTATCATCCAGCTATGCCTATGTATAATATATATTAAAAATATATAATATATATACATACATAATTGTGTATATGTACATACAAACATACACACATTATGTAAACTTTACAAAATTTGGTTACTTGTAAGTTTATATTATGACTTTTCTCTAAGAATTTTTAATGTTCTAACATGTCATTTATTATCATCTTTACTACATGCCTGTAAATTTTGGAAGAACAAGTATTAAACTCATTTTTAGATGAATAAACTGATCTGTATAGAAGATAAATAACATCCAGTGTCACACATTGTCAGCACTAGTTCTTTTAGCTTAGCCAAGGTGTCCTAGGTCTCTAGAGTTATGATGTCCTCAAGGAGTAAATTAATCTTGTGATCATAGTCTGCTTTCACATGTTGTGATAACCACTACACAGATGACAAAGCCAATACATTTCCCTAATATTCTTTTTTGTTTGTTTTTGTTTTTGTTTTTGTTTTGTTTTGTTTTGTTTTGGGGGGGGTGAGACAATTGGGGTTAAGTGACTTACCCAGGGTCACACAGCTAGTAAGTATCAAGTGTCTGAGGACAGATTTGAACTCAGGTCCTCCTAACTCCAGGGCTAGTACTCTATCCACTGCGCCACCTAACTGCCCCTGCCCTAATATTCTTAGAAATCACATAAGACAGATTCTTGTTTTTGTGCTAAGCTATGAAGAACAATGGGAGAAACTCCTTACCAATATGAGTGTCTAAACAGGAGGCAAGCTATTCATCTCATATATGTGTGTGTATGTATGTATGTATGTATATATATATATATATATATATACACACACACACACACTCAAGTAAAGATATAAAGTTCTTACAAGACCAAATAATGATCAAGAAATCCAATGAGAAACTATAATGACATCTTCCATCCCAGAACTGGCCAAAAAGTCAGCCAGAAGGCCACAGGAAATAGGAAAGATGTCTCCCAGTAAAGCCAGTGCATGTGGGCTAGGGCTAGAGAAGCATCACATAGATTCTGAAAAGAAGTAGACATCTAAAGCCAGGAAGAGTGGAGGAACTCCCTGAGAAATACCCAGGATCATCAGAAAGCTCCAAGATAAGGATGCTGGGAATTCAGGGGAGCAAAGCAGCCAGCAGCCAATGAGGTATAGCAGCCCATCAAAGTGCCACAGCACTCAGACCAGGACAGCCTAGTATCAGGGGCTCTGAGGTCTCTAATACTACTGTCTTGCAATGCCATGAGGGGCCTAAATATTCAATTCTCCAAACAACAAATATTCAGAGGGGGAAAAAATCCCTTGAGGTTGGGATAAGAACCCAGGGACCAACCATCCCAACCAAGAATTTCAGAGAATTTTGAGTGGTATAAATTGATGCAGAGTGAGATGAGCAAAGCTAAGAGAACAATTTATAGAACAACATATGATGAAGCTTGTCAACTACTTCCAGACAAATCACAGTTGGACCCAAGGACCAAAGAAATACTTTTTTGCCATGGTCACTATATGGATTTAGTTTACTGACAGAGGTTTTTTATTTTTAAACAGGGATTTTTCTTCCCCTCTTTTCTCTTTTGAATGTTGGGGAAAAGGGTTATGAGGATATGGGTAATTTGCAGTAGTTATGCAAAAAGAGAGAAAAACATTGAAACATACTTAAATGTACAACAGTGAATATAACAAAGTTTTGAAAGTAGCACAAACATGTGTTTAAAATAATATGTAGGGGCAGCTAGGTGGCGCAGTGGATAGAGCACCAGCCCTGGAATCAGGAGTACCTGAGTTCAAATCCGGCCTCAGACACTTAACACTTACTAGCCGTGTGACTTTGGGGAAGTCACTTAACCCCAATTGCCTCACTAAAAAAAAAAAATGTAGAATTTGTGATATGCATTTTTTAAAACAAGCAAGCAGTACGAAATGCAGATTTCACGTAGAATCCTATTTTGTGTTTTCTTGTGTGGATGGAAATTTCGTGTGTGTGTATTTAAATCTTGAATAGAAAATAAAATTTCAAAAGATATTATATGACAATGGATTTGAGAAACTCAGAAATGCTAGTTTATTAAAACTTTAGTATTATTGGTAACCCAGTGGCCAAATCACTAAAAGATTAGAGATGTGAACCATTAAAGAAAATGTAATCCATGGGACAAACGCTATACTTTCACCTGAATTAGTCAAGTATATTAGAAAATTTTAAATTACATAAATATAACTTTATCAGCTCTCTTTGTGAAGGAATCTCTTTTTAGAGCATTCTTTACTTTGTTAGAACTGGGAAATGTAATTGGGAATAGAGTGGCATTACAAAAAACTCCTTAAACTCTTGATATTTGACATACAGGAGATACAATCTCCAATTTGGTTTTGTTTTTGTTTTTTGGTGAGGCAATTGGGGTTAAGTGTCTTGCCCAGGGTCACACAGATAGTAAGTATCAAGTGTCTGAGGTCGATTTGAACTCAGGTCCTCCCGACTCCAGGGCCAGTGCTTTATTCACTGTGTCACCTAGCTGCCCCACAATCTCCAATTTTGTTGGGCAGTGTCCCTCTGTATCAATGGAAATTGAAGGCAAACTTGAAGATATGGCTCTCAAAAATACTTACTCTTAACACCATTCCAAAAACATCAAAGGCAAAGAAGCTATAGTACCAGAATTCTTGGGAAAATTATGCATAGTCCTTGAATACTTTTCAAAACATGATTGCTTGTCAGCCCTGGAGAAAGATGCAAATAATTAATTTAGAGAGAAATACTAACTGGAGTAATTTTGGAGTTAGTTATGAGTAGCCTGAGCCTGGTGTCTCAGTAAGTGTGATAGGACCATTATCTACCAAGATTCCCCCATCCTCTAGCAACATGGGTTTTCCTAGAAAGGCAACAAAGCTATCCCCAGGACATGTCGGCCCTGGTAGCTAAGGCTCAAGCTGCACTTCTCTTAATACAGCTTTCTGATAGCCTCGGGCTGTATTGACATTGCTAAAAAAACGTGGCCCACCCATGTGGAGTTGGATCCCTTTTGACTTAGCAAATTTCTCAGAGCCAGGCAAGTTACCCTATCCTGCCCTACTGATCAGACAAGTTTCCATATGGAGATGAAATGAGGCTACACACCTATGCAAGATGCTCCAGTATCCTTATTGAATAGTCTTTCTATACCATGACTAAGTGAGTCTCCTTTTGTTAACAAAATGACTTACAAACACATGTCTTCCCAACACTGAATCTAAAATCATAGGACATCAGTTTCATTCAGGCCCACCCTTAACATTAAGCAATTTAATATAGAAGGGCCCCTGGAAAAGGCTCACCAGAATGAGAGAGAGCGATGATGAAAATGGAAATGTTTTTCATCCATTCACTAAATGGAAGGACAACAGCTGAAATAAATGTTTGGATGTGACTACTTAAAACAACAGACAGTTTCATGCAGAATCATTTCTTTCAAAATGATCACTTGAAATATATGAAAAGCTGCATAACCAATTCCCAAAACCTTTGAACTGTTAAATCTAGAAACTCAACCCACCAGGCTCATTGTTTACCCCCTTAAAAGTCTGGTCTTTATTATCCCAGTGTTATTCTTATATACTTATTTACTCAATGAGGATTTCAAAACCAATAATCAAAAATATAGAGTAAAATTCTAAGCAAATTATTTAAATTTGATTAGTAACAATAAGGACAGGAATAGCAATGACATGTCCAAGTTTTAATAAAAGATTTTAGGTATTATGTAGGAGTAATCAATTTAGTAATGAGAATATTACTCCCTTTGATAAAATATCTCTTCTTCTTTCTATAAAGTATTTTAATTTCATTAGTCTGATTTTTTTGCCATATGTCATATAAAACTCTGCTGTTGGAGTGGTAACTTAATTAAAACAATTAATAATTCACTAACTTTTTTCATTTTAGTAGTGTCTTTTGACATTTATGAGTCACATCTATTTTTTTTTTCCTTTTTCATTTTCCAGGTCTTTGTTTCCTTACAATTTAATCCTTGTTAACACTGTGGGGCTGCTTTTATACTTCTTCATTGTTTGCTGAATGAATAATTGATTGGTGATAACTTTCAGCTATCACCCCACCCTTGCCAGTTTTATTGCCTTTCTACTTGTGATGATGATATTTTCTGGACTTTTCCATTGGCTTAAGTTTACAGCACTTGGGTCAAATGACAGTGTGTGTGTGTGTGTACATATGAAACAAATACAAATAAAGGTGCAATAATGCAATGGGTCAAGTAAGTAGAGACTTGTATCTTCATAAAAATTCAATTCAGTTCACCAAGTATTTAGAAAGTACCTACTATGTGTAAAGCAATATTTTAGGAACTACATTTGCACCTGCTCTTTTTTTTAACCAGTTGCTATATTTAGATCTACTCATTTGTTACTAACTAAACATTTTTGGGATCTTATGTTCTGCTTCTGAGACTTATTGGGTGATCCTGGGCAAATCATCTAACCTTTTATGCTCCAGGAAACTTTTTAAAATTGTAAGTGCCAGAGAAAGTGATCATTTATATGAGGAGAGGGTTTCTTCATCTAGAGTCAATCCCCAACCCCTGACCCTTTGTTTCTTGAACTTAACAAAATTACATACTGTGATACATAGTATGTTCCTCACAGGATGTATTTTTTTTATTTCAACATAGAAAATCTTTTGAATGTATGTTAACTTATGTATGTTTAGAATGTGTGTTGATTCATACAACAATAAAAGCTACTTGTAGAGATCAAAGCAAATGTGAGGCAGTGGGAGACATGAGACATGAGTTCCAATCCTGGTTGTCTGAATTAGCACCTCCGACAGCATTCTAGGGCTCAGTTTTTCATAGGTATAAGAGGAACAGTTTAGACAAGATGATTTCTAAGGTCCATTCCAGCTCCCAATTCTGTTTCTCAGATTCAAATATGTAGGATATATACAAATGGGCATAAAGATAAATGTCATGAGACACAAGTAATTTCAGAAAGGGACCATGCCTTTGATTGATTATGATACAAACTATTCCAGCTAAATGGGGTCTTCTCGGGCACCTAGGTCGCGCAGTGGATAAAGCACAGGCCCTGGATTCAGGAGGACCTGAGTTCAAATCCAGCCTCAGACACTTGACACTTACTAGCTGTGTGACCCTGGGCAAGTCACTTAACACTCATTGCCCCACAAAAAAACCCAAAAAGAACAAATAAATGGGGTCTTCTCCTTTGTCCTAAAATGCAGGACTTGCACACAACACATCCAATTCAATCCAGTAGACTTTCTTCCCTTTTAATTGGAAGTCAGGAGAACAGTTAATGGTTTTAAAACATTCTGATAGGGTCATCTTCTGTGAAATAATATGTGGCATTATCAGAAACAACATAAAAAGAAGAACAACATATAAGAAGGGGTCTGGTAATTCACATGAGGAAACAAGGGTGAAGAGTGGCATTTATGGCTCTAGGTGTTAATTATACTGTTGATCAACAACCAAGTAAACCTGAATTTTTAGACTGAAGAAATAAACACAAATTCACTGACACTTGAAGCTTGTGATTTAGGGTTTGATAAGAGAAGGGAAAAACATTTATATATATATATATATATATATATATATATATATATATATGAGAAGGGGAAAACATTTATATATATATATAAGAGAAGGGGAAAAACATTTATATATATATATAAGAGAAGGGGAAAAACATTTATATATATATAAGAGAAGGGGAAAACATTTATATATATATATATAAGAGAAGGGGAAAACATTTATATATATATAAGAGAAGGGGAAAAACATTTATATATATATATAAGAGAAGGGGAAAAACATTTATATATATATATATAAGAGAAGGGGAAAAACATTTATATATATATAAGAGAAGGGGAAAAAGATTTATATATATATAAGAGAAGGGGAAAAACATTTATATATATAAGAGAAGGGGAAAAACATTTATATATATATATATAAGAGAAGGGGAAAACATTTATATATATATAAGAGAAGGGGAAAAACATTTATATATATATATATAAGAGAAGGGGAAAAACATTTATATATATATATAAGAGAAGGGGAAAACATTTATATATATATATATATAAGAGAAGGGGAAAAACATTTATATATATATATATAAGAGAAGGGGAAAACATTTATATATATATAAGAGAAGGGGAAAAACATTTATATATATATATAAGAGAAGGGGAAAAACATTTATATATATATATAAGAGAAGGGGAAAAGCATTTATATATATATAAGAGAAGGGGAAAAACATTTATATATATATATAAGAGAAGGGGAAAACATTTATATATATATATAAGAGAAGGGGAAAACATTTATATATATATATAAGAGAAGGGGAAAAACATTTATATATATATATAAGAGAAGGGGAAAAACATTTATATATATATATATAAGAGAAGGGGAAAAACTTTTATATATATATATATATATAAGAGAAGGGGAAAAACATATATATATATATATAAGAGAAGGGGAAAAACATATATATATATATAAGAGAAGGGGAAAAACATTTATATATATATAAGAGAAGGGGAAAAACATTTATATATATATATATATAAGAGAAGGGGAAAAACATTTATATATATATATATATATAAAAGAGAAGGGCATACCATCTCTTTAATAATATGCTCTAGGGGAAAAAAAATAACTACTGTGGTCTAGATAGTGTTGCTTCTGTATACTGTTATGGATGTATTTCATCTGGAACATCACATTCAATTCTAGAGGCTGCAGCTTAAGAAGAGTGTTGATAAACAGGAGATCATGCAGAGAAGAATGACAGAATAGTGAAGGGCTGTGAGTCTTTGTCATACGAGTCAATAGTCAACAAACATTTTTTTTTGGCTGCTGGTATTCGTGCTTAAACTGGGGATACAAATACAAAAAAGGAAGATAGTCCCTGCCCTCAAGGAGGGCAATTACAATCTAATTGGGGAAGATAACATAGAAAAAGAAGCTGAAAGTGGAGGAGGGGGTGGGTGTTCCTGACTCAAGACATGGTGAAGTCAGAGAAGTCCCAAAGTAGCAGCCAGGTAGGAAACAAGGTGTCTGCTCCAAGTCCAGTCCTTAAATAAAAGTTTTGGAGTTCATGGCTCTGCCTTACAAATCTGAGAGGCAAAGGCTAGTGACTCCCAAGGCTGATTTGATCTTGCAGAAGGATGATGACATTTTTCTAGTGATGAACTTCCTAGGGCATGAAGTCTGAGAAGTTCCAAAGTAATGTGACCAGATGAGAAAAGAAGAGACGTCTGTGAGTATCAGTTGAAGAAATGGTGAATGTTATCTACAGGATGAGAAGACTCATGATAACTATATTCAAATATCTGAAAGGTTTTCATGTGCAGGAGGGATTCAATATGTTCTCTCTGGCCCTAGAAGGAAGAATCAGGAGAAACTGGTGTGGAAATGGTTCCCCCCACTCATTCATTTGGAGGTTTTTTGGAGTGATTGTGTCGTGGGTTCTGAGAGCTTATTCCACTCATTCATTCATGTAAATTGTAAAGAGGCAAATTTAAGCTTGATATCAAGAAGACATCCTAATATGTAGAACTATCCAAAAATGAATGGGATGCCTCAAGAGGTAGTGTGATTCCCCTGTTTGGGGGTCTTCAGAGGCTGGATGATCTGTTGGCAGTTATGCTATATAGCAGGGATTCCTTTTGTGTTTGAGTTAAACTTGATGGAAGCTAAAGTACTTTCCCAACTCTTTAAATTCTGTGATTTTGATGAAAGGATTAAAACTTAAAATGAATGATAGGGAAGATGAGGTTATATAGTGGTTTCTGTGAAAAGGGGACTTTTACTTAACCGTAATCTCAATATAAGTCAAAAGCGTGTTGTGGTTGTCAAAATATTAAGGCAATCTTTATGTCTCTTACATTTGGAAAGATCCTTGATTTCACCAAAGGTGATACTTCTTCCTTAACAAAGATCTCCCTTCTAGGTGTTTCTAGAAAGCATTCATGAATTACCAATATTTAAAAAAAAAAACATCCATCACTCAGTGGCCAAATTCTTGGTGGCAAACTTCTTTGCATTTCATAGATCCTTGAATTGCAGGCATAAGGCTCAGCACCAGGTTCTTACTCTGTCTGGAAAACTTTGACAGAGCTTTCATGCAGCTAGCTGGCAAGGGCTTTGAGGATCCAGACTACCAGTTTGCATCCTGTTTCTAACCTTCATTTCACAACAAGGCATTGGAGCAGGACATCAGTAAAGGGATGCAATCTAGGACTGCAAGGATAGAAGAATAGTATGTGGATACAAGGAAACAAATATGTATAAACAAGCTACATAGAGCATAAACAGGAAATAATGAAAAGAGGGAAGGCACTGGGAAAGGCTTCCTGTGGAAGATGGATTAAACACAGGGATTTAGGAGAAATAATATTAAGTACTCTTTGACATAACTCACAATTAAATGGGAATAAAGCAGAGTTGGGGTAGGGACTGATTTCTCCTCACAGCAA
Organism: Dromiciops gliroides; assembly: GCF_019393635.1. Lineage (NCBI taxonomy): Eukaryota > Metazoa > Chordata > Mammalia > Microbiotheria > Microbiotheriidae > Dromiciops > Dromiciops gliroides. Next base: position 237,468,100 of record NC_057866.1, on the reverse strand, counting down.
GGTGTTTTCTCTTAACACTCTGCTGCTGGAATGAGTGCCTACAATTGAAAAATAAAAGCATAGTCACATACTTCTCCACTTGTCTGTTTTTAACTCATCTCTAGTGGCACTGATAAAGAGAATCAAAACTCCCACCATATACTGTATGTGGAAAACCTCTGCCCTCTTGTCTAAGTATTGTATATAATCCAAATCACAGGATATCAATATTTAGACACCCCTGACATTTATAAAATGTATAAAAACAGATATTAATTTTATTTATTTGTATTTATAAAACTGATATATGTAATTGAAGACATAATACAATGATTATAAATTTGTCACTGCTGTGTATCTTTAAAGATAGGGTTGTACCTATCACCCATGTATTTATTTGGGATTTTCTTAATCACCCCCAAAGAATATGCCTGTTCTTTGTTGTTTTAGAAAAATCAACAGAGCACACCTCTAAACTTCTATTTCTCCAAACACAGATAGTTCTTCTGCTCCTGGCAAGAACCCACAGACACGTAATCCTGGTACCATAAATTTATGTCTAAATGCCAGTAAAATCGACTATCAGCCAAAGGGAACATCAGGACAAAAAGGGAAGAAAAATCCAAATCTCGACATGACGTTTGTTGAAATAGTCTTATCTAAATTACAGAAACAAGGATTAGTTTACAATGGGCAGTTCACACAAGAAGGCCATCCATAACGTCATTAGGAATGATCTGCAAAAACGTTCTTTGTTTTTCTCCTCCTCCTCCTCTCCTTCCTCTTCCTCCTCCTCCTCCTTCTTCTCCTTCTCCTCCTCCTATTCTTCCTCCTCTTCACCTCCTTCTCCTCCTTCAGAACGTGTGATTAAAAAGAAAGGGGGGAAAGGAAGTTTTCTTGCTTAAGAGATTTGTATTAGACAAGCACAGGAGACACAAAATCCTTAAAATTTTTTTGTTGTTGCTGACGGTTCTTCATTGTCATAATATAGGACAAGCAAGATTAACCAGAAAATACAAATTCACAAAATTCACAGCTCAATTTTTAAAAATTCTCATTTATGTTCCTATGGAAACCTGTTTCGTGAAACCTCAGTGGGAAGAATTATTATGGAAATATAAAGATAAATGATATGTGAAGAAATAAATATAAGGGCTCTGGAGCAACTCAGACTGATGATCTTAAAGGCCGAGAGTTGTCTTTGTTCTTTAATTGACTCCTTCACGGGTAAGGGGAGCTCCACCCCTGGTCCCTGCTGTTAGCCTTCTCTGAGCCTCTGTGCTGCTTAGTAATCATCCCCCAATTTTTGGCAGAGCAATGAAGACATTAAAATACATACCACCTCATACTCATCAAAGGATAAAAATGCTGAAAAACAAATATAAAATTCTGGGGTGGTGGTGGTGGAGCAATGATTACACTTTTTCATTGCTGGAACATTGCAAACCTGTAAAATTTTTTTGAATTCCAATTTGGCAGTATGAAGTAAAAGTTCCCAAAATAATCATGATTATTAAACTTTGGGGATTATATCTAGAAGGTTATCAAAAACAACAAAAGAGTTATTTTACAATAATTTTTATCATCTTAGTATATATGATTTCCATCCTCTCAAAAAAAACCCCTCTGAAAACAGCCTGAATATCTAACACTAGGGAAATGACTATAATCCCATTTAGATCAGTAGGCATAAAATAGACAAGGGGAACCTGGAACAAACTATATGAAATCAGACCAAATGGGGGGAAAAGAACCAGAAGAATGGAGTATACACCAATTTTTTTTCTTTTCTTTTTTTTTTTGCAGGGCAATGAGGGTTAAGTAACTTGCCCAGGGTCACATAGATAGTAAGTTTCAAGTGTCTGAGGCTGGATTTGAACTCAGGTCCTCCTGAATCCAAGGCCAGTGCTTTATCCACTTTGCCACCTAGCTGCCCCCTATACACTAATTTTAATTATATATGTATATGTGTCCATAAATGAAAAGAAATTGAAACGGAGTCCAAATAATTACTTTAAAGTAACTGGAAAATGATTATAATACTTTATGCATTGAAATTAATTTAAATATAAATACTTATTAAACAACTAGTTGGTTTTATTGCTGGTCAATGTTAATATTTTAATAGAATATTTTAAAGTGAAGAATATGTGTTTATGTCAACTGTACCAATTCTAGCTAATATCTCTCACCCTTTAGGGAAAGGATTATATTAATTTTGATCTATATTTGGTAATGAACTATTCTTTTTTTATTCATTTTAGCCTCTGAACTCCAGCATGAAGGGACTTCAAAAGTTTTTAAAGAAAACTTTGTCTACATTTTTCATTCATTCATGGAGGGACATATTAAGTTTTGTTAAGACACAGTCCCTGTGCTCAAGGAGTTTACAATCCAGTAAATCAATGTTAATTTACTTAGCATTTATATCCAGATTTAAAGTTTGCTTCTCACTTTGCACATGTTATCTCATTTGATCATCACAACAACCACGGGAAGAAGCTGCTTTATTTTCCTCATTCTATGGATGAAGAAACTGAACCTGAGAGAAGACAAGTGATTTACCCAGGGCCACTTAATTATTAGCTAATAAGTGTTTGAGGCATGATTTGAACGAAGATCTTCCTGACTCCAAGTTCAACACTATACCACGTAGCTGCCTTACAATATAAAACAAGGACCAGAGATGTAGACACTTGAATGTGACCTTACCCAGATACATAACTTACTTCTTCTACATTTCCAAATACCCAACTGTTAGATGGGGCTCACATTGCTCACAAGATACTCCAGCTGCTCCTGTTTGCAGATGATATTGTATTGATTGCATCAAGCCTTGGAAACCAGCAAAAGAACGGGGGCAGCTAGATGGCACAGTGGTTAAAGCACCGGCCCTGAATTCAGGAGTACCTGAGTTCAAATCCGGCCTCAGACACTTGACACTTACTAGCTGTGTGACCCTGGACAAGTCACTTGACCCCAATTGCCAAAAAAAAAAAAAAAAAAAAAAAAAAAGAAAATTCAAAAGAGTTTGACCTAACTAGCCACAGTGGAATGCTGCCCCGCCCCCAAAAGAAGAATGCTGAGGCCTTGTCCTTTCCCTCTAAGATTACTTTCCATTTATACTCCATATTGCTGTATGGATATCATTATCTGCATATTGTCTCTCCCATTAAAATATGAGCCCCTGGAAAGCAGGGGGCATATATTCGTCCCTTCTTTGTATTCCTAGCACTTAGCACAGTGCCTGCACATGGTAAGCATTTAACAAATACTTGTTGACTAACCAAGTATCTTTGCTATGGTCAAGCCAGTTTACACATTAAGAAAGCACTATTGGGGGCAGCTAGGTGGCACAGTAGATAGTGCACTGGCCTTGGATTCAGGAGGACCTGAGTTCAAATCCAGCCACAGACACTTAACACTTACCAGCTGTGTGACTCTGGCCAAGTCGCTTAACTCCAATTGCCTCACTAAAAAAAAAGCACTATTGGGGGCAGCTAGGTGGCACAGTGGATAAAGCACTAGGCCTGGATTCAGGAGGACCTGAGTTCAAATCCAGCCTCTGACACTTGACACTTACTTGCTGTGTGACCCTGGGCAAGTCACTTAACCTTTATTGCCCCGGAAAAAAAAAGAAAGCACTATTGCACTGAAACCTTTGCATGTTCAGTTACTCCTTCTATAAATGGAATATTTATGTCATATAGACATGATCCTATATCTATAAGGATGAAAGGAGACAAATGGAAATTTACATTTTAATTTTATTTGTTTTAAAAGATAGATGAGAAAGAGAAGCAAGACGCTTAGGCAATCCCCAGTGTTATCATGATGCCAAAATGTCTCATGTATTTTGTACTCTAGTGCCTCCTCACAATGGCATGCATGGAAGAGACCTCAGTTCTTGAAGGGCATGCCAGCAAAAACAATGGCTCTCAAAGGCCCTACCAAGCTAGAAAGACTTTGAGTGTAGGACAAATGAGAAACTGTGCTGCTGTCCATTATCCGAAGGCCCACTGACCTAAATTTGGAGGTTCGTTATTAGGAAGACAACAATTGGTTGAGAAAATTAAAAAAAAAATTTTTTTAGTGAGGCAATTGGGGTTAAGTGGCTTGCCCAGGGTCACACAGCTAGTAAGTGTTAAGTGTCTGAGGCCACATTTGAACTCAGGTACTCCTGACTCCAGGGCTGGTGCTGTATCCACTGAGCCACCTAGCTGCCCTGAAAATTTTTCTAGTCATGGCAACTCATGAAGACCATTTACTAAGGCATCTGTAGGAGTGAAAGAAACACACTGAGCACAGCGTCTGACAACTAGTTATAAGTTTGCAAATGTTTATTAATTAACTGCTAATCATCATCTTTCTTTTGATAATAATATCTAACATGTAACATAGTGCTTGCTGTTAAGTGCTTTACAATTATTATCTCCTTTGATCCTCACAATGATGCTGGGAGGCAGGTATTTTTATTGTCCCAATTGTACAGATGAGGAAAATGAGGCATACAGAGGTTTAAATGACCTGCCCAGTGTCTCACAGCTAGCAAGCATCTGAGGAATATTTTGAACTCAGGTCTTCTTGATTCCAGGCCTGGTGTTTGTTGGTACCCACCTTTATGAAGTCTAAATGCCTTTTGAAACATTGAAGCATAAACACTATGGCATCACCACATACAAATGAGGATGAAATTATCACTTTCATGATTTTTTATGGCATAAAATACTATTTCATTATATTCATGTATCATAATCTGTTTAGCCATTCCCTATTCGAGGGGCACTCTTTTAGTTTTCAGTTCTTTGCTACCACAAATAGAGCGTCTATGACTATTTTTGTATATATGCATCCATTTCCTCTTTCCTTGTTTACTTTAGTTTTCATGACTAATAGTGGAATGTATTTTTTTTTTTTTGGTGAGGCAATTGGGGTTAAGTGACTTGCCCAGGGTCACACAGCTAGTAAGTGTTAAGTGTCTGAGGTCGGGTTTGAACTCAGGTCCTCCTGACTCCAGGGCCAGTGCTCTATCCACTGCACTACCTAGCTGCCCCAATTTCATTTTAATATCAAACTCAATATCAAGAGACAGGCCTGAGTCAATCCAGGCCTACCACCCCTCTTTGCCACTACTTCTTAAGTACTCTGTCATTGGGGTGTATGTGGTGCTCAGGGAGGACTAGCACCTCTGGTTTGAGGGCTTGCCGAGTCCTTTTCAGGGCTTGTCATCCATCTTTGGTGTCTACCTTCATCCAATTCTTGCCTGTGGCTGCAAGAAGCTGTAGTATGTGCAGCAACCTTTGGACTTCGTTGTCTTTTAGTCGTGTCTGACTCTTCATGGCCTCATTTGAGGTTTTCTTGGCAAAGATGGTGGCGTGGTTTGCCGTTTCCTTCTCCAGCTCATTTTACAGATGAGGAACTGAAGAAAACAGAATTAAATAACTTGGTTTGGGTCACATAGCTAGTAAATATCTGAAACCGGATTTGAATTCATGAAGATGAGTCTTGTTAGTTCTATGCACTGTACCACCTAGCAGCCACACCCCAGTAAAACTCTTATCAGACGGTTTAAACAAGGTTGAGGGTCATCGATAGACCCCAAACCCATTGGTGAGTTAGGAGGATATCTACCTCCAACATCTAAAGACTTCCTCTAGTAGAAAGGGCGGATGAGATCCATTTACTCCATGGAGGTCATGAAGGAGTCTGAAGCAGGTGCTGTGGAACACTTAGAGCTTGTTTGGGAATCCAAGACACCAAGGTCATCTATGGTATCCCAGACCATTGCCAGTCATCTTGACTTTTGTCTTGCCACTGGGCTTCGGTAACTCTGGAAGAGAGGCAGCTCTGCCTCACTTAAATTCAACTTACAAGCAAGTCAAGACATCTCCCAGTGATGACATTAATCCTCTTCAAAAATGAAGGACAAACAACTCTGTATTCCTCAAGGCTCAGGTCACATACTATCCCCTAGGGCAGCAGTTCTCAATGTCTTTGATCTTAGGACACTTTTATACTCTTAAAAACTGTTGGAGACCCCAAAGACCTTTTGATTATGTGTCATATCTAGTGATATTTGTCATATTAGCAATTAAAATGGATAAATATTTAAAACATTTTAATTCAGTTAGAATAATAAAACATTTTTGTGAAAAATGTGTTTTCCAAAACAAAAAATTAGTGAGAGGAGTGGCATTGTTTTATATGTTTCTGTAAATCCCTTTAATGTCTGGTTTAATAGAAGACAGGTGGATTCTCATATCTGAGACTGCATGCAATCTGTTGTGATATGTTGATTGGATTGGGATATGTGAAGAAAATCTGGCTTCACATAATTATGTAATTGAAAAAGGGAGTATTCTGATAGACAAATAAAATCTTATTATCATTATAAAAATAGTTGTGACCTCTTGGACACTCTAAAAAGATCTTGGAGATACCTAAGGGGCCAAAGATCATACTTTGATAAGTGTTATCCCAGGGGATACCTTTCCTGATCCCCTAGATTTTAGTCTCCTTTTCCTAACATATATACGAATACATGTGTCTCCATCACATACACGTACACATACATACACATACACATACACATACACATATTCTTATCTCTTTACATTTTGTATCTTCCCCTCCCAGTGGAATGTAAGTGAGGTTAGGCCAAAGAATCTTATTCATTTGATTTCTGTATCTCCATCACTCAGTACAGTTCCTGTAATGTAGTAGTTGCTTAATAAATCATTGTTGGACTAGATTTAATCATGCCAATAATTACCATCTCACTCCTTTCTTTCACTATTTTCACTCCTTAAATAATTATTTGCCTCTAAATAAAAGTATGACTCTTATATGTATTTCTCCAATTTGAATTTAAAGCTAAGGATTTGTATTTATTATATCTGCTTCCATTAAATATAAAGATTTTTTAAGGCATTTATTTGTTTTTAAGATTTATATGTATTTTAAAATACATTTTATATAGAGATATCATTTCAATATAGAGATCGTTACCATTCTCTTTTTAATATCTATTAAATTAATTACTCCAAGATATAAAATAATGTAAACAGCCATATTCCTAACAATGTTTTTCCCCTATTTCATTCTGTTTGCCAACTTACTGGAAAATAAGATACTCAAATTAGATCACACAGGAAAACAAACAGCCAAAAGGAAAGGTAAAAACTGAATGGGATGAGCCAATGATCTGCTTATTATTATTATATATATATAAAACACAAAAAGAAGCACTGAACGTAGGCTATTGATTGTGGTGTTTGGGGTAGATCTGTGTTCCCATTGTGTAGATGGTTGATGGACTATAAATGTATTTGTTTTGTCAAGATTCTTTTTTCTTGACATTTTCATATGTCCTCAAATATTCTTAAAAGGAAATTCCCTTTCTAAAAATATGGATTAAAATATAGAGTGTATTTCAAAAAATATATCAAATGAACATTTTAAAACATCATATAACTAACTGATTTGTTCTGAGCACTTTTTTTAAGACGTTAAGTTAATATTTAAAATTCTGGTGGAGCTTTCTTTCAAAGTCATAAAAAGCAATAATTGCTATGACACACCACAGTATGCATTTGATACTGTGGAATAATAGCAGCTTCACTTTTGGCTTCATGCCTCAGAGGCACAGCACACCCGAGGAGCATTGTAAAAGCCGTCTAAAGCACACCCTGGCGTGTGTGCCCACATTAACAGTGATTATAGTCTTAAAGGAACATGCATCATCTATTAGGAAGCTGATTTAATAGTACAAAATATGAATCAACCAGAGTATATACTAATCTTGAGGTTTATAGGAAAACAATGCAAAAAGGAAAGATCAAAGGAAGGGGGAAAGTGAATGCCCCCCCGCCCCCCCCCCAAAAAAAGAAAAGGAAAAAAGTTTTCTTACTCTTTTGTAACAAATAATTGCAAGATTTGAAGACAAAGATTTCCAACAGTTTTCTTACATGAAAAGAAATCCCCACTATAGAGTACTCATGACTAGGGCTTGCCAACATAATAAAAATTACATTACTACTAAATTAATTTACACTGTTAGTGCTGTATCAGTCAGATTACCAAGGGTAAAAACTTGATGAAGTGATAATAAAAATCATTTAAAAAACAAAATAAACCCATAGGTTATGAAGGGAAAAGATGAAAAGAAACAGGGAAGAAGGGGAACTTCCAGACCTCAAACTATATTATAAAGCAGCAGTGATCAAAACCATCTGTTATTGGCTAAAGAACAGAGAGATCAATGGAATAGATTAGAGAAAGGAGATTCAGAAATGGTAAAACTCAACAATCAAGCATTTAGTAGAGTGGAAAACATAAGTTACCTAGGGGAAAAAAACCCTTACTTGATTAAAACGCTGGAAAAACTGGAAAAAAACAGTCCTGTAGAAATTAGGATTAGATTAACACTTTAGATGAGATTTGACAAGATATTCTAAATGGATATATGATGTTAATATTAAGGATCATACCATTTAAAACATTAGATCATATACTTCTCCTAGCTATGGGAAGGAGATGTATTCTTTTCCAAACAAGAACAATTGCAAAAAGCAATTACAACAGTTAGAAAAGTTAATTGTTCAGTCAGTATGGGCTAGAGGCAGAACTTGAATCCTATTCCTCTGTCTCCAAGACCTAATCTCTCTTCACCACACCAAGCTCCTATATCCAATCTAATAGATTTCATCATTGCAATATCTTTTGAACATGCCCCCTTCTTCTCTCCTCTAACACTGCCCCTAGCCTGGTCCAGGTTCCCATTGCCTCCCAACTGAACTATTGCAATATCCTATTGGTGGGTCCACCTGCCTACTCCAATACATTCTCCATTCAGTCATCAAAGTGCTTTTCCTAAAGCACTGGTCTGACCATGTCACTTCCTCCTTAATGCAGGTGAAGAGCACTGAATAATCGATCTCCACCAATGAAGAGATCTTACAAGGCTCTGATGCCTCAGATTACACTGGTAGTCAAGATTTACCTAGAAAACAAGCTAAGGGAGCAGCTAGATGGCACAGTGGATAAAGCACTGGCCCTGGATTCAGGAGGACCTGAGTTCAAATCCAGCCTCAGACACTTGACACTTACTAGCTGTGTGACCCTGGGCAAGTCACTTAACCCCCATTGCCCTGAAAAAAAAAAGAAAAAAGAAAACAAGTTAAAGGGAGCTTCAATGTGGCTAACTGAATTTTGACTAGCATCTGGGTGAATCATGGCATAGTTCTAAGGTCCTATGATTAAAGATGGTGCAAGACATTATCATTATTGTGAAGGTTCTATCATTTTCTGGTTTCTCTCTATACTCTCTCCCTTGACATTATCATTTGCATTTTCAATTCTTTCTATATATATGACTCCTGAAATTATATTAAAGAGGTGAAAAATTATATAGGCCCAATCCAATTTACCAAGTATTTAATAATTATTTATTATATGCAAGCTAACATGCCAAGTACCAAGAATACAAGGACAAAACTAAAAACAGCTCTTATCTTTAAGGAGATTTCATTCTATTGAATACTGAATTTGCAAATGAAGCAAAACTGAATGACAGATTAAATATTTTAAAAGGTCTTGATAGGGGGCAGCTAGGTGGTGCAGTGGATAAAGCACTGGCCCTGGATTCAAGAGGACCTGAGTTCAAATCCAACCTCAGACACTTGACACTAGCTGTGTGACCCCAGGCAAGTCACTTAACCCTCATTGCCCTGCAAAAAAAACATTAAAAAAAATTAAAAGGTCTTAATAGGCTAGAACTTTGGGCAGAATGTAATATGATAAAATTTATTAGGGATCAAAAAATCAACTTTATAAGGAAGGAAACAAGTATTTTACTAAGTGTCTACTATGAGCCAGGTGCTTTGTAAATATTATATCATTTGATCCTCACAACCACCTTGGGAGGAAGGTACTATAATTATTCTCATCTTATAGTTGAGGAAACTGAAGCAAACAGAGGTCAAGTGCCCAAGGTTGCATAGCTAGCAAGTGTCTAAGCCCAGATTTGAACTCATTTCTTCCCTGACTCAAGGCTCAACACTCTATCCACCGAGTCACCTTGCTGTCTCAAGTAAGAGAGTTTATCTATCTATCTATCTATCTATCTATCTATCTCACACTAAGCAGATATTGGCTATATTCATCTACCATTCCATTCCTCCTTCTGTAGGAGTTCAACACCTGGCTTAATGTTCTTTCATGCCCAAACTCAGTCTGCACACTTGAGGACTTCAACATACACACTGATATCCTCAAACACTTGGCTCTCTCAGTTTATTAAATTCATCAATGTTCATTAACTATACCTTCATTTCACCTCAGTCACACAGAGATAATCATAACCTGGATCTCTGCATACATCATGCCTCTGAAATGCCTCTCCATGATTGCAACCTTGTAAATCAGAAGATGCTACATCCCTAGTGTCCTTCTCTAGTACAGATCTAGTACAGATGTACCTTCTCTCATGACCCCCAACACACTGGGCAAGGAAGATCCTTTCTCTTCACTTCTACTTCTACATTTTCCTTCTATTACCTCTAAGTTTTGCCTCTTTTGATGTTCTCTTACTATCGTTATCATCTATCTTTACAATCTCTATCATCCTAGACAGATACTGCTTGTTGCTATGCCCCTGAAGTCAATCTTCATCCTTCCTCAAGTAGTTCAAATTCTGGGTCATAGTTTCCATTCCAACCCCTGTCCTCATAGACATATCGAAGGCACTCAAACACCTTGGTCTCTTAATTGATCAACCTTCTCAGCTCCCATAATCTGCACCTTTATTTTTCCTCAGCCACTTATAGGGATGGCCATATCTCTGATCTCCATATCACTCATAACTGTTTTACCTTCAGGATTTGTAACTCTCAAATTCCTTAGTCTGACTACAATATCTTATCATTTCTCTTGTAGTGTGCAAATCTTTATTTATTTATTTATTTGGTGAGGCATTTGGGGTTAAGTGACTTGCCTAGGGTCACATAGCTAGTAATTGTTAAGTGTCCGAGGCTGGATTTGAACTCAGGTCCTCCTGAATCCAGGGCCGGTGCTCTATCCACTGCGCTATGTAGCTGCCCCGTGTGCAAATCTTTGTAAACCTGTTCTACTTCCTCTCATGGACCTCCCAGTGCTTTATCCTTTCATGCTCTCCTAGGCTATTAGCACTACCCTTATATCATGTTCCTTGCTTTAAAATCTTGAATGAGAATGTGAGATAAGTGATAAGAGAAGAAAGTTACAGAAATGGAAGCCACCAAAGAAATTATGGGCTCTACCCTTTCCAGTTAAATAAGTAAAAGATAACTTATTACAAAAATTATTATTTGTGATGTTTCCTTCTTATTTAACAGGTGCAATTACATCTTTGAATAGCCTTCTTTCAGATTAGGCAGATAATGTAAGTACATAATCACACAGTGATTATGTCTAGATGATTATGCCTAGGGAGTCTGGATGGCTGTGCAAGAGACTTCAGATTAACAATAAAATTAACATAGAGCCTGTGTATGGTGAGAGAGAGAGAGAGAGAGAGAGAGAGAGAGAGAGAGAGAGAGAGAGAGAGAGAGAGGGACAGAGAAAGAGAGATACAGAGACACAGAGAGAGAGACAGAAAGAGACAGAGAGAGATAGGGAGAGAGACACACACAGAGACAGAGACAGGGACAGAGGCAGAGAGAGACAGCAACACAGAGAGAGACAGATACAAAAAGACAGAGACAGAGACAAAGACAGAGACAGAAAGACAGAGAGAGACAGAGAGACAGACAAACAGAGAGAGAGAGATGGGGGGGGAGAGAGACTGGATTTTAAAAACTTTTTGACATCCTGATTGGCTGCCAGAGTATTTTAAATTTTCTCAAATCTAATTACACAACTCTCTACTTTGCTTTGGCCAAAAGACTTAGCTTCAAGTTCAACATTTTAAAACTTATTTTTCTGATCACATTTATTATATTAAGATTCAATATTTCTATCTGTCATACACACAATCCCATAGGTATGATATATTCAATCTAGAATTTTGTCTCCGGCAAATATTTTTTTTAGGGCAATGAGGGTTAAGTGACTTGCCCAGGGTCACACAGCTAGTAAGTGTAAGTGTTTGAGACTGGATTTGAACTCAGATCCTCCTGAATCCAGGGCTGGTGCTTTATCTACTGCGCCACCTAGCTGCCCCATCTTGGGGCAAATTTAATGGAATTTTTAAGGAATATCTGAATAAACTTTACTAGAACTACCAACAATAATTTTTCCCAAATGAATTTTGTAGGAACATATTTAAGAAAATGAGATCAAATCTACATCCATATCATTTTGAGGCCATGTGGATATGCTACTCAGCTCATATCCCCCTCAAAAGGGAGGAAAGTCTAACTAGACCATATCCAAATTTGGATGAACAAATTTTTATAGGAATGTGCCGTGAAGGAGCAATTATAAGGTCATATATTTAAGACCAGAAGAGACCTCAAATATCACAGAGCCCAACCCCTTCATATTATAAAACTGAAGGATACCAGACTTCAGAGAGATAAAGTGACTTGGCAAAGGTCATGATGACAGGAAATGGTCACATCATGATTCCCATTGATCTTCTGTCTCAACACTGAATATTCTTCCCTCTGTACCACTAGTGAGAAGTGATCAAGATATATCAGTAGAAAAAAAATTAAAAAAAAGATATATCAGTAGAATATACTTTTGTGTAAGTACCTACACACATGCAGATATACATACACAATCAATCTTTAACTTTTGGTGGGGAATGTTCTGAGAAAATGGAGTGAAAATTAAAAAAAAATGTTGGAACATCCAACCTATGGGAAATAGGGGGTTAGTTTTCTTTCAACCATAAAAAACTGTAATCTTTTGCTAGAGATTGCTGAAAATACACTTTTCTGCATACAATTCTTTGTAACAAAACATTATTCTAACACAGTAACCATGAAATAACACATGAAATGTGGTACACAACATAAACTTAGTAATATGCAATACATTTTTCTCACTGCTGATTCCTTAGAATTCTGTGACTTTTTGTACTAAGATCTCATTTTTTAAAAAAGAATAAAATGCTTATTTCTAATAATACTCAGTTTTTATAACACATGAAGTCTACAGTATCATAAATTGTTGTTGTTATTGAGTCATTTTCAGTAGTGTCTGACTCTTCATGATTTCACTTGGGGTTTTTCTGGCAGAGATACTTGAGTGGTTTGCCATTTCCTTCTCCAGTTTATTTTACAGATGAGGAAACTGAATCAAACAGGGTTAAGTGACTTGCCCAGGGTCACATAGTGTCTGAGGCCAGATTTGAACTCAGGAAGATGAGTATTCCTGGTTCCAAGCTCAGTGCTCTATCTACAATGCCACCAAGATTCCTACAGGACCATAAATACTGTACAGCAAATAAAATTCTTAAAACGAAAATATTTTTAACCTGAATATCACCTTCCACTGTGTCAGATGGTAGTTTGAGGGCACTGTACTGTATACTGTGTTGCTGTAAGCCTCTCTACGTCATCCAAACCAAGGGAGAGGTTTCTGGGACGTTAGTTGATTCTGTGGGAGGACACCAAGACTGAGAAGGTATCTTATCACCTTAGAGGCCGAAGGACCTGTACTGTGATTTGGGTCTATAATCGCAACAAAAACCTTGAGTTTTAAAGGCAACTGATGAAAATAAGCAATGAATGCATGGACAGCTCTTTACAATGGTAGGGTTAAAAAGACCAGTGAAGTTGGGGCAGCTGGGTAGTGCAGCAGATAAAGCACCAGCCCTGGATTCAGGAGGACCTGAGTTCAAATCTGACCTCAGACACTTGACATTTACTAGCTGTGTGACCTTGGGCAAGTCACTTAACCCTCACTGTTCTGAAAAATAAACAAATTAATTAATCAATTTTAATTAATTAATCAATTAATTAATTAAAAGACCAGTGAAGCACCTAGGAGGATACCAGTCACTCCACAAAATTGCATGCATCTTGCCTTTCATTTTTTCCCTCTCCTGCTCATAGCTGCGTGTGAAAGTGAAAATGAGGTTACTAATAAAATCACACGAATGCTTGAAGTCATGAAAGTTTAATGGTCGAATGTTGAGAATCGACTGTATGTTTATATAAATAATTAGATGTATTTTTTCTTTGGTGAAGCAATTGGGGTTAAGTGACTTGCCCAGGGTCACACAGCTAGTTAAGTGTTAAGTGTCTGAGGCTGGATTTGAACTCAGGTCCTCCTGAATCCAGGGCCGGTGCTCTATGCACTGTGCCACCTAGCTGCCCCCTGTTTATATAAATAAGATATTCAGAGCTTGATGATCTTGTGAACCCTCCCTCCCCACCCCCTCTTTCTCTTTCTTTCTCAATCTTACCAATGCTATGACAGGATTCCAGGAAATGGAATCATTTCCATCTTAGGAAGATTTTGAAGATCACCTGGTGTCAGACGCTAAGGTTCTCTCCTGAGCTGAACTGCCAAGCATTCAAACTCTAGTGCAGAGAGCATAACTGATGGGCTGACCATGTTGTTTGAATGCCAATGTATATTTGCCTAAAAGACTGTTTTACTCACACAAGGCAAGCACTCACATGGAGGTCAGAAGAAGCCAAACAAGAACACTCTCAAGGTCCCTCTGACGAACTTTGGAATTGCTTGTGAGACATGGGAGACATTGGCACAGAAATGACCAGCATAGCATGCTTGCATGAAAGAAGATGCGGTGTTCCTAGAGCTCAAAAGAAATGGGAGGGGCGGCTAGGTGGCGCAGTGGATAGAGCACTGGCCCTGGAGTCAGGAGTACCTGAGTTCAAATCCGGCCTCAGACACTTGACACCTACTAGCTGTGTGATCCTGGGCAAGTCACTTAACCCCCATTGTCCTGCAAAAAAAAAAGAAAGAAATGGGAGATGCAAAAATCTAGAGACGTCCCCCTCCAAATGTTCACATGGACTATTTGTGCCTGACCTGTGGTACAGCCTTCTGAGCTCATGTTGGTCTTATCAGCCACAGTCAGATGCACTGTACCTTGATCCTGGCATAGGGATGCCATCTTGGTACCCTTTGAGAACAAAGGACAACAACCACCCAACCCCATTTATCTCTGTCTCTAGTCTTCACCCAGTAGTAATCCTGCTACTCAATACATTTGTTTCTGCTGCTCACTTTCTCAGTTGACAAGCATTTATTAAATATTTGATATGTGCCAAGAGCTGTGCTAGGTACTGGTGATGTGATGACAAAAACAAATCACTTTGTGTCCTTAAGAAGCTTACTTTGCATCTCTGTCACCACCACACCCTAAACACCACCAGCCATTAGCCTTGCTCACTATTAAGATCATAAAGTATACAGAATTTATCTTTAGCCTGTTGCTTGTTTTATACTCTTACAGTCTATTTTTTGATTTGTTGTCCATCCCATCACCCCCACACCCATTTGTCTCCTTTCTCTCCTCTACAAAGAATGTCTTGAAACTCAAGCTTTGTACTTACCCCCTCCCTGCAAATATATTCCCTCTCCTCCCCTTACTAGAAAAGATCTCTCAAATCTCAAATTGTACACATACATAGAAATCCAAGACATATGTAGTCATCGTTTTGTGTTTCTATTTTACCCAACATCATATTATAATCATTTGCACATGTTGTATCTTCTCTACTAGACTGTAAGCCCATTAAGGAAAGGAATTATGCCTTATATTTTGTCTTATAATTATCTTCAATTTCCTATAATTTTTATATCCTACATTACTAGTACCATATTTTGTATTATAATAACAAATAACAATATCAATACTAATTAGCAGTTATATATTACTTTAAAATTTGTAAAAACATTGTATGAATATCTTATTTTATTCTCACAACAACCCTAGGAGGCAGATACTATGATTATCTCCCTTTTATATATGAGGAAACTGGAACTTAAGGGTTCATTTTAGTTGTCCATGGTCACACTGTTTCTGAAATCAAATTTGAGCTCAGGTCTTCCTGATTCTAAGCCCCGAGCTACATTAGCTATACCACCTAGCTGCTTTGTATAAGGAAAGGCAGTTATTATAGTAGGAAGAGGGTTGGTTTTGGAGGTAGAAGACATTGACTCTGACACTTGATGACCCCTGGGCAATTGACTTATTTTTAAAAATTCAATTTTATTTTGTTTTCAATTCCAAATTTTCTTCCTTCCTCTACCCCCTCTTCCACCCATCAAGGAGACAAGAACCAGACAATTCACTTAAACTGTGCCAGGTTCAATTGCTTTTTCTATAGCAGGGAAATGATATTCATAATACCTAATCATATTATCTTGAGGAAGCCTTAAAATAGTCATAAGATTTGGGTCTTTATTCTTAGTCAATTAATATTTTTCAATCGAATTCCTTTAGTCCCAAAGTGATCATAAGCTAACTTAAATGAATATGTGTTAGCATATTGATAGAATAGTCTTCCCAGGATAAAAGTCAGCTGTTTAACTTTGCTTCATCCGAGCTGTGGTTTAATCCATTTCAGATTTGAGAGTGACCTAGGGAAAGGGTGAGAGTTTTGGTGGGGGGTGGAGTACAGAGAGAAGCATGTTTGGTGTCTTGGGACATTCAATCCAAAACTGAACTGGGTTGCTCTGTAGGGAATAAGAAAGGAATAAATTACTTTTATTCTAGGTACTGATACTATGTGTGTAAAAGGGTGGAGAAAATTGCTGTCATCTTAGTCATATGTGAGTAAGGAGTCTGAGAGCTGGAGATGGAAATTAAGGGTAGTAGAAAGGAGAAAAACTGGACGGGGATTACAAAGAAGTGAGTTCATACTGGAAGAAGGGGGTGGCACAGAGAATTCCTAAAGTCACACCTGCACAGAAGAACTCTATCTAAATCTCCAAGCTATACAGATCTCCTCTTTAGTGGACACTCTTCTGCAGAGTGAGGAGAAAATAAAGCCCTGCCCCTTTAAGACATAATCCTTCTTCCAACTGTAGTTCATGGTGAGCCAAAGAATTCTTTTCTGGGCAGCAGAACCTCATCCCCTAGTGTGCCTGTTTCCTTGCCAGAGAGAGAGAGGTACAAAGGGTTACACTAGGAAAGAGACATTGAAAGGAGCTAATTGCCAGTCATTGAGAAAATCCTGAGGCCCTAACCCAGCATAAAGTTGAAGAGTTATGATTGAGCCAAACAGCTAATATTCCCATTTTAAAACAAAGTGTGGATGTATATAAGACTGTTTTTTTTTGGGAAAGAATACTTAAAATCACAGATTTAAAGTGAGATAAAACTTTAGGAATTATATAAAAATGAAGAGATTTGTCCCCAGTCACACAGATAGTAAATAGCAAAGCCAATTTTTAAAAACTCATTTTCTCTTTCCATTGCAACTCACTGACTTGTGGCATTGGAGGAGGCCTCACTAACTCCACAAAAATTTAGTTAAGTGCTTATTACCACAAGGCACTGGGGTGATAAAGAGGACTTTAGATAGGACTCTAACAGAATCATTTTAGAATGAAGAGTTTGGTTAGAACATCCTTGAGAGCAGGGACTATCTTTTACCTTTCACTGAATCTTTAGTGATTAGTACAGTGCCTGGCATATATGCTTAATAAATAGGTACTAAACATGTAGATGTTTAATACATGCTTATTAACTGACTGGGTGGTAGAGCCCACATATATATATATATACATATATACATATATATATATTTAATATATATATATATATTTTTTTTTGGTGAGGCAATTGGGGTTAAGTGACTTGCCCAGGGTCACACAGCTAGTAAGTGTTAAGTATCTGAGGCCGGATTTGAACTCAGGTCCTCCTGACTCCAGGGCCGGTGCTCTATCCACTGCGCCACCTAGCTGCCCCCCCACATATATTTTTAAACTGTATGTTCAAAACTGCCTAATACAACAAACACTACAGAAGAAAGATCATGCAAAGGATGGAGCACTGGGCATGGAGTCAGGAAGACCCAAGCTCCAGTCAGACCTCAGATACTTACTAGTTATGGGATCCTGGGCAAGTTACTTGACGTCATTTTGCTTCAGTCTCCTCATGTGTAAGATGAGAATAATAATAACACCTATCTCAATCCTCAAAGGATTGATGTGATGATCAAATGGGATAATATGTATAAAGCACAGAGCACAGTTCCTTGCAAACAGTAGATTTCATATAAATGTTTATTCCTTCCCTCTATAGAGTTAAAACTTAGAAGTTAGTTACCACAATTTGTACCTTCCACTTCCATACATCTTGAATCCATCTTTATAATATATATTTTCACTACAAGAAAACTGTAGGTTTTAGCTTTATACTTTTTATGATGATTTAGATTTCCTTACATAGAAGGACCACATCCTTGAGAACACCTGCCTTGAGCTGTTAACAGATTATTATTAAGCAAGAGCAAATGTCATGAAGTCAGTTACAATAAAGTGTAAATAAAAAAGTTTATGGCAGGGTGTGTAAAGAAAAAAAATTGAAATTAATCACCCAGGCAGAACACTGACAGATCCAAAGGTCATTGTTTTTGTTCACTTAAAATACATAATTTGAAACCTTAATCAAATGTTTTATTCATCTTCAAATTTCTGAACTTGAATAAATCATCCAATTAAGACTTAATTATATTCGGCTAAAAACAACACACTAAAGAAATTTGGTAACTTCTAATCAAATTTTGCTATTCATCTGAGAGTTTGGGGAGTTCAATGCATTTCATTCACCCTAAATAGGGACTGGAGAATGAGATATTCTGAGGGGTTTTAGTGTGTGTCGGGGTGGGGGTGGGGCTTAAATTTGTATAGGACTCCCTGAATTCAGGAGTACCTGAGTTCAAATCCGGTCTCAGACACTTGACACTTACTAGCTGTGTGACCCTGGGCAAGTCACTTAACCCTCATTGCCCTGCAAAAAAACAAAAAACAAAACAAACAAACAAAAAATTTGTATAGGACTTAACACAAATACATTTAATATACATTATCTCTTTATAAGCCTCATAGCAATGCTATGAAAAGTTACATAAATATTATTCACATTTTACTTATAAAGAAGATGAGGCTTAGAAATGTTAGATGATATGCCTGAGGTCACACAGATGATAAGATACTTGAAGCTAGGTGCCTAACGTGTGTTCTCAAGGATGTTCTAACAACAGTTAACTATGAAAGTTGGCCACAGAACTAGTAGCAAGAATCAAAGAGGACAATGTACTAAGCATCTTACTTTTAGCAAATATTGAGGGCAAGGAGAATTTAACAGAGATTCATGCCTTTCCAAAAAGGAAAAAAAAATGGGATTTTAACATTTATTTGTTTGTTGGTGGAATACTATTGTACTAAAGGAAATGATGAACAGGATGTTCTCAGAAGAGCCTGGAAAGACTTACATGAACTAAAGCAAAGTGAAGTGAGTAGAACCAGAACATTGTACACAGTAACAGCAATATTGTACAATGATCAGCTGTGAATGACAGCTATTCTCAGCAATACAAAGATGCAACACAATTCTGAAGGACCTTTAATGAAAAATGCTTTCTATTTCCAGAGGAAGAACTTATGGAATCTGAATGCAGATTGAATCATACTGACTACTTTTTATTTTATTTTTCTTGTTTCTTTCCAGTTTTCTTTCACATGATTAATATGGAAATATCTTTTGTATGACTGTACATGTATAAACTTTAGTAAATTGCTTGTCTTCTCAATGAGGGGAAAAGAAAGAGAAGGGAGGAGAGATTTGGAACTCAGAATTATAAAAAATGAAGGTTAAAATCATTTTTAGATGCAATTGGAAAAAATAAAATATTAAAACTTTAAAAAATGTTTGGTGCAGCTACTTACTCCTACTACTAGTCGCATATGACATTAGACAAATCAGTTCAACTCTCTGGACCTCATTTTCCTCATCTGTAAAAAAAAAAAGTGGGTTAGTCTAGCCAATCTCCAATATCCCCTCCAGTTCTGATGGCTCACACAAGTTTAGTAATGGTCAGGGATCATAGAAACATCTACTCAGATTGTGGCAGAACCTCTCAAGACTTGGGGTTTTTTGCAGGGCAATGAGGGTTAAGTGACTTGCCCAATGTCACACAGCTAGTAAGTGTCAAGTGTCTGAGGCTGTATTTGAACTCAGGTCCTACTGAGTCCAGGGCTGGTGCTTTATCCACTGTGCCATCTAGTGCTCCCTCAAGACTTGTTAAAACTAATGATTAATGGGGCAGCTAGATGGCGCAGTGGATAGAGCACCGGCCCTGGAGTCAGGAGTACCTGAGTTCAAATCCGGCCTCAGACACTTAACACTTACTAGCTGTGTGACCCTGGGCAAGTCACTTAACCCCAATTGCCTCACTAAAAACAAACAAACAAAACCAACCAAACAAAAACTAATGATTATGAATCCTTTTTTGTGATTCAATTGAATCCAGTATGAATATAGAAACCATTGATATGGATTAGGAAGTCATGGGAAAGAAAGTGAAGACTTGGGATTTGACAAGACTCATAATTTGTCAGCAGTTAATGGCACCTTCCCATGGTCATACATTGGAGCTACCATGTGTAAGTACAATTCTATCTATATTGACTGGGTTGGTGTACAGTTGGGAAATACCTACTGGGAATTATATTGCTTTAAAGCATAGTATTCAACTCATGGGTAAAATGTCAACTGATAGAATCTTGGAAGTAGTAATGATTCCTTAGATATATTTTTCAGTGATATAGGGGCTGGCAAGCCTGTGGTCAGACCAGTCTTCATAGATTTGGATCTTGCTATAATAGATGAACTGTTACATGATGAGCAGCAAATATTGGGCAAGGAGGATGTGTCTAATAACAACCAGGGCCATTATACTATTGGGAAGATCAACTATGTTGTGTGAGAGGCCATACAAAAACTATCAGATCAGAACATAGGACCTGATATTTCATAACTTTGGGGGAGATACAAGCTCAGGTTCTACCTCCCCATTAATGGAGGTGACTCTGTTGATTACATTGAGAAGTCTAATTTGGAGTTTGCTATCTGTCCACCCCCCTTAGGTATCCATAGTTGAAGTAGAGCCCTACAACTCCATCCTGACCATACACACCACATTGGAGCATTTGGATTGTGTATTCATGGTGTATAATGAGGCCATCTATGACTTCTACTGCCAGAAGCTGGACACTAATCACTTCATCAGCCAAACTGTTCTGTGTTCTTCAAGGGTATTCTCAATGTGGACCTCATAAAATTTCAGGACAACTTGGCCTCTTATCCCTGAATCCATTTTCTCCTGGTCCCCTATTATCTTATTGCTTCTGATGAGAAGGCCTATCAGGAGAAGCTCTTTAGTAGCTGAAATCTCCAATGCAACCAGGTGGTAAAATGTGACCCACATCATGTCTAGTACATGATCTGCTACATGCTGAACTGAGGTGATATGCTACCCAAGGATGTCAGTGCCACCATTGTCATGACCAAGATCAAGTTAACCACTCAATTTGAAGACTGGCTTCAATATTGACATCAATTCCCAGGTCCTAACTGTGGTGCCCAATTGGATAAAGTACAGCAGGCAAAACTACCGCTAAGTAACACAACAACCATCATCAAAGAGAATTGTCTGAGGCTCATAAGGATTTGGCTCCCCTGGAATAAGATGGGTGGAAGTAAAAGTGAGGAATTTTAGAAGGAACTCAGTAATCAGGCTTATTTGACCACTACCTTTTCCCCACTGTTCTTGAAAAAAGCAAAAAAGTGTATACCTTAGAGACATAGATGATATTACTTCTGCTAATAAAAGGAAAAAAGGCTTTAGAAGTCAATAGATGGTATTTGAGAATGGAGAGAAGTTAGGTGCTGCAGTGGATAGAGCCCTTAGCTTCGAAGGGAAGGGAAGGGAAGGGAAGGGAAGGGAAGGGAAGGGAAGGGAAGGGAAGGGAAGGGAAGGGAAGGGAAGGGAAGGGAAGGGAAGGGAAGGGAAGGGAAGGGAAGGGAAGGGAAGGGAAGGGAAGGGAAGGGAAGGGAAGGGAAGGGAAGGGAAGGGAAGGGAAGGGAAGGGAAGGGAAGGGAAGGGAAGGGAAGGGAAGGGAAGGGAAGGGAAGGGAAGGGAAGGGAAGGGAAGGGAAGGGAAGGGAAGGGAAGGGAAGGGAAGGGAAGGGAAGGGAAGGGAAGGGAAGGGAAGGGAAGGGAAGGGAAGGGAAGGGAAGGGAAGGGAAGGGAAGGGAAGGGAAGGGAAAGGGAAGGGAAGGGAAGGGAAGGGAAGGGAAGGGAAGGGAAGGGAAGGGAAGGGAAGGGAAGGGAAGGGAAGGGAAGGGAAGGGAAGGGAAGGGAAGGGAAGGGAAGGGAAGGGAAGGGAAGGGAAGGGAAGGGAAGGGAAGGGAAGGGAAGGGAAGGGAAGGGAAGGGAAGGGAAGGGAAGGGAAGGGAAGGGAAGGGAAGGGAAGGGAAGTAGTAGTAAGTGTCTGAGGCCGGATTTGAACTCAGGTACTCCTGACTCCAGGGCCGGTGCTCTATCCACTGCATCACCTAGCTGCCCCCCATCTTAAATCTTTAAAAAATATGGTTGTATCAGTGGAAACATTGTAATGGAGTAATCTGTAGTTAGTTCTAAATTTTTCTCATTTACTTGAATAGAGCATGTTTAACAGATTTTCAGATGACATAATCATGATTAAGGAGAGACAATGTATTGAATTATAGAATCAGAATCCCCGAAGATATAAAAAAGCCAAAAAAAAAAAACCCACTAGGAGGAAATATTGTGGAGTTGAACTACATTTTTTTGGTTTTTGGGTTTTTTTGTGGGGCAATGAGGGTTAAATGACTTGCCCAGGGTCACACAGCTAGTGTCAAGTGTCTGAGGCCAGATTTGAACTCAGGTCCTCCTGAATCCAGGGCCGGTATTTTATCCACTACGCCATCTAGCTGCCCTGAACTACATTCTAATCTGCCATCATAATGGCCCTGGGGGATATTAATTAATTAAATATTAATTAAAATGTCAGTTCCTTTCTCAAACTTCCTTATCCAAAAGTTTAGTCCTCTATCAAGATTTTTTGGCATCTAGGTGATGTAGTGGATAGAGTACCAGGCCTGGAGTCAGGAAGACTCATCTTCCTGAGTTAAAGGCCTCAGAAATTGACTATCTATGCAACCCTGAACAAGTTACCTACCCTGATTTGTTTCAGTTTCCCTATCTGTAAAATGAGCTGGAGAAGGTAATGGCAAAGCACTCCAGTATCTTTGCAAAGAAAATCCCAAATAGGGCAATAAAGAGTTAAATATGACTGAAAAATGACTCAACAAAAAAAATCCAAGAAATTTTATCCAAACAACAGTAAACAATTTCTGGATGTACTTTATATTTTTCACATTTGGCCTTTATGGAGACCTAGTTTTAGGGAAGAATTTTCATTCTTGTATCTAGCTTTTTTTATTCTAAGTTTTCTATGAAACAATTACAATGTGAGCTTAGCACATATATACCCCACTAGTTGTGGGGGACCAGCACATGTGTCCTTGCTTGCAAGCCATTTTCCTCATTTTGAAAATAAAACTTCTTAGGGGCAGCTAGATGGCGCAGTGGATAAAGCACCGGCCCTGGATTCAGGAGGACCTGAGTTCAAATTTGGTCTCAGACACTTGACAGTGTGACCCTGGGCAAGTCACTTAACCCTCATTGCCCTGCAAAAAACCAAAACTTAAAACAAACAAAAAAAAAAAACGAAAGAAAGAAAGAAAAGATAAAACTACTCTTTGAGTCCTTACTCTCCTGTCTCTAGCCTGCTCTGTTTGGCTCCAGTCACCCACAGGTTAGAGGACACCCGGTTAACAGTAGTGTCAGGTAAATCATGATTATCGTTATCAGGTTAAGCACAAGTAAAACAGGGGAAAAAACTGCAGCCAAGCAGCAGATTCTATTCTTTAGTTTAGGACTGCAGGATTATAGCTTTAGAGATGGAAAGAGCGGTCCAAACCCCTGTTTGTCCAGATATGAAAATGGAAACTCAGGTTCAAATTCAGAAAAGAGAATAAGTGGTACAGACAGGATGTGACCCCACACATCCAAATCCACTCTCGTTTGCTTTTCAGGGAACATCATTACTTGCTGTTATTTCAAGGAAATATGACCCAAATCATTTCTAAAATAATCGACGTCACAGAAGAACATTTACACAATTAAAAATTCAGCACGGTCTCTAATTTTCAGAAATGTCTACTGCTGGTCAGCAAAACAGAAAGAGATAGTTACATAAATACATACACCTTCCCATTTAATTCCAATGACCATGTATAAAACATCTGCCATGTGTGTGCAAGGCTTTGGGGCTTCAAAGATGAATTTTCTCCAGTCCCTGCTCTCAAGGAGCTTGCAAAGCCTAACACAGGTGCCTCATGAAGATGATGCATCTGAATCAGCCTTGGAGTCTAAGTCTAGAAACTTAGGAAAGATTTCAACAGGTAAAAATGGATGATGAAGAGAGTGCATTTGAGGTATAAGTAAAGCATTGAAAATAGAAAAGGTGGTCCCGATTGAAAAAAAAATAGAGTCTATTTTGAAATACAGTATTAAATAATGACAGAAAGGTTAGGTTGGATCCCATTTGTGAAGTACTTGGAGTACTAAGGAGTTAAAACTATTCTGTAGGCACAGGAAGCCAGTGAAAGGTTCTGAACAGGCAATAACTTGACCAGAATTGTGCATTAGGAAGACAAATCTGGTTGTGGTATGTAGGATGAATTTGAAAGGGAAGTAATGGAGGGGAGGAGCTAGTTAAAAGGGGTTTGAAACAGTCTGGTCCAGAGGTCTTGAGATCTGTCCTAGCTTATTGGCAGTGGCAATGAGAAAGAGGGAGTGGATGAAAGAGTGAATCAGACAGCATCAACAGATATGGATTCAGAGATGTCATTGAGGTTTTGAGCTTGGCTAAATGGTTATAGGGGGGTGGGGCACCATGTACAAAAATAGGGAAGGTAAGTGTTACCCTTTTGTAACAGGGCTTTAGATTATTTCAGCATGCATAGATCTTCTGACATGGAAGCAGAAACCAGTTCCAGCTTCTGGGAGAAGATGCTCTGTGTTTCCCTACCCATGGGTGGGAATAGCCTCTTTTAATTGGATGTGTAACTGGAACATTCCGTCTTTAAAAAATACCACACTGAGGGGCAGCTAGGTGGCGCAATGGATAAAGCACCAGCCTTGGATTCAGGAGGACCTGAGTTCGAATCCAGCCTCAGACACTTACTAGCTGTGTGAGCCTGAGCAAGTTACTTAACTCTGTCTCAGTTTCCTCATCTGTAAACTGAGCTGGAGAAGGAAATGGCAAACCATTTCAGTATCTTTGCCAAGAAAACCCCAAATGGGGTTATGAAGAGTTGAACATTACTGAAACAACTGAACAACAAGCAAAAAAAAGCCAATTGGATAGTTAATTGATTAAATGGAATGGGGTACAAGGGATCCCTAAAATTGGGGAAATAATATCAGTAGGGGCTGAAACCAATGGCAGAGAGTTTGGATATTCCCAACACCCCCTAAAGTGTACTTGAAATCCCTGGGGGAGGGGTAAAATATAAGAACTGGCTTTCGGGTAATGGAGGCCTGGGTATTCATTATTGTACTTTAATGCTTGGAAAGAGAAGGCCTCAGCTGGTGAGTTTTCAAATTTGAAAAATACTCCCCAATTTATATCTGTAGGAGCGTTGATGATAGAAGCCTTGGTTTCAGAAAGATGTGGGTGCATATGAAAGAATACTCCAAATCATTAATAACAAAAGAAATGCAACCACCAAATTGGCAAATATGAAAAAAAAAACAGGAAAAATCAATGTTGAAAGGGTGTGGGAAAGATAGTCACACTAATCTGTGGAGTTGTGAAGCAGTACAACCATTTTGGAAAATAATTAGTAATTATTCAAATAAAATGGCTTAAAATGTTAATACTATTCTATGCTAGGCAATGGACCTCAAGGAGACTGCTGCTAGAAAGAAAAACTCCATATACATGAAGGACTTGTAGCAGCATTATTTGATATAACAAAGAACTAGGGACAAAATAGATGCCCATAGAGTACAGAATGGATAAACAAATTGTGATACATGAATGTAATGGAATATCACTATGCTGTAAGAAATGATAATTGTGATATTAGCCCCAACCTGAATATTACAAATGCTATGCCTTTTACTGGTACTTGTAGAAATGATGGGAAAAGAAAGAGAAAACAAATCAACCAGTTGTTATATAATTTGGCCTGTTCCAATTTTCTACCCATGCTGTTGACTCACCTTCAAAGTGCAATGGAATGGTCCATAGTAGTGGTAAGAATGAACTGTTTTCAATAAATAGCAAACAGGAAACTACAAAGACCCAAAGTAACTAATATCAGGAAAGAAATGATAAATGTAAAACCAAGGTTCTAAAAACTAGACAATACAAATTACCTAAGAAAATAATTCTTATTTGATAGGAACTTCTAGAAAAACTGGAATACAACCAGGCAGAAATTAGGATTAAACCAGTATTTATACCACATTCTATACTAAGTTCAAAATGGTTATATGATCTAAAAGATAAAGATTATACAATACGGTAAACTAGAAGAAAAGTAGAGTACAGACCTTTCAAAGCTACAGGAAGGAGGTAAATTCTTAACTAAAGAAGGGATAGAGACAATTGGCAAAGCAAAATAAATCATTTTGATTGCATAAAATTGGAAAGCTTGCACGTGAACAATATTAATGCAACAAAGATAAGAATAGAAATGGTTGACTAAGAGAGAGGGAGTAATTTGTTTCAAATGTCTTTTAGAAAGTTCTTATGTAAGATATAGAGACAATTAACATTAATGCATAAATACCAAAATCCATTTTCCAAGAGATAAATGGCCAGAGAATATAAACAAACATTTTTCAAAAGAAGAATTGTAAACTATTAAGAACTCTATGAAAGAGTGCAAAGAAAGATTTGGAAAATCTAGGATTTAACATTAAAAAAACCATGAAGTTTTACCTCATACCCAGTAAGTTGGCCATTATAACAATAGGTAGGCATAGTCAATTTTGGAGAGGTAGTAGAAATATAAACAAACAGGGGGCAGCTAGATGTCGCAGTGGATAAAACACTGGCCCTGGATTCAGGAGGACCCGAGTTCAACTCCAGCATCAGACACTTGATACTTACTAGCTGTGTGACCCTGGGCAAGTCACTCAACCCTCATTGCCCACCCGCCCCCCATATATATATATATATTCAAACAAATGCAATATTGTTGGAGCTGTGAATTGGTTCAACCATTCTAGAAAGCTATTTGTAATTATGCTGAGAAAGTGACTAAAATATCCATACCCTTTGACCAAGAAACCAAATTGCTATACATATATAGATGGCTCAAGGAAGTCAAAGATTTAAAGAAAGTTTCTATATACACAAACATCTTTTTTTTTTTTAGTGAGGCAATTGGGGTTAATTGACTTTTCCAGGGTCACACAGCTAGTAAGTGTTAAGTGTCTGAGGCCGGATTTGAACTCGGGTCCTCCTGACTCCAGGGCTAGTGCTCTATCCACTGCCTACCTAGCTGCCCCCACAAACATCTTTAGAACACCACTTTTCATGATACCAAAAAACTGGATTGAAGGATGGCTAAATAGTTTGTGGTACAGGAATATAAAGTAATATTACTATGCTATAAGAGCTGATGACTATGATGAATAAAGAGAAATGCCCAAAATGTATCTGAATTGATAGAAAGTGATGAATAAGGACTATAGCAATATAAATGGAAAGAACAATAAAACAATAAAAATTGAACACTGTGAAGTTATAATGACCAAACTTGGACTCAAAGAAAATCACTCCCATTTCCCTTTTAATAGGGAATCCATGGGTTTGTTACTCTGTCCTTATGGCCTCATCCCTGATAGGCTAGTTCCTCCCAGAACATCCATTTTAAGGAAAGAGCACAGGTCAGAACTGTCCTTATTTCTCTTTAAGATGCATTCCTGACTGTCCACACTTTCTCTACCGTGCTAGAGCAGCCTCCTTCTCCTGGAAATTCATTCTGTTCTTGGACTTCTCACAGTGGAAATACATTACCCCTCTATCCCCTTC
The DNA here is from genome assembly GCF_019393635.1 of Dromiciops gliroides. Taxonomy (NCBI): domain Eukaryota; kingdom Metazoa; phylum Chordata; class Mammalia; order Microbiotheria; family Microbiotheriidae; genus Dromiciops; species Dromiciops gliroides. The sequence goes on along the minus strand of NC_057866.1, from coordinate 237,440,006 downwards.
CTCTGATTCATTGTTTCCATTTTAATGGGGAAAAAAGCCTGGGTTAGTGATGTTTTCTTCATTCATCTCTGTCTCCCCTTTCCCTTTCATCTTCTTTTTATGCGCTGTCTTCCACCATTACTCATAAGCTCCTTGAGGGCACACACTTTCTGTATTTGTATTTGCTTGTATTTGTCTTCCCAGTACTCAGCATAGTGCCTGGGCTTATGGGAAGGAAGGAAGGAAGGAAGGAAGGAAGGAAGGAAGGAAGGAAGGAAGGAAGGAAGGAAGGAAGGAAGGAAGGAAGGAAGGAAGGAAGGAAAGGATGGAGGGAGGGAAGGAAGGAAGGATGCAAAGATTTATTAAACACCTGGTATGTGCCAGGTACTGTACTAAGCATTTTACAAATATTATCTCATTTTATCCTGGGAGGTAGATACTGTTCTTATCCCGAGTTCACATTTGAGAAAACTGAGGCTGATAGAGGTTAAGTGACTTGCCCAAGGGTCACACAGCTAATGTGTCTGAGGCCTGGTTTGAACTCAAGTATTACACACTGCAGGCTGGTATTCTATCCACTGTGCTTGTAGGTCACTTAATAAATGGTTATTGACAACTGAAATGACATTAGACTTCCTAATATGTTGGTTCACTTTGCTGAATATTTTTTTTTCCTCTTTATATTGAGGAATAGTTTTCTGAGAGGGGATAAGGGAGGATACAGGAGTAAATGTAAGTGATATAAAAACAAATTTATAAGTACAAATTTAATTTAAATAAAGGAATATATCATTGAAAAGGGAGATAAGCTGCTTATATGGCAATACTGGAAAATCATCATTATATTTTGAATGTTCCATTGGTATCCTTTTAACAGTCTGTTGATAGCAAGGAAGCCTCAATGCATTTTTGGTGGAATCCTTGTGTAAACTTATGGGAGGACAAGGTCAAGTGTCAACCTAGATGGGCTGGAATGGTGAGTTTGCAATTTGCATCACTAGAGAGAAATTCCATCCAGACCCATTGGAGCACTTGAATGATTTTACTTAAGGATCTCTTTTAGTGTACTTAAACTGTCAGTGTCTATATTTATTCACAATACACTGTATCTTGACTATGCTGGCCATGTATTCTACAAAGGCATAACAAATCTTTTCAGAATTTTCAGAATTTTTATTATTTTTTTTTTGCAGGGCAACGAGGGCTAAGTGACTTGCCCAGGGTCACACAGTCAGTAAGTGAGGCTGGATTTGAACTCAGGCCCTCCTGAATCCAGGGCTGGCGCTTAATCCACTGCACCACCTAACCTCCAAAGGCATAACAAATCTATGTAGTAATTTTGTGAGGATTATACCCTAGATAATATTATTTTCTTGTTTACTAAAACAATATAACAGAGAGAGAAAAACAGAGGAATTTTGTCTGAAATCAGGACACCAAGATTGTTTGTCATGAGAGAAAGTGGGAAGGAAGCTTACCTCAATTCCCTGAAATCAGTAGAATAGAACTTGAACATTTCTGAGCACTGGACCAAACCAAGAGGTTAACTTTGTATCTGCAAGTCTCCACCCTGTAAAAGTATTCTGAAAGAATTATTAACTACACAATAGACATGTGAGACAGCAGATGCTAGGCTCTCCCTTTCCCTCCCATTTTACCTCCTCAATCAAGCATATTTGTAGAGTACATATTTATCCACCCCTTTTTAAACTCTACCACCTCCCTTCTAGAAGGAAGTAAGCAGAACTCCTCATGAGCTATAAAAATATTGACAGTAGATAATGGGCCTGCATAAGATACTGGTGGGAAGGGAGTTAATAATCACAGGGTTGAACTGTTGGAAGCTTCAGATGCTGCCTATGGCCAGGATGGCGATGAATAACGTTTTTGTTAATATCTAGTTGGTGACAGAAAGCTCTTTCAAGTATTTAAGCTATCGTGGAACTGGAAAACATAATACCAGAGAGATGGAGAAGAAGAAGAAGAAGAAGAAGAAGAAGAAGAAGAAGAAGAAGAAGAAGAAGAAGAAGAAAGAAAAGGCATAACTATCTTGCATATAGCAATATATTTAAATTAATCATTTCTGATCAGTCATAACAACAAATGACCCCGCTTACTGAATTCTGAAAAAAGAAAGGGTGACCTTTCTGAAGTTTTTTTTAAATTAAGATTAAATTAGGAATAATTAAGTCCTTCAGGATTCCCCCCCCCCCCCCCGCTTTTTTTTTTTTTTTTTTTTTTTAGTGAGGCAATTGGGGTTAAGTGACTTGCCCAGGGTCACACAGCTAGTAAGTGTTATGTGTCTGAGGCCGGATTTGAACTCAGGTACTCCTGACTCCAGGGCCGGTGCTCTATCCACTGCGCCATCTAGCTGCCCCTCCCCCCCACTTTTTAAATAAAGACTAGAATTTCTGTGATGCCCATTAAAGGCATAAAGTTCAGTTATCAGAAATTATGAGTTTGCTTTGTCTTTAGAGATATTTTTATTCTTTGCACCTGGTGATAAGACAGAGCCGTCTCACTTTCATTGTTCTCATATTTAGGACTTAAATCTTCCATTTTTTGGAGAACCATTTAAAAGCTGGTGACATCTTTATGTTCTAAGGGGGCTAAGGTTAATTAAAATTGATCCAGAATACAGCATTGGAGTAGTTGGAGAATGAGGAAAAATATTCATTTTAAGGGAATCTTCACATGACAGGTGTCACATAGTAAACCAAACATATCACATGCTAGTTCTACAACACTCCCAAGTTTGGCCTGAACTAGATTAAAAGGTAATTTTAAAATAAGTAAAAATACAATAAAACATAGATAATGTTAATATGTGGTTTTCTAAGTCAGTATATGGCCTACAGGGGTCCTTATCTGTGGTATAGTGGCTCTATTTGAGTTTGAAACCACTGTAGTAAACTTTCAAAAAAGGCAATCCACTTATTGAAGAGAACAAACTCTTCCTTCTCTCCCCAAAGCTCTTTACTGTCCTATGAATAAACAAAACTGAAAAAGATATGAAGCATCATTTTAAGTAGATGATTAACCCTCCATTTGCCAGCTGTTATGATGAATGTCTTTAGACTTGAAAGACATTAAGTAGCACAAACCGTTCAGGTTCAACGTCATTCTTTGGATTTTATCCTATCTCTGTGCAGTTTATAAGAATTACACTAAATGACTGATTCATTTCAGTTGCTTGCACCTGGAAATGAAGAAATAAAATAATTTAAAGAGTTACCTACAATATAACTCTGGTGGTAGAGAAAAATGCAGGAGGTTGTCTTGAAAGAGACCATTGCCTTAGTAAACATCAGGAAACAGTTCAGAATGATTTATTTAATTTTTTTTTTTGCTTTATTTAAAGATCCCATAAAACCAATTTTCAAGAAAGTCTGAAGCAGGCCAGGTTAGTTTTAATCATCTTTGTTAATGATAGTTGATTTTACTGAATCAGAATGAGAACATCTTGCTAATTTTCTGCAGCTTTATTAAGCTGGTGTGGACATCATGAGGAAAAAAATAAATAAGGAGATACAGTGGGATAAAACTTGTTGATTTCTGCATTTTTCTTACAGTCAAACCATCCAGAGTAGGGATTCATCATTCAATTCTTGACATCGGTGATGGAAGCATTTTGCAATTTTATTTGCAAGTCTTGTCATCAAACTGCCTGTTCCTCCTTTCAAAGGAGGGCCTGTTTCGATGTGCTCTGAGGATGTATAAAATGGAGGTTACTATAGCACAGCTCCTTCTCAGGGAAGAATTCTGACTGCAAAAGAAATAGAGACTTCTGAATGTTGATCAAACAGATGGGCTGATGCTGCCCTGCATCAATGATCCAGAGTAGATTGACTGAGATTAGGAGAAAAAAGTCTACAGCATAACCATCGAAACCCTGCTATGTACATTGGCCAGAGAGGAGGCGGGGGATCTGGGAGGAGTTGAAAACACATTCATGCAAGATCCAATCCAAGAACAGGTTCTCCCCTCCCCCAACCCCTCCTCGGCAGCATCCAGACCAGAAGAGTGAGAACTTCGAATTAAGAGATCCAGCCAAGCTTCCCCTAAGGGGGGGGGGCAGAGAGAGCTACAGCCCTTTCTGTTGCTTGATTGGTAGACTTTTATTTTAACTAGCCGCATCCCTAACTACTTGGAAGAGAAGGGCAATTATCGTCTAAATGGGACTGGTATCATTCAGCTCTGACTATAAGAGAGCCAGAAAGTGCTAAAGGTGAAAGGTAGCGAGGACAGTTACTGCTTACGGGAGAGTGGGGGAGAGGAGGGTGACTGACGAAGAGAAGGGGAACGAAAGAACAGGACTGGAGAGGGAGGAGGATTAGTCAGGAGGGAAGAATAAAGAGAGGAGGAGAAATGGAGTTGGAAAGAAAAGGTAGGATAAAGGGAGAACGAGAGGTGATGTTGGAATGAGGAAACATAAAAGAGAAGTGGGTACCGAAAAAGAAGCGAATAGAGGCGAGGTAACAGCCATGGGAAGGAGAAAGGATAAGCAGTAAGGGAAACAAGAAGGAAGAGATGAAAAGTCAGAGGGGTCAGAGGGGAGAAAATATAAAGAGGACCAAGGATAAACGGAGACCGGTAGACTAGGGTGGTAGGTGAGGGTGTATGAGTACAACCTTTTGCTTTTTTGCTCCCTCACTTTGGGAGTATGGCCCAATAGATCAGCTCTGGTGAGTTGGGGGTGAAAAGCAAACTCAAGGATATTTCAGTGGGTGGTACCGCTGCCAGTGACGCTTCCTCCTTGTCCAACCGGGAGCCAATTACACACACACACACACACACACACACACACACACACACACACACACACACACACACACACCCCAACCTGGAGGAAGTGATCTTTGTCAGGAAGCTTGGAGACGAAGCAAACGATCCAAGTGAGGCTGGATTTAGTTTGACCAGCTTTCGGGGTGAGAGGTGTGTGTGTGTGTGTGTGTGTGTGTGTGTGTGAAACTCGTAAGGAACCAGGTTGATCTTCCTTCCTATCACTGATGAGTTACCCTCATTTCCTATGGGCATCTTCCTTCGCCGAAAAACCTCCAGTTAAAAGGTTTAGATTAAATTGATATCTCCCTTCCACCAACCCAAAGACTTTTTGAAACCCTTTAACTTTCTATTCTTAAGCCCACCGTAATTTCCAGATCCTCTGTTTCACTGTCTGTTTGACTGTGTCTTTGTCTGTTTCCGTCTGACTGTCTCTTTGTCTCTGTCTGTCTCTCTGTCTCTCGGATTGGGGGTTGTGGTGGTTAGTACTGACAAAAAGAAGCAGGTGCCCAAATGAGTCCTGGAGGCTAGGAATCATAAGAGCTTTGACAAAACTTCTTTTTGAAGTGAGAAAAATAAAGTTTAGGTTGGGAAAGGGGAACACAAAGGTGGAGACCATTCAAGGAAACTCGGCGGGGGGGGAGGTGGGGGGAGTTGAGTGAAGGAGGAAGAAAGAAGAATGGGCAGTCTTTGCCCGCGTTGTGCATTGCTGTGCAGAGGAAAGAGCTTTTACTGGATTTGGATCCCGAGAAGCCGGATTCGAATCTTACCTCTGCTACTTAAACATCTGAGTCGTCTTGGGCAAGTCATTTTTCTTCTTTTCTCCTCTTGTGCCCTATGCATAATGAGGGGATTGGACTGAAGTCCCTTCTCCCTCACCACACACACCGCAGGAAGAGGACGAGAAAGGGAATAGACTCGCCGTTTCCAGCAGTATTAACTGAATCCATGTAACAGGACCCAGAAGAGTGATGTAAAGTGTAACCAAGGAGAGAATGGGCCAAAAAACAGACAGGTTGCTGAAATCAATATTGCTCCTGGAAGGGGGGGGGAGAGAGAAACGCCCACATTTTTTAACTTCCTAGAAGACTGAATGGCGGCGGGAAAATGTCCGAATTAAATGTTATCACTGGTTTAGCCTCAGGCAGACTACCCAGACTCAGCATGGATATCAGCCGATTGAGCTATCCCCATCCTAATGGAGTGGTTTGCTTATGCTCTCATTTGTATACATTATGTTCTCTAGCTTACCGAGGCTAGGGCCTCGCTAGCCTCATCCTTGTTAAGTAGAGGCTACTGCTGAAACCTACAACGCGAGCTTCGCTAGGGATGTGACTCCGAGGTTTGGGGAATGAATCCTTCCTTCCAACCCCCCCCCCCCAATTCCACCGGCCTCTTCCAAATCCTTTCCCTCTTTGTGGACAACTTGTTCCGGGCTGGGCAAGAAGAGAACGCCCGCAGCTATCGTGCCACCCACAGAGATCACCCTGGGCTTATTCAGCAGAGGTGATCCGTTTAGTCACTTCCTAGCAAGAGAGAGCGCCAGGTATCAAAAGCCTAATGCTGCACGCCATTGGTCCACCCTCTCCCACCCTTGTATCGATGCCTCTCACCTTCACGCTTCGTCCCTGTCTTCCCTTCACATTTCTCCTCCCTCTAGATACCTATCCTCTTCTCTTTCTTGTTCATTTTCTTCCTTCTGCCCCTCTCCCCCTTCCTTCCTGTGGCTGTTACACAGCTTTTCATTCTCTTCCTTTCTCAGTTCCCCTTTTATCATCCCCCCCCCCAACTTGGATACATATTTTGAACGCATTTAATCCACATGGAACAATAAATTGTTCTTTAGACTATTTTAAGATACCTTTATGTAATGTATACCTCATAAAATGGAGACGGAGAATTAAAATAATACTTAGAACACTCAAATTACTCAACTTTTTAAAAAAAGGAAAAAAAAATCTTGGATTCAGACGCAGAACCCTGAAGAACTCTAGTAAATGTTTAGTTCGGAGAAACGTTTAAGGGAATAATGCCAGGCTCTCAGATGACCCAGGGTATAAAAAATGTATGTTATCACTGAATTGATCCGCAGGCCTACACATGAATCAAGTTAATTTACTTCCCTCTTCAGCACAGATCGCAACAAGGAAGGCTACTTTCCATCAAAACCTACAGCCACCATGAAGAATTTGCTCTTTGTACATTGGTGCCTTGTGGCTTAAACTCAACAACACCAATTGGCTGAACTCGCCAAAACTTCCTCTGCTGTTTGATATAAACCTTCAGGAGAATTTCCTTTCTGATTGGGTATTTGAATACCCTAGATGCCCTCCATTTCCATTCCCAAAGATGGATTCACAGAAAAGAACTGATGCTGGGTGAGGTACAAAGTTTAGATAAAACTTAGGCCCTGATTTCAATCGAGGGAAGGGAGAGGAAAAAGCACACTCAAAAGACTATATATAGGGGAAAATAATGGAGGCTACAAGTGTGACCAGTAGTGAATTGATAAAGAGCTACATCTTGAGTGAGGAAGTCTAGGGTTTGAGGCACTTCAATTTTGTCAACCCGGTACCCTCATTTTATCTGAGTATCCATGCCCCAACTCTTTAAGACTAAATTGCAGACCATGTACACACCTACATTGGTAAAGGGAGTTTCTTTTATTGGGAATACCCTATACCTGTGAAATCACAGCTATGGTTTTAAAAAGGAAAAAAGGAGGACTAGAGTTGCAAGGAAAATGTCATCTGACCTGAGGAGAAGTTTATATTGCTTTTGGGGGGGGGTGTTGGTGAGGCAGTTGGGGTTAAGTGACTTGCCTAAGGTCACACAGCTAGTAAGTGTTAAGTGTCTGAGGCTGGATTTGAACTCAGGTCCTCCTGAATCCAGGGCCAGTGCTCTATCCACTGCTCCACCTAGCTGCCCCTATATTGCTTTTTGAAGAGGGGAATGGGGGGGTGGGGTCCATGGGCTTCCAGGAAGAAGTGACATTTCAGTTGAATGATCCTTTGGAATTGAGAGACTAGTCAGGAAACCATAGTTCCTTCTGGTCTTTGTTCTGCTACTAAGTGAGGGGGCCTGAGAGAGCTTGGACCAATCATTTCTTTTCTCTGGTCCACGTGTCCCTTCAGTATCTAAATTCTGTGACCGTATGATGATGACACTACATAAAAAAATCGGCTTTTCTTTTCTGCCTTGAGTTAGTTCTGGAGCCAATCCTGAGAAATAGGGAATGATGATTATGAGCAAAAGTAGACTACCAACAGCTGTATAGGGTCTAAAGGGAAATGACTGTTGAGGTGGAGGAATCTCATGTGATCTTATAATTCCTGTCCCTATTGGGAGGATCCCAAAAGAAAGGTGAAAAGTCAGGTAAACTCCTCTCCTTACTCTCCCCTCAAGTAGACTGTTTTAGTAACATTTTGTTTACCCTAAACAGCTTAAGTACTTTCAAAGTATTCAAATTCTTTTTTTTTTTGGAAGGAGGGAGATCAGCTAGGGAAAAATGTCCTCTGGCTACTAAGAAAACACCAGGAAACGGTATTTTTAATCTTTAGAGTGGGGCGTAGGATTTTGTGAGTTTGTTCGAGTGTGCGGAGGGGAACACGGACAGCTCATTTGTACACGCACAACTTCGAGTCCACATTCAATGCTACAGGTGCATAAACTCGTAGGAGAGAGTAGCACTTGTCCGAGATCTCCCGCCTCCTCCTTCATCTATCCCTGCTCTTGGCATTTCTTTGGCTTTAACTTTCCGGAGTTTCTTTTCTTGCCTGGTTGCTGGGAAGTGCTGGGGGCGGTGAGGGCCCCTGCTGGCAAGGTGTGTGGGGGAGGGTAGCAGGGAGATGGGGGTGGGGTGGAAGAGGCGGCGGGGCCGGAATGGCTTGTCGCTGTGAGCGCTGCTGGTTGGGGGTGTGTGTGGAAGGGTTGTTGGTGATGATGATGAGGATGATGAGTAAGGGGAGGGATGATGATGGTGTTAAATGTGGCAGTGCAGCTCCCCGGGGAGTTGTCTGAAAGGAGAGTGCGCTCACCAGCTGACAGCGCGTGCTCCGCTCCAGACACTCCGCACCGTGGCCAGGAGCCTCTGCCAGCGCCTCTATTGTCAGCTTTCCTCTAATTAAGAAACACTCACATTACCGCAAACCACCCCCACGCTTCTTGGTTCCTGTTCTTTTCTTTTCTTCTTTTCTCCCCTCTCCTCCCCCACCTCTCCCGGGCGTGCACAGGTTTAACTCATTCCCTTCCTTCTCTACCCATCTCTTCAGTCAAGCTGAAGAAGGATGCGGGAGAATTAGTAGCTGGGGTGGGGTTGGGGGGGGAGGGCACAGATTTAGCAGAGACAAGCCAAAAACAACCAAGAAAATGTTCATATCTAATTCCGACAAATAAACTCCCACTGCTACAACTAGCCACTTGTCCAAAACTTAACTAACGTTCCATACCTTCCTTTCTCCCACTCAGTGTTAGTCGCCTTACTAAAGCTGTAAATGATGAGAGAGTCAAAGTAGTAATCTTCGTTGGGGAAAGCGCAAGCACTTCTAAGGGGGCTTTAGAGGTGACAAGGTGAGGTGATAAGCTCCTCTTGTGTTTCGAAGTCGGTGGCTGCACATTGCGGAAGAGAGCAATAATTGCAAAGTATTCACGGATTAATGATCACTTACTTGGTTCGGGTTTAAGCTATACAAACCTCTAAAACAAATAATAGGGCTGGAGACCCGTTAGAATAATGAATTGGTCAAAGTAAAGGAAATCCCTGGGTGTTTTTGTCAGGCATCGCCTATTTCGTAGATGTACCGTGGAGAACAAGTTTAAATGTCTTTGCTGCCAAAATAAGCTTCCTTCAGCCCTCCGTGAAATCAAATAAGTTTCCAAAGTGTGGTGAGCCAAAACCTTCCTCAAATAAGAAAAGCGGGTGGCGAGGAGGGAGGGTTTGAGAGAATATAAATAGGACTACTTAAAATATATAAAAACTTAAAAAAAAAACCCACCAACAATGCAACTGAAAAAACCCGATTTATCTGTCTTCATTACTTTAAGAAATGTCGTCTCTTTGTTTGTTTGGGGGATGTTAAGCATGCTTAACTTGCACACATAGTTGATTCCTTTGCTAGTATCTTGGATACTTGGATCTGACTTTGGAAGGTAGAAGCTAATTGCTAATAATGGAGAGAAAGGAATCAGCCAGCATGGCAGGAGTGGTCCGGCATATGGGGAATGAGCCCTCCGAAATACTCAATATTCAAGTTTCCAAAATATTAATGAGATTATAGCAACCTGCAGCTATATGTTACAGCTTGTTAATGGAGTGTAAGAGTACGGGCTGCCAGGGCTGCCAATCGTTTGTTATGCAAACTTTATAGCAGAACCTTAAAATGGAAATGGAGTTTATGCATCTCTGTCATAGGATAAAGAAAAGAGGAAGACAGTAGAGAGGGAAGGGAAGAAAGAAAGAAAAAGACAGGAGAAAGGGAGAAGAGAAATTTCTGCTTTAGCCTTGAAACACTAGATCTGTTTTGAAATTAGTTGTAGACCATGTATGGTAACTTGAATCAATTCCTGCTTGTCATTTTGTCTGATGTAGAGTTTAAAATTTTTCTTTTATTTTAGTGGTTTGTGCCTCAAAAGGAAAAGATCAATGAACTAGTTCCTGAGATTAAAACACACTTATAGCTCAAATACAACAATAGTGACTTTTAAAATAATTACTTGCCTCTTACTGAGTTGTAAGAGAATAAAGGAGCATTTAGAAAACTTTCTTTGGACTATGATGATGCTGTGTATGACAGGTTCCCAGAGATAGAGGAAAATATTGGAAGTATATAAAAGTTGGGAAAAGTATATATGTTAGGATATATATAGATATATACATATATACATATATATACACATACACATATCTATCTATCTATCTATCTATCTATCTATCTATCTATCTATCTATCTATCTATCTATCTATCTACACACACACATACACACACACACACACACACACACACACACACACACACACACACACACACCCTATTATGTGCCAGGCACATAGACTTCTCTGGTTTTTAGTCCTTGCTTTTGGCAATTACTGTCTGGGTGTCTTTGGGTAAGTCATTTAATCTCTGAAGGACTCACTTTCTTTGTCATCTATATAAGGAGGACTAGATGAAGCTATCACAGTACTTAAGTTTATAAAGAACACTGACTTCTTTAAAAAACGATCTTGCTTTTTTTTGGGGGGGGGTTATTGTGTGGATGATACAAGTTGAGCCAAACAACTTTCTTTCTATAAAGATGTAACACCTCACTTTGCTATTCTGCACCATCCTCCACCAACTCCATTCTCTATAGTAAAAACAATTCACTATCACTCTGTATATGTTCACATGACTGTGTTGTCATTAATGAAATTAAAATAACTATCAAACTAGGCTGAACTTTTCACCCTTCTGTGCTGTAGTATATGGAGTTTGGTGCACCCCTGATGGAAATGTGTTCGAAGCAATAGCTTGATTTATTCAACAGCCTGAAGATTTCTGATGTTTATCTTGAGCATGGCAAACTCAGTGAGTGCAAAAGGTTATCAAAGAGACAGGTGCATTGTTTCTCCCCCTAGAAAGTGTCACGATCTCTTGCTCACCTCTGCAGAGAGCCTAAAGGTAGCTATCAGCTTCATCTGGGGAGGTGTTCCAGCTGATTGCCAAGTATTCTAAGTTCGTTTTGCCTCCCTTTGCAGCAATAGCACAGATGGGCAAGGTTTAAGACAAGAGTGTCCTTCTGATCAAACAGGAGCTTGTTAATACCCACCAAACCCAGCTTCATAGCATCGTTAGACCTAGAGCTAGAAGGGACCTTAGAGACCATTTAATCTAGAGGTTCTTTAACCAGGGTCCTAGGACAAGGATTCTGTGGAAAAGATTTCAGGGGGGGATTTCACTTCAATAGCCTCAAAATGAAACTCCACATTTCCTTTCAATTACTTTAAAACACTATTCTGAAAGGGTGTCTATGGGATTCATTAGACTGCTGAAGTGGTCCACCACACCAATAGAGTTAAAACAAAACAAAACCAAAAAACCCAACACCTCGAGGTAGTCCAGCATCCTCACAGATGAGGAAACTTAGGCTCAGGGAGGTTAGGTCACCTGCCACGGTCAGGAAGCAGAATGGGAGTCAAACTCATGTCCTTTCTATAGGAGAGGCAATCTTTCCACTGCTAAATTGACTTCCAGAGATTCAGCTTCCTGTTATGCTACGGGCTAGCATTGTAGATGATATAAAGAATTTTGTTTTAAACCAGATGTTTTAAACACATAAGGTTTGGTCTCCTAGTTCACTATTGGTGACCCGACCCTTATTTTTTACATTCAAATAAGGGAATTTTAATACCCCTCTCTCCTTCCACTCCTTTTCTGCTACTCCTCCTCCTTTAATCTTCTAAGGGGACTATTACCATGAGAACCAGAACAACACCCCCTCCTTGTGAGGACAGCTACTCAAAGTGGTACTTCGTTTCTGCAATTGTCTCCAAATTTTAGGAAACAATATTATATCATGGTAGTAATGTTTCAACTCATTTGAAAGGGCAAATTACAAGGGAAGTGTCTTTTATTTCCAAAGGCAAGACTGGCTGAATGGAAATATAAACTTGATTTAGAAAGAATTTTCATTCTCCTGTATTTTTCTTTTAGTGAAGCCCTGGGTTTTTCTTTTTTGGATCCCTACTTGTGTGTCCAATGGAGGCAGAGAAGCATTTGTCTTTAGCCTATAAATTTGCCCTGTGTTTGACTAACATAAAACGATTTACATTTGATTAAAGTTTGTTTCTTTCTTTCTTTTAAAATGAAATTAAACTAGCCAATCCAGATAAAGGTCATTGATGGAAAGTTCTCCTGAACTTTCAGAAGCTTTCCTCTTTAGGACAGGAAACCTTGGAGGAAAACCTCAGAGAAGTTTTCTTATAAATATAGCATCTAGGAGAGTGATATAGAATATATAACAGTTTTATTTCACATCTGAGTTTCATAAAACACTCCTCTATCCTAGAAAATTCATTCGAAAACAGACATTCCCATTTAAAAATAATAATAATTGAAAAACAAGAGTCAAACCAGGTCCAATTTTTCATATTTATTTTCATCTTTTGCAAAAGAAAGTACATCATAAAACAATGGCAGTTGGCTTTTCTAAATTAAAATAAATGATCTTGTAGAAAAAGTAAAAAATGAAAAGATAAGTAGAAATGGTAGCAAACACTCGGTAATAAATAAGTTTTCTAACATCAATAAAGCTAAATAAAATCGACCAAAAATTTTGACACGACTAAATTGTTTTTTTTTTTCTTTTTAAAGCAAACATTTGCAAGGAGCTTAAAGATTATAAGTGGCCATGTTAAAAACTGGTTTCCAGTTGGCAGTTAAATTTTCTCTTGGAGCCGCATTTCTTGCGGCTGATAAAGTGCGTGCGCCAAGCTTCCTTAAAGACACCAACGTTATTAACATCAGATATGCGTAATGGGTATATTTATATACTATATATATATATGTATAAACCGCAAGGCTTTGCCTTGTCTGACAATTACACACATCAAAAAGGTATACTCTTTATAAGCATCTTGCTTTCCATTTAAAAAAAATTAGGAATATAACTTCGGAAGACTACCGCCCACACATGAGCACGCGGAAAAAACAGAAATGCCCAGGGCATAAAATAAATTAAACCCAAATTAGCAATGGAAGTGAAGCTGCTGTTTTTAACCAGCTTGTTGGCAGTAGGCAACTAGACTATTGATGTAAAAATATACATACTGTATGTATCTACAAAGGGTTAAAAGGTAGAGACAAAGGAAACAACGTTAACAACCAATTTTCACCAAGAATATGGGGGGGGGGGGCGTTTGTAAAGCCACCAAATGTTGCAAAACGTGGCCAAGTCTTTGCTGGACAATGCCGAATCATGTAGCAACAATAAAAGTGGGACACCTTTCCCGGTATCTGATAGAGTCGACTCTGGTTTTGTCTGTTACCTCCCTAACTTGCCTCGTCCGAGTCACTGTAATGAGAATGAGGGGAAAACTCCCCATCACTTCTGTGGGACCTGGGAGAAGTTTTGCTACTTTCTTCCTGCACTGGCTGCAAGATGCCTCCAGGCAGAGAAGGAGAAAGGGTCTTTTGCGCCATCATAGCGGTCAGAGCGTTTTCTTCGAAAGATGAGAAATGCAGAGCATCTAGTTGCACAGAGTAACCTCCCGCGGAGGTCGGGGCGGAGAAGCGTGTCCTACAATTACCCTGCGGGGATGGTCTTGATCCACCTCCAGGGGCAGGGGAGACTGCAGAAGTGCTGGCCGCTCCTGCACTCGTTTCGTAGGAAGATGCTCGAAGGTGGTGGTGGTCGTTTTTGCAGGAGGCTGGGGGTTGGGTTGGCTGCTCGCCACCGCTAGGTGTTTGCAGCAAATCGGACAGGGCATTAATGTAGATTTGGGCCATCTGCAGAGTTTCGTACTTGGAGAGCTTCTTGTCGTTATTGAAGGACGGGATAACGTTGCGCAGCTGGTCGAAGGCGTGGTTGAGTCCGTGCATCCTTCTCCTTTCTCTGGCATTGGCAGCCAGCCTTCTCTGCTTCTGCACCCCGTTCACCTGTTTGCTGGAAGGGGCTCTCTGCCTGCTGCAGCTCAGTTCATCCACCACTAACCCACCTTTCAGTTTGCACAACTGCTCCCGCACTTTCACCGAACCAGGACTCTTGCTGAGGCTGCTGGTGCTTCCGCTGCTGCTGCTACTGCTGCTGCTACTGCTGCTGCTACTGCTGTTACTGCCGCTCCTCCTCACAAGTTCCCCTCTGGGGTCCGCCTCGTCGTGGTGGGACAGGGTCTCAGCTGCACCCAGTTCCGGGGAATGCAGCAAGTACTGGGCGGCGCGTGCCGTGCAGATGCCCTGCAAAGTGGGAGCCAGCCAGGCGCGTGGATCGGTGCTGTCCAAGAGCGACAGCCCAGGAGGATATCCTTGGTGCTCTCTCCCAGGAAGAGTTGGAGCTGGCTGCGGCTGCTGTTGCTGCTGGTTGTGGTGATGTTGATGGGGATGAGAGTGGTGGTGGTGGTCTCCTAACTCCTTCACTTCAGCCCACTCTTCTGCGTGCAGCAGACGGGACATTGCACCACCGGGTCGATCGTAAGGTGTAGCAGCGCTCACTCGCAATCAGCACTCTAACAGCAAAAACCTTTCAAGGTTTTCTTCTTTTGCAAAGTTTTATTTTTTTCCCCCTCCCTCCCCCCACCCACCCCCGAGATCACACACCAGGTCGCGTGCAACGAGGCTTCTCCGGTTGCTGAAGGCGCTGCGCCCCTTTAAAAAGCGGCACGCGCCAGTGTGTCTTTCCACCTCCCCCCTCTCCCAGCCCCCTCCTCGCGCCGGTCGCGTGTCAAGTCAGCCAATGGAGGCTGAGGACAGGCGCGTGCGAGGAGCCAATCAAAAAGTTTTACACCAGGAGAAAAGTTACTGCACTGGGGAGAAAGGCTCTCTCCCAAGTTTCCCCCCCCCCTTTCTTTTCCTTTTAAGTCATCAAATTCATATGTTAATAGAAGGGGTGTAATTTGACTCCAGTGTTATGTCACCAGAGGGCTGATATCTATGCTGTGTGTGTGCGTTTGTGTGTATGTGTACAGTGACCTATAGGCATAGTACCTTATGCTACTTCTATCAAAAGCTCTCCGTACCAGATCGGCTCAGTGTTGCAGGCAGAGCCTTGTTCCAGCTCCTGTGGTCCCGGAGAGGAAACCTACCCTTCACCTTCTCTCTTTTCCTTGAGCGCTCGCGGATAGGTGGCGGGGGCACACAAAACACACAGAGACATACCCACCTACCCACCACTTATTTTCAATTTTTTTTTTTTTGGTCTTTGTGTCTCCAGCGTTTAGCGGCAGTACCTGGCACACTGTAGTCGATCATCAAATTTGAAGCAACCATATATTTTATACTTTATTAAGAACTGTCTATCACATCAAAACACTGTCCTTACTGGGAAAAACATGCCTGTTACAGATCATCTTTCTCGAAGTTTATATTATTCTACGTCCCACAATTTTTCTTCTTGGTTCATGAGTCACACTTACAACTACATTTTTTTTCTATCAAATTTTTTTCCCTCCTTTTGGTCACGAAATTATATTAACATTCCGAATTCTATCCTGATATCCATCTTTGAGCTCTCAACCTGAATTTGCTTTAATTTCTTGAAGGTTTTCGAAGCACTTCGTAGAAAGACTCTACAGCCGCGCCGCAGTGCTTCCTAAAATACCCTCAGAAGCCCAGGTAGAATTGGCAAAGGATAAAGAAGAGCCAACAATACATCAATTTGGAAAACTTTCAAGTACCATAAACTCTGTGCAAGTGTTTCTTCCTCAAGGGTTTACCCCCTGGAGACTAAGCGCAGCTTTTGCTAGGCTTATCTAACGCGTCTGCTTCCCCACGGAGCTGCACTCTTTGCCGGCTGCCTGCACGCCTGCCTCCCGTTTTTTCAGGCCTGGGGGAAATACAGTCGTGGTTGCTTAGGTAGTTGGAGAAGCTGCAGCCCGTGCCCTCCAGGTGAGCTCTCCCCAACCTCTCCTTCGTCTCGGGAGGATTAGTCCAGCCTCGTTCTATTCACAGCCCAGAGCCAATCAGGAGCAGCCCTCCTCCCCAGGGCACGCTCCAGCTCGCGCTGCTACTGCCCCACCTCTCCGCCCTTTTTTCCAGAACCTTGGCTGTGGTGGGGGCTGGGGAGACCAACCTGCTGCTGTCTTTCCTCCAACCCGACTCGCTCTGGCCCCACTACTGGTAGAAGTGATGTTAATTCAAGCAAGAAAGACAATAGAGAAAAAGAGTGGGAGAGAAGGAAGCTGGTGTCACAGCCCTTCTTGTGTTCTCGCTAGTATTTACAAAGGACCTTCCAACCCTTCCTCCTTACTGGGTGAAACTTTCTGGAGTTGGATTACTTTCCAGCTCTTAATCTTTTATTCTTATGAGGCAGGATTTTTACAGAGCAGTGACACGAGCTTTCCTTTGAGCCTCCCTTCCCTCCCTCCCTCCCTCCCTCCCTCCCTCCCTCCCTCCCTCCCTCCCTCCCTCCCTCCCTCCCTTCCTTCCTTCCTTCCTTCCTTCCTTCCTTCCTTCCTTCCTTCCTTCCTTCCTTCCTTCCTTCCTTCCTTCCTTCCTTTCCTCCTTCCTTTCCTCCCTCCCTCCTCCCTTTCCTTCCTCGTTCCCTTCCTTTCCTTCTTTATTTCATCCCTCCTTCCCTTTCCTCCTTTCTTCCCTCCCTTCTTTTTTCCCTCCCTTACTATTTTTCTTTCTTCTTTCCCTTCAATTTTCCCTTTGCTTTTTTCTTCCTTCCCCCTTTCTTCCTTTCCTTCCTTCTTTTCTCCCTTCTTTCATTCCTCTCTCCCTCTTTCCCTTCTTTCCTACCTTTCTTTCTTCCCTCCTTTCTTTCCTTCCTTCTTTCTTCCCTTCCTTCATTACTCCCTTTCCTCCCTTTCTTTTCTCCATTTTCCTTTCCTTTTTTCTTTCCTTTTTCCTTCATTTCCTTCCTTCTTTCCTCCTTCCTTCCTTCTTTTCTTTTCTTTTTTTTTTTTTTTTTCAACATTCAGAGCCATTTCTGGATTTATGAACTTTCAGTACTAGACTGCGAAGCTCGGCTAAATTAAATATTAGGCTTTGGGGACGAGTATTTTTTAAACTAGCATTTACACCATGCATATGTTAATGTTAAATTACATTAATATGATACTTAGATCATTACATGCATATAAGTTTATTGTTAAAGTTGTTACTACATGTGTTAAATTACTACATGTTACTACATGTGTTACATTAAAGTTAGTTTATGTTTTAACCACGGCAATCTCTAAACAGTTGAAATTGAAAATCACCCAAAGGATAAGGGAGAGATGCATGGTGTCCCGAATAGATTGTAACACATGACAAATTAGGAAAAATAAGCTATGTAAAGAAGGAAAGCAAATGTAGGAGAGGAACAAAGGTAGGTGTGGTTATTAAGTGTGAGGGAGGCACAATGGACAGCCCTAAAGATCCATTGGTATTCTCCAGTATCCTGGATCTGTCAGTAGAAAGTGCAGAAGGCTTCTAGCACTCTGGGTGGATCCTCCCTTGAAAAACTTTCCTTTGAAGTAGTTTTAAGGAAGGATAGAACTAATTAGACAATTAGGTCTGATCAGCTTGAATAATGAATCCTCTGAAGTGGTACCAAGTAATCAAACTCACCCTATTTGAAGTTACAATTATATTAAATATGGTCATTGGTTCCAGCCCAATGCAAATATGTGGTGCAAATTGAAATAATGTGACTACTTTAGGGGATTTCTTAACACTACTTCATTCATACTTTTAGGGACCATCAGCAACAGTACTGGAAATTCTTTTTTTTTTTTTTTTGGTGGGGCAATGGGGGTTAAGTGACTTGCCCAGGGTCACACAGCTAGTAAGTGCCAAGTGTCTGAGGCTGGATTTGAGCTCAGGTACTCCTGAATCTAGGGATCAGTGATTTATCCACTGTGCCACCTAGCTGCCCCGCTAATAAGTCTTCTTAACCATAGTTTCTTCTCTTTCTTTTGTGTAGTCAGATTAACTTTCCTAAAACTATGTTCTGGACATATCATGCCTGCTAAAAACAAAAATAAAAAAACCCCCAATACAATAAACCAACCAAACAAACAAAACACTTGCAATAGTTTCCCAGTTTTTATTTTATTGAATAAAATCCAAATACCTTAGTCTGGTCTTTAAGGCCCTCCATTGTGCTACTTCTCCAGCCTTACTCAATACTAAGTCTTTATATACACACTGTATTTCAGGGAAAAAAAACACAACAAAATTATTTGTCATCCTTAAAATATATCTTGGGGTTATCTGCCTCTGAGCTTTTGTTCATTGTGTTTTCTCTATCTGCAATGCCTTCTGAAGTTCCAACCATCTTTCCATGCCAGATGCCAACTCCACCATGAGCCCTTGTCCTGATTTTTTCATAGCTAGAAATTATCTCTGAATTCCTGTGGCTCTTTGTAGTTCACTTAAGGTACTTTTCTTTTTTTGCCTTATGGAAATATTATCTATTCAAAGGTGAAGTAGAGTAGAGGGAACCAATTCCAGTGTACTTTAGGGACTATTGTATGAAGAGAATATATACACAATTATCTTGGAACCACCTGCATGCTATTATATCTTCAAGTATATACTCACATATATAAAACAATATTATTTATTTCTGGTTATTTTTAAACTACTCATTGAGGTTCTGCTAAGATAGTACATAGTGAGCTTCATTCTTGGTACAAAATAATAGTAACTAATTGGTTTTTCCCCTAGAATTTAGTTTGTAACCATCATTCACATTCCCGTGGGGCTTTAGGAGCCTAATCTTTATGTAATAGTTCTGTGGCTTTAAGCACATGAGATTGGAATAGCATCTTTTCTTTCCTCTGTTACAAACAATCTCCCCTAGGAATTGCCTGTGGTAATAAATCATTTCCTAAGTTCATGTGTAGAAGATTATTAGTATTATCTGAGATGCTTCTTTCTCATTGTAGGAATGTAGGGCATCTGACATTATCTTCTCTCCTAGATAGCACCTTCAAAGTAAGTATAATGAGAGACTGGCCAGGAAGCCCAGTCCTTAAGTTGATGGGTGTATTCTCTGTTGATTCATGTGAACTTCAGAGCACGAGCTCTGGTTCGAGTGCCATGTAAACAAGAGACTTTTAAAAGCTTGGAACTTCCATGAGAGAGTTTGACATCAGTGGAAATAATTTTTCCCACTGGACAAAGGCCCCATTTGTTCTCAGATGACTGACTGATTTATGGAATAATTGCATGATTATAGCCGATGAGAAGTGATACTAGATAAAACCCAGTGGATTAAGGATACAAATTTAGTTATCGAGAAGTTATTCTATGGTTGAGACAGTAGAAGAGGTAGAAGCTATGTATCAGAACCCTGTAGAGCCAATATAAAGTTCAAAAAAGTAGTTTGCCATAAAGTAGGATTCCTTATATGAAATATTCTGGTTCTCACCTTTGAAGACTTTTGAATTTTGGGAGTTTTGTGTATAGGTTTTTTAATCTCTGAAATTCCTGGTGGTGAGGAAGCATTTCACTCAGTAAACATGACTATGTTTGGAAATACAAACAAAAACCAGGAAGCTTCAATATGTATTGAATGAGTATTGTAGGAATATATGCATATGGCTACCCTGATCCATTCTGACCTATTCTGACTTTTAGAAGGAATCAAGAAATCCAGAACTATTCTTTATTTGGTTTTTGGTTTTGGTGAAGCAGTTGGGGTTAAGTGACTTGCCCAGGGTCACACAGCTAGTAAGTGTCAAGGGTCTGAGGCTGGATTTGAACTCAGGTCCTCCTGAATCCAGGGCCAGTGCTTTATCCACTGTGCCACCTAGCTGCCCCTAGAACTATTCTTTATTAATAAAAAGAGGAACTGTAATTTATGGAAGGGGGTTTCACATAATTGATCTGTGCTTTTGGAAAATCACTTTGGTGGCTATGTGGAAGCTGGATTGAAGTAAGAAGATTCTTGAAGTAAGGAAACTAAATTGGAGTCTACTGCAATAGTCCAGGAAAGTTGTATAGATGGTCTGATGGCTATGTGATGGAGACTAGGTCACATATGTGTGACATCTTGCTTTGCTAAGCCTCAGCCTTGAATTGTTCCCACCTGCCTTCACTTCTATTCATATGCTATTGAACAAAGATGGAGAAAATTATGAAACTATATTGACGGATTCACTACAAATGTCTGTTAAAATAATAATAGCTACCATTTATATAGCACCTGCTATGTGCCAGGCACTAAGTAAGTACTTTTATAAATACTATCTCATTTTATCTTCACAATAACTCTGGGGGGTTAGGTGCTATTATTCCCCATTTTATAGTTAAGAAACTGAGGCAGACAGAGATTGAGTTCCAAGTCATACAGATTAAACTCAAATCTTCCTAACTCCAGGCCCAGTTCTCTATCCACTGTACCAACAAGCTGCCTCCCTGTGCATAAGCTCAACAGTGAGTGCCCCAATTTAGTTCACTATCTCATTGGCCACACTGGCTTTTGCATACCTATTCATCTCTTCTTAAACCTCATAGCTCCTCTTCCTCCACTCTCCCAGCTGAGAAACTTGCTTCATACTTTTCACTGCAAAAAAGAGAGACGACTATCATCTTTGTCTTTTGGCTTCCATCAAATCCCAGCTAAAATTCTACCTCTATAAGAAGCCTTTCCCAATTTTCCTTGATACCAGTGCCTTCTATCTGAGATTATCTCCAGTTTATCCTGTATGTTGGTTGGTTGCCCTTCATGTTTGAAAAGGACCAAAATGGCATCACTGTGTTGGGGTTAAGGTTCACTATGTCCAACTGTGTTTGATCAGATCAATACAAACTCAGAAGGCTTTACCACAGGTTGGTCTATATGAACATTGGGAGTGCACATGTCTCTACATTTGTGCATCTCACATGTCTTTTGAGCTACTGCAATTCTGTTTTGCTCACAAACCCCAGCATCTTCTTTGATGCAGGCTGGACAGTTCTGTCACCATCTCCTATGTCTCCCAGTTGTTCTTCAGAGTGTCTTTATGCTTGCCTTGTGTGAGTTCTTAAAAAATGTCTTTTAGGCAAATGTACATTTGGCATTCAAACAATGGGGCCGGCACATCACATTTTCACTCTGCAGTAGAGTTTGAAGGTCTGGCAGTTCAGCTCAGGAAAGGACCTCAGTATCTTATCTTGTCAGGTGATCTTCAATTCAAATAGAAGTGATTTCATTTCTGGCATAGTGCTGGTCTACCATCCAGGTTTTACCGGCATACAGCAATGAAGTCTGCACAACAGCTCTGTAGACCTTCAGTTTGATAGGAAACCTCTTTTCTCCCACATTTTCTTTCAGAGCCTCCCAAACACTGAGCCAGCACTGGTAATGCATGCATCAACTCCATCATTTATGTCTACATTCCTGGAAAGTATACTGCTAAGGTAAGTGAAATTATCCACAACATTCAAAATTTCTCCATTTGCTCTTCCACATATGATGGTTCCACATATGGATGGTGTGGTGCTGGCTAGTGAAGAACCTGTGTTTTCTTGATGTTAATCATTAGGCCAAAATTAGCCCAAGCAGCAGAGGATCAATCCACGCTTTGTGGCATCTCAGCCTCAGAGGATGCATTGAGTGCACAGTCATCTGGGAACAAAAAGTCAAGCAACATCTGGGAACAAGTCAGAGTCCTCCACTTTAGTCTTGGCTCTTAGCCTTTTCAAGTTAAATAATTTACCACAAATGTGGTAGGTGACCTTGATGCCATTTTTATCCTCATTGACACCACTGGAGAATTTCTTTGTCTTAATTATTTGAATTCTATTCCCTCTCTGCCTACCTGTCCCCATAGGCATGTTGTTTGAACTAACATATGTCTTTTGTGATCTGTCCATTTGAGACAGTTTCTAGAGAAACACATCCAGTTTCTATATTAACAGGAAAATGATGACACCTGTGGTCTGCTTGTGGGCAACAGGAAAGAATGAGTGAATTGATCTGTGTTGGTCAGATTGCTAGAGGTGGTGGCCATTGATCAGAATGGATTCCAAGAGAGACTAATTCAATCTCAATCAATTCATTTTTTAAAAAAGTATTAATTAAGCATCTATTATGTGGTAGATGCTAGAGATGCAAAGATAACAATGAATCAGACCTCAGACACATTCTATCAAAAGACAACAGCATGCACATAATACAAAATAAATACTTTAGAGACTGTGAGTCCCACTTTCCTCTTGTTCATGATCCCAAGGTCAGAGTTAGCTCATGTTCTCCAAGCAATGAGTGTTACTCCCTTTTGAATCTTATTTCAATCCTACAAGGTCCTATTTCTATCATCTGCATAGAAACCTATGTTATTTGATCAATTTTCATCTTAGTATAACCACAAGGGAAGGATATGGTGAAATTGGTGTTTAATGAAGACTTTCTTGGACTTCGATAGTTGGGAGTAGGAAGAGATTGAAATTTTCTCTTCTGAAAAATATACATGAAAATGTTTGATTTTGTAACCAGGAAAAAAGCCTACCGAAACAATAGACTTTGCAGTAACCATTCTCGGAATTTTGGAGATGTAACATCTTTCAACATTTGATTTTTTTCTACTTCTCTTCTTTGCCCCACCCCAAGAGTTTCATGTCATATATTTGTTTTTAAAATGAACATGAATTCAAATTATTTTTGTGATACAACTTTAAATAAATGGAAACACCTGAAGACTCAGCACACAAAAAACATTTTATATAAACTGATAAGAAAATTGGGAATCATTCCCACTTTATTTACAAAAAGAAAATGAAAAAAAAAAGATTACTCCTGATGTCAAGACTATGAGTTAGAAACTTCATTGTATAACCATGATACAGAAACTCAACTCTCTTATCATTCCAGGCCTCTGGCAGACTGAAAGTCTTTTGTCTGTTCAAACAAGTCATTCATAGAAGTCTTTAGAAAAGTCCACTTTTTTAACCTATGTGTGCACGCGTGTACGCGTGCACTCGCACACACACACACACACAGAGCACCAAATTTAAGCTTTGCTTTATTTTATTAAAAATACTACAACCTGTCTCACACATTTTATGTAAGAGACTCTTCTTGTAAGAGACTTTCTTAGAAAGCATCATTTTTGCTGGTATACATTTTAAAAGAAGTAGTGTACAGGGAGTGTTATAGTACATGGAGATTAAAAAAGAAATAATAGTTCAAAAATATCTTATTCCAATAGAAACATATAATAAATTTTATTTCAATTAATGGATCTAGTAAAAGACTATATTTACTAGATCTGCTTTGCAGATTTTGGTAAACTACTTTGAGAAAGCTTTAATTCTTCCTTCCTTCCTTCTTTCCTTTTTCTCCCCTTCTTTCTCTCTCTCTCTGTCTGTCTATGTCTCTCTTTCTTTCTTTCTTTCTTTCTTTCTTTCTTTCTTTCTTTCTTTCTTTCTTTCTTTCTTTCTTTCTTTCTTTCTTTCTTTCTTTCTTTCTTTCTTTCTTTCTTTTCTTCCTTCCTTTCTTTCTTTGTCTGTTTAGTCCAGGCCAGAGATTTCCCTGTCAAAGGAAACTTCTGATGAGGAAACTCTATCTATATGTATCAGCAGTAGTTCTGCAATTAATTTTGTTGTTGTTGTTCATTAGTTCCAGCTGTATCTTACTCTTTGTGACCCCATTTTAGTGAATTGCCTGGAGACACCGAGAGGATAACTGTTGATCAGGGTGTGTCAGAGACCAGGTTTGAACCTAAGCATCATGGTATGGTGGAAAGAGTAGTAGTTCTGTAGTAAGAGGAATTGGGTTCACATCCCATCTGTGATGTTACCTGTGTGATCTTGGATAAGTCATCCAATCTCCCTTTGTCTCAGTTCCCCTGAACAATGATGGGGTTTGACTTGATGGCCATTTAGGTCTCTTCTAGCCTAGATCTATGATCATATAGCTCCGGATGTAAGAATTTCTGATTTGTGTATGTTTGCTTATATATATATATATATACATATGCATATATTCTACTGTATATACTTTAAATATTATAATTAATTATTTGTGTCACAATCATTTCATGCTCAGTGTTGGTGACACCTTTGTTCTCCCCACTGCTCCAAAGCAATGAAAAGAAAGTTATATCTAACAGAACTGCTGACATGGACTATAACAGTAATTCACCATTTCCATCAGTGAAGGGAGCAGCCAGGCTAAAGCAAGACAAAATATGGGTTGGGGGGAAGGGAGGGAAGGAGAGAGACATAGACGTAGACATATAGACATAGACATATAGACATAGACATAGACACACATACACATATACGCGTGTATTTCACATATGTGTATGTCTGTTTACCTACTTCAGACATATGTTAGCTGTATGACCCTGGGAAAATCACTTTTCAATGCCCCAGACAACTTTTTAAGCCTAAAAGATGTAGAGCAGTTACCTTGTCAGGAGCTTCCTATGTAAATGAAATCACAGGTCACAGGTCTAGACCAAAAAATACATATATGTATATGATGCTTTATAAACTATTACATAAATATGGACATAAGGGGAGTTGAACTGGACAGGGGATGTTAATTGATCAATTTGATGAACTTACTGGTAGTTGAGATTCCTTTTCAACTCTTTGGTAGCTTCCACAGTTTTCCATAGAGAGAACGTGGATATATTTGTTGGAATCTTGGTAAGAAGATGAAAGAGAAATCCTATTTAAGTCTCAGTGACTAGGGCTGCCCCATGTTCTAGAACTGGTTGATTTGGAACACCTTTCCCCCCATCATAAGGGGTAGATTTCACCAGATGAGGCTTTCTATATTGGGTTGGTTTGGACTTATGAGAGCATAGACTTTTTAATGATAATTTTCTTTGTGCTGGCCTTTAAAAGTGAGTTGACAAACCAATTCAATCACTTTTGGCTTCTTGTCCTATTAGACTGCTACAATTATTTGTGTTTCTTCTGGAGTACAGCAGAAGTCTGATTTCCTTAGGGCAGAAACACCCTGGGAACTACATATGCTCACTCATATATCCTTTTAGGGAAGTTTTCTGGTCCATTTTTTACTTTCTTTTTTCTTTTTAAAGTACATGTCAGAAGCTAGAGTGTTAAAAGTAGACTTTTCCAGCCCCAGATTGTAGTTATCAGTTGGGACAATGTAGGAGTATTCTGGAAAAGTACACTGAAGTTCCATGAGCTTATATACATGGTCCTAGAGGAAGGTCCATGGGCAATGATGTTCCTAAAGTCCTTGCTTCTTAGTTAGGGGAGGGAGATTTTTGAGTGGTGTTAGCTTTAGATGTGATCTTGAAAATAACCCAAAGTATTACAATATGAAAAACTGGATATTTGAAAAAGATAGGGAGATCCTGAGAAGTTGTACCTTTTGGGAATAAGTAACTAAAGTCACAACCTGGCTGCAGAGAAGGCTGGTACTTTGTTTCACTACCTGACCCACTCCATGCCCCTAACCCCTCACCTCCCACCCCCATGAGAATGCATCATTCAGATATAATGGATTTGACAGGAAGGGTGTTGCCTGCCTAGCAGCTCCAAAGCATGGTCACTCAGTTAATTTTCTTTGTATCTTTAAGTTTACTATCTGGGAACATGAATCCATAACAAACTCACTCTAAAATTTTTGTTGAGTTTAATGACAGTTCTATTTGCAGGATGGTGGCAAAATTGGGTCTACCATTACTAGAGGTAAGACTTACATGCTAGACAGCTATGTCTACATACTTCAAATTCTAGTGGGTTCTATCCGTCTGGGAAGACTTTGAGTACTATTCTGAGACAAGCTGCTTCCAAAGATTAGATCACTTAAAATGGATTTATTATAAGAATTTTCATCACTAGGTGATGAATTTATTGGCTATATGATCCATTCAGTGTATTAAAAATACAAAATAGCTTTCATTCCTGTGCAACTCTCTTCCTCTTCCATAATGATGACACCAACATCTAGTGTGGAAGATGAAAACAGAGATTTTACAAAGAACTTTTCAAAATCCTCCAAATAAAATCAGCTTATACCTTGGTACTTGATGGCTCCAGCATGAAGAAGGGCAAAGGGGAGAAATAAATATTTTTAGAGAATATGAGGTAAAAGCAGAAGATAGAATACCGAGTTTATGAAACAATAGCACATAGACCCATTTGACTTGAACACAAAAGGTATAAAGGGAATTCTTCAGAAAAGGAGTCAGAAGTCGTAGGACAGGGGCAGCTAGGTGGTGCAGTGGATAGAGCATTGGCCCTGGATTCAGGAGGACTCGAGTTCAAATCTGACCTCAGACACTTGATACTTACTAGCTGTGTGACCCTGGGCAAGTCACTTAACCCCAATTGCCTCACACCCAAAAAACAAAAACAAAAACAAACAAACAAACAAAAAAGAAGTCATAGGACATGGCAAGCACTGCATAACCTCACACCAAATGCAATTAACTCTATCTTTAAAAAACAGGAAATACAAATTTACTGAAGTTTTATTCATTCCATAATTAGCTATTTATATTCAGCAAAATACTGGACTCACAAATCAACATCAAAATTATAAGAAAAGATAAAAATGAAACATTTGACAATATAACACCTCCAATGTGACCTGTCTTAAGAAATTTATTTTTTAAAATGGAAAATAGAGAAAAATAGGAGTTTCATTTATAGAAAATAATTGGCAATAAGAAAGAGATGAAAGAAGATCCAGAAACAGCTTCAGCAAACACTTAGTCTCTCTGCAAAGTGGAGAGACAGAGCAGGCAAAGATAACAATCATTTAAAAAAGATTGTTTTCTACAATCTCATGTAATATTATCAAGGATAACAAGGGAAGATAATGACCAACATAGTAACTAAAGTAAAATGTATCAGAAGGCTATTCCTCACTTTTACCCCATATCTAATCTGTTGCCAGGCTCTACTGATTCTACCTTTGCAACATCTCTCATATTGTTCAGCTGTGTTTCAGTCATGTCAAACTCTTCATGACCCCATTTGGGCTTTTCTTGGCAAAGATACTGGAGTGGTTTGAGATTTCCTTCTCCAGTTGATTTTCTAGATGAGAAAACTGAGGCAAACATGGTTAAGTGATTTTCCAGAATATCAGGGCATTTTCCCCTAATGATCTCTTGGAAGATGATGTCTAAACTGTTATTTTGATCATGGTTTTCAGGTAGTCCAGTAATTTTCAAATGATCTCCACTGGATTTATTTTCCAGGTCAGCAGCTTTTCCAAGAAGATATTTCACATTGCCCTCTCTCTTTTTTTTATTCATTTGGATTTGCTTTATTGTGTCTTGGTTTCTCATAAAGTCAATAGCTTACATTTGTTCAATCCTAATTCTTAGGCAATTATTTTCTTCAGAGAGCTTTTGTATCTCCTTTTGCATTTGGCTTTTCAAGCTGTTGACTTTTTTCTCATGACTTTCCTGCATCACTTTCATTTATCTTTTCATTTTTTCCTTGACCTCTCTTTGTCTTCAAAGTACATTTTGAGTGCCTCTATGACCTGAGACCAATTCATATTCTTCTTGGAATCTTTGGATGTAGGAGCCCTGGCGTTGCTAACTTATTCTGAGGGTGCACCTTGATCTTCCTTGTTAAATAACCTTTCTGTGGTTCTCAACTTTGTCTGCTCATCTTGCCTTTCTTTTACTTGCCTTTTAACTCCTTTTTACAGTGGGGGTCTACTTCCAAGCTATACTGTCCCAAGCTTCAGAGGGTCCCCAGGTGTTTTGGTTTAAGGAAGGGAAGGTTTTTCACTTGTCTGGCCTGTTCTCTGGTCCAAGGATAACCTCAAGTCAACTTGCTAATTAACCAGGCAGCAAAACTTTGTGTGCTGTGGTTGTTAGCTCCAATGAGCCTGTGCCTCTCCCCAACCTGGGCCCCTGCTGCTCAAGGTTTCTTCCTGGTTCCCCAATGGGGTAGGACTACAGAATTCCTCCTCAGCTCCTACAGCACCCCTGTATTTCATTTTGCCCTGCCCCCACACCAGCCGTTCAGTCCTCTCACCTGACCATGAGTTTAGTTCCAGAAGACACTGGCCCTGAAGCTGATTCAGAGGCTTGGGGGTAAGCTTCTCTGGTTCAGCCTGCCTGGGGCTGGATGTGTCAGTGCAATTGTGGGGTTGGACTCCAATCCCCATCCAACACCTCCTCCTGCTGAACTTCTAACCTGTCTTTGGCTGGAAAATAATCTCAGCCTGTATTTTTGTGGGTTCTGCTGCTCCAGGGGTTGTCTTATGGCTGTGTTTGGAGCTTTTTGAAGTAATTGTGTCAGGAGCTCTGAGCACTTAATGCCTTTCTTCTGCCATCCTGGCCCCCTTCCTAGTTAAGTGGTTTTCCTAGGGTTATATAGCTAGTAAGTCTGAGGCTGGATTTCAACCCTTGGAGATGAGTCTTCCTTATTGCAGGCCCAGTGATCTATCCACTGTGCCACTTGCTACACAAGATCTCTCATGTATTTCCCCCTTTTCACCTCTGACACTGTTACCACTTTAATCCATGCCCTTATCACATCATGCCTGGATTCTTGCAATAGCCTACTAGTTGGTCACCCTGTCTCAGGTCCCCAATCCAGTTAGGTGATACAGTGGGTATAGCACTAGGCTTGGAGTTAGAAAAACCTGAGTTCAAGTCTGGCCTCAGACACTTCCTTTTGTCTTTCTCTGTGTCTTTGGCTGTGAAATGGGATAATAATAGCAATAAGGTCGTCATGAGGATAAAATGAGATAATACTTTTAAAAACACTTTGCAAAATGTAAAGACTTATATGAACTATAAAGGAAAATAATGGATTTGAAATAGAACTCATTTCCCAGCACTGTTTTCCCCCCAGCACTTCTATAAGGATCAGTTCTCATCATCTAGGATTCAAAGTACAATAGTCATATGCATGATCAGTGAAGAGAGGCTGCAGCAAATTCCCAATGACTTGCACATTAAAAGACACCACATATTTTTAAATTAAATTTTATTTTTTCCAATGAACAGAGGTTGATTTTATTCCCCCCAATGCCTTCCCCATGTGAAAAAAAGAAAACTCTTGTAAAAAATCTTCATAGCCACACAAAACTAATTCCTGCATTGGCATTATCTTCTGCACCCTAAATCTTTTACCTTTCTGTCAGGAGGTGAATAACCTTTTAAATCATCAGTCCTCTGGAAGCATGCTTGTTCATTGTATTAATTAAAGATCTGAAGTCTTTCAAAGTTCTTCCTTTTGGCAGTGTTTTTGTTATATACATTTTTCTCCTTACTCTGTTCACTTTACTCTGCATTAGTTATTGTTGTTAGTCCTTTGTTTTCTGAAGAGGACCAATGACGGGTGATGTCTTGTGAGTGAGTTGGATTTAAGTGAGGCAGAATTTCAAAAAGTTGTCAGCCTCACTCTCTCTTCCGGAGTCATTAATGTCCAGTGACAAGACAAAAGTCAGGATGACTGGCTATGGCCTGAATCAGCTTTGGAACAAATTGTTCTCATTTGCCCATTCCATTGGGGGATGTCTTCACATGCTTGGTATTCATCAATAGATTTGAGGCCTGTCCATTAACCTTAACCTGTTAGGTGGTTTACCATTATGTGGCTACTGTGCATGCTACAGCTTCTTGGAGCCACAGTTGAGAATTGGGGTGAACATGGACACCAAAGGTGGATGAGCAGTCCTAAAAAGGGCTCAGCAAGACCTCCCAGACGAGGTGCTAGTCCTTCCTGAACACCATATACAGCCATTTTACATTATTTATTTATGTAATATTAAAAGAACCAGAGGACAGCCTCCAGTGCTTTGGGTTAGAATTTCTGGGAAAACAGGACCAGTTAAAGAACCACCCTTGGAGAGGGACTAACCTGGGTTCAAGTCTCACCTTGGACACATACTGGCCACCTGATCCTAGGCAAGTCACTTAACCTTTCAGCCATACATAAAACTCTAAGATTGAAAGGTTCAGAGTAGGTGCCGATCTGCATTTGTGGAAGGAGTGTCTTCCCTGGGTGTTTTGCATAGATTCATTTTGGCTTCACCAATGAAATCAAAGGTCTTTTTTTTTTAATTAATAAAGTATTTTATTTTTTTCAATTACATGTAAAGATAGTTCTCAACATTTGTTTATACAAGCTTTACAATTTCAGATTTTTCTCCCTCCCTCCCCCCTCCCCTAGATAGCAGGTAATCTGATATAGGTTTTTATATATATATATATATATATATATATATATATATATATATATATATACACTTAATAACATTAATCCTATTTCTGCATTAGTCAAGTTATAAGAGAAAAAATCAGAGCAGTGATGAAAAACCTCAAACTAGAAAAAAAACCCAACAGCATCAAAAACAAAAGAAATAGCATGGTTCATTCAGCATCTATACTCTGCAGTTTTTTTTTTCTTGGATTTGGAGATCCTCTTCCATCACGAGTTCCCTGGAACTCTTCTGTGCCATTGCATTGGTGAGAAGAATATAGTCCATCACAGTAGATCAACACTCAATGTTGATGATACTGTGTACAATGTTCTTCTGGTTCTGCTCATCTCACTCATCATCAGCTCACACAAGACCCTCCAGGTTTCTCTGAACTCCTCCTGCTCATCATTTCTTACAACACAATAGTATTCCATTGTATTCATATACCACAACTTGTCCAGCCATTCCCCAATTGATGGGCACCCCCTCAACTTCCAATTCCTTGCCACCACATAAAGAGCAGCTATAAATATTTTTGTACATGTGGGTCCCTTTCCCCTTTCCATGATTTCTTTGGGAAAAAGACCCAAAAGTGGTATTGCTGGGTCAAAGGGTATGCACAGCTTTATCGCCCTTTGGGCATAATTCCAAATTGCTCTCCAGAATGGTTGGATCAGTTCACAGCTCAAAGGTCTTGTTAAAAAAAAAAGACAACACATATAATTTTTTTTGTTGGTTTTTTTTGTTTGTTTTTTTGGTGGAGCAATGAGGATTAAGTGACTTGCCCCCCCACACAGCTAGTAAGTGTCAAGTGTCTGAGGTCGGATTTTAACTCAGGTCCTCCTGAATCCAGGACTAGTACTTTATCCACTGTATCACCTAGCTACCCCCAAGACAACTCATATAATGAAATGATATGGGGGGTGGATTGTGATCTGTACCTATGGAGGGGAATTTCCACACCAATCAGACAACAGATAGAGAGAGGTATAAAAGTATTTCTATGTGGTTTAGGATTATACATTCATTATTTACAGATGCACAATTTATCATGCTACAAATAGATTGGCAAAGAATAATGATTTTTATTCCTAAATCATTATAAACATAAAATATTATAAATAAAAGAAACCAGAAATTCTGGTGACAGGATTTTTAAAGCATATAATCCTTCAGGCCAATACAGAAAATGCATATGAGATAATGCACATTTTAAATAATGACTGTGTGTCAAAGAGGTGGAAAGGCACACTGTTTTCTTATTGCTTCTGCAACTTGTGGCTTGAAACATCCCCCCCCCTTTTCATTCTTGTGAAGTAACAGTGATACCTCACTGAAACCCGTTACTTTTTGTGTTTAGTGCTACACACACACACACACACACACACACACACACACACACACACACACACACACACAGAGTCA
This sequence comes from Dromiciops gliroides, assembly GCF_019393635.1. Taxonomy (NCBI): domain Eukaryota; kingdom Metazoa; phylum Chordata; class Mammalia; order Microbiotheria; family Microbiotheriidae; genus Dromiciops; species Dromiciops gliroides. The sequence continues at coordinate 237,408,049 of NC_057866.1, read as the reverse complement.
AAGTCAATGGCAGTGGGTGGTTTATGTCAGGGCCTCGTTTGACTCTACTCTCCCATAATAAGATAAATGTAAGTGATGAAGCACTCCTGGGGTTGGCTGAACTCATTTGGTATTCATCACTCTGCCTGGCCCCTTTCTCTTCTCTTTCTCTCTCTCTTTGTGTGTCCAGGCCTACTTGAGTTTCTTTTTTCTTTTGTAGAACTTGGTTCTTTTGATGTGATTCAGGGCACGCCCTGCTGCCGAGAGAACTTCACAGAATCGGAAACATAAGCACACCGGACTGAAACAGTTACTGTACAATAGCAAAAATGTTTCAAGCCTTGAAGATGAATTTTCTTTCCCCACAGAAGAATCAAAGCTTTTTTAAGGGAGAAAAAGAAAGGATGTAAAATTCTCATATCAATAAGAATAACATTTTAGAGAAAGCTGTATTCCAACATTTTGCCCACTAACGCACTCAAAGATTGTGGCTTATCTGCTGAATCCCCCACAGTACTCCAGTCTGATATTCACATACAGATTTGAGAGTTTTGAAAATTTCACCTTAAAGCACAAATAAAATTAGTCTGCTTCACGTTGCTGCTTCAGCATGGTTGTGGTTTACAGCCACTGTGCTTCTGACTGTCATCCCCACCCCCCCAAAAAAAAGTAATTGTGAAGAAAAAGTAGGTTTCGATTCACTACTTTCTTTATTTATAAACAAAATGTAAAAGCTAAAGGAAAGATTACATCTTGTTATATGATTATTGATACTGTATGGCATATATGCCCATATATATGTATAATGTATTTATAAAGAGTTTAGAGAATAGGAAGGGTTAGGCATTTGGCACTTAATGATGCCAAATATATTTTCATGAAGCCTTTAAAATATTTAAATGAAAATGGTTCTATGTTTAATGAAGAATATCCTTTTCTTTCCATGACATATTCTTTCTATTGCAAATATTTTAGAATTGTCTCAAAATAAGAACTTTCTATAAATAACCACAGTGAGTGAGATAGTGAATTTAACTAGAAACTAGCCAAGGTTAATTTTTACTTTTTGTTATTATAGCTTAGTGTAAGAAAGAATGCTTTTAAAATCCATATACTTTTCTCAACATATGTCACTAATAGTACATGAGGTTTTTTTTTTTTTCCTTTTAAGGGTAGTGGTAATTGGCTAATCATTTTAAGTTTTTATTTTTTACAAAGTGTTTATTGATAATTTTTGTTTTCCTGTTACTCACTTCTAAATATATCTCTCTTCTCTACTTGCAACAAAGAATGAAAAAGAATGGGTAAAACCGTATTTTAGCAAAACAACACATAAACTGAGTGACAATATGTGTAACATTTCACACCTTCACTTCTGCAAAGAAGGGAGGTAGGTACATTTTGCTTGGTCACATGTTCAATTTCTATTTGTTGTTGTTCTTACTTCACTTTGCAGATGCCAATATAAGTCTTCCTATATTTCTTTGTATTTTTCATGTTAGTGATTTTTATGGGACAGTGATATTCCACTACATTTATGTACCATAGTTAAGCTAGTCTCCACGTGAGGAGCATTTACTTAGCTTGGGTTTTTGCTACTATAAAAATTCTCCTACAAATATTTTGGCATATCTTTCTATTTTTGATCTTTTGGGGATATATGGGAAAAGCACTTTGAGGGCCTTTAGTGTTTACAGCTGTTCTATAGGTCCTTACATAAATAAGTGTTAATATTTCCTTACACAGTTAAAAATATGATCAAGAAGAAAATAGTAGAGTAGCATAGCCTCTAGTTTTTGTTAAATACATAGACTCAAAACTAACCACAAATTTTAAAAAGAGGAAAGCATAAAATTTTATTTATTTAAATTTTTTCCAATTCATGTCTATTATCTCTCTCTTCCACCTCTTCCTTCCTCACCATTAAAAAAGAAAAAGAAAAGAAAAACAAAACCCTGATAACCAACTTGCATAATCAGGCAAAGCCAATTCCCACACAGTCCAGTCTTATTCTATATCCGATATCTATCACTTCTCTTTTAGAAGATCCTCTGGCATCATGGTGAGTTCACTGTTTTGATTTTGGAAAGCAATCTGGAATGATGCCCCCAAGGCATTTAGTGTTAAGTGACTTTCCCAGGGTCACACAGCTAGTAAGTGTCAAGGATCTGGTCCAAATTTGAACTCAGGTCCTCCTGAATCCAGGGTCGGTGCTCTATCCACTGCACTACCTAGCTGCCCCACCCCCCCCCAATTACTAAACTGAGCATATCTGTTGACCCAATGATACCACTCCAGGCCAATATCCCTAAAGAAGTCAAAGGAAAAGGACACTTGTGAATATGCCGTATTACTTAAAGAAAAAGAAAAAATATTTGAAGTGTGCATGTATATGTATACACACCTGTGTGTATGTATGCTGATATTTAAAATTATTCCTTGGCTAATACTCAGAGAGGGGTATATGTGAAGCAAATCCTCTGGACAGGAATATTCCAAACCTTCATAATTCTGAATAAAGTGTTTTTGTCCTTAGATCAATTTCATTTAAAAAAAATTATTTCTTGGCCAATACAGTTCTGATGCACTAGTGTGAATGACCAAATTTTAATTTTAAATATATTAACTAGGTCTCTCTCGATATTTTCAAACCTAATAAAATATGCAGGTGCATATCTTTTATTTCAATAGACACACTCCCAGGCAGTTTATGACAAGAGGCTGAATGTACAGGGTCATATAACTCTTCTGATGTGTGTGTATCAGTAACCACCAAAGGATTTAAAGGAGTAAGGTGTGGGGGTTCATGGTTTATACAGGACTGCTGCTATCAAATGATATCATATTATTTGCCATGTCATATATTTTAACTTGTGCTAGCAAAATCCACTTACTATGGTTACAACTGTTTATTTCCTCCCCCTTCTTTTTTTGTAGTGGTATTATCTTTGAGCACTAAAATCAGACAAATTTGGCACACCAGGTGTCAGGCTAACACAGAGTGTACTTATTAACCTATGTGCAGGAAATGTAAGTGTTCTTATGTCAAAATGATATTTAATTTAGAAGATATTTATGTTTCTAAGTGGATTTATTATAATAAGAGCTAGAAATAGTTCACAATGTCTTATTCCAAAGCACAAAAGATATGGCCAACATAAACCAGTTTTTCAAAAACAGCCATCTTCAAGTGTTTGAAAGGCTTACATTCTTTCAACTTCAGGGGGAAAAACTGTTGTAAGCAATATGCTGTATTGGAAAATGCATTCATTTTTGAGTCAGAAAATCTGCATTTGGGTCCTGTGATAATCATATTGGGCTAGTGAGTTTGGACCTCTTTGTCTCTTAGTTTACTCATCTACACATGTAGTACAGAAATTTGTTTTCTGAGTTGAGGGAATTAGAGCAAAGGTTACCCACTCTATCATATAGTATTTGCATCAAGTCCCTTTCCATATTTTTTCATAAGTAATTTGCACAGATTTAGGGCTAAAATATGATGGGGCTGAGGGAGATTTCTCCACCACAGCTCCTTCAAAACTAGTAGAATTTCTAGGCTGATTTGTAGAAACTAAGGTGTCACTTAAAGGTAACTGTATGAGCCTATATCTAAGACTGATATAGTTTGAGTAAGCAAAGGAAGAGTTCATTTCTAAGCATAGCCAAATATCTAAGGGCTTCTGTAGCCAGTTGTTTGGATATGGATAGAAAGGTCATAAAATAGCCCTTGAATCTATGGCAAAATTAGCTGATAGACCCACTCCCCTATGGGGAAAGAGGCCTCACAATGGATCCTAGCCGAGAGCATTTTAGTGGAAATGAAGACAACAGTATGACAAAGACCATAGATCATGAGATAATGACAGAGCAGTGAAAGAATCTTAACCTTATGATATTTGAATCAGATTAACCAGAATTAACCAGAAGATATCTGAATCTATGTGGGAGAGCTAGTAACTATATCAAATATAGAGAAGGATCCCAGCAGAGGACCTTTTAGGAGTATGAGTTGCCTTGTCTATACATGTTCCCCTGTCCTGCATGTTCCCTGACCATGAATATTCTCTATACTTTCCCCTATATATATTTGGAGTGGATGTTGACACATAAGGAAATGTGCCTTAAATCTTGAATAGCTTCTAGGAGAAGAGTGAATGAGTGTGTGTGTGTGTGTGTGTGTGTGTGTGTGTCTACCCATAGGTAGAGGGGAGGGACATATGCCATGCACAGAATGACGATATTAGACTATCTGACCTTTGTGATCCTAATTCTCTTAAAATTGTTTATTTGTTTTAATTAGCTAAGATCCAGCTTCCTTCCCTCTTCTCCCTCTAACTCATCAATTGAGAACATGAGAAAATTAAAATCCATTTCAAACATGAATAGTCCATCAAAACAAGCTTCCACATTGACCATGTTTGAAAAAGTATTTGTCATACATTCTGAATCCTTGACCTTTTTTGGTTCAGTTCACATGAGAGTGAGGTTCAAGTGTCAGCCACTTCCCTTCACCCTGTCCTCTCTGCTCCTTTTCAGTTGTAGCTTCTAAATCATGTGTGATCTTGATTGTGGCTCCTTGGTATTTGAATTCTTTCCTTCTGGCTAATTTGCCGTACTTTTCTTTGACCTGGAAGCTCTGGATTTTAGCACTGGATGTTATTATGAATTTGTATTTTTAGGCTTATTTCAGGAAATGACCAATGGATTCTTTCTATTTCTACTTTTTCCTTTGGTTGTAAGAGATCTGCACAATTTTTGTTTTGTTTTGTTTTGTTTTGTTTTTTAAGTGAGGCAATTGGGGTTAAGTGACTTGCCCAGGGTCACACAGCTAGTAAATGTTAAGTGTCTGAGGCCAGATTTGAACTCAGGTACTCCTGACTCCAGGGCCGGTGCTCTATCCACTGCGCCATCTAGCTGCCCCAATCTGCACAATTTTTAAAAGATATCTTGAAATAGGATATCTACATTCTTTTTTGTTACAACATTTAGTCAAATGATTCTTAAATTTATTCTCCTCCAGCTGTTTTTGGAATTAGATGCCTTATATTTTCTTCCATTTTTTTCAGTCTTTTAACTTTGTTTTGATATTTCTCGTTGCCTTGTAGTGTTATAGGATTCTGTTTGGCCCATTCTAATTTTCAGGGAGTTTGCTGCTTGGGCAAGGTTTTGTACCTCTTGCTCCAAGCTGTTAATTTCATTTTGAATTCGTTCTTCCATAGTTTTATTTCTTTTCCATTTTTTCTCAAGCTCTCATTCCATTTATATAAAAGCGCCTTTTAAAAATCTTTAAAAACAAACAAACCCTAAACTCTTGCTTCATCTCTTCCAAGAATTCTAGCTTAGTTTGCACCTCAGTTGTGTTTTCTTCTAAGGCATTGCTTTTAAATGTTTTGGAGTCATTCCCTTCTGCATTTGTGTCTTGAACATCTACACCACTAGAATACCTCATTATGGTATGATTCTTTTAAAAAACTTTTCTTTTTTTAACCATTCTTCTACCTTACTTTTTGACTTTGGATTTCATGTTATGGCTGGGCTTTGATACACTTCTAGAGAGAAGATCTGGGCTGCTCCTATTGCTGTTTTCTAGGAGTATTGATTGTTGTTTTATTTCAGGCTAGGTTTGGGATCTGCAAACTTTCTCTTCTCCCCAAAGTGGTCTGATAACAGGATAAAGTGTAATTACTCCTCCTACCCCACATCAGTCTGAGTTCTACAGTTTCCTAGTCTCAGTCTGGGTCTGTATGAGAGTAGTCTGCTGCTGGACTCCACCCTTATCAAACATCTAGAAAGCTCTGCTGGTTCAGAGATGGAGGGTTAGTGACTTCCCTTTAGTATGGGATTTCTGCCTTGATTATTCTTCTCCAGACAGGGCTAGATGCTAGAAGTGCAACCCAGCTCTGAGTTTGAGGTCTGAACCCCACTGGGGCTGCTCCTGGCTTCAGAATTCCTCTTTTGTTCATATATAGACTAAGGCCTCCCTACCTGGAATACCACTTTCCTATACGGTTTCTCTCCTCACTCTGCCCTAGATCTGTAACCCAGAATGGATCGTGGGCAACGAAGCTGCCACTTATTACTTGTCCCATTGCAGGGCCCCAGTATAGGTCTGATGGTGGCCTACTGTAATGATTGGAATGACGCCACCTGCTGGAGACTTACTGTAGGAAAGCTGCACCATGAGGAGAAGGCATCTGAGGGCAAGACATCAGGCTCTTTGGTGTCAGGAAGTGACGTTTGCTTGTGGGAGGAAGAGGGGTTGAAGCTGGTGCTCTCCCTCTCTTTTTCGCCAGGACTCTCATGGAGAGCAGAGGAGAACTGTAGCTCCCCAAGATAGATAGATGAATCTAGGCCTTTCTCTCTTCACCAAATTCTTATTTTCTTTAATAAATGCTTAAAAGTCTTGGGGCAGCTAGGTGGCACAGTAGAAAGAGCACCGGCTCTGGATTCAGGAGTACCTGAGTTCAAATCTGATCTCAGACACTTAACACTTACTAGCTGTGTGACCCTGGGCAAGTCACTTAACCCCAATTGCCTCACCAAAAAAAAAAAAAAAGTCTAACTCTTGCTAAAGCTTATAATTTATTGATGACGACTCATTAGATGTTTTAGACAGACTAGCTAGAATTTTAGCCCCTTACACTACGGTACAGCTGGTAACTCCTTTTCCTCTGTTGTTCAGCTTTTCCCTTGGCACTAGATTGCTTCCTTCAGTATGCTCCTGGCCCAATCTAGTCCCTAGCATCAGCAGACCTCTTTGTCTGTCTCTCTGTGTCGAGCTGGGTTGGACAAATGACTCACTCTGACTTTTTCTTTTGGAATTTCCCCACCAGGATTTGATCTGGATATTTTCTAGACTCGTCTGGAGAAGTATGTGGAGCAGAGCTGACATAATGCTTCCTCCTACTTGTCATCTTGGCCCTTCTTCCTTTTAATTAATTCTTAATTAACTTAAGTCTCACTTTCCTCATCTATAAAGTGTGAGTGATAATACCAGGGCTTCTTCTTCATAAAGATGTGAGAAAAACATTTTGTAAATTGCAATGCACTGCACAAGTGTGACCTATTGTTCTTATGATTAATGACTATGCTCAGTAGAGACAGTAGAGAGAAATGAGGATGGAGGTGGAAGAGTCTACAAGGGACACCAATTGATTGCCTTAGTACTTCCACTTAATCCCATGGTAGCCAGGGAAACAAGTAGTGGGAACAAGACTTTGCGATTTGTTGGAGAACTTGCTGAGGTTCTCTGTGGGTTGCAGAGAATTGTTTGTGATGATGGAATCAAGGAGGAACCGGGAAATATTTGTTGGTAGAGCTAGGTGCTACAACCAGAGTAGGTGGCAGGCAGGCTGGGTCCCAACATGTATATTCCTTTCCTTTTTTTTTTTTTCAGGGCAATGGGGGTTAAGTGACTTGCCCAGGGTCACACAGCTAGTAAATGTCAAGTGGCTAAAGCCGGATTTGAACTCAGGTCCTCCTGAATCCAGGGCTGGTGCTTTATCCATTGTGTCATCTAGCTGCCCCTGTATATTCCTTTTATGTGCTATTCCTATACCCTACCTTAAAATTAGTTGGGACATTATGGTGTCTGTATTCTTGACGTATCTTCAGGGTGTTTCTATGTCCATATAATACTTTGCTTTTGACTAAACACAAGGAAGACATGTCTAAGATAAGCAACAGAGTGTTTCCCCAACATAGTCTAGTTTTATACATTAATAAAAACACTTCACAAGCACAAGATGTTGTTGTTTGTCCTTCGTTCTCAAAGAAGACCATGACATTGTGGTGATGCTGTGACTTGCAGTGAATTGGATTTAAGTGAGGGAGGACTGGGCAAGGTCACCAACTTCATTCTCTCCTCCAGAGCTGGATCCAGTGGCAAGATATATTATCAAGACAACTGGAGATGGCCCTGGATATCTATGTGATCCTCCGGTCACATAACTAGTAATCGTCTGAGGTGAAGTTTGAACTTAGGTCCTCCTGATTCCAAGGCCAGTGCTTTATCCACTGCCCCCACAAGATGGAAGTGGAATAGTTGGATAGGAATTCATATTAAAAAAAGATTCAAGGATTTTGGTGCACTAGTGTAAACTCATTTTAAACCAGCATTATGACAAAGAGGGTGAAAAAGCTCATGAAATCTCAAACTTCATGGAGAGGTGTTTTCAGGAATTAAGAGGTGATAGTCCTGCTACATGATACCTGGTCATACTACATCAAGAGTATCACTCACTTGTGGGTGCAACATTGATAACATTGACAACCTGGAGAGCATCAGTGGGAAAATCAGAATGGTGAAGGGTCTCCAGTTTATGCCACGTGAGGATTGACTGAACTTCTCTTGTTTGGTCTGTACTAGACAAGACTCAGGAGAGCCATGATAGCCATCTGCAGATATCTGTAGGGCTTTTGTGTAGATGAAAGATTATGCCTTATTTTTCTTGGTCACAGAGGGCAGAACTAGAAGGTGGAAGTTGCAATGAGGCAAATTTAGACTTGGAAAAAATTATTTCCAAAAACTAAAACTATCCAAAATTACTTAAAGAGGTAGCAGGTCTTGCCTTATAAGTATCTTTAAGCAAAAATTAGGTAACCACTTGTCAGATATATTGTAGAGAGGCAACAGTTTTGGTGGCTAGAGTGCTGGAATGGGAGTCAGGAACACTTGAGTTCAAATCTAACCTTAGGCACTTAATATCTATGAGACTGAGCAAGTCATAGGACCATAAGTTGAGAATACCCCTTAGAAGCCACCAAGTTCACCACCAAATTAGAGAGAGGAGGAAATTGCAGCTAGGGAAGGGAAAGTGACTTGTTTGTTACTTTGTAAGTGGTCACACAAGTAGGAAATGAAAGAGCCAGGATTGAGTCCCAGGCTTCTACCTCCAAATCCAGTGGCCACATCACTGTATTGTCTTGATCATGTCACTTGACCTCTCTTGGCCTGTTTCCTTTTCTGTAAAATGGATATACTAGAATTGGTAATCATATAGAGTCATTCTGTGAGCAGAGTAATTCCTCAAGATCAACTGATGATACTTGTTCATAGATACAAATCAATTTTTTAAATGGCTGAATTATGTCAAATGTTTCATATTTATTACCTAAGAGGTACCATCACTTAAACAACTCTGTTTGATTTCTAACAACAATGTTGGAAGATTGAAATCCTCCCCCTCCATTTTTTAAAACATGCGTGAAGCCTAGATTAATGGGAGAATATGGTACTCATTCTTCATCCTGGGTTTCAGATTATTTTTTCAGATAGGCCAGGAAACTCTGTAGAATATGTATGGTATGTATGTATGTGTATATGTGTGTATATATACACATAAATGCAAGTCACTGTAAATTAACCTTGCTCCCCTAATATGTATGCATGTAAATGTAAATGTCTGTGTATATAAATATATATGTTTGTATGTAAATATATGTATGTATGTATGCACATATAATTAAATCATTAATGCAGAGAAGAAGTTATCAGGGAGTTCTGATGGCTTTCTGCATATTCCATCACTAGTACATTATGCTTCTCTGCCAAACTTGGAACTTGTTTCCCGTACTATTCATCTATTTCCCTTTTCTGTTTAGGTTATTTGTAATATACTTCAAAGACAAAATCACTTATTTATTCCTCCATTCATTTTCATCACTCTTGTTCCTAGATTTGCTCAATGATTATACCTTTTTAATATTCAAAGCTGCCATCTCTCTCCTCATTTCACCTTTCACATTTCTTTTGAATATAGTATACCTATTCAGAGTTATATTCTGATCTTGAGTTTTATTCCACAAAATCTCACTGATATTTATGAAGTCAAATTTGCCTCCTTATGTTAAATACCCATTTTAGTTCATCTCATTTGTTGCCTACTTTCTGAACACTGGAGTATGGATGTTTGCAAGCATGGGCTTCAGTACTGGCATTTTTATTGGTTTTTGTTAGCTGCAAACCATTGTGTATCTCAAGTGTTATTTTTCTTCTACTCTCTAGGATATCTTTGTATTTAGCTTAATTATCTTCCTCTCCTATCCATTTTAGTTTAAAGCCCTTTTGATTAGATTTATAAGACACCAGAAAAATAAATTTTTACTAGCTTTTATTAGGTCCACATCAAGGCTGGCCAGGAGGCTAGCCTTTATTTCTCCATGCCTCAGAAATCCAAACCCTGTTCTGGGGCACTGTCTTCTTATCCATCAGGACATTCCTCGAGTTATTTTTTTCATTGAGGTCCTTGCCATCATTGGAAAGCAGTGAGGAAAACATTACTTGTGCCCCCTTGGCATAGGTTTTTTTGTGTCCAAGAATTCATAATCTTCAACAATACTTTCTACTTCCTAGATTCCTTTTGTAAATAACATTTGTTGCCTTGTAAATCAGCAGAAATCGATAATAGTCATCTATTTTGACAAGCCTGATATGACTTGGATACATTCTCTGGAAAGACAACAGATAATAGATTGATTTATAGGTGCTTCAGCATTTCTAACCAGTCACTAGTCTACAACTATTATTACTCCCCCCCCCCCTTCTTCTTACATGAGAGCTTCAATGTCTCTACTGTGTCATAGCTTGGAGGATAAATAGCTGTTTCCTCTTTAAAGAATTCAGATCCTACATCTTCAGGAAGAACTTCTGATTCGTTTTGTGTGTCCAGTTGTCCAGTTGTCCTTTTTCTTCTGTGTGACATGCTTCTACCTGTTGACCTCCTAATAATGCTCAAATGTCCTCTGCCACTTGAAATCCTACTCCCTCTACCCCCACCTCCACTGAAGCTCTGCTTCCATTTACTTTAAAGAACATTTAATTGCCTCTGATAACCTGGAATATGAAGTTCTTCTTTGAGCTTCCCCCTCCCCTTATCTTCTAGGAAAGAGATTAGCCATCCAGAAAGGCCACTTCTGATAGTTATCACTTGGCTGTGGCAGAAAAGTTGCATATGTTGCAAGCTGCTGTAAACTAGCTTCACTTTCCCTACTGACTGAGATTCTTGATCTTGTTTTTTTAACTTCTTGAGGGTATTTTTACACATCAGCTCCTAAAGATCTTAAGACTGTCCAAACTTCTTCTCCTCTCATCACCGCATGATAGCTCAACTTCCTTACCTTCCTCCCTACGAACTGATGGTTACACTTGACTTCCTTTCTTTTCTCTTGATAACCTCTTGTTTCAACAATTTGACCTAACAATTTATCTTACCAATATGTTTTACTTGGTTTTACTTACCTTTCCTTACCAACTCTCTTCTACTTTTCCTTCTTGAGTTTTTTCATTTAGACCCTTATTCCTCAATCCTTTTCTTCCTTTAGATTGAATATTCTTACTCCTTCAACTAAAGTTGTTCCCTATAAACTTATTCTCAAGACCCAACTTTCCCTAAATTCAGTCTGTCTTCTTCACAAATCTAAAAGCTTCAAAATGAAATTCCAATTTCCCCCCTCTTATTCATCTCAAGTTCATAGAGACAGAATCTTATCCTGGAGATGGTGTTCCTTCAACGTTGCCTAAATTTCTTCTCCCTGAATTCAAATTTTAAACTCTTCTAAACTGCTTCTTTCTCCTTACTCAATTCAAGTCCTTGTCTTCTTTTTATTCTCTTTCTCCCAGTCTCCTTGAAGAGAAATTGGAAATAAGATCAATAGAGTCCATTTTTACAAATAAGGGTACTCAGGTTCAGAATTATTCATTTGGGATCATATAGTTAGTGACATGTCCAGGAATGCAAACAAGGTCTTCTGAATCCTAGCTCAGCATTTCTTCCATTATTCTATTCTGTATTTCTAATGAAAGAAATAGAGATATTAGAAAAATAAATGCATTCAGGACAACTGGCCAGCTGTGTCAGTAAAATTCTAATATTTCACATGTGAAATTAGAATTATTAGATTGTTTTAAGATAAAGGTCTTGATTCCTTTCTAAGGGATATTTTATAATTGCTAAAGAATGACATGTATTTCTGATAGCTGTAAAGGAGGGCTTGGAAGAGATATGGTTAATACCATTTAACTCAGTTTGTTAGAGCATTGTACTACTACAGCCCAAGCCACAAGTTTAACATCCATATGTACCAGTTAATTTTCCTATGATCTCTGATCACAGATTGTAAACATATTATTCACCAGGGAATTAAGTGAAAGTGAGTGGATGAGTATGTATTATGCATCAGCACTAGTGAATGGATAAATACTTATTATTCATCAGCACTAATGGATCTAACAATCTAACATACATGCCATGCATTGGTTGGCATATAAAAGATATACATTAGATACACACATTTGAGATGCATTAGATACAAAAGAAATACATTATATATTAAGAAATATATGAAGATGTACATTATTTTTAGCTCAATTTCTCTTTCAAGTGCTGAAACCAAGCTTTACTTTTTAAATGGTCTTCCATTCTTAGCATTAAAATACTTCAAAACTCTGCTTAAAAGAAAAAAACAAAAAAATAGTTTTCCAGTTTACAAACTCTTTTCTAAGTTTCTGGCATGGAAAATAATTAGCATATTCACTTTCAAGTTTCAAAAATATGTATTAATGAGCCTAAACATATGTATATATAGGTAAGCAGTAAAATAAAATGAAATAATATTACCCACATGATACTATAAAACTATTAATTGTTGGAGAGGCTATAGAAGGAGAGGCATGCTGATACATACTTTTGGTGGAAATGTGAATTAGTCTAATCATTCTAGAAAGCAACTTGCAATTATGGGATATGGGAGAAGTAACTGACAAGTCTGTATAGTTCATTGCCATGCATATACTCCAAAGAGGTCATAGGTAGAAAGGTCCCATATACATAAAACATTCACAATAGTACTTTTTTTTCGTAAGGCAATTGGGGTTAAGTGACTTGCCCAGGGTCACACAGCTAGTAAGTGTCAAGTGTCTGAGGCCAGATTTGAACTTAGGTCCTCCTGACTCTAGGGCTGATGCTCTATCCACTTTGCCACCTAGCTGCTCCTACAATAGTACTTTTGTGGTCAAAGAATTTGAAATAAAGTAAATACCCACCAACTGGGCAACAACAAACAGTGGTACACTGATATAATAAAATATTACTATTTTTAAAAAGGAATGATAAATATAATGAATTCAGAGAAGCATTGGAAGACATATGTATTGATGTTGGTTGAAGTTAGCAGAAGTAGAAAAACAATTATACACTATGACTATAACAAAATAAAAAGAAACAAATAAAAAGAAACACTGCATATTGTAACCATAGGGACCAAATTTGACTCAGGAAGGAGTTGAGAAAATGAATCACCATCTTCATTTTATAAAGTTGGGGAACTATGGGTATAGAAATATTGCATGTATTGTCACAAATATGTTGTGGTGTGTTGACAGTTTTGCTAAATTGCTTTGAAAAGCCTCTTAAAAATTTTTTACAAGGGATAATCTGCTTATTGGGGATAAGGAATAAGATTTAGATATTTGAAAGTAATGTAAAAACAAATATTTTAAAAATGATAACAAAAAAACCACCTTTGTGGGATTTTTTTTTTAAATGCTGAGAAACTCAGTACAAAAAAGTTATGGTAACACGAGTATGTAGCCTCTGTGGTATGGAAAGGCTATCTATCATTCATATAGCATTGTGTAGGGGGTGCTCTGATTTCTAGCCTTACCCTCTTTCGCTTGGAGAGGTCTTAATTGCTAAATTCCTGCATTGCTGTCTGGGACTCAGGCTCACCTTTTTTTGTAGGCATAGACAGATTTGAATTAGTCAGCTTTTGTGGGGAGGCATCACTTAGTTTTGAGCTTGCTGGATGAATGGCTCCAACAGGCCACTGAATTGAATTTTACAGTTCTCCTGGAGACCATAGTAATACATTTTAAAATATTGTGATTTATCTTTGGTTTACACAATGCAACGTGCCTTTATAGATTATCCTTATCAGGGGTAGTTGACTAACAGTCAGCTGATTAATCTTTTGGTGACAGGTTTTGGCCAGTGAAGAGGGATGAGAAGGGTAATTGTCTCAGGAAAATTTCTCTATTGGCCAATATCTGGGTGTTAAGAGAGCTACAGAAATATATTTGATGAGATCACACAAGTATTTTAGTTTGTTTATTAATATCACATGGTGTACATGATAACCATATGATGCCAAAACTCCAGAACATGCAAATGATAACTTTTTAAAAAGTCTTGAGTTCCAAATTTTATCCCTCCTTTCCTCCTTCCCCTCTCTCCCTCCTGAGACAGTAAGCAATCAGATATGGGTTATACATGTGAAATTATGTAAAACATTACCATATTAGTCATTTTGTACAAGAAAACTTCAATAAAAGAAAAAAATGAAAGTGAAAATAGCCTGCTTCAGTCTGTGTTCAGTCAGTATCAGTTCTTTCTTTGGAGGGGGATAGTATGTTTCATCAATAGTCCTTTGGGATTGTCTTGGATCATTGTATTGCTGAGAATAGTTCATTCACAGTTCATCAAACAATATTGCTGTTACTATGCACAATGTTCTCTTGGTTCTGCTCACTTCACTATACACAAATGATAACTTTTCAAGCAAATAGCTACAGCTCATTGAAATAGCAATGGTATAGATTAAAAGTGTCAGCCAATCATTCCTATGATGCTCGCATATAGCAAAGAGCCAGGCAGTTCAATAAAAAGTTGTGGTCACAGGAAGAATTTATACTGTGATTCATGTAGACATAGCCTAAAGCTCTAGAAAAATTTCATTAAATCTGACAAATTTCTCTTCTCTTGAAATAGGAACATAATATAATGGAAAGAATCGTACATCAGGAGCTTGAAGTCAATTCATCAAACATATGTTGAAACTCTACAATATGCAGAATACTGATGGATTCACAAATAGATAATGACGGTGATGATGATGGTGGTAACTAGTGGTTATATAGTGCTTTATGGTTTGCAAAGCTCTTTTCAGATATTATCTTATTTTATCCTCACAACAACCCTGAAAGATAGGAACTATTATTATTTTACAGATGCAGAAACTGAAGATAAGAAAGGTTATGACTTACCCAGGGTCACACAGCTAATAAGTGTCTGAA
Organism: Dromiciops gliroides; assembly: GCF_019393635.1. Taxonomy (NCBI): domain Eukaryota; kingdom Metazoa; phylum Chordata; class Mammalia; order Microbiotheria; family Microbiotheriidae; genus Dromiciops; species Dromiciops gliroides. Next base: position 237,393,000 of record NC_057866.1, on the reverse strand, counting down.
GTGGTATATGATTCTTGTCTTTTCAGGGCTCACAATTTAAAAGCTAGTATACAAGTAGATAAAGTCAACTAAAAAGAGCTAATACAGAAGTAAATAAAGTTAACCAAAACCAAACCAAACCAAACTAAAAAAACACCAACCACATTCACCATGTTAAAAGAAATCAAATATGTGCTAAAGAAAATGTAATAGAATTGATTTTTTTTCAAAAAGTAATTGCCTTAGTATTTTGTATACATTTGTAAGCATGCATATATGTGTGTGTTTATGTATGCATAAATTCACAGATATATAGATATATATGTGCATCACTATTCTTGATTTTTTTAAAGAACTAATTTAAATAACAGTAGGGAAATAGCGTATAGCTATAGTAACTTTGACACTTCTATGAACAAAACCTCAAACTATTTGCAAACTATTGTTGAATGAATATTTCAAAGGCAATAAGCTATATTCAAGAAACAAAAAAGAAAATGTTAACCCAAATCTTAGATGGACAATGGCACTAAGTTTAAACTTACAAAGTTATAAGGCATCTTCTTTTAGTAAAAATACAGTCAGTTTTCAGTTTTTGTTTTTTTCTTTGCATTTTTTGTTTATTAAGAAGTTTCAATTGAAATGACAATAAAAAACAAATGAATTCTATCTGGTCTTCTTTGACATTCACAACATAATTTGTGCAGGTACTCAACTCCTCAAAGCTATTCTATATCCTCCTCATGTCCCCTTTTTAAAGAATGCATTTCTTAACTTTATAATGTTAATTTGGGCGTGGGGGGAGGATCTGCTATAAAGGTCAATTGTATGATATACATATATGACAATGATTTTGAAAACATGCTTTTATCCGACTAAACGGTAAAATAAAAAGACATATTTTTGAGAAATTGTCCAATATAGGCACAAATCACATGTATTGTCACTATTTGTGCCTGATTTAATCATTTCCCTTATCATTCCCTGCTTCCTGACTTTAAAATGATTAACTATTTCAATGAAAAATATTTACACTCTATTGCAGAACTTTTTTACTCCATAGCAGAGCTTTGTTCTGAAGTGTGACATGCAGCATTGTTGTTCATTGGTTTTTAGTACTACAAGGTTTTAAAGTTGATTTAGGAGGAGTTTGGTAGAAGGGAAATACCAGGATATGTAAGAAATAATATTTGCTTTCATTTTACACCAAAAATTCCATTTCACCCCTGCTCTCCAATTAAAAAAAGAAAACAACAGAACAAAGCCTGTGGCAGTCTTCAAGTGCCTCATATTGGGGAGCAGGGGGAGAACTAAGAAAATGAAAGGAGCCTGAAAAAAAGCATAAAGGAAGCTTGGGAGGAGACTAGGGAAGGATGAGAAAGAAAAAACCGGCTAAGAATAATTTAAACCCGTAATGGCACGTGGCTGCTCTATCTAATTTGAACTACACGCCACAAATTAAAACAAACACATCCACTTCCATGATCTGGAAACCCAAGAGCCCAGCAAAAAGTCCCTTAAGCCTAAGTAACTGAAGCAGCAGCGTGCCAATTTGATAAACGCTAGCGGAGGAGCTCTATTTAGAGAAAGTGGGCTGCACCACCCCCATCCTTGAGCATAAATAAACTCTGAGAGGACTCATTTGCCATGGAGGCTGAAAAGTAGTTGGAGCTGTGGCGCCTGAGTCTCAGTCTCTCCATGGCTACTTTCCCTGAAGTCCCTCTGGTGGGTTTTTGTGTCCCAGAGTTGTCCCTATGCAAACAACAGGTTGAATATTGTAGGTGTGGGTTATTAAAGTGTCCCTGGGACAATGGCAGTCTGTGTCCCATTCGTAACGCTTGGATTAATCTTTGCAGAGTGCACACAAAATGTGACATGATGTTGGCTTCCAACATTATTCAGTCTGCATAGCAGCAAATCCTGCCCTGTCTCCCTGGAAATAAAACTCCTCAGACTTATTCCTACCATCAAAATGGGACCTGCATATTTATACCGAGGAGTAGGGGTACCCTGAAATGTTATGTCATTTTTAATAGTATTGAAATCTTATTTGGGAGAAGCGCTCCCAGCTGGTCGAATAGCTGTTTTCTCTAACTGTGTTCCCGAATTTCCCTAAAGACTACCTGGAGTCAGGTGACCATGCACTTGTTTATTGTCTACTGGAGGAATGACAAAGCCTCCTCTTTCTTTTCCACAGCATCTTAGATTAACTTGGGATTTCAACTCAGAGCTGTCTACTCACTGGAGGGAGACTGACTGCTTGTATCCCACTACTTCCCCAATCTGATTTCAAGCAGCAAGACAGGAAAATTAGATCGGCTGGGATAACAGGAGAGCATTCAAAGAGGCAAGGGAGTGGGTGGCTAGCAGAAAGAGGCAAGATACTTGGATTTCCATTCTTCTCCAGGCACATTAATGAAGCTCTGTGAATATGGACAAGTTTCTCACAGGAGTAACTGGAAAATGGGAAGTGATTTTTGCACTACTTAACTAACCTCAAAGGGTTGTTGTGAAGAAAGTGTTTTCTAAACCTTCAAATACTCTATAAATGGGAGTTACTTTTTTAATTAATAAAATTAATCAACAAGCATTTATTAATTACCTACTAATTTATTAAGCTAATTTGCCAAAAGCTACCATTAAACTACTGTGTGCAAAAAAGAAAGGAAGGGAGGGAGGGACGGAGGAAGGGAGGAAGGAAGGAAGAAAAGAAAGAAGGAAGAATCCCTGCCTTCAAATAATTTGCATTCTGTCCCTTTGATTCAAAATAGCCTATGAACTTAACTCCTCCAAATCCAGGGCCAATGTTCTTTCCACTGTACTCCACTGTCTGTCCTGTACTCTTGGAATTTTAGGATATAACATACAAGGAATTAAGTGTCACTTTTACATGAGGGCAGAGATTATTTCATTTTATCCTTGTATCCCTAGCCACTAATACAGCATCAGACACATCGTACGCATTTAATAAAGCTTGTTCTATTTAGTTAAATGCTTTTGACCTATGTAGTTTATTTATGATACTGCTTGGTTAGAGCCTGGGCATCTGAATAGCTAGATTCTAAAATTTAAAACCCCCCCACAAACAATCCACCTCACTATATTATTATTATTATTGTTCTGAAAACTATCATCAAACATGAACACTTCTATATCCACAGAACAAAAAAAGAGGGCTTGTATGTGAAGCTTTGACTATCCATTATGCATAGCTTGTTTTTTGAAAAGTATATTAAATTTAACATGAGAGTATTGCTATTACCCTGTTTGTCCCCTTCTTACTTTCTGTTTTCCTATGTATGTTTTTTGTTTTTTGCAGGGCAGTGAGGGTTAAGTGACTTGCCCAGGGTCACACAGCTAGTAAGTGTTGTGTCTGAGGCCGAATTTGAACTCAGGTCCTCCTGAATCTAGGGCCGGTGCTCTATCCACTGTACCGCCTAGCTGCCCCCATTCTGTATGTTTTTTTTTAAAAAAATGTCTCATTGACTTCTTTTTCTTTCTTTTCTCATTTCATTTCATTTGATATTTTTTTTTGCATTACTGTCACTTCTTTCATTCCTTCTACAATTCTGCACCAAAAATAAAAGCCCAAATGTGTAAGAAATAAATATAGAGAAACAAAGCTAATTCACTTATTGGCTGTGTCTGCAAATGCATGTCTCATTCTGCACTCCATCTTGGCCAATAGGTGGAAATATGTTTTATTATCAGTCTTCAGGAGTGATGCTTACTGCATTAATTAGAGCTCTTAAGTCTTTTCCCCCCTTTTTTCGGAGCAATGAGGGTTAAGTGACTTGCCCAGGGTTACACAGCTTGTAAGTGTCAAGTGTCTGGGGTCAGATTTGAACTCAGGTCCTCCTGAATCCAGGGCCAGTGCTTTATCCACTTTGCCATCTAGTTACCCCCTTTGATCTCTTAAGCCTTTCAAAATGATTTTCCTTGACAATATTGCAGACATTGTATAAATTCTTCTCTTTTTTTCCAATCACTTCACTTTCTATCAATTTATTTTCTTTCCAGGTTTCTCTATATCTGTCCCTTTTGTCTTTTCTTATGATACATTCTTATGGCTCATTATGAGAGACACTGCATTGTAGTGCAGAGAATTGAGCCCTGACCTTGAAGACAGGAAGACCTGTGCTTGCATCCCACCTCTGAACCTCTCGGTGCTCTCAGAAACTCTTTTACTATAAGCTGTAGAGAAGGCATCAATCTGAATTCATGCCAAAGTTCCCTCTATAATAAAATTACAGATCTAGTCCCTATCCCCAAATTGACACAGCATTATTTAATTCAGTGCATCCCAAATGACATGCACACCCTTTATTTCTAGTTCTTTGTTGCAACAATAAAAGAATGCTACTATTAATATTTATGTAGGTCCTCTTTTTCTCATATATCTTTGGAGGTATATGACAATTAATGGATTTACTGGGTCAAATGCTATGCATGGTTTAATGATATAAAGGGCCTACTTGTTTCCAAATCCTTTCCAGAATGGAGATGACTTATTTTTAAAGTGCATATCCTGGCTCTGACTTGACATGGTTACTAGACATCTGAGCACAGAAGTCGATAGGAAGCCTCTGGAAAATTAAAGTTAACTATTTGCTTTGACTTATACAAAAGGAATGCCACAGTGCTACTACAGAAGACCACTGTTAAAGTGTAGATGCACTGACTCGATTTAGCCAGGGAAGGAAAAAACTAAATGGCTACTCTGACAAAGATGACCTTAGGCTATTGAAAATCAAAGTAGGGGCAGTTAGGTGGCGAAGTGGATAGAGAACCGGCCCTAGATTCAGAAGGTCCTGAGTTCGAGTGTGACCTCAGACACTTGACACTTACTAGCTATGTGACCCTGGGCAAGTCACTTAACCCCAATTGCCTCACAAAAAAAAGGAAAAAAAAAGAAAATCAAAGCAAACATCCTAGATTCTAAGCCTTGGGGGGACCTTGGTTTGCTATGAAGATGAGACAACTGGAATTGTGAAGTGATTCAGAGTGGCAATAGAAAAAATCGCCACCTCTAACTTGTGGTATAAATGACCTGAGTGGTTCCTATACCATAATTATGCCCTTTGCAAAATCAGAGGGTTAATCATAGGTTTGTCTTGGGGCAACCAATGCCTTATCCCAGACACTGACACTTTGGGGGAAGGGGGATGGAGAGTAGAGCACTGCTTCTTTCTCATAATTTACACCTCAAAAGAACATAGACTAAATGTTTGAAGCGACCTACCTCAGTAGAATCTCTAGTTCATCTCTCTCAGGGATGAGGCCCAGATGGGTTTACATAATTTGTCCAATGTCACAAAGTTAGCATCAGTGGTGGGTTTTGAATCCAGGTGCTCTAACTTCAAACCTGGTGTTCTTTCCATTCATCCATCCATCCTAGGCCCATTTGCTGACTAAAGGTCAGAGAGAAAGGTCGTCTGGATGAGATTCTTCTTTCCATGCAAATAGACAACAAGCTTAACTCAGTCTGTCCTAACTTCTTGTCTGCACTGTTGAAAAAGACTCTTCTAAAAGAATCTGCCCAGTTCCCTTGCTCCATAACCTTTACTGGTTTTTTTTTGTTTGTTTGTCTTGGTGGGGCAATGAGGGTTAAGTGACTTGCCCAGGGTCCCACAGCTAGTAATTGTCAAGTGTCTGAGGTTGGATTTGAACTCAGGTCCTCCTGAATCCAGGGCCAGTGCTTTATCCACTGTGCCACCTAGCTGCCCCCCATGTCTGACTCTTCATGACCCCATTTTGTGTTTTTTGGCAAAGATATTTGACTGGTTTGCCATTTCCTTCTCCAGCTCATTTTACAGTAAAGGAAACAGAGGCAAACAGGGTTGAGTGGCTTGTCCAAGATTATACAGCTAGGAAGTGTCTGATTCTGGATTTGAACTCAGTTCTTTCTGATTCCAGGCCCAATGCTCTATCCACTGCACCACCTGGCTGTCCCAAGGACAGAGATAGTGTTCATTTTGTCCAGAGTAGGGGCTTAATCAAATGAATTAAAGATAAAATACCATGCAAACCTTAGAGTGATACATAAGTTCTAGCTATTGTTATTATTAAATATTTGTTGAAAGGAATTTAATTCAATGGAAGGGAAAGAAATGGAGCTAACTGGTGGTAGAGGTCAAAGGAACAGGGGAGAGGACATCAGATGGAAAGACCTTTGTGGTCTTAAAGATCCAGAAAATAGGACTTCTTCCAGATTTTCCTTATAGACTATCTAGGGCATTGATGGAAGATAGGGCAATATAGATCAAGGACAAGTGAAAGATTGGGGAACAGGCTCTTGACCATGAAGAAAACTTTTCAGAGACTTTCTTTCTTTCTTTTTCTTTGTGGGGCAATGAGGGTTAAGTGACTTGCCCAGGGTCACACAGCTAGTAAGTGTCAAGTGTTTGAGGCTTGATTTGAACTCAGTTCCTCCTGAATCCAGGGCTGGTGCTTTATCCACTGTGAATCTAGCTGCCCCAGAGTCTTTCTTATAGTACATTGTGCCCTTGGTGGGCACTTTAGTTGGGGCAAGTCAGGGAAAGAAAATAACATCCAAGAGGATGATCATACCTTTTGGGTGATGCCCCTGTGTTCCATATCTCAAGCATTCCTGTGAATGTGGGAAATGAGGAGAGGGGGAAGACTGTTTAATAACAGATGCCTATAAATATAAAGGGAATATTGATTGAGAACCCCTAGGACTTCTGGTAGGAGGGGCCAGGCTGCTCCTGGGAGGTAGAAATGATTCTCAGTGTCTTAGTCTTTCAGTCTGCTGGTGAGGTAGGTGGGGGTAGTAGGGCAACTCTGGGACTAGCTCTCCACTGGAGAGTGATTCTCCATCTATGACTGACCCTTGGGGAAAAAAAAGGGGGAGATGCTTTAGGGATATCTTAAGAACATGTTCTACCCAAGTAAAGGATTATTTCATATCAAACAAGGCTGGTAGAACATTTTGCTGTCCTTGCCTCTGCCTCTTATCACTCTCTTTTCACTCTAAGTTTTGCACAAAATTCTTGTGGATGGGAACTCAGATGTGAAGAAAAACAAAGCTGAAAGGACTGATGGAGAGATGCTGGTGAACTGAGAGAAGTCGGTTCAGCAGACAGCCTTCAGGGGGAGATAAGGCAGTCGAAGGAGATAGCAACATGTCTTTTGAAGTCCCTAAGCATTCATTCATTTGTTCATTCATGTATGAAGAGAGGGGTGGGGGTAGACACAAAGACTGTGAGCCCCATGCTGAACTCCTTGAGAAAAGAGAGAGAATGACCTGGGGGCTGGTAGAAAAAAGCCACTAGAATTTGTACAGTGTTATATAGAGCAAGGAGTGAACTTCAAAGTAGGAGAAGTAGCTGAGTAATGTTGGTAGGGGGATGGTCCACAAATGAGCATCCTCCTCCTCCTTTTGCTTTTCCTCTTCTTCCTCTTCCTGTATCACTATTGGGAGGCATAAGAGGGTACATCCAGGACCAGAGACAGTGGCCAGGGATGCAGTGTCTTCAGGTTTCTATGAGTGCAAGGAGATGAAGGGAGCATTAGATAAGGAGGTTTAAGAAGTAAGGAAGACCCTCCCCCCATCAATAGAAAGGGGTTCCCAAAGGGAACAATTAAAGGAAAAGATGAGTAGTATAGGGGATGGAGATGATGGACTGGGGAGTGGCAGCCAGGAAAAGGAGTCGTTGCTTAGACAGACTGCCTAGGGAATGGGATTTTGAGAAGTAAAGAGAATTTGCTAGAAGTACTCTAGTTGATTTCCTCACCCCTTCCCCTTGTCCTCTGACTGAATTTTCCCTTAGGTGCCAGAATTCCTAGTTATAGATTCCTGGCAACAACCTTCCCTGCTGCAGCCCCCCACCCTTGCTCCAGGCTGCCCCTCTCCCCTAAAACACACTTCTGTGTTTTAGGTCCCACTCAGTAGGACTATTTCTAGGAAATCAATTCCCAGTCATACAGCTTGAAGTTCCATGCCCTTTATACCCCCAAAGGGGTGGCCTTGCCTTTGGGGAAGCCGCTATGGAAAGGGAGGGGAGAGGGTTGAAGTCAGACTTTGCCTGTCAAAGGCCAGCCCTGCACTTTTTTTTTTTTTAGGCTTGGGAGCCTGATTGCAACTAAGTGGAAAATGACTGAGAGAGATAAACATAATTGGTAAGAAAAGGCAAGTGATGTGAAGGCAATTACATACAGCCATGTATCTATCAGCGTCTACCGATAGAAACCTCTCCTTAGCTCTGAGAGTGTACTCTCTTTTGGTACCCAGTGTTTGCAGAAAGATGGAGCTTCCCTTGTAATTATTTTTACTGCTCATTTGCTTCATGCCTTTTAAAATATTTTTCGTATTTTTGTCAGGTTTCATTTAAATATTATGAACATTTCAAAGTTTCACAATCTGATTTTAAGTATAAAAACCCCCTCAAACCTCATTTTTGAGGACGTAGGGAAAAAAACCCTCCTTAGTAGAATCCTGAAAAATAATATTTCAATTTCTTGGAGATAGTCTAGTTAAGGCTCAGTGGGTTTGAAAAAAGTGGTCAGTTGCCTTGTATTTATACAATGCCAATGCACTCATATAAAGACAATAAAGATTCTGAATTTAAGGATTAAAAAAATAAGCTTTCTTAACACGAATAAGGGTTTTTGTTTTAAAAGCCACTACATGAAAAGTGGTTCCCTTTTCCAAAGATGGTATCCTGAGTCTTGAGGAGGACCTCAATATGGGGGGGGTGCAGAGGAACAAGCCAAAGCCTCTGGAAATGATACCACAGCGCCACCAGCTGGCTTTAAAAAGAACAGCGGGAAGGCACTGAGGGAAGAAGGCATCTTGTCATTTCATGCATTGATGGCATTCTGAGAAAGGGAAAGACCAAGGGGAGCGTGTCAGCCAAAGGAAATATTAGGAATTTTGCCCCCATGAATTAAAAAAAAACTAAGGTGACTGCTCAGCATGGAATGAATTGCTTGTTTCTACAGATTCCCACCTTATGAGTGCTTTGGATACTTCTTTCTGGAATTTACTGCCATGGTTTTTGTGTTTGTTTGTTTGGGGTATTTTTTGCCTTCTTTGGAAAACTTTGGAGAGACTTGATGGAAGTATAGGACTACCTTTGTGAAGCTGAAGGCTAGCAAATAGAGAAATATTTGGATTGTGCTGTTAGTAGCCAGCATGTAGAGAGAGAAAATGGGGGAGAGGGAAGACTTGTATTCGGGAAATCTGTGTTTGGGTTTGGACTTTGACATTTGTTGGCTATGTGGCAAATCATTGAGCTTCTCTGTGATTCAATGTACCCATCTATAAAATGGGGTTTATAGTATTTATATGACATCTCACATGGTTGCTGTGATGGTAAGCACTGCATAAGCCAAAAGGATATGGTCACAACATCACAAAAACTGGCCTCTTACAAAATCATGAAAAAGAAAGATTCATAATAAAAATGTGAACTGTTTTATTATGACAAAATATGCTGTGACTGTAACCTTCACAATTATGCTCAGTGTGTGTGTGTGTGTGTGTGTGTGTGTGTGTGTCTGCCTGTCTTTCTGTCTTCAGGAATGTAGCTGAAGAAATAAAATTTCTGGACACTTATTTTTGTAAAATATTGTGATTTTCCCCTCTCTTCCCCCCAAAAGCCTTGGAACATTTTTTTCTATCTTATAGTTCTTCATAATTTTACCTGGAGTTCCCCTCCACTCACTCTTTCTTTTCCTGAATAGGCTACTTGAATAGAACTTTTTACTCAAATCACTTTAGACTTGTATGGAATGGCCACTGAATGCTCCAGCAATCAATTCTAAGAGCCCCATTATCTTAGAATTGCTTATAGTTTTTCTGGCTAGGAATAGGCTTAAATAGGAATTGTTTTCTACAAAAAACCAGGGTTACAGTTTATATTTATATGGTAGAATTATTATTAATTATTATTAATTATTATTAATTATTATTTTTATTATTGTGACATTTTTTGACAGATTAATTTTTAAATTGTTTTAATTAAATTTTTTTTGCAAAGAATTGGAAATTGAGGGGATGCCCATCAACTGGGGAATGGCTAAACAAGTTGTGGTATATGAATGTAATGGAATACTATTGTGGTGTAAGAAGTGATAAACAGATGGATTTCAGAACAACCTGGAAAGACTTACATGAATTGATTCTGGGTGAAATGAGCAGAACCAAGAGAACGGTGTACACAGTATCAACAACATCTTCTGGTGATCAACTGAGATGGACTTAACTCTTCAGTAATACAATGATGCAAGACAATGCCAAAAGACTAGTGATGGAAAATGTTCTCTACATTCAGAAAAAGAACTATGGAGTCTGAATGCAGATAGAAGCCTGCTATTTTCACTTTTGTTATTGCTTTTTGGGGTCATTGTTGTTTATTCTTTCTTGTGATTTTTTCCCTTTTGTTTTGATTCTTCTCTTACACCATGAATAATGTGGAAATATATTTAACATGATTGTAATGTATAAACTATATCAGATTGCTTGGTGACTTTGCCAAAAAGGAGGGGAGTGAGGGAGGGAGAAAAATTTGGAACTCAAAAAACATCTTTACATATAATTGGAAAAAATTTAAAAAATAAACTTAATTAAAAAAAAGAAAATTCCTAGTGATTCCTAAAGGTATCTTCTTTGCCTCCATTTCTTATCTATCCTTTTGCACTTGAATGGATATTGTCACAGGTAAACCGTTTGGATGGTGAGAAATTTCTTTGACAAAGTTTCTAGCAAAGTTTCCTGTGGCCATTTTTGTGTCAGTAGTAATTTGTATTCTCACTCTGGAAAACAAATTTTATTTGCATTAATTTTTTTCACATGTATAAACTATATCTGATTGCTTACTTTCTTAGGGAAGGGCAGAGGAGGGAGGGATAGAATTTGGAACACAAAACTTTAAATAATAATGTTTATTATTATTATTTTAAAAATTTCTTTTCCTTTATAGGAAATGGATTTTATTTAGAATCACAAATTATTTTATTTCTTTCTGGTTGCATCTTAATGTTATTTAAAATTTTGTTTTATTTATAACAAGCTTATCCAAACTAATTTGGCTTCACACTAACCTGATGTTACCATAAAAATACTGTTATACAATTGCTGAAAATTTTTTAAAAATTTTTTTCTATTTTGTTTTGGTTTTTTGCAGGGCAATGAAGGTTAAGTGACTTTCCCAGGGTCACACAGATAGTAAGTGTCAAGTGTCTGAGGCCAGATTTGAACTCAGGCCCTCCTGAATCCAGGGCTGGTGCTTTATCCACTGTGCCATCTAGCTGCCCTGAATTTTTTGATATGGAATATTTCTTTTTCATTTTTTAAAAGTAATCAACATTTTTATTTATAGTTTGGGGTTCCAATCTCTATTCTTCCTTCCCTCCCTCCCCTCTCCCCTCTGTGAGGTGGTAAGCAATCAGATATAGATTATACATGTATGATTATGCAAAATATTAGCATATTAGTCATTTTGCACAAGAAAACTTGAATAAAAGAAAAAATGAGAGAAATCAAAAGATAACATTCTTCAGTCTGTGTTCCATCAATATCAGTTTCTTTGGAGGTGGATAGTATGTTTCATTGGAATATTTCTTAAATGTCTGAATGTATGTGCAATGAATGATAATGTGCAATATGATGATAAATGAAAAAAGTCTTAGGTACCATTTTTATGATTTGAATTCATGACTTTTGCTGCTTTGTTATATTGCTTAATCACATAATATTAATCCAATAGATTAATATACTATGATACTTTACATTTATTAATTTTGATATGGGGGAAAAACTGATCAGAGAAAGCATGTGGGTCCTTAGGATTCCTCTGTAAAGAATTACACTCTCGCACAAGATCTAATTAGGAATAAAAGAACAGGTTTATTGGGGTACAAGAGAAACCGGCCTGGAGGAAGGTTTCACATTAACAAAACGCTTTCCTCCCTGACTGGCTCAGGGAGCGCCATTTTATGGCATTTAGATGGGGTGGATAAGAGTCTCTTATTGGGTGAGGGGCTGGTGGTTTTCCTGCATTGTGCTGGGGTAGGAGGAATCCCTTGTGAGGGCTCTGGTGGTGGGTGTCAACTTTGTCCTGATGGGTCTAAGCAGTCTGCTGATGGGCGGTTCCAGGTGGTCTTCTCCTGGATTACCTCATCCAGGTGTTTAGGAGGACTGGAATGTAGGGTGGTGGTCCTGGAGCATGCTCAGTTCGATCTGATGCCACTTATGGGTATGTGTGTGTGTGTGTGTGTCCTTGATTGAGTTCAAGGAGAGGCCTACTTGATTTCAAGGGAAAACCCCTGAGGTTTCAAGGAAAAAGTTCCTTGAATTCCCCAGAGAACTGTTGGGGTAACTGGGGCCCATAATCCTCCCATGACAATTTCATTGTTGTTGTTGTTATTTGGCCCTTCGTTTTCCCAGAGGACCATGACATTGGGTCATGTCATGACTTGCACTGAATTGGATTTCAGTGAGGGAGGACTGTGCAAAGTCACCAGCCTCACCTCACTCTCTCCTCCAGAGTCATCTGGCTCCAGTCTCTCTCTCTCTCTCTCTCTCTCTCTCTCTCTCTCTCTCTCTCTCTCTCTCTCTCTCTAATCAACAGGAAAATTAATTTTAGTATTGTTAATATCAAATGTCATATTCCCTTGTCTGTCAATGCTGACAATAAGAGAAGCCCCTCTAAAGAATCCTAGGAATGTCATTCCACTCCTGCTCCTAAGGTGCTTTACTCTCAGTTTGCATTGGCCTCTACCTTGGGGCTCTACCCTAGGAATCTGGTCTCTGTTTATCTTGTAGGTAATCAGAAACTAACTTAGGGTAGCCACAGGTACTGAGGGTGACTCCAAGTGTCTTTGCCTCAGATTAATATTGGGGCAAATCACATCATGAAGGCTAAAAACAAGCATAACAAAGTGGGTTTTCTTGTTTACATTGCGAAGGGTGACTGGGGTCTTATGACCAGGCCTTGCTCCTTATATGGCACCCCCCGCTTTTCTTCTTGAATGTAATTTTAATTTTTATTATTGTGACATTTTTTGACAGATTGATTTTTAAATTGTTTTAATTAAAACATTTTTTTTACAAAGAATTGGAAATTGAGGGGATGCCCATCAACTGGGGAATGGCTAAACAAGTTGTGGTATATGAATGTAATGGAATACTATTTGTGGTGTAAGAAGTGATAAACAGATGGATTTCAGAAAAACCTGGAAAGACTTAAATGAATTGATTCTGAGTGAAATGAGCAGAACCTTGAATATATAAAAACCTTTCTGTAAATTTTCCCCGTGGACACTCATGTTACTCTGGTGCTCTTGACCCTCTTTATCTCATTTGAAGATACCTTTTCCTCTACTTATGAGTTTGTCTGATTTCAGGACTTGGCATTTAATTAGTGGCAGCAATGGAATTCATCAAAGATTATGTCTTGCTGGGTCCTGGGAATAAGCTTCTGGATGCCCTGGTACCAGCTCTGTGCTCAGTCCCCAAGTCACTTCCCATTGGAGTAGTTACATTCATAGTCCCTCTTGAATCTGTACTCCCATGTCATTTTCAGTTGAGTCCTCTTTAACAGAATCTAGGCTTTCATTCCTCTAAGAAAACATTACAAAAACTTCAAAATTGAAAAAGAAGGAAACTGAATCAAAAATATTTTCCCTCCAGGAAGGATTAGGCCAATTGGAATCTCAAAAGAATGAAAATGAAACTAAAATAGAGTTTCACAAGTGAAAGGCTTGAGGGAGGCACTCAAGAATCTGAATGAGCTATATTTACTATGGATATGTATATATGCACATGTATGTGTATATATATATATGTGTGTGTGTGTGTGTGTGTGTGTGTTCGTGCGCGCACACAACAGAATATAATTGTGATAGGTAAATTAGTGAAGGACATCACCTGGGTTGAAATGAACTCCACTGATTGGGAAAGTAAGGTTCTGGTAAGTCATTGGACTTGTTTAACAATAATATGTGCTCTAATTATAAAGGAAATTTTCAGTGAAGTGAATAGAGTCTGGGATATGGTTGAAATGTACAATTTGAGTAAACAAAGGAAAGTAGTATAGTCTGATTAAAGGATTTTGGAGATTTGGAAAAAGAGAAATAAGAAAGAAATTAAGGGAAGACTATGGAAAGTAATAAATAAGGTTCGGGTTTTCAAACTACAAGAGAAATGTATAAAAATGAAAGGAAGGTTTAAGCATGTTGAGGTTTGAGGAATTTTGACTTTAAGTGAAAGACTGTGAGAAACTTTATATATTTATACAAACTATAGGAGTAAGAATAATTGCAACTTGATTTTTATTTATTTATTTTTTGAAAGGCAATCAGGGTTAAGTGACTTGCCCAGAGTCACACAACTAGTAAGTATTAAATGTTTGAGGTAAAATTTGAATTCTGGTGCTGCTGACTCCAGTATCAGTGCTCTATCTACTGCACCGACTAGCTGTCCCTGTAGCTTGATTTGAAACCCAATAGAGAAAGCTATAGAGGGCTAGGGGTAAATTAATAAGCAATGGGTGCTTTCTGAGATTGTAGAATCTAGATTTAAACTAAATTTCATTGTGCTCTTAAGTGTGATATTTGGGGCAGATTAAAACCTAACACCAAACTGCCGCTTTTAAAATCTTTGGCAGTGGATTAACTGGAAATACTGGACCCCATAATTTGAAATGCTTGGAATAAATAGCCTTTGTGTAAAATATAATACTAAATAACTGAAATTATAAGTTGAAATTCTATGTGATACCATTTGGGAATTTAGATCCAGGTGTAATTGGATTAATTTTTGGCTTCGTTTTAAGTGGGACAATTATAACTTTCCTTTAGTATTTGGCTTAAGGGCATAGTGTTGGGAAAATGTATGGAGCAAGAAATTTGTTAGTTGTGTGGTCTTAAAACAAGTTACCTCAGTTTACCAATTTGTTGGCTCTGTGGTAAATTCTTTTTAACTTGGTATTCTTTTATGTTTAGATTTAGATTTAGTTGTTAAAATACTCACATGAATATACGTTTTTTATAAAAAAAACACTTTAAAATTTAGGAAACTAACAGTTTGAAGGAAGTAGATTTGAGTTAATTTTAGTTACAAAAGGAAGAGCCAGTTCCTACCCATTGTACCACACGGCCCTAAGGGTTTTTGTTTTTTTTTTAAGTTTTTACTTCGTAGTGTCTTACAAGTGAATTGAGATAAGCATTTGGTTTCTGTGCTCTCACACACTTAAATTTGTTCACAATAATTGTCTGGGTAAGGTAATTTGGATATGCATTCAGTTTAATTGAGATGACCTGAGTAGAAATTCACAATATTATTTATGGGGGCAATTAGGTGGTACAATGGATAGAGCACTGGCCCTGGAGTCAAGAGGACCTGAGTTCAGATCTCACCTCAGACACTTACTAGTGGTGTGACCCTGGGCAAGTCACTTAACCCCAACTGCTTTAAACATCTGGGGCCATCTCTAGTCATCTTGATATATATCTTGCCAATGGGACCCAGATGGCTCTGGAGGAAAGAGTGAGGCTGGTGACTTTGCACAGCCCTCTCTCACTTAAATCCAATTTATTGCAAGTCATGACATCACCTGATGTCATAGTCTTTTTCTGGAACGAAGGACAGACAAGAACAACAATATCGTTTATAATATTGAGCAAATATGCTATTAGGAATGCAGTTTCTTTTCTGATCTGGATGTTGCTAGATTATGAACTATTAAAGGAAAAGAAAACGTTTGAAAACTTAATATTCTGAAGTTGTGTAATTTAAGAAACTGAAAACTGTTTTTCTATAGTAAAAAGGAAGTTTTGTTGGCTATCCCCATAGTAAACTGAATCCCCTCCCCCACTGCAATTAGGAATTTGTTTAATTACGAAGTTATATCTGGAATATTCTTATACTGAAGTTAACATTTTAACAAACTTAGTCCTACAAACTCCAGCTTTAAAGATTTATTTTTGCTTTAAGGGTTGAAAAAGAGATAAATATCTGTCAGTCTGGAGATTTACAGCTATCATATGTTCACTATTCATGTGAGTGTTTGTTAATCACTGAATGTTATTACTTCATTAAATTCTGACTACCTTTTTATGTCAAGATGAATTTTAAGCTGTTTTTTTTTTTTTAGGAGAAATGCTAGTAGGAATGAATGTTAAAATCTTTTATGTGATTTTTAAAGAAGGCCTGATAAATTTTCATTTGCTAGGAATTTATTGCAACAACTTGAGAGTATCAATAACAGTTGTGTCCAGCCCTCTTGTGATTAGTGAGACTTTAGTGTTTGAGGTAAAACTTTTCAGGACCCCAAATATTGGGGTTTTTTGTTTGTTTGTTTGTTTTGTTTGGTTTTTTTGGAGGGTAATGAGGGTGAAGTGACTTGTCCAGGGTCACAAAGCTAGTAAGTGTCAAGTGTCTGAGGCTGGATTTGAATTCAGGTCCTCATGAATCCAGGGCCAGTGCTTTATCCACTGTGCCACCTAGCTGCCCCTAAAGCTTTTTTTCCCTTTTTCTTTCTTTCTTTCTTTCTTTCTTTCTTTCTTTCTTTCTTTCTTTCTTTCTTTCTTTCTTTCTTTCTTTCTTTCTTTCTATCTTTCTTTCTCTCTCTCTCTCACTCTCTCTCTCTCTCTCTCTCTCTCTCTCTCTCTCTTTCTTTCTTTCTTTTTTTTTTTTTGCGGGGCAATGGGGGTTAAGTGACTTGTCCAGGGTCACACAGCTAGTAAATGTCAAGTGTCTGAGGCTGGATTTGAATTCAGGTACTCCTGAATCCAGGGAAGGTGCTTTATCTACTGTACCACCTAGCTGCCCCCCCCCCCCCGTCCCTCCAAATATGTTTTTAAGCATCGTTTTAAAATTTGTTTTGTCTGTGGGCCATTGTTTCACTACTTCAAGAAAAATGTCAGCAGCTCAATGATATCTGAGATCTAAGGCTCTGGGAATAAGGTTGGGAGGGTGACCTTGGAAAGGCTAAGGTTAGACTCTCCTAATTCATCTTCCCATACAATAAATCTTTCCATCTGGTTATCCTGAGTCTAGCTGTGTATCCTGCTATATACTTGGCATATACCATTCTTATACATGTAGTGAGTTGTTCTGTGCCTTTGGACTTGGACCTGGAAAACCAGTATTGATGCTATTTTTTGGGGGGTGGGGCATTGAGGGTTAAGTGACTTGCCAGGGTCACAAAGCTAGTAAGTGTCAAGTGTCTGAGTCCGAATTTGAACTCAGGTCCTTCTGAATCCAGGGCTGGTGCTTTATTCACTGTGCCACCTAGCTGCCCCCTGATGCTATTATAATCATGTTATCGCATCTTCTCATAACAAATCTCTCTAACCAGGGAAAGTTAAGTTGTGATTTTTACAATGAATCTTGTTGCTGCAATACCTTAACACCTCTTACTGTTTTCAGTCTGAAACTATAGACAATACCATGTCCTGAAAAACTAAGTGGATGAGGATTTGGCTTTGTCATCTGCCTGTTATATTCCTGCCTAAGATAAAGTCCTTTGAATACCTCAAAGGAGTATGGGAAGAATTAGGCAATGCTGTAAGGATTTGTTAGACCAAGGTATAATTCTATTATTCATTGAGGTTAATATCATCTAGTTTTCTGTTTCGAATTAAAGAAAAGATTTTTAGCACAATTAGTTATCTTAGAGGACAGTGACAATCTAGTTTGTATTGCCTTAAAGAAATGTCCAGTTTTACTCAGGGATATTAGCTTATGTGAAATTAACACTTGTATGTATATGACTAATGTGGAAATATGTTTAACGTGATTGTAATCTATAACCTCTATCAGATTTTTTGTTGGCTTTGAGAGGTTAAGGAGGGAGGGAGGGACAAAAATTTGCAACTCAAAATCTTATAAAAATGAAAGTTGAGAACTATCTTTACATGTAATTGGAAAAAATAAAATAAAATACTATCAAAATACTTATATAGCGAGCATGCTCTGGAATGCAAGCAAATTACACAAGGATTTGAAAGCGGTGGTTTATAATGGTCTAATAGCTAGTGGTTTAATACCTTGTTCATTTGAACATGGTTAATAACTGGACATGTTTTACTATAGACAACTTGTTTGATATAATTTGGAATATCCCTGTCAAAGCCTTTGATTCCAGCTGGAACGAATTAAGTGTCTCTTAGGTAAATTTCGCTTGTGACCTATGTGCTGTTACCTATGTGTTCCTGTATAATATTAATTCCTTAGCAGAGTCTCATCTTCCTAAGTGGATAATGAGAATCTTCTTGTAGCAGCTAAAAGCAAATAAGTAGAGTAAAAAAATGATGTCCACCAAAAACCTAAATCCAGAAAGTGGAACTAGCCTGTTCTAGAATGCCTAGGGGGAAAGGTTTTTAGAAGACCAGACAACTGCATGAGACGTCTGAGCCCTAATATGCAGTGGACTGATGAAATGGATGGCGGGAATGGGTTACCCTTCACTTTCACTTCTTTGTAAGGTCTGCTTGCCAAAGGGGACTGCTCCCAATGGCTCCTATCAACACATTGTTCAATCTCTCTCCCCTCACACTATTCGTATCATGTTAAGTGTTTATTATACCAGTTTGTGTTTCACTGAGAAGATGGTGTGTCAGAGAATCAGAGGGGGGTATGACAGGAAATTTAATTTTAGTATCATTAATATCAAATGTCATATTCCCTTATCTGTTAATCCTGACAATAAGAGAAGCCCTTCATTCTAAAGAATCCTAGGAATTTCTTTGCATTCATATTCTTAAGGCACTTTACTCTCAATTAGGTTGGACTGAGCACTTCCTTAGAACTCTATCCTGGGAATCTGGGTTCTCTTTATCTTGTAAGTAATCAGAAACTTGGGCTAGCCATAGGTACTGAGAGTGACTCCAAGTGTTTTTGCCCTGAGATTAAGATTTGGGACAAATTGGATCATGAAGGGTAAAAACAACCAGAATGCAGTGGGTTTTCTTGTTCTGATTGCCAATGGTAGCTGAGGCTAATGACCAGGACTTGTTCCTCATAGGGCACCCCCCTTTCATCCTAAATGTATAAAAACTTTTCTGTAATTTTTCCCTGTGGACACTCATGTCCTCTGGTTCATGTGGTGCCCCAGACTCTTGACTCTTTTCATCTTGATTAAAGGCAGCTTTTCCTCCACTTATGAGATTGATTTATTTCAGGACTTGGTGGTGGTTGTAATTCCTCCTCCAAGAGGACCAAAATGGCATGACTATGTTGGGGTTAAGGCATAGTATGTCCAACCGTGGCTGAGCAGACCAACATGAGCTCAGAAGGCACTACCACAGGTGAGGCAGAAATAGTCCATATGAATGGGTGTCTCACCTGGCAAGATAAGGTACTAGACATTGAAGACCTTTCTTGAGCTGAAGGCATAAAGACTGTTGAGAGAAAGCTAGTACATAGAGAAGCCATGTCCCTATTCCTAATTTACTACACCAGAGATTTTGCGTGAGATCTGAGACTCTATGAGTTCTCTCATTCTCAGTGAAAGAGTTCATGTACTCTAGTCATTGTGTGGTATTTATGCTTCTATGTATGCTTTCTCTGATTCCTGTTTTGCTATCAACTTCGATAAATGGGTTTAAAACTGGCCTTTGTTGGGAAGGGAGTCACAACTCATAGATATAGCTCAGAAACCTCCTTTCCCATTCAGAATTAGTATTCAGGAGTGTAGCTTGAACCTAAAATTATTTGCCCTACAGTAATAATACTTAAGGGACCATATATAATTGTAGTGTGGTACTTGCTTTCTCTGAGGAGAGCAGAGTAGCTAGCCTCTGACCCCAACTCTCAATAGGCTTCCCCTCTAGGCAAGACTCAAAATCTCCCTTTGGAGAAACACTGAGGGAGAAGAGTCTAGAGATATCTATTCTTGCCTCCCTGCGAATTACCCCAGTGATCTACATGATCTACATGGGCAAAACCACCACTCTTACAAATGAATGACTACCTGAGTGAACGATGGTAAAATGAGGCAATCATCTGGCCATATTTAATCAGCTCAACTTCAAGTTTTCCAATCACCTGGTGTAGAAGCATTGGACAAAATTAAAAACTGAAGGTGTAACATAGTTAATTTCAGTCTACTTTTTTTTTTCAAATGGCAGTAAGGTAAATCCCTGCCCACATGGAAACAGGTGTAGTAGAGGTCATACTAATATTGGCAAATGTTTAATAATATTTCAGAAAATCAACAAGGCTGTCCTCATCCTACACTACATTTCTTTTCTTGAACAGCACAAAGCAGTATGTATACATGGATTATTCTTATAATTTGTTTTGTTAAACATCATGTTACTTTCTTTTTTTGCCTCTCATGGGAAAGTGCTCTAAGACTTATTTGCTTGTTGATGCATTTGCTTGTTAGTTTTTTGGTCAGGCAACATTGGCTATCCAGCGCTTTAGGTAGAGAAGACTTAGAGGAAACTAAAATGTTTCTTTGTGAAAAGGAAGATGCCCTTAAATAATGTGAATAGGATGAAAGGGTCATAGATTGACAGTAGGAAGGAAACTTTTAGCTCATGCAGTCCAATGCCTTCTTCTAATCTAGTAATTTACCCACAGTTACTCAGCTAGTTAAGTGACATAGCTAGGAAAATAAAGTGAGGTCCAGAGAGGAGAAGTGATTTGCTTAAGCTTAAACAGTCAGCAAGAACAGGTCTTTTGACTCTTAAATTGTTGGTAGCTGAAAGACTGGGTCCCCTTACAACTATGTTTTTGTTTATGAAAAAGTTCAGACAAACTACATATCTTGGAACTATGATGTGATGTGTTTCCTGATGTCTGACAAGTTGGGCGTAGACAAATTTCACAGGAAGAATACAGAATAATTATGTTGATTTAGAGTTATGTAACACCTTTCGCCCGAGGATCCTGAGATACAATTATTTTAAACTTCACAACATGTGAAGAAATATGAGGGAACAAGCAGTTTTATTGCCTGCTTAGAGACATAAAATTTTGAATTGAACCTGGGAGCCAATTTCATCGTTGAGTGGTTTCTTGAGTCATATTCTTTTTTTTTTTTTTTTTTTTTTTTTTTTTTTTTTTTTAGTGAGGCAATTGGGGTTAAGTGACTTGCCCAGGGTCACACAGCTAGCAAGTGTTAAGTGTCTGAGGCCGGATTTGAACTCAGGTCCTCCTGACTCCAGGGCTGGTGCTCTATCCCCTGCGCCACCTAGCTGCCCCAGTCATATTCTTTTACAGATTTGTTTCATTTTTAAAAAAACACATCAGTATGTAGCAGCATAATCAATGGACCAATCAATCCATTCATTACCAACAATTTATTAAGCACCTATTATATGCCAAAGGAAATGAAGACAAAGATGAAGCAGTTCCTGGCCTCAAGGAGTGCAAATTTTTGTTATTTGCTTTTGCTAAAATTGAATTAAATGTAAACACAGTGTTGTGGGTGATGTTTTAATGCAAAATTCATATCTCATAGCTATAATTCATATACTACTGATGTCCACAAAAGTGAGGTAATTATTATATTGATACTTCTACTCTCGATGTAATGATTGAGACAAATACTTCTCTTAATTTTTAAAAGGGAATACTTATAAAATTTAGTTAGAAAGTGGTACATTTTAAGAAATATTTGTTCCAGCTACCTAGCATCTTAAAGTCCTTGTTACCTTGGGTGTGTCTTACTTGTTATCTCTTAGCCAGATTATTGTAATAGTGTCATTCCCTCTTTAATGCATCCTCAGCATTGCTGCCAAAGTCATCTTATTTGGAACATGTCATTCTACTGCACAAAAAACTTTCAGGGCTCCCTATTACCTCTGGGAAAAACAACAAATTCATTAGCCTGATATTTAAGGTACTCTACCATCTGGCCCTTATTTACCTTCCCAGTGTCCCTTCCTTTCTTCCCATGATTCCCACCACACACTCAATGTTGCAGCTAGACTGGACCATTAGTTATTTCCTAAAATTAATTAATATCCCATTTACTACCATACTTTTGAACAAACCATTCCCCAGTCTTGGAATTCTGCCACTCAGAATCCTTTCCTTCCTTTAAATATCAAATCATATGCCATCTCCTCCATGAAGTTTTCTTTTCACTTCTCTGTCATACACGCCCTGTATGTAACAGTTCTCTCCCTCCTTGATATCCCAATAATGATGATGATGATAGCTGACATTTAAATATGGCTTTAAGACTTGCAAAATGCTTTATATATATTATATATATAATTTGGTCTTTATATATTACATATATATTATATATAATTTGGTCTTTACAACAATACTATGGAGCAGGTGATCCCCATGTCTTCCTCTTCTTGTTGTTCATCCTTTGTTCTCGGAAAAATACCAGTGACATCAGGAGGGTGATGTTTTGACTTGCAAGTCAATTGGATTTAAGTGAGGCAGAGCTGGGCAAAGTCATCAGCCTCACACTCTCCTCCATAGTCATAAGGATCCAGTGGCAAGACAGAGGACAAGATGATTGGCGATAACTCTGAATGCAGTGGGTGACCCTGGCCTCTTCAAGCTAGGTCTTTCCAAGTCTCAGTTTGTCTGAGGCAATGCCCATTCATCAATTTAAGCCTAGGTTAGAACTGAAGCAAAAGATGGCCCAGTTTGCCCTCATAAAAGAATCTTCATCTTATATTTGAGGAAATAGAAGAGCAGAGCTTTCAATTAATAAGCTTAATTTAATTAATAAGTGTCTGGGGCAGGATTTGAAGTGCTACCTAGCTTCCTAGAACACTTTGATATTTTTCTCTGATCCCCTTCCTGTCTATTTTGTATGTCAGTCCACTTTCATCCATAATCTAGGTTCCTTGAGCACAGAGAATGTTTAATTTCTTCTTTTTATCCTGTGTGACTAGCCCAGGAGGTAGCACATAGTAGCAAATTGGCTATTTGTTCAGCATAATTGAATATTGGTGAGGTTGTGGAGAGTGCTAAAAATGTTAAGTAATTTCTCTTTATTTATCTGGCATAAAATTCATGGAGATATATTTCTCATACTAGGTAAGAAAGGCTAGTGGTTTTCACTCTCAGAAGCAACTAGGTGGATAGTTGGACCTTGGGTCAAAGGCACCTGAATTCAAACACTGCCTCAGATGTTAACCAGCTGTGTGACCCTAAGCAAGTCACTTAATCTTTCAACCTCCTTTTCCTTATCCATTGAATGGGAATAACAATAGTACATACTTCACACAGGGTTGTTGTGAGACAGTTATTTGTTTTCAAAAAATACATACACACATATACACATATGTATGTAATAGATTGTATATAAGTTATACAAATACATACCTATGAGATATGTGTGCACATCTCATAGGTATATATTTGTATACATGTATATAACATGTATACAAATACACAATTTGCTTTGTATTTGTATATATGAGTTAGTGTCCCTAGAGGAATCTGGGTGATGATCCCATTGTGGGGTGTCTGGACACTTCAACTGAAGAGGGGGAAAGAAATTCCCAACCATCTTATAGAGAATTCAGGAGTGTGTCATCTAACTGATAGCCCTTGCCCACACTCTGACTGCACACTGCCCTCTGGCTCAGCCATGTCTGGACCTCTTCTCCCTCTGTCTAGGAGGAAAGAGTGGAGACTCTTCTGTCTCCTGGGTGGGAATCTCTGTATTCCACTGCTTCTTTGCAGGGCATGAGAGCCATGTATCTCAGAAAAACCTGGGACCAGTTCCGAACATCTTGTTAGACTCCTGGATTGTTTTTTAGTCTGTTTTTCACCAGGAAGCAGATGAAATTAAGAATGGACACCTGGGGGAAGCTAGGTGGTACAGTGGATAAAGCACTGCCCCTGGATTCAGGAGGAGCTGAGTTCAAAACCAAACTCAGACACTTTACATTTACTAGGTGTGTGACCTTGGGCAAGTCACTTAACCCTCATTGTCCTACCCCGCCCCCCCCAAAATAATGGACACCTCAAGCCTAAGAGATAATTGGAAGTATTCCAGAGTTAAAGGGGATTTGTTCTTTGGTACCCCCTTCAGCCAGGATATGAGTTGGAATTCTTCCTGGAATAAGAAAACACATTGTAACAGTAGCTAAACTGCCTGCTGGGTCAGGAAAACAGTAACAGCAGTAGCAAAAACATCATCAATGAAAAGAAACAAGTGTTGCAATGACAAACACTTATTTTTAAAAATTCATATGAATACTTTGTTTCTGAGAGCTTGTTTCCCCAATAGACTAGCTCTGCCACTTCATGGCCACTGGTTAGGCTGGTCTCTTGGTGCCTTGGCCACTGTGGACCTAAGGGGAAGCTGGAGCCTGATGCATGGGAGAGATAAGGGGTAAGGGTTTTGGTTTTTTTTTCCATTCATTTGTTTGTTTTTGTGCAAGGGCCAATGAGAGTTAAATGACTTGCCCAGGGTCACACAGCTAGCAAGTGTCAAGTGTCTGAGGCCAAACCTGAACCCAGGTCTTCCTGAATCCAGGGCCGGCACCCTATGCACTGCACCACCCAGTTGTGTTCTTTTTTTCTCTTTACCCCTTATGGCTAGTGACACCATAATGAGCATGGGAAGGTATTCAGAAAAAAGAACAAAAACAAAACAAAAGTGCCCATAGGCCATAGTTTGGAGGCACAACATTCTTCTTTCAGGCATATAACCCAGCTTGAATTGGGTCTCTTCCCACCCCCAGAAAACTTGCCCCTTGCCTTTCCTTCTCTTTCCTCAAAGTTATGTCCAGCTGTTGCCATTGTCTTCGGGCTCCTGTGTTGAATCACTTCAGGAAAAATGCCTATGGTGCTGGTGTATATAATATATACAATTGGGTAAGGAGGGATGGGGGGCACTAGAAGGTGGGAGGAAAGGTTTCATTTAGAGGGTAGTGCTTGAGGTGAGGTTTTTTTTGTTTTGTTTTGTTTTTTGTGGGGCAATGAAGGTTAAGTGACTTGCCCAGGGTCACACAGCTAGTAAGTGTCAAGTGTCTGAGGTCGGATTTGAACTCAGGTTGTCTTGAATCCACAGCCGGTGCTTTATCCACTATGTCACCTAGCTGCCCTTGAGCTGAGTTTTAAAGGAAGCAAGGCAGAAGTAGAGAGAGAATGCATTCCAGGCACAGGGGTCAGATAAGGCAAAAAGCCCTAGGAATGGGAGATGGAGTGTTTTGTATGAAGGAAGAACAGTCAGAAGAGCAATTTGACTGTTGATGAGGGGAGGAGGAAGGTAGGTTGGAGTGAAGCTGTGAAAGCTTTACATTCCAAATGTTGGAGTTTGTACTAGAGCTTAGAGGTAATAGGGACTCGTTGGAGTTTATTGAGTGGGGGGGGGGTGATGCATTTAGATGGTACTTTAGGAAATCACTTGTGGGTGATGGTTTTAGAGAGGGGAAAGAGGTAAAGTGAGGAGGGATGGTCTTAACTGTCAAGCAGAGCTGTAATGAGGGCCTGACCTAGGCTGTTGGGGGTGGGGTGAAGGTTATGAGAGATGCTGTAGAGGTATAATTGATGATACTTAGAGATTAATTGTAGAAGGAGGAGTCAAGGATGATATTAATGTGGAAAACCTGGATTGGAAAGGATTGTAGTGTCCTTGTCAGTAAGAAAGGAGTTCAGAAGATGGGGTAACTTTTAGAAAAAAATGAGTTCTGTTTTGGACATGTTGAATTTGAGATCCCTTATTTTCCTGAAACATATGGAAACCATTTGAAAAAATAAGTATTTTATTCCCATAATTGCTTTAGGAAAGCTCATTTAAAGATACTTGAGTATGAATCCTTTTGTAAATTTCTCTATAGTTTTTTTTTCTCTTCACCCCTTATGGCTTAAACTTATATATTGTCTTCTTTTATAAAAATTAGTGTTGATGACTTAGTTTTTGAGGGGAAAAGAGGAAAGGTTTTATACTACTAAGCCTGGTTTTGTAATAGCACTCATTTTAATTAGAAATACTCATCACCTGAAAAAGGATAATGGCAATGGAATTTACTTTACTGTTTTAAGCTTCTGGGGAGACCAAAGATGTTAGTTACTGTAGTAATTGTTGCCCTTTCTGGAATTTTGAGAGCTCATCATCATTTGAATTCATAACCTCACAATAAGTGTTTTAATGACATGTACTTATTTTGGAAAAATCACGTGAGATTTTGTTCTAATTGTGATGGAAATAGGCATGGTTTATTTGAAAATGTAAATCTTTCTCTATGTGTGGGTTGAAAAGATTTATATTTGGAGTCTAGGCAGCCTTAGTGCTTCACCTGTGGCTATAATTTAATGAAAATTAATTTTATCTTAATTGAGAATTTTGTGTTCTTTTTTTGAGGAGAGTTGTGAAATTAGAGCTGGTAGTATGGTTTCCCTATAGAGGAAAAAAAAAGCAGAAACCTGTATTAGGAGAATGGTCTCTCTTGAAAAGAAAAATTCCCACAGTAGCCTATCTAGTTGTCAAGTTTAAAAAACACTTCAAGAAGCTTACTGATTGAGCCAAAAAAGAAATAATACACTTCCAGTTTTAGCTTTCTTTGAAGTTGGATAAGCTGTCAGTAACACCTTCTCAATTTGGTGAGATTTATGGTCTCCATTCATAATCACAGAGAGAAACTGGATGGATGGATGGATGTTACTGCACAATTTGGAACTTTGGAAAAAATATGCAGAAGAATGTGAGTCAGCCTCATGGGGTGGGGGGTCTCTTATTCAGTCTTCCCTGCCAACAGAGGCTTGGCTTTTTCCACATCAGATACTTTCCTGTTCTGGGACTCTTCCACGCAACCCTCAAAATTGGGGCTTTCGTCAGGGGAATTTTTGTCATGATTAACCATGCTGCTGTGGAAAGTCCATTTGGCTCTGAAATCAGAGGTCTTGGGCAAGTCATTTAATCTCTCTCTGTTTCCTTTTTCTCATTTGTAAAATAAAGTGGTTGGCTTATATGGCAGCCAAAGTCTTCTAGCTCTAAATGTGTGATTCTTAGGATTTTGTAAATATTTTATGTTA
Source organism: Dromiciops gliroides (assembly GCF_019393635.1). Lineage (NCBI taxonomy): Eukaryota > Metazoa > Chordata > Mammalia > Microbiotheria > Microbiotheriidae > Dromiciops > Dromiciops gliroides. Next base: position 237,366,083 of record NC_057866.1, on the reverse strand, counting down.
GAAAAAGGGATAAGGAGGACCTGAGTTCAAATCCAGCCTCAGACACTTACTAGTTGTGTGACCCTGGGCAAGTCACTTAACCCTCATTGCCCTGCAAAAAACAAAACCAAAAAAGAATGGATAAACGGAGGCTTTGTTTTCATCAGTTTTTGGAATGACTATCTCAGTATCATTAATATTGATTCCAAACATAATAGGCAGGATGTACCTAGCAAGAATGTCAGGTAAGTCGGTTTACCTTCATGTTGAATTCTTTCACAAATCTCTCAGCAACATTCTTTCTTCCCTACCTCTTTTACTGGTGGTGGAGGGAGGGGGTGTGAAAATAAAACTAGTATTGAGGACTTGGGTTCAGATTCCAATTCTACTATTTATTGAGTATAATTAATGGCACCTTTTCTGGGCATGTTTCTTGTCTAGGCACTGTATGTTCCATATTTTTGTAGGGGCACGTGATATTCCTAAATAGATGACCTATCTTAAATTGAGAGTTTTTTGTTTGTTTGTTTGTTTGGTTGGTTTTTTTTCGGTGGGGCAATGAGGGATAAGTGACTTGTCCAGGGTCACACAGCTAGTAAGTGTCAAGTGTCTGAGGCCGGATTGGAACTCAGGTCCACCTGAATCCAGGGCCTGTGCGTTATCCACTGCACCCCCTTAAATTGAGAGTGTAAGGAAATCAGGCTACAGTTCTAAAATAAATATAATAATCTGCATTTATATCCCATTTCTGCTTGATTTCCAAAGGAATCGATGTTTATGGGCAAATGAAACAGATCTGCAAAGCAGAACGAACTGCTTGCTTTTCCTTTAGCTTAGTATCCAGGAACAAGGCTAAGATCTAGGACTGACAATACGGGGATTTGAGGTGAATCCCTGGAATTCTAGTCCTTGCCCTGCTACCACTTGCTGTGGCACCTTGGGCAAGTTCATTTGCTACCTTTGGTTTTCATTGGCTTCTTTGTAAAATGAGGGAGTTGGACTGGATGACCTCTCAAGTTCCTTAGAGTTCCCGATTGTAGTGGAATAAGCCTCTTTTCCAAACTGAAGGTTTCTTTGATCTGCAAAGGTTCCCTTTTCAGATTTAATCCAGTATTCTGTGAGGTAGGAGAGAAAGTGACTTTGGTACCTACGGGCAGGGACAAGGTAGAATTTGAAGACTGACTATGATTTCCATGACTTCTGTGACCCTCGAAAAATTTTGTAATCCTGGCTTAATATTTATCATTTCTTTAGGGACTACAGGATTCTCCCCCCCTCATTATCTGCTTTTAGAAAACATTCAAATAAAAATGCCCCCCCCAAAGTAATGTGGTATAGAAGAAATGTCTGTCTGTGGATCTTAGAGTCAGAAGAACTAAGTGTAGTTCTACCCCAGACATTTACTACACAATTACAAATCTTTGACCATCTATGTCTCCTCATCTTTAAAGTATGGATAATACCTGATTTGTCTACCTTGCAAGGTTAATGGAAAGATCAAATGAGGATTTCTTTCTTTTATTTTCTTTTGAGAAAAGACCCACAAATCTATCTATCTATCTATCTATCTATCTATCTATCTATCTATCTATCTATCTATCTATCTATCTATCTATCTACCTATCTATCTATCTATCTATCTATCTATCTATCTATCTATCTATCTATCTATCTATCTATCTATCATCTATTTATCTATCTATCCATTCATCCACTCATTTATTTGCCAATTTATTTATTCATTTATTCACTTTTTACCCATTCATTCATTCATTCATTTATTTATTTACTTTTTCATTTGGTTTTAAATGTGATAAACATTTTTTATTTATAGTTTGGGGTTCCAATTTTTATCCCTCCTTCCCCTCTTCCCCCCTTCCTGAAATGGCAAGCTGTAAGATATATGTTATACATGTATGATTATGTAAAACATTACGATATTTGTCATTTTGTTCAATAAAACTTGATTAAAAGAAAAAAGTGAAAGAAAGTGAAAATCTGTTCCATCAATAACAGTTCTTTCTTTGAAGGTGGATAGTATGTTTCATCAATAGTCCTTTGGGATTGTCTTGGATCATTGTATTGTTGAGAATAGTCAAGTCATTCACAGTTCTTCATCAAACAATATTGTTGTCTCTGTGCACAATGTTCTCTTGGCTCTGCTCACTTCACTATACATCAGTTCATACAAGTCTTTCCAGGCCAGGATGGCTCCTGCTTGTCATTTCTTCTAGCACAATAATATTCCATTACCATCATATACCACAGCTTGTTTAGCCATTCCGCAATGGATGGACATTCCTTTGATTTCCAATCCTTAACCACGACAAAAAGCTGCCATGGATATTTTTGCACAAATAAGTCTTTTTCTCTTTTTGGGGATGTCTTTGGGATATAAACCTAACAGTGGTATTTCTGGATCCAAGGGTATACACAGTTCTATAGCCCTCAAATGAGGATTTCATGAAAGCTCTTTGAAAACTCCAACTATAAGATCCTATTAGAAATGAATTGATAATAATGATGTAATTATACATATCAGCATAGAGTAATTTTTTAAGGTAAAAAGAATGAGCAGACCCAGAAGAACTTTGTAACAGTAACAGCAAAATTGTGTGTGTGATGATCAACTATGATTGACCTAGTTCTCAGCAACACAATGATCCAAGACAGTTACAAAAGACCCATGATAGGCAATGTTTTCTACATCCAGAGAAAGAACTGATGAGATGTGAATATATATCAAAGGATACTATTTTCAATACAGTTTTTTTGTGATTTTTTTCCTTTCGTTCTTTTTCTTCTTTCATAACACGACTAATGTGGAAATGTGTTTTACATGATTGCATATGGATAACCTATATGGATTGTTTGCTATCTTGGGGAGGAAGAAAGGGAGGCAGAAAAATTTGGAACAAATCTTTAAAAAAATGAGTATCTTTACATGTAATTGGAGAAAATAAAATACTATTAAACAAAACAAAAATCAAAAAAGGTAAAAAGAATGATGAGATTTCAAAAATTAGTTCTTGAGGGAAGAAGATAGGAAAGGTTTTGGAAAAGGAGTTGCTTCACTTACCAAACCCCAATATTTTGTGGGTGAAAGTGACATTCTAGTCCTCCACTAAGTAAGATGTCATAAAATAATTTGGATTTGTGAGTGGTAAGGCCAGTGTTGAACTATGAGCCTCAGTGAACCCAATGTTGAAAAGAGGTTCCTGACCTCTACTCCCATAAACAGAGTTAATAGCAAATGCTAAAAGCACAAATTATGATAAAAGGGGAGACATTTGGGGGTTGTGTGATACACAAAGAGAGAAGGGAAGGGAAATTCTCATCAGTGTTTTGAACCCTTGGCTTTCCATATAACAGAATTTGGAAATCAACAGCTTGAGCCCCACTCTGACCCTTTGGCCGTCAGCACTGGAACCATAACTCTGCCCTTTATGCCTTTTCAGAAATAGCATAAGGATCTTAGTGTTCAGATGTCTTGATCATATGATAATCATAGATTCAGAAAATTGTGTTCAATCTCAGGGCTCTTTTAATTTTTACCAATTATTTTTAATAGTATGGATGGGGAGTGTCTCTGAAAGCGGCTTTAGACGTTCAAATTCTAAAACATTTGTTGTATTCATATGTTTTAAAAGGTATTTCCACCCCTTCCAAGCAAAAAAAAAAAACAACCCCAAACCCAAAAAACAAAAACCCAACCTTGACAGAGAGGTGATATGTCAAATAGTATATAAAGCAGCAGGATAATGAAAGGTCACTCAGGTTCTTCATTTGTTTAAAAAAATAATAGCCCTTAAGCCACCGATTATTATCCTTAGGGTCATCATGAAGTTCATACTAGATAATGTGTATAAAGCACTTGGCAAACTCTAAAGCTATTTTTATTTTAACTTGGAACTGTGGATATTTTGCGCCATATAAAAGTAAAGCAAAAACATTTATCAAACTTAAAAAAATATTAAAATGTTTAATATTCATCAAAGATATATCCCAAGCATGAAAAAACCCGTTATATTTCTGTATCAGGTGCTCTACAAAGCAAATTTATTTTTTCCCTCGTAATTTTTTTTTCAGTACAAAGTTCCAAAAAAAAAAAAAATCAAACTATCTCCAAGTAGTAGTTTTAGAATTTCATGTTCTGAAATAGTGGAGAAATATTAAGACAGTTTAGTCTAGTTTTCAAAAGTGACTAGGCCCACTAAAATGAGTCAGCCTTTAACATTTGCCTAGTGCTTTGCACACAATAGCATTTAATAAATGCTTTTTCCTTCTTCCATCTATTCCAGTGCTACATAAAGTCCTTTTTATAGCATGGAGGTGACCCTAAGTTCTTCAAGGAGTGTGCTGGTAGAACATGTTCGGCAGGTTCTACTACAAACCTAGTGAAACCTGGAATGTGAGACTGGGAGAGCCTGGGCATCCCAGGACCAGGCAGGCTCAGTTTATCAGTAGGTAGCCACGGGAATATGACATTTTTTTTAGCTACACAATTCCTTTCCACCCTATCTAAGGCCTGGAGGGCTTGTTTGTGATTTGCAAGAGTTCCCACACTGATGAAGTCACAAATCTAAATATGAGCCTTAGAAGTAACTGACAATCAGTAAGTCACATGAGAGAATGTGGGGTTTCAGTAAGTCACATTAATACAAACATGAGAGAATGTGGGGTTTAAAACATTTTTTTTTTTTTGCAGGGCAATGAGGGTTAAGTGACTTGCCCAGGGTCACATGGCTAGTAAGTGTCAAGTGTCTGAGGCTGGATTTGAACTCAGGTCTTCCTGAATCCAGGGCCAGTGCTTTATCCACTGTGCCACCTAGCTGCCCCGAGAGTGTGGTTTTTTGATTCTTATTAGGTACAGCAGAAATGAGATATATATTATATCTGAGATAGGGAAAACATGATTCCTTTCTTGATCTAGCAGTTAAGTGGCTTGTTTTCAAGGAAACCAAAACATTTCTGCCATCCATTCTAAGCTTCATGTTGAAATGGATAGGTAGGTATTAGTGTTCTTGTTTTTATACCCTACTGGAAATAGTACTGAACCAGGAGTCAGGAATTCTTTGGTCTTGTAGGCCTCAATCTTATAGCCTTAGTTTGGGAATAGCTGATTTTTGAGGTACCTTCAAGTTCTAAAACTGGTGATAAACTACAAGGTGAGTCTCTTTTAGCACAAAGTTTAGAAGATTTAACTTTTAGTCCTTTGCTTAATGGTTTGCTTTATTCCTTATTGTTTGTGAGGGCTGTAGTGCTCATTAAATTGCAGATCGGTATCTTCCATGGTTCTTGATTTTTATTTTAACTTGATTAAATAATTGATTCGTGCTTTGATCTGTGACTGTGACCTTTTAAAAAAGTCCAGTGAAGCTTCTATTTTATCCTTCATTAAAGGATTTTGTTAGTTTTTAGCCTATTTTCAGTTTTCTTAATTAATTCTAGTCTTGTATTGGCTTTGCTTTTAGAAAATCAAAAGTTTTAGATGAAATTGTATGCAGTATATTTTCAAATAGATTTCCATTGGTTAAAGAAACACGTGACAGCGATTTGGCTCAGAGAAAACCATCCTAGAATAAAAACAAATAATGTTGAATAAATTAATTATGGTAACTATGCTATTCTAGTAGCAAGGAAATGAATACTAAAATAGATCCTAATTTGAAAAAGGACCTGCATTTCTTTATTGTAAATACGTCAGCTTCTTGTCCTGTCTCATTCAATCATTAGCTTTGCCCACACTAATTAAAAAACATTCCCACATCTTCGTCTTGCTCCACAGTGAGGGTGCCCACAGAAACTTTCCAGATGGAAATCAGTACAGCATATGTGGTGTTTGTAATGCACTGCAAAAAGAGAACTTTCCTTTAGTTGCCATGTGCACCATTCGTATTGGCTGTCTCATAACCATTCCTTTTGACAGCACTGTTGGTTCATATCCATGTATGTTCTGTTCTTAAAAGAACCCAGGGTACGTTTTTCTAAAAGCACTTTCTTGAGCCAGGAGAAACTGAGCCTTATCAATCTTCACATTATTTAGGACTTCAACAGTATGAGAGCAAGTTTAGAAAACAATTTTATTAGACAAATTATTTAGACAAATTATACACAGAAAGCTCTGCCACTTGTAACTGAGGCCTCCAAAAAGTGTTTTGTGTATTTGTATAATAGGCAACACATCAAAATAGGCCTATTTTTAAATATTGTACATGGTTAACAATTTGTTTATAACTAAAATCACTCTGCAACATCTGGTATGTCCCTACATAGCTTCTTGTAAAGATTTCTTTTTTTAAATCAGATTTTTGAATGAAATCATGGATTTTACAAGGGAAAACAAGTTGTGCATGCACTTAGAGTCTTGCTGCCCTGGAAACAAAATGGTCTGTGCATGATAAGAAATCATTCTGCCTTACACAGTAGACAATATTTGAAGATTTAGTACAAAAACAGTGACAGTACAAGATGCTCCCCAGAACAGAATTACCATCAAAATAGAATATATCTGTAGAATATACTTTTAAATTTCTCCTAAAGCGATTCACGTTGGCTGATTCCTATATCAATCCTAGCCACGGAATGAATTGGATTAAATTAAGTGTATGACTGCATTAAAAAAAAAATGCAGGATTAAGTTACTTGCTTCCTACTTACCACATTTTAATTTAAGGATTACAAACTGAAAGCTCATTCTACATTTCTAACAAGTAAGAATGTGACTTTAAAAGGGTTGTGCCCAAAGGAGCACTGGTTTTTGCTATTGTCTTTCTATACACTTGGCACTAATGTAAAAATTACTTAGCTCCTCTAAATAAAACTAAATTCCAAAGGGATTAAAATGAGAGCCTGGTCGGTTTTTTTTAAAGGATAATATATGACAGTAATTAAGGCCCTATCAATATTTTTCAAGGGCTCCCCCTCCTTCCTACTAACACAGCTATTGTATTGATTGGTCTACTGCTTTGGAAGAGAATTTATTAACCTTCAATGATCTATGTTTAAACTCTTATGGAGCTATATTAGCTGTCATGGATGTGGTTTAGCTAATAGCATTTTCCATTTATCTAATTAATTAAAAGCAAAATTATCAAGGTTAGCTTTATACACTTCTGAATAACAAATGCAAAACCTATTCAAATGAGTTACATCTAGGTACAAACGCTAAATTGCCCTGGATGTTCTAATAAAAAAAAAAGTATAATATATGCTCAAGTTGGCAAACAATGCAACTCAGAATCCCATAAAAGCAACCTGCCTTTTCTAACTGAAAAGACCCACTTCACTGTACATCATTCCTGTATACAAACACAACTTTTTTTAAAAACTAAAGCTTTATTAAATGAATTGCGATAGCAATGGCCACCATGTTATAGATATATATACACATTATATAGGTGCATATATATGTATATATATGAGATACTAATTTATTTAACACGACAGGTTTCTGCCACATGATAAAGTTTACTGTACATAAGAAAAACTTTTTAATACTGTACAATCACATAAAGGTCATATGCACTGTTGCAGTGCAAGAGTAAATTTAACTGTAGTTTTTACTGGCATAGTGATGGCTTTTTGTAGTCCTACAAAATTGCATTCTCATGTTATGTGGCCTGAATGGTCTTTTTTTACACTGCAGGGGTTGCCTTTGGTCCACAGTTAAAGGACACAGAACAGAAGCAAAGCACTGGATGGATGCAGCAGAACAAATAGAAAAGGAATGAAATTATTGCAAGTTTATTTTTTTAGAAAAGAGAGACATCATGGAGGCCTTTATGTCAAAGTAATCCTGCATATACTTGTAGTATATTCAGTGCACATTTCCTATACTTGAAGTACAGTATATGAAAAGCATACTAATAGAATACTAGTGTCCTATATTCTGGGGGAACAAGGTGACTAAGGGGAAAAAATGGAGGGAAATGGGTAGGAAGAAAGAAAGAGAGAGAAAGCGAGATGGTCAAGAGAAAGATCTAGAGCTGTTACTAATAATCCTGATTTTTTAAAAAAAAGTTACATCCATGTTAGTCCCACAATATCACAATTGCTCCTTGCAAAGGGAGTCCTAAGAAGAAATAGTGAAGAAGCCTTGTCTGGTGGTCATATGGAGGTACCTCGGTCTGGGTCATTACCAAGATTAAGCCCGAGAGTAGGAGTTGGTTGGTAGGGGATTGATGACATGGTTTTGATAGGACTCCTGAAAAAGCCCCCATTAGGTGCCCTGTGCCTGAAAGGCCCAGTTCGGTGGTCAGGCACGTTGCCAAATGAGAAACCCGAAGCAGCCTTAGCTGACAGGGTACGGCTAAGAGTCTGGATTTGCTCTGGGATAAAGGTTGTTGTGGTGATGTGAGTGTTCCTGAAATCGCTGATTTGTTCCAGTGCTTGTCGAGTTGGCAATGTATCAATGTCCAGAGGGGTCAAATCAATCGATGAGGTGGAAAACTGTTTATGTGGACTGTCATCATCCGTGCACAAGCTATTGACACGTCTATGCAGGTGCTCCAGGTCAATTTCCTTGTCATCCTGAGGATGAAAAAAAAAAGAAAGAAGATAGAGCTTTCATTATTTCTGTAGTCCACTGAATGCTCCAGAGCTTCTATGGCCCAAAGAAAATGGTTCAGGAAATATCACATGGGCTTAACTGAATCTTAATATTAATATGTAGGTGTAAAGTTCAGGTATGAATACCTTTAGCAAAACATTTCTCTGCAACTAATTCCACTAAGATGAACATACTGCATTTGTAAGATTCTAGCATGTTAACTTCAAAGATGTGGGAGTGACAGGTGATTGTTACATACTACACCAGGGCCAGTTGGATGCAAAACTGTGAAACAGGTATAGTTTGTCTTTTGTTTACCCCCCTTCCCTTTTCTTTGGCTTTCTTCCAAATGGGAGACCCTCCTTCGTAGGTGATTAGTGACCTCACACTGTCCCTGGTTATTCTTGTTCTAAATGAAAGTGACATTAGAAATTAATTCACTAATTCAATTTACTGGAGGTGTTATCCGTTCTAGAGGTATTTGAATTGTAAAGGAGCATGACCAGAGATGGGAATGTTTAACCCAAACAATGAAATTTCTAATGGTCGAATTTATAGCACCTTAGCTGAGATAATTTGGTGGCAAAAGAGATACCATTTGAATCCTCCTCAAATTGCACAGTGCAAGTGAGTTTATTCCATCATTATATATAATTACATATTATATATAACATTATATATTATATTTAATATAATTATACATTTTATATTATATCATTCTATAATCACAATTTTTGAATCAGCTTTGCATAAAAAGTTCTAAAACATTTATGATACCTCCATCTATTGGAAATGCAACTTCAGATTAATAAGGGTGAAACCAGATTGTAAAACTGTTCACTGAATATGTACTTTGCAATCTTTGTGAGAAATATGCCTAAGGAAAAAAAAAAAAAGATCATGTTTTTTCATAAGCAACCTTCTAGCTAGGCCCCTGTAGCAAAAACATATTAGAATGATTTTCAAAAAAATAAAACATAATAGGGAAAATAGAGACCTCTTCTTGGAGGGGTCTCTATTGGCAGCTATGTAACAGAGCTCAGTTAACATTCTCCCTGTTGTGCTGTCTGTCACAGGCTCCAGAGGGCAGCTATTTTGATGTACATTATTATTTTTCCTCCTCCTTCCTCATTTCCAAATTCAATAAAAATACCATGTTAATGTAATGTTGTTATTAAGATTTTAGGAGCCTGGGAAATGCAATTTTATGGTCCCTACAGGAGCTGAAATTCAGTCATCCATCAACAGATATGGTGATGCAAAAAATTTCATATTACCTATAATAATTCAAAATAATATAAGGGATTTTAGGACACCTTAAATTCCAGATTATTTTTTAGAGAAGATGAAATCTCAGCTGTGATGTTGCACTTATGTACCAAAGTAATTTTTAAATAATATTTTGTTCAGAATCCACTAATTCAGCTCTTCTGACATATTTCTTAGTTTAAGAAAACCCTTTTTTCATTTAACAGCATGATTAGTTTTGTAGACTAAGCTGTCAGGGGGATATTAAAAACAATACTTGGAGTAAATCTGGTTTTGAGATCCCATAAAATTTCAGAAGGGCACATTTAAATAAATAAACAATAAAAAACAAATTTAAATAAACATACATACAGTTGCTGTGTAAATCATTGATCACTTTCATCAAGTAAGTCCTTTAAATATCCCTATAAGGTCATTGTTATTTCAAATGACTAAAAGTAATAATATCTCTCATTCCAAATGAGAGACCCTCCTTCCTAGGTGATTAGTGACCTCACATTAATATCAGTCATTCTAACTGATATTTCTGTTCATGAATAAGGTTTTAGTATATTTGGGAATTTTCCTATTAAAAAAAGATGTTTTGGGGCAGCTAGGTGGCACAGTAGATAAATCACTGGCTCTGGATTCAGGAGAACTTGAGTTCAAATCTGATCTCAGACACTTGACACTTACTGGCTGTGGGACCTTGGGCAAGTCACTTAACCCTCATTGCCCCGCAAAAAAAAAAAAAAGGTTTTATTTTTAACTTAGAGGAAACAAGTAAAATATTCAGCTATTTCCTTATCTCACTTCATTTTTTCCTGCAATTATATATATATATATACATATATATATATATATATATATAAACAATATTTAGATGAAAGAAGGATTTTTTTCTTTACAAAAGGACTGTAATACATCTTTATAGTCATTTGTAATTACTGAGAAAATGAATCTGGTTCTTACAGGAAGGGGGAAAAATGATTCTGACTAATTCCACAGTATAAAATCGTAAAGAGGAACCAAGAAAAACAAATGCTTGTTTCCTGTAGTTCTGTGTCTTAGAAAGGGAGATGTAGTAATTGGCTAGTATGCTTTTCCCCCTTGCACATCTTTGTGCTGAAAAATGCATATTAATTATGTTTCTTTAACATAGTAGTAGTGGTAGGTTATCAGGGATTTTAGGCTGATTTACTCACACATTGAACAATTCATTCCAAGAAAAAGACACATACATATCCATCACTTGGCAAGAGCCTCCAAGAATCACTAGATTAAAGGCCACACTGAGTTTGGGAGGATTTCAAAGTTCACTTACAGAACATGGGATTTTCAATATTTATAGAATACTGTAGTATCCTTTTCATTGTCTTTGACTGTCCTTAAACAGAAAGTTGAACTTTGGGGTGCCAATTTTACTTTTGTAAACTTAAACTTAAATGGTTTTCCTACTCTACTTTAACAGGCCAGATTCTTCAAGATTCTCCTTTAAGTAAATCTTGGATGATGCCAAGATGGTGGAGGAAAGACATTAAACACACAGAGCTCCTGATACAATTACCCCCCAAAATTTTGGACGATGCCACACAGGGGGAATGCTTGTTCTAGTACACCAGGTCTCTATAGAGTACACTAGGTCTCCCAAGCCAATACCTCTTTGGAAGGGACCCGGGAACCTTTCCTCTTGTTCCACCAGGTCTCCAGCATGGCGATGAAGCAGGAGAGGATGATGCCTGCTGCCAGAATGCAGAAGACGCCTGAAAAGCTCTTTATGTCCAGGGCGCTGCCTTTCTGTTTAGCGTCCACAGATGAGTACAGGTCACACTGACTATTCTTTGGCCACCACTTATGCTTCAGTATATCCATATCTCCATTCTGTTGCAGTTCTAGGATTCTTGGGGAGAAAAGAGCAAATCAGAAGAGATACAACTGGTGGGATCTATAGGCATGGAAAAGCCCTGCTACTGAACACCCTATAAAGTTGAGTGTCTGTTAAAGGGAAAACAAGTTGCAGAGAGAATGGTGGGTGATGAGAAACTCCACTGTTGTAATTCAACAGGTAGAGTTTATATCACAAGGTGTTTTTTTTTTCTTCTTCTGTGAGTTTGTGTGTGCTCGCAGGCAAGCATTCTATAATTTATAATATTTCCCCTGGGGTAGCTCCAATGTGTTTTTACAATTACATTTCCAAGGCAGTATTTTTTGTGTGGTTTCATGCTGTTACACAGTTCTATGGTCTTTGAAACAAAATGACGCTCTGGATTCTAATGCTTTAGAAGGAACATTTTGGCTGCTTACAGCAAGATGCTGGCACGCCATCACGCAGCATATGGTACATACAAAGAAATTCATTAAAAAGGCTTCTATTATTTAACACGATGTGGGAGAAAGCTCTGGGATAATGTTGAAGTTGATAAAATACATCGTTTTGGTTTGCACACAACTGGGCGGCTTTCTTTTTAATGCCAAAGGGGGAAATACATCTTACCTTGAAGAACAAGAAGCAATGTGACTGAGAATCTTTGGGGGAATGGTAATAAGTTCAAATAAGAAACACCTTTCTTTTCATCACCAACTGGCAACTGTCAGCAACAGCAACTTTTTGTTGTTGTTATTTTGTAGAGATTAAACTTCGAATTTCACATAGTTGTAATTTAGAATAGAAGTAACTTCAGACTAATAGTGCTAGCTTTATTTTGGACAGAAATAAGCCTACCTGGAAAGAGCAAATTACCTACTTTTTAGAGGTTTATTACCTTTTTTATACCATTCTCATAGTTGGAAGAAGAGAGTAAAATCAAAAGTGAGAGAGTTTATGTGTAGAGGGTCAGGGTAATATGTATCTGAGAATACATAGGTATGGGGTCACCTGTGGGCAAAGTTGTGAGCTGGGCCTATGCTGTCTATGGTGCAGGCTCCATGCTCAGTGCACCTTGGCCCATTCTTTCATGGTGCATACTGCATCTCCTTGCTCCCAGCACTTTACATCTGGTCCTTCCTAGGAGGGGAGCATTGATAATCTGGATCTGTTCTCAGCCCCTCCCAGGATTTATCTGTCTGAAATTGTATGCCCCAAGGGCATAAACTAATTTAGCAGAATAATTTATTTTTGTTTTTGTTTCTTAGGGTTAAGTGACTTGCCCAGGGTCACACAGCTAGTAAGTGTCAAGTGTTTGAGGCTGGATTTGAACTCAGGTCCTCTGAATCCAGGGCTGGTGCTTTATCCACTCTGCCACCTAGCTGCCCCCTAGCAGAATAATTTATATGGCACTGTGTCATGATAAAATCCCTCACAATAATGACCCCACAAAGTAGTGAGTACAAGTTTTGTTATCTTTATTTGACAGATGGGGGAAACTGAGCTCAGAGGATTTAAGTGGGACTTGAATCCACCTCTTTCCAATTTCAAAGCCAGTATTCTTTGTGTGCTACCTCTTTACCTGCCCCCAGAAGGAGGCATCAGCTAGCATGTGGGACTTGAACCCAAACCTTCCTCCACTATAACATACTGATGGCCTGTTACACTGTTTGCACATTCTTTCATTCTTACTTTCTGAATTGGGACTTTGTGTGAGGTTCGACACGCTCCTGGAGGGAATGTCTGGGCTTGGTTCTGTTTTGTTTTTTTATTTCCTGCGGTCCTGCTGCTGCTTTCTCCAGGTAGTGAGCTCCAGGACCAGTATGTGGAGATGAAGGATCTCCACGGGGTGGTTGAAGCTCAGGCTTTGCAAACTCTTAAGTGCTCTAGGGGGGAGTCTGATCGCGGTCCCAGCTGCCGAGGCTTGAAAGCCCTTTTCATTTGAGGATGGCATGCAAAAGCTTATCATGCTCTATGAATATCATTGAGACTTCCCAGGATATCCACCATGGGGTATGAGAGTAGAGTTGGAATTTTATGGAGGACATTAGAGCTGGAAGTGATCGGTAAACTGACCCTCCTCACTCCCTTTTCATACTCTGGTCATGTTTTTCATTCTTTGCTTTTCTTCCTCTAGCCTCCAATATAGAGGTTCAGAGACCATGCCCAGAAATAACTTAACCACTCGGGTCTGAACTCATTGAGATCTCATGTCCTTATTTAGGTAAAGCAGTAGATAGAGCTCCTTCCTAAAATCAGGAAGTCTTGAGTTCAAATTTAGCCTCAGACACTAGCTGTCACATTCTCTCTGTCCCTCAATTTCCTCAACCAAAATGAGAATAATAGCCTCTACCTTGCAGGATTGTTGTGAGAAACAAATGCGATATTTGGAAAATATACTTAGGACAGTACCTGTAGTATAAATGCTTATTCCCCTATTTTTCTGCCATTTTATGTATTGCCATCAATACCCTTCTACTTTCTACCTTTTGCTCTAAGAACTACAAAACAACACTATCATTGCCTCTGGAAAGGGTGTATCAGCGGACAACTCTGAAGCTACACTCGACATCTCCATGATGTACCCCTGACCGCTACTTCTTTATATGTGCTCCATCTCCTCATTCTAATATAAGTTCCTTCAGATCAGGAAGTCTCACTTTTGAATTTGTATCTAGAATGCACAGCACATAGTATGCCCTTAGTAAATGCTTTTTCATCATTTTATCCAATCTTCTCCTCTCCCATGATCAGCATAACCTCCATCAGTATCTTCATCATCTTCATGGAGATTGATTCAGTTTGGCTACTCACACCTCATAAATACCTACTGCAACGGCTTCTGCCCCTCTGATTGGAGGTTGAGCAAAACAAAACAAAACAAAACAACAACAACAACAAAACAAACCCCAAATTCCTCCCATAGCCTCTCTTTATAGATGCTCAAAATCACAGCCAGCTCTCCATTTGCCACCAGCTGCTCTGCTTTCTTTGACTCTGCCCTGAGATACTCTCTGGTATTTCCCCACCCCCTCGCTTTCAGCATCCTTTTCTGTATTGTCTTCTTTCATTATACTCTATGGTCTTTGAGGCCAAGACTTTTTTAAAAATTAAAAAAATTTTTTTTTAATTTGCATGCCCAGAGTTTAGTAAAGTGCCTGGCACAGAGTAGGCACTTAATAAAGTTTTATTGTATTGTATACTACATATTTTGACCCCTCCTCTTCGAAATGCTGTCAGGCTCATTGACATTGAGTGACTTTTACAAGGTCACATAGCTACTTTGTAGGGAAGTAATAGACCTGTCACTTGAATCCAGTACTTTCCAATTCTAAGTCTATGGGGTATTACTGGTGGTTCTCTCAGGAGAAACTGTTTCAGCTCACCTAACCCACCACAGGATTTATGTGTGCATTTTTTCCTTTTTCTTTTTTGGAAGGAATCAGGGTTAAGTGACTTGCTCATGGTCACACAGTGTCTGAGGCCAGATTTGAACTCCAGTCTCCCTGACTCCAGAGCTGGTGCTTTATCCACTATGCCAACTCACTACCCCCTGTATGCATGCATGTATGCATGTCTTTAACCCAAGGTATTAAACTGATGGTGGTAATTTTAGGGAGTATATAGATCTTTGTCTAGTTCAGCCCTCTCATTGGACAGACAGTTGGATTGCACCAACTGGTACATATTCCTCAACTCAGCCCAAGGAGAAACTAAAGTAATATCTCCATTTTCCTTTTTCCTGTGTCCTGTTAGCACCTTTGTGATCCCTGGTATGCCCTGTGCACTCACACCATTCCATTTTTGCCTATTCTCAGGAAAGACTTTTATACATATTCACATGAAACCTCCATCATTTCTTACCCTTTCTGGGGATGATTATATTTTAATGGGGAACAGAACCTCTCAAGCAAAGTAATAAATATAATTTTGGATGGGCAAGGTTTTTTTTGGCTAGAGAGGTTTTTCTGGAGACATTGAAACTACGTCAATAAGCTTCCACTCCCTGTTAATAAGAACGTGCCTCATGTACCTTATTTATTTATTTATTTATTTATTTGTTTGTTTGTTTGTTTGTTTTGTGGGGCAGTGGGGGTTAAGTGACTTGCCCAGGGTCATACAGCTAGTAAATGTCAAGTGTCTGAGGCCGGATTTGAACTCAAGTACTCCTGAATCCAGGACTGGTGCTTTATCCACTGCGCCACCTAGCCGCCCCTGCCTCATGTACCTTAAATCCCAGTCTGGGTGATGAGGCAGTGGGATAATGGAGATCCTTGGGATCATGGAGAAGATTTAGACAAGAACAAACTCTAATAGCTGGAGGTATGACAATGGTAGGGGGACGACTTTGGCATGGGATTTTAGAGGATGTGATGACACTTGACTTTTTAGCATTTAGAAACAATAAGTTTAGGCTCTAGTTAGTAAGAATAACTAGCCACTTGTCTAGTTTACTTTCTCAACCCAGGTAGACTTGTGGAATTTCTTTCTCTTTTTGATAGCAACATCCTGCATTTTTTTTCTTTTTGCCCCAGGGCATTGCCCATCACATCAACTGAATTTATCTTACCCAGGTGATTTGTGGGTATGCTTTGAAGTTTGCCCTGGCTCTTCCAACATTTCTAAACCATGTAAGGGTTTGTGTGTGTGTGTGTGTGTGTGTGTGTGTGTGTGTGTGTGTGTGTATGTGTGTGTGTAGTGGAGGGGGTGTGGGAATTGGGATAAAGTAAGGCTTCTTTAGAAGAACTGAGTGTAATACAGTGGAAAGAATACTAATTCTGGGGTCCTACTTCCTGTGTGATCTTATCTGACCTCTCTGGACCTTTCTTTACTTATGTGTAAAATGAGGGGTTTGGACTTGATAGGTTCTGAGGCTCCTTGCAGTTTAAAATCTATGAAGTTTTTATTCCTATGATCTGAATCCTGATGGGGTATCTCTCCACTCTGTGATCTCAGACACTCCACTGAAAAACCTCCAATTATACAAATGCCCCTCTCTAGGGGTCAGGTAAATGTAGTTTGTCTTAAAGAGCTGTTTAGTTCCTGTATGAGAATTGTTTGCTCATGCCACATTTTAGTCACTCTTGGATCAAAGCAGGGTGGAGAAACTTCAAATTGGCAAATGAACGTAATTGTTTCCAAATGGGGATTATAAATGAAACAAAGGAAAAGCCTTGTTCCTAAAAGCATAAATAACACGTGCAATACTAGTGACATGAGGAAATTCTCTTCGTGTTCACAGGCTTGTGGCAAAGCAGAACTTTTCTCTAATTCTGATACTTCGAAGTGGCCCAATATGTCAAGTTGACACGGGATGGTAAAGTCATAAAATTGTCATCAGGGAAACGTCCACAAGATGGCAGTGTTTCCTAGCAGAAGGAAAGCATCTTCTAAACATGAAATGCATCATCTATGATTGTCCTCTGGGTGTCACAGTAAGCATGCGTTTTAATCACCACAATCTATTACTTCACTTTGGTCCTTATGTTCTAACAGACTGATCGAATCATTTCCTTGAAAGTAAGACTTATTCATGTCTTAGTATGCCTGCTCCTTTCTTTGAAGAGGACACCAAAGAATTTACGTAAGGATCAACAGTAAATGTTCTCTTTGGCTAGGGAAAGGATGCACATCTTGATAAGGAGCATGTGGATATTTCAGAGCTGAGAAGCTACTGCTGTTTTTCCTCTGTGTGTGTGTGTGTATGTGTATGTGTTTGCTTTTAAAAATATTACTTTTATTGATACTTTTGGTTCTTATAACAATAGATCTTATTAAAATATTCTATTTTAGAATATATCTCTTTTCCTCCTCTCCAGAGGACTATACCTAATGACAAAAAAAGAAAAAGGGGGAAAAAGCAGTTCAGTAATACTACCTAACATATTGACCAAATCTTACAGTTTATTTGATATATTACATCTGTAGTCCCCTTCTTCTGCAAAGAAGGCAAGTGTATTTTATTTATTTGAAGTTTCTCCCTTCTTCCACAAGTACTATACCATTTCATTAAAGGAGTAGTTCTGACAAGTTCTTATAAACGTCCAACTTTAATTTTTTTTTTTTTGTGAGGCAATTGGGGTTAAGGGACTTGCCCAGGGTCACATAGCTAGTAAGTATCAAGTGTCTGAGGCCAGATTTGAACTCAGGTCCTCCTGACTCCACGGCCGATGTTTTATCCATCATGCCACCTAGCTGCTCCCATAATACTTATGTATTCTTGCAGAAATCACTTACCCCATCTGGCCTTAGTTCCATTATCTTAAAATGTGGGTGTGGAACTCTCCCTGTTACATGAAACTTTTCCAGATATCCCCAGGTCTGAATATTTCTCCCCCTTATATTTACTGTGCATGTGTATGTGTATATGTATATATATGTATATATATATGTGTGTGTATATATGTCTATATACATATATATATATATGTATGTGCTTATCTATATTTGTTTTTATTTATATATATTTCATGCTATCTATCATGATAGAATGTAAACTCCTTGAGGGCAAGAAATTTTTAATTTTTGTCTTTGTATTCCCAGGCCTAGCACATATAGTAGGTGCCCAATAAATGTTAATCAAATTGACTTAATACATTTACACTCCCTTTATACTCCTTTAAAAAATAAATGACAAAAAAGTTTATCACCAAGAATTTCTTAGTTGCTTTTCACCTCAATCAACTGGACAGTTTATTTAGTTTTATGCTTTACTTGATGTGAAGAGTCTTTTTATCTTCTACGCACTTAAAACACAGTGGGTAGAAGATTGAAATATGTTTAAATATTTGGTTGACAGAGCAAAAGAAAAAGCCATTTACTTTCTGATTGAACTCTTTTAGTGTGTTGTCTGGACCATTTGTTAGGGAGGTGACCTTAAGATGAAAAAATGAAGAATTTGTTTATTTTAATACTTGCCCTACAAGTTCATCACTCACTTCCTACACTCCTGAATGTTTTCAAAACAAGCAGTTTGACAAGTAATCATTTCCAGGCAGCTACATGGTGCAGTGGATAGAGCACTGGCTCTGGAGTCAGGAGTACCTGAGTTCAAATCCGGCCTCAGACGATTGACACTTACTAGCTGTGTGACCCTGGGCAAGTCACTTAACCCCAATTGCCTCACACACACAAAAAACCCCCAAAACAAACAAAAAAACCCCATGTAATCATTTCTATACAGCCTAAAGCAACGCAGCTTGAATTGTAAGTAAGGCTAGAAACTTAGGCTATCAAAGGATGGGGGTGTGGGGGGGGCATGGTTCTACTATCTATACTGCTGAGCTCACACTGTGTTTTCTCTTTCATATTCTTAAATTGAGAGAGGACCTGTGGTCTAGTAGAAGGAGGTCTGGACTTGAAGTAGGAGGGTCTGAGTCTGCTCCTGTGTGACTTGCAGTCAATTATTTAACCTTTTTGAACCTCAGTTTCCTCATTTGTATAATGAAGGTGTTGGAAGATTCAATTCAGTCATTCACCTAGTTTTCACAAAGCACCTATTATAAATCAGGTATTGTGCTACATACCAGGACACGAAGAAATGCAAAAACCAGTCCCTGCTCCCAAGGAGTGCACAGTCTGATGGAGGAGACAATATGCCAACAACAATGTACAGATAAGATATGGACTAGAAAAAACAGGGCTTCTCTCAGAG
This sequence comes from Dromiciops gliroides, assembly GCF_019393635.1. Taxonomy (NCBI): domain Eukaryota; kingdom Metazoa; phylum Chordata; class Mammalia; order Microbiotheria; family Microbiotheriidae; genus Dromiciops; species Dromiciops gliroides. Next base: position 237,346,787 of record NC_057866.1, on the reverse strand, counting down.
GGAAGGCAGTAAGATTGAGGAAGAACGAAAGGCTTCTTACAGAAGTTGGGACATTAGCTGAAACTTGAGGTTGGGAGAGCTAGGAGGCAGAGAAGGAGAGGAGAGCATTCTCCCAGTGAAAATGATCAGAGCATCATTTTGATTTCAAAGATGGATATTCAAGGTTCAAAGAGTATGTGGAGGAGAGTAAGGTGAATAAAGACTGGAAATATAGGAAAATATAGGAACAGGACAGGTAATGAAGACTTTGAGGACTTATCTTTGTTCTTGGAGGTGATAGGGAGCCACTGGAACATAGTGAATGGAAGTGATCAGACCTGAAAGATCATTTGGACAACTGGGTGGAAGATGGATTGGAGTGGAGAGGGACTTGAGGCAAAGAGACCAATCAGTAGGTGTAAGATGATGAGGGTCTGAACTAGGGTGGTTGCAGCATTAAAGGAGAAAAAAGGGACATGTATTACGGATGTCATCAAGGGAGAAATGACATAATTTGACCACTGATTGAATATTGGGGGGGGATAGAGAGAGAGTGAGGAGTTGTATGACCACTTAGGTTGCCAGACTGGGGGACTGGGTGACTCTTGACAATTATAGGGAAATTAGGAAGAATGGAAGGTTGGGGGCAGAGGAGGTGATTATTATGCACCTGTTATTAAGCAAGATACTGTGCTAAATTGGGGGTAGAGATACAAAGAGAAGGGAAGACGTATTTATTGAGCAACTTCTATGGACAAGAGCTTAATAAATATCATCTCATTTCATCTTCACAACAACTCTGTGAGGTAGGTGCTATTTAATAGTAACACTATTCCCATTTTACAGATGAGAAAACTAAGACACAGAGAACGTAAGTGACTTGTGTGGCATTTTGATCCAGCCTCTCTCATCTATGTATGACTAAATGATAAGTCATTTCCCCTTTCTGGGCCAGTTTACTCATAGGCAAAATGAGGAAGAAGTTGACTAAATTTTCTGACATTAAAATATGTATATCTCTTAGAGGGCAGCTAGGTGGCACAGTTGATAAAGCACTGGCCCTGGATTCAGGAGGACCTGAGTTAAAATCTAGCCTCAGACACTTGACACTTACTTACTAGCTGTGTGACCCTGGGCAAGTCACTTAATCCTCATTGCCCTGCAAACCTCCCCAAAAAACCAAAGACAAAAATGTAGTATTTAAAAAAAACATCTCTTGTGCTGTTTGTGTCCCCTCTCCTCATGCACTGCTGTACCTATCCTGCAATGGCCATCTAGGCTGGCTTTGTTTTGAGTGGCCAAATAATTAATTTCCAAGAAGTAATCCCATTCAGGTCACTTTAAATCAATCCATTGAAACAGAAGGTAATGTTTTTAATATTTTAAATATAAATAAAACCCCAAACACTTAAGTTATTCAGTTGCGTGCTAACTTTTTCACAGGATAATAATGAAGGAGAGGGGAGAAGAAAATAAAATACGTCTGTGGTTCTTAATTTTCATATCCCAGAGTGTCCCTCCCATATTCTCAAGAGATATTGCCATATCTTTAAAACCCAAACTAATTTACATTTAGTTGACATGTTTATGTCTTGAAAAAGGTTGATAACTATACTATATAAATATGACATAATTTCTGATTATGAATGAATTAAAATCCAATTAATCTGCTAGTGCCCTTTGTTTGAATTTTCACCCTCCCCCCATAAGTAATCTGTTGCCAAGCCTTTTCAGTTTCACCTTTGCAATGTCTCTCAAATATGCCTTATCTCTCCTCTGACACTGTTACAGGACCTTATTATTTCAAACCTGGACTATTGCAATAGCCTGCTGGTGGGTCTGCCTGTCTCAAGTCTCTCCCACTCCGGTTAATCCTTCATTAAGCTACCAAGGTGATTTTTCTAAAGCATAGGTCTGACCATGTCATCCCCCTACTCAGTTAAATTTCAATGGCTCCCTGTTGCCTCCAGGATAAAAAAAAAAAAAGATCCTGTTTTTTCATTCAAAGCCCTTCATTACCAACGTCTTCCCCACCCCTTCCCAGGCATCTTCCACCTTACTCCCCACTACTTGCTCTTTGATGTAGTGACACTGGCATCCTTATTGTTTCATGACCAAGGCACTGGGCTTGTTCATTGGTTCTGGGAATTTTTTTCTGGCTGTCCCTTATGCCTGGAATGTGCCCTCCCTCTTCATCTCCACTTCCTTGGCTTCCTTTAAGTTTCGACTAAAATCCCATTTTCTACATGAAGTATTTCTCAATCTTTCTTAATTCTAGTGCTGTCACTCTCATCTATTTCCTGTTGATCCTTTATAAAATTTGTTTGCACATGTGTTTTCTTGTTGTCTTCCTCCATTAGATTTTTGAGCTCCTCATGGGCAGGGGCTATCTTTTCCTTTTTTTTTTTTTTTGTTTTTTTTTTGCTGGGCAATGGGGGTTAAGTGACTTGCCCAGGGTCACACAGCTAGTAAGTGTTAAGTGTCTGAGGCTGGATTTGAACTCAGGTACTCCTGAATGCAGGGCCAGCGCTTTAACCACTGCGCCATCTAGCTGCCCCCCTTTTTGTTGTTTTTTTGTTTTCGGTATGTATAGCATAGGACCAGGCACATAGTAGGTGCTTAATAGTTATTAACTGGTTACCTGAGCCAGTTGACTCAATTGATTAAAGCATTAAAGGTTATAGGTTGATTCCTGTACAGAGGAAAAACTCCCATACACCCAGTCTCCTGCTGTAGTGCACATTACAAATGTGTCAGTGGCCTCAAGGGGGTTTTAATGATTGTGGGAACATCAAGCCTATCAATGATCAATGGTAATTTTCACTATTATGACCTTAATTAAGTACTTAATTAAGCAGGCCTTACATTCTGGAAGGGATCTTAGTAGCCATCACCTCCAATGTCTTCAATTTGAAGTTTAAATGATTGCCCAGGGTCCCACAGCTAATAATAGACTGAGGACAGATGTGAACTCAAGCTTTCCTGTGTCTCAGGCCAGTGACCCCATCCACTGTGCCAGTGATGTTAAAGAGAAATAAAGCCCCTAAACCATAAGAAGGATATTTGCAGGCCAAATATTGACTTAAAACCCCACAAATTAACATTTATATTGTATTTTTATTTATTTTGTTAAATAGTTCCCAATTACATTTTAAATCTAGTTTGGGCTACACCGTGTGGTTGCTGCTAGACCCCTCTTCCTCATTCTAGAGGGACTTTGCTATTCATATAGGCTATCAAATGACAAGTAAACTCTTCACACATTTAAAAAAAAACTAGGATTCCTCTTTTCCACTCACAAGTCTTCCCTGAGTTTCCATGCCACTGTCCTCTGGATGAGACCTAGTTTGCCAAGGCACGATTTAAAACTGTGGGGAAACTAGGTGGTGCAGTGGGTAGAGCACTGGAGGTCCTGGCCTCAGACACTTGATACTACTAGCTGTGTGACTCTGGGCAAGTCACTTAACCCCAATTGACTGGGGTCATCTCCAGTTGTCCTGATATATATATCTTCCCACTGGACCCAGATGGCTCTGGAGAAGAGAGTAAGGCTGGTGACTTTGCACAGCCCTCTTTCACTTAAATTCAATCCACTGTGAGTCATGACATCAACTCCTAATGTCATGGTACTCTTTGCGAATGAAGGACAAACAACAACAGCTTAAAAATGTGAAACCCAGGATTTATTACAATGCTGTAGATTGACTAACATGTCATCTTTCTAGCTGAACACACTCCACTAATGTGGATTCAGTCTAGGACAAAGTAAATCATTTGGGTAGCCACAGTACTAGTTAATTCACAATGATCCACTGCTGCAAATCTTGCCATCCCCCTCCACCAACAATTCTGGTGTAATAACTGTTTTCTAGCTTCATTTTCACTTATCTGGACTTGTAAAGATTATTTCTCTAAACTCATCATTTTACATTTCTTCCTATATCATCTATTTTCCATTGTTTTGACACAGGGTAAAATTGTGACATTTATCTAAAATACCAAATTTCCAAATGAACTTTAATATCTCTGAAAAAGTGTATAGCATATGAGGTTAGCTTATGTCTCCCTTCTTTCTAAGCTCGCATTTCATTAATCCAGAATCTGCTATGTCCCTTTTCCCTTGGGTAACTAAACCTATTGTATATATTTACAAATACTATGATATCAGCAACACATTCAGACCTCCCCAGAGAACCATATGAATATCACATGAGTTCATTAATTTCTGAGCTATTACAGTAAACAGAAAATGAATTCATTACTACGAGACACTTAGGGGACATTACAGATGTTATCAAAACAAAGATGTGTGTTCAAAACAGGGAAATAGTATTCCAAAAATATATTACTCACTGTAAATCAACATTGAATGAAATTTCCTGTTTTTATTACATAGGCTTTTCTAGTTGTCCAGATGAACTAGTCTTACAGTTTAACAGTTTTAAGTCCATAAGAGCAAGATCTTGATTAAATAACATATCTTGTACTTCAGTTCCACATTGTGCCTATTGGATGTTTCAAATTGGACATCCTATAGTCATCTTAAACTCAAGATGTCTGATACAGAATCCATGATCATTTCCCCAACACATCCCTGTTCCAAGTTTCCCTATTTCTGCCAGATACTGGTTTAGAGTCTCAATTCACAACGTCCTCCCACCAATCAGTCGTCAAATATTACTGTTTCTACCTTCACAGCATTGCTTAGATGTACCCTCCTCTCACCATTCAAATAGCCAACACCCTAATTCAGGCCCTCATCACCTTTTCACCTGAACTATTGCAATGGTCTCCTAATTGGGCTCCTAGCCTCAAGTCTTTCCCAACTATAAAGCTGCCAAAGTGAGTTTTCTGAAAGGCGGACCTGCTCCTTATTAAATAATTGATGTTGAATTGAATAATCTTATTGAATAATCTACAGTGGTTCCTTATTGCTTCTAGAATAAAGATATACCTTTCTCTGTTACCTTTTAAATCTTTTCACAACCTAGCCCCAACCTAACATTCCAACTTTATCATATGTTCCTTCTTTTCTTGCACTTTATGGTTCAGCCAAACTGGCTTTCTCGCTATTCCTTACATATAGCACTCCATCTCCTGCCTTTGTGATTTTGTAGTGTCCTTTGCTTATGCCTGGAATGTACTCGCTCCTTACTTCCATACTCTTGAAGTCTTTATTTCCTTCAAGACTCAAGAATTGCTTTCCATATGAAGCCTTTCCTGAAGTCCCCCAAATGTACCCTCCATGAGCTAACTCAAATTTATTTTGCATTCATTCTTTTTATCTTTATACATGGGTTTGTTGCGGTCCTTTCTCCCTCCAACAAATTGAATGTAAGCTCCTTGAAGGCAGAGACTTTTTCATTTTCCTCTTTTTATCTTTAGTAACTAATACTGTGCCTGGTATACAGGAGACAGTTAAATAGATAACTGATTTATTACAAAGTATGAATTATCTTTCAAACATTTCATGAATATAGGGTCACAGAATCATAGTTAATAGATAATGTTAATATGGTGCCTTAAGGTTTGCAAAACACTTGTTATCTTCTCTGATCCTCACAATTACCCTAAGTGCTATCTTAATCCCCATTTTACCAATGAGGAAACTGGGACTGAGAGAGATTAAGTGATTTGTATCTGAGACAGGATTTGAACCTGAATCTTTTTGACTCTAGATCCAGAGCTCTATCCACCGTACCATCAGGTGCCAGATATAGAGCCAGAAGAGACCTTAGAGGTCATCTTATTCAATGCCTTTCTTTTACAGATGAGGAAACTGAGACCTATTGGTGTGAGTGCTGGTCCCACCAGTACAGATCCAATACTCTTTTTTTGATTTAGAAGATGGTGTCCAAAGAATCCCTCTGGCCAAAACATTCCTTACTCAGTTGGCAGCCAGGTGATAAATTGCTCTGAAGCTTATGAGACTGGTCCTCGGGCAGTGGGTATGTTGCATTGTAGGCTGTAGGTATGCTACATTGGGCCACTCCATCCAAGTTTTTCCGACTGAATGGGACTTACCAGGGCCTCTGCTCTGTGGGTACAACTTCTGGGCACCTGCAGTTCCCTCTGTATCATGATGAAGCAGAAGAGAGACTTGAGTGATGGTTTTCTACATACATTTCTACATATAATGTAGAAGAGATATTTGCGAACCTCCTGAAATACAACAACCGAATGCTATCCCCTGAGCATTTGGAGGAAGTAGATGAACCTTGTTAGAAAATGTTGTAACCGTTCCAAATCATTCAAGGGACATCTCTTTCTTCCTCTCTTCCAAGAGGGCTACGGTATTGTCCTGCCCTGAGAGGGTGTGTAAAACCATTTTTGATCCACTCAGAAGTGGCTCCTTAAAAAATCACATTAGAAGCAAGATGGATCTCAAGACTTGTGGTGACTAGTGAACTTTAATTATTATATATTTTATGTGTTTATGCTAGCACTAAAAGTCAAGCACTCATTATAGAAATGGCAGACATGATCATTCATAAAATGAGTGCTGGGTGGCAAATGAATAGATAATCAGTATAATGAAAGCAACCTGGAAAGAGACTAGAGAGCTGAAAAGGCCTAGACAATGGTCCCCACTGAGACAGAGGGCATAATTGCGATTGGAAAGAGAACACTTTTGGTGATCTTTTAAAATGTCAGCTTCCTCCTTAAGCACAGTGTGATATTTGGGTTATAGAGGAAAGGGGAGGGGGAGCCAACTCCTTTCATTCTTATGTGAGAAAATGGCAACAATCATCTCTGCTTGGAGCCATACTTTAGGCAATGCAAAAATCTTCTTTTTATTCAAACTTTTTACGTTTGTAATTAATAAAATATGCAATAAAGCAAAATTGTATTTGCTTAGTAGAATGTATGTAATTTGCATGTTTTCATGTGTTTCAATTTGAGAAGTAGGTCTTAAATTAGGTAGTTGGGTGGATTCTTAAATGATCTTG